>NC_135247.1:15804368-16421939 GCF_947623445.1 Clavelina lepadiformis
CAGCCAAATCATAACCAGTTTTTCAATTTTCGAAGGCGTTTTAAGGTCTTTTATGAAATTGGGCGTGTCCTTGCTAGTCGATTTAAATTATCACGAATGTTGCGTTTGAAGTAAAAAATATGAATATTCAGTTGGAAGTGATCGAAAATATTTTGTTTTGTCTTTACATTTATTCGACCCTGCAACTTAACAGTTTTTCTCTGCAGCGCCACAGGAAGTTCACAGTCGAAGAAGCCGCAACACTAGCAAGTGGTGCAGATGATCTGGGAACACTTGGTGGCACGGAAAGCCAAGATTGTGCCGTTCAACCCAAAAATCACAAAAAAACCACTAATCAATCCGCAATGGATGATGCAAGTCGTTCAAATCCTATGAATTGTCGGAGACTTTCTGCCGAGGAAGTCTTAGACGCTGTGTTGGCTGATGATGACGTCAAACGCGTCACCGTGACGGCATCTGATGACGAATCGTCGTCAAAAAAGACTTGCACTGTTGATGATTTCATTTGGTTTGAATTACCGGTCGTAATTCGTGGTTTTAAGATTTGAAATGAATTGAGTATTTTTCTATTGTTTCCAACAGTAGGCTTAGTGACTAAACTGCAACAACGAAAACGTTCATCAATTACCTATTTTGTCAAATCTAGCGCAGTGAGTCTAAATAGTTGTCAGAATTTTTGTTCCAGGCAATAGTGCCGATTTTTTAAATTTATCTCTGTTCGGTCGCATGTTATTTTATGCTGTTACTTTAAAATCTAACTAAATCGTTTGAGTTGTGATTATTTTTGCATTTACAATTATACTTAATTATGTATATGCATTGGTTTATTTTACTGAAAGGTAAATATATTAACATTATGATCTGTCATAGTATTACAAGTTAAAAAATCGTTTTCATTTTATCCGAAATGGTAAAATATTCATTACGCAAGTCGGTTGATTGTTTTGTAACCACTATGTGAAAAATGTAAACCATCATTTGTTCCTTCAAAAGTGAAATTGAGTTCCAATTGAACTTAAGATTGTCAACAAAAACTAAGGCGTAATAAAAGCTCGTTAATTTAGGTTGAAAACATTTGTTAACAGTCGCTTTTGTGCCAACAATAAGCCTCGCCTGTGAACATATATAATTTATGATCCGATTGTTTTGTTCGGCCATAAACTGTGTTTTGTTGGTTTAACTGGTCCACAGCTTTGATTAGTTAATCTTTAACTTAGAAAATGGCAAGGATTTTACGATTTTTATAATGAAATATAGTTACTTTGATTTAAAATCTTAGCATTTGACCTTCAGTAATTCTGATAGCAAATATCTTGTAGGCTAGTTGCCGCTTCAGGAGATACACTTAGTTCAAGGTAGGCTAGGGCAGACATACGTTGAAATAGCTCGATCTTACTCAAAGTTGAATGCCGCAGCCTTTTCACGACGTCTGTTGTCATCATAATGCGGTTGAAAGAAAGATTGGAACCATGGTTTATGGTAAATATTTCCACCAAGCTCGATCGACGGGTACTTATTAAGTTGTTATAGTGCTTTAAGAGTGCGTGTAGTATTCTCTTACTAAAATGAAGATTCTAAGCGAAAGGAATGTAGCTTACCATTTACAGTTTGATCAGTTGTTACTAAGGTACCGTAAGGTTATATACTTTTCTAATAAACCAAGTCACTGCGTATTTGGCTACCAGTAGATTCCGTAAAAAAACTCAATTTGTAGAAGTCTCAACTTGCAGTTCTCCATAATGTTAGATTTTGCAATGAATTGTAAGTATCAATTCTCTTCTAATGTTCTTGGGCTCTGCGTTCCGAAACTGCAGTGTCGTTGCATTATTTGGTAGCAACTAAAACATAATCCAGATGGCATATCCGTGAAGTGAATTCTGTCAGAATAGACTGGATGGGCACATTGTGATTTTTATAGCTGATTGGAACGTTAAATAAGTTCATAGTAATGTTTCAGACTAAGCAGCCATGCTTGTTGTCACCAGCAAGTTGATACCATGATGTTTTATACACGTTTTAAACAGAAAAGGCATTGCCACTTCTCACCGTGCATCAGGATAAGATATTACCAGTTTGCACTATATTTTCGTTCTCACCGCACTAATGACGAAAAGTATTAAAATTGAATAGTTTAGCAAGTGCAAAGGTTACATCCTATTTGTGTTTTTAGGAGTACATATCAGTTTGTCAGCGTCGTCTATAATTTGTCATAATCACGAACACATCAAAGTAAATATGACGATTCCGAGACAGAGTTTTAAAAAGCAGCTTTAGTCTGCGGTTGCATTGTGATTTCAATCAAGAATGTAAGTCATTTGAAAATTTCTTTCCCTCCCGCAAATTATGAAGCAATCGTTGTATAGTGAAAAAACCATACCTAGATTTGTGCTTTTATCAACGCCAACAGTTGGCTTAATGAATATGCATCTGTTGTTAGTACTTTTCTTTGTAATCTTGGCTGATGCTATATGTCTTCGACTGCAACTTCGTGTATTATCACTTGTTGACCAGCAATTATAAAATATTTCTAACAAGGTGGGAAAATATGTAACGTCATTACGAAGAAGTATATACTGTATTGTCTCAAAACTAATCAGCATTAAGCTAGTAGCAATTGCAGCATCGTGAATTTATAATGTGATTTATAATGAATAGGAATTAACCTTTCAGCCTATTTTTATAGTAGCCTAATGTTTTCTAAAAGTTTTAAGCGTTTCAAATTGTGAACGTTGCTCTCCGCTCATCGGCCCTTATGTATAACAACATTTACTAGCGATTATGAAGGATATCTCGCCACCCCCAAGTAAGATTTTATTTCTCGCTTTGTTAAAAATGTTTTCTTAAAGGATGTAATAATGGGCTGGTAACATGCCATTATTGTGAAATTGCGTAATAGAAAATTTGAATGCTCTTTCATGGACGCATCATAATTATAAACAAACGTAAGACATTCTAACTGAGTTCGAAATTGATCGCAGAATTAATAGGAGAAGAACGATTCAGTGAATCAGATGCGTCAGCGCTGGCAAAAATTGCTTCACGGCGATCAAAGGTAAGCAAATTTTCACCATTTTACAACAACGTTAAACGAGCAACAAGTTAGAAAATCTGAAAATTGATGACTTCAGTTCTCTTTCGACGACCTGTAGAACTTTAAAATATTGTAACTATTGCGCCTAGACCGCTGCCAATTATTTTCTTAAGTAACACAAGCTGGTAGGTACTGCCCACGATTAGAATATAGTCTTCAGTATCACTTAATGTGAAGTAATATGATATATTCTGTGTTTTGTTTGGTAAAATCGATTCTACGAAGCCTACAGCTGGCCATATAGTTTTATTTATACGTAAACAACTCAAAGTTGTAGGAGTTCTGTTTTTGAAAATGCGGAGTAAATATGCGAGTTGCCGGGAAAAAATGGTGACAATGCTATTTTAAGTTGAGTAAAAGAACTTACAATCACTTCTTTTATTCTTTGAAAAATCTATTTCGACAAAAACTATCATCATTACATAGCTAGAAACGAGTACATTCGATGCGTTGCGATATTGCATGAACTTCTCATCTATAAATACATTGCATTGAGTGGTATTGAAAAAGTGTACTAAATATGTTGTTAGCCTATAAGCACTTTTCGCGAAAATTGTTAGAGTCACACCCTAACCGCTAAATAGTAAGTTAGCTATTTTTTTTATTCATTACCTGTCTTTGTAGGTTACATATTGAAAAGAAAAAGAAATAGACTATTGTTACGTTCATAATTTTTCAGGAAAAAAAAACTTTATAAAACAGAAAGAAAACAAATTCTTAAATGCGCATTGATACTTACTATAAAACTACTTAAGTAAACTCTGTTTGAAAATTGTTGACCACGTAAAGTATTACATGCACTCTGCGGACGTAAATATTAAATAAGACTTTACACTTAATTTATGACTTTTATTTGCCTCGTGGTATCATTACAAAAAAATTGTTTATTCACAAATACTAGGATTAGAATCTAATATGTTAATTTGCTTTATTTGAGCTCGTGTTTGCTTTTCAGTTGCAACGTTTACTCTCTTTTGATGAAACTCTTCCCAAAAAACGATTGTCGCTAAAGGAAACTGTTCTTTTGCGAAGTCGATATGGAATAACAAAAGATCATCAGTCGAACACAGAAATGAAGCCGCAAGCTGGCGCCAAAGGTATATAAGCCAGGCACGTGTAATCGTGTATGTCGTAATTTGTATCCGTGGACTGGGGTTTGTCGTATTGGCATTTTAATGAATAGATTAAACGCAGAAACGTAGTTTTGCTAAATTTCCCACTCATTTACAAACATAACACCAAAAAAGCACAAGGTTAAAGATTAGTTTTACAAACAAAAACGTGACTTTTCTAAGAACAGGCCCATCACGATATTTATGTTCTCGTTGTTCTAGCACTTTTGTTTCTGTTAGCTAAACCACACGTGTGCAAACAGAACTTAGAATTCAATTTTGAAGCTTCCCCTAGCTTAAATAGTTTGCTGGTGACCGCGCCGCTCGTTATATATGAGTTGATCAACAAGTTATTGTGTGCTAAACGTGTGCAAATTAATACATGACTTATGAGTGGTGGGTATAGACGTTAACAGTTAGCGTTCGAACGTCACAAATAAATCGGCTCATTTTCAAGTGCGCTTAAGTGCATAACCTTTCGACAAGAGATTGATATTAACGCGTTTCCAGGCATTTTTGGAAAAGGAGCTGATTAAATCTTAGAAGAGCCCATCAAGACAACGATTTTCTTAACAGGCTTTAAGCACATACCCGTCCGAAAGAAGCGAGATGCTGAAAGTAAAGTTAAAAGTTAACCGACAAATACTGCGGCCAGATTGCACAAGCCAGCGCTGTTATAAATTTAGTGTCATTGTCACTGAAGTTGTTAAGTTAATAGTTGATATGTATAACAGAACGCTACGTGTTGTGCGTGTAGGCTGAATGTTAGGATAAATAGGCTATATGTTTAGCTAGCTGCTGCTCATCCAAAGCAAGAACGGTAAAAATAACTTTTATATGTTCAAACTAAGAGAAAAAAGAACGTTTTGCTCTTTTAAAAGTATCCAGATGCTTAAAAATGTAATACCTTTCGTTAAAATGGTACGATTTTGTGCATTTCACAGAGCTGTTTCGAAATTCCGGTTCGATCCGTCAAAAGATCTTGGACAACCGAAGAAAGCTGCAGGAATTGTTAAGTGACGTACCTGATGCCATAGTAAGGTCAAGGCAGGCAAGCCTAAGCCTTCAAAGTGGAACACCAAATGGTATGTTTGAAATCTCTTTTATGCTTGTAATATCTTAATAGTATTGACATGTGACATTCCGATTTAAGACTTCTATAAGATAGTGATGGGTTAAGTAAGTTACTGTATTTAACGTCGACTTTGCTCGAGCTGGTTACAGCTTGTTACCAATCTTATTTTTTTTGCTGACACTCTGAGGTATTTTTAAATATGAAGGAGTGGTATTTAAGGAAATGAATGCGGGTTCTCTCTTGTTATTACTGAAATAGGTATCCGCTTCAACAATTAGGGTGTTTTATCAAAATGATGTTGGAGTTTCAGTAAATTACCACATATTAGTCAAAATCCGTATTAAAGGTAAATAATTAGACTACTTGAATGACGTTGATGGTTTAACAGGAGTGGCCCAACTAATAACCGGTGAAGAAGTTTCGTGATAGGTCATTTTTAAGTCACTGATATAAGTAATATGGAAGTAAGAACATTATACTTTGCGATTGTAATTTATACAAAATTTATTGACGTGAAAGAAGTTTTATAAATTATGTTGCAAATTCGCGTTACTATAGAATATCATAAAAAACCATCATTCGATTATTATATGACAGCTGACGTCACCGCGGTCAGTTGCTGTTACGATTTTCTAAAGAGACGCAAATCATGGAAGTTCTTATCGGACTAAAACATCACTTGTGTAATCATTAACAAATTAGGAAAACAGTCGTTACGTCAGTGTATGGGCAGTAAATACGTCCTTTCAATTTTTGAACACATTTAGGCTTTGTCATGTCAAACGCTTTGGACAACTTGCATCACTGCAAACACCGCTTTTCGCTCGTATACATTTGCCCGAAAGTCGTTAACCGGTACTGTACCTTAAACTGTAAACTTTCATGAAACCACCACAACTCACAGTCTTACAGTGTAGGTTGCAGCAGTTTGGTATTTTCTCGACCAAAAATAACATTGTGTTTACCGTTCGTAAGCGTCACTTATTCAACCACTTCCCATAATATCAGCTGTAGATGATTATATTCAATTTATCGGGAGTGTTTTATTTGCTTTTGCTGGTTTGGTAAGATTGCGGTATTGTGCATGTAAAAGTTGAAGTGGTGTTTAATTGAACATGTAACGAGTTCTTGGAAAACTGTGTCATTTTCCTTTCTATCAAACATTTATACAATACCCCCCCCCCCCCCGAAAACCACAAAGGAATGCTTTTGTCAAAGAAAGCGTTTTAATTGTCTGTGTAATAGTTTAATATGTCTCCTCAACGATTCGCGACAAGTTACTAAGTTTAATTAAAGGTTAACTTATCAGGATCCGGAACCACACACGAGTGATAATGTCATGTTAAATAAATAACATTCCAAAGCACGTTATAGCAAATACGATACCATGCTTTCGCACTCCAATCATGCACCGATCGGTACCGTTGACTTCAGTTATTCATTGGAGCAACTTTTTAACTATCTTGACCATCAACTCCTGATAAACAATATAGCCCGATATTTGTAATAATGCGTCGTAATTTGTTCAATGATTTTCTGAGCGGTTACGGCAAGCTTTCACCTTAACCATAACTGGTAGAACTCGTCGATTGGCTTGTACAGGCCAGAACTCACTCTATATTTGTTCATGTGATTTATTACATGGTTCGTGCAATGAGTCAGTCAGACCACAGCCTAACATGGGACTTAGGTTTGACTTTCCGTCAACGACATTTATCAACCAGTAAGTGTTTTTTGCGAAAGTAATCTGACTGGAACGTTGAGGAACGCGAAAGAGCTTCTTCAAAAAAGCAACCTTCGTTAATGTGTGAACCACTCACAATAAGTCAAGTGGTGTAAACGGTGGGCTTTTGGCGGCAACCAGGTTTATCTTAATTCGAAGTAGCTTGTGAACATGTGTAGCGTGGTAACCTGATCGAAATCTATTTTTGACAGTTTTCTGCTGAGCAGTGCTTTAAGACCCCGGTTTCCTGAGTGTCACCGCTGAAATGAATAAGAATAGGGAAGCTTTAAAACGCTTCCCCTCTTCATGCTTTCTGCGTCTTTTGGTATCGTTTGTTTACCTATATCCAACCCTAAAAAGTCGAGTGTGCTTCTTAGCTTGGTTCCTTTGCGAGTGGACGAGCAACTAAACATTGACGTTTAGTTGCAACAAATCATTTGTCCCAAAATAGCCTATAGATTGTTTTTAAGTGAAAAATTTTGTAATTCATTTTTTTGGTAAATTTACAGCATTTTAAGTGAAAAATTTTGTAATTCATTTTTTTGGTAAATTTACAGCATTTTATTATTTGTTTTCGTTGCGCTTTCTCATCAAGCGCGGAATCTTGTGAACAAATTGAAAAATCAATTAGCTACCATGACTTTTGTATTAGTCGTGTTTTAATTATGGTCTGGCAGTTTAGCTTTCTCTTTTGAAACGATTGTCACAACTCCTTGCCGGTCATTAATGGATTTTTTGCGGTCTTGGAAATAAATTTGCACTGGCAATTAGTGAAATTAGTTAGGGCAGAATTGTCTGCTGCCTTTTCTGCGATACTAAGCTACTAACAACGACGTAATCGCTTACGTAATTTGAGCGTTTGACAACGTAACTCAATCGGGTTTTTGCCCAGTTTTCTCGCGGCTCGTTTGGAGCACAGTAGTTTGTAATTTTACCCTGAATGATTTCGTTTTAGTTTTCTTGATTTCACTGAAATACCCCTTTGAATGAGTGATATAAATTATCGTCTGGGAATATAACAGATTGGTCGTTTTGTTAGTCAGTGACCATTGACAACTAATACTGTATGGAAAGCGCTATAAAAGTCTCCATTACTTTTGAAAAGGGTGTACCTATAGCTTTATGTGCTTTCATTTAATGTCATCTCTCTAGGGGGATCTTTGCACAAAGAAACGGATTATTTTCCAAAGTCATTGCTGAAATACCACACCAGTGGTTACCGTGATTTTGTTGTTGACTAGCAACAGCTTGTCACGCATAGGTCATAGACGCTGCGTCTATATAGAAACTGTCTATTTAGAAAAGAATTGTCTGGTATTTGCACGGCCTATTATTTTCTGCTCGGTATGCCAGCACTTTGCTTGTTTATTATTGCGTCACAAACCCTATTGTGCGTTCACCTGTCGAAAATATTCGATCGAGACAAATCAGAACTGTAATTCAGGAATGTGGTCTGCTAGTAAAATGAACGATTAATTATATTAAACAAACCGCTGCTGGTCTACGGTGGAAGCTGGCTTGGTTCCAAATCGAGCTGTTTGATATCTGAGCGATCAAATTTGTCTTGATCCAGGTGACGTCATACGATGTCATTGTTAACGGAAAGGTTTGTTTACACGTTTGAACAACACTTAACAGGCCGATGCTAATTGTGACGAAGGCGAAAGGTGTTTGATCGCGGGCTAGTGTCGTTCGCTGGGTGGTTTTGATCTTAAAATCAATCGCCGAACATCAAAAATGTTTGAAGGCAAATGCTGTTTTTAATGATTTTTGCCGAAACCATTTTCCCTCATGTGTCGGCAAAGCTACCGAAAGTCAAAAATAAATTTCAACAACGATCAACTTTTGAACGCTTAAGTATTCGGAATAGTTTTCTGGAACTTTAATAACATATTGTTGCCAGGGAGGTTATTTCTAGTTATGCGATCATGCAACTAACTATTTACCATCTCGCCAACCGTAATATTTTCTCTGGATAACATAAAATTGGCTGCTTACATAATCGCCCGTCCAAAGCTGTTCGTTGAAATTTATTACGGTATGTTCATTGTACTTACTGAAAAATGTTGTGTGTTGTGAAATTTAAGTACAGTTTTAGCATTAATTTCGATATATTAAAATCTCGTTCATTGACTTTTGTGAGCATATTTCTAGAATTAGAGTAGGCCCATTGCATAGCATGGTTAGCACCACACTTTTCGCTTCCCACAGTCAATGGTGAAAAATAAACGATATGATTGTTTGAAAGAAAATGGCCGATTAGCATTAAATTGCAGGTTCAATTTTTGTCGTGTACGTTATCTCGATTTACAATTAATCGGAAATATTTTCTCAAGAAAAGTTATGGTAAAGCTCACAATTTTCTGCGAAGGACTCGCGCATATCGATCAAGGTGTAGTAAAGCACTTAGTAAGTCTGTCAAGACGGCGTCACAAAGCGCTTTCATCGAGCCGCCGTTGCCTTCACGCTGTTGTTCTTTTTTCCTTCCAGGCACAATAAAATTTCGTTTTTTTCCAACCGCCCTGTAGTCTTGTACAGCTGCCAAGGCAAGCACGTTGTGGTCTGGTGAGTTTTACAGCTCGACGTTTAGTCATAGCTTTTCCGAAAGGTGTTTTCCTGATAATCTTACCAGTCATCAGTCAATCTATATGATCTCGTAAAGTCTACAGTTGAGCGAGTGACAAAACTTGAGTTTTTGTTAACTTAATTATGATGGATTTACTGGTGAGTGGTCAAAGGGCTACTTTGTTACCTCAATCCAGACCCGATGAGGTAATGGGAAACTTAAGATTAAGCTGCCTTCAGAAGTTAACAGACGTCGTTTATAACAGATTTATTTCGATTCTATGTGTCTTACATTGAATATTTTCTATCCACAGCTTTTCCAAGATCTTGAGCTGTTTGCAAAATAGACAAGGGAAAGGTATTTCTTTTATTTGAAAGGTTCTTCTACCCGTTAGTGCAAAAGAAACCTCTCATTGTCACGAGCAAGTGATCTGGAAATCGCTGGCTTTGTTGTTGGCATTCCGCTTGCCGACACGTTTTTTAAGTAAAAAATTAGAACAGCTTATCTCTGTTAGAGACCAAAGGCGCATGATTCATTGTGATGTCATCAAGGAGAATCAGGCATACCAGATTTAAAAAAGATGTACGTCACTGTCAGTTTTTGTTGTAGAAAATAGAAATGGGTGTTTAGGTTAGGTACGCGAAATGTAACGATCATAAGTCGCCGTTATAGTACGCGTCGATGTAGATAACAGTGTTGTGTTTGTGTCGTACTCTTGCTGACGTCGTTCGTGCTTAAACGCGTGCTCGAAAGGTTGTTGTAGGCTATACAAGTTTCGACGAGTGGTATATTTAACTCGAAATTAGTCAAAAGGCTAGCTGTGTTCTGCTGCAAAAATATTTCTGACTTATCTGCCATACAACCTGCTTTGGCAAACGTACAGGTATATCGTGCTAGTGTGGTAAACAGTGGATTAGTTGGTGAATATTTACAACTTTGCTAGAACAAACACAGTTCCATGTCGCGGCGAGTCCACAGGAGGGATGTTTACTGGAAATGTAGGCGAGTGATTAGGTTCCATAGAGCTTTTTGGTCATTTTTTGGCCCCGGCAATTCCTTTCTCAATCTTATTAGCTAGAGGCCTGTATACGTGAGGTCAGGATCTACTAATCTAGGTTACAGATCTTAAATTAGAAAGTTACGAGTTAAGGAGAAATACGTTTTGAATTAATTAAACGTCTTATTGATTATCTTAATCAGTTACCATAAGGTTAGACCCAATAGCTGACGTTTTGAACAGTTTTATTTTGCTGCTAGTCTACTTCAGGTCGCAGGACGTGCTTTACCAATGGTGAAAACAGTCGGAAGAAAATCTCCATATTAAGTTAACATTGAAGCTAACTTTTGAAATGCGCAAAGTATATTCGGAGTCTGTCCACCGAAACCATACTCGCAAAAGACACCTATTGTTGTCGTGTAGTTAGTAAAGCCGGGCCATCCATTGACATTTGCGTTGTTGACCTTTCGTGATGCCTTGAATTTAAAACCTTGTGTCAACACCTATATATCGACCAGTAAATATCAGTTGCTAACCATCAAAAGGTTTCGAGGCACAATAAAGAAGCAATTTGTAAGGCGATTTTGACAGCTTCGGTACTCCAGTTTAATGATACCTCAATGATTCAGCTACAATCTGTTTTGTTAGGCCGAGTAGTGATGTCTTACGAGCAATAGATATATGGCTGGTAATGCTCAACTTCACGAAATAACTTGTTTTGTTCACTGGACTGTGTTATATTGGTCAGTTGTACATATATTAACTACAAGTATGTTCTCTTACGTATCAAGTTTGAGCTTTTCTCTGACGAACACTGAAGGGTCTTTTTTTGAAAGTACGAAAACTTTTTTGGGCTCGTATCAACATCTCACAACGGTGATGTAACGATTGTTGACTTCACCGTGTTTTGGTATGTTACTGATGTCGTAACCATATGCCAACTGTTGTGATACAATTGCCCGAGTGCCGGTGGTTATCAACGAAAATGCTGAGGCTACAACATTTTAAGTGTTATATGTCATTAGGAGTAGACATCTTCAATCAGGCGATAGATAACGTTGCGTAATATGTCGCAAGTTGTTTACGTTTTGCTTGGGGACTTTTTCCGCTGGGGCTCAAACATGTCACTCATAGTTTATAATTAGTTAGGTTTTGTTAAACAAAGCCGTAGCCATTTAGGTAGGTAGGGGCATAGGGCTCGTATTTGGCCTCCATGATACACTTAGTTTTAACCAGAAGAAAATATTGTTTTACGAGTGGGTTTAGTACCAGTGGCTGGTAAAATCAAGGTTCCACAGCCTTGGGTATTTGTTGTAGTGCTCATGACGTCACGAAGGTTATCGTGAGAAAGTGAAGACTTTTCAAGTGAAGAGTTCGAGAGACTGGATTAGATCGATCGCTGAGGTCTACTGTAAATTCTTATCATCGCAGAGGATCGTTTAATGAAATTTTTACAAATAAATCAGCTCTTAATAGTCGTTGTACGAGTCCGTTAACCTTGTCAAATAACTAACGATATCATATTGGCGAGGATTATTCAGGCAGCTTGTTGTCGATTGTTGGTCGAAGAAGTCTTATTTTACCATACCACAGTTGCAACTGCACTTGTTGGCAAACATTCACAGCTTGACTTAATCAAATCAGGTGCGGGGAAAGCAAAAAGACAATTGGTCGATTGAAATCGTAAGCACAGTTCACAGCTTGTGACAATTCACACCACTGTCCCAAAAAAAGTTGCAAATTAGACTTTGTCAAACCCATCCTGCAATATAAGCTGCTGTCAGCTGCGTACAAGGTTTAGTCTGCATCTTTTTTGATGATACGTTAGTCAAGATGGATTGGTGATAATTTGTGCTCTATTGGAAGCCCAGTAGTCTTTTGTGATGTAGCAGTTCATTTGAGTTTGTGGAATATATTCATTTTTAATGAGAGAACTTGGGTTGGAGTTTCTAGTAACTTTGTCTTTGGTTTCTTGAGTCTGAGCACTATGTTTATAGTAAATGTTTCATACTTAGTGTTATTTTTCAAAACATTTTTTAAAGTCAAATTTCATTGAGTAAACCTAAAGGCCAAATAGACCGTTTTCAGTTGAAGAAAAACAGAACTGAAGTTTTCTGTAAAGTTTTAAACAAAACAATGCAGTTTATATGTACAAGTTGCAGTTACAGTACCAAGTTAAAACCAGCACAACAAACAACCGATTTCGTGTACAACAGAGAAGAAATGTTGCTTGACTTTGGGTTGGATAGATACTAGAGTTTCTTAGTTCACCGATAAAAGACCTCTGTAGTTTCTCAACAAAGGTTTATTGTGAAAACAAGTTTATGTTCAATAAACCTAAACTAAGTAAATGTTTTGCGTTCAGTTTTTGTAGTTGAAAACTTATGTAGTACTACTTTAATTTATACCTTAATTTAAATGCAACTCCGGGACTACAAAGACCGCAATTCATTGCCGTCGCTAGGCAATATGACGTCAACACTGCCAGCAGGTGAATCTCTTTTGCAAGAGTTTAAATTTGACATTTTAAAAATTACCTTTTAATGAGTTTACTTCAACGGCAGTAATGTTGTTGACATGGCTATGTATATTTTTAGGATGTGTACTGGTTTTACTTTATAATGCACTAATACATCTTGTGGCGTACATTACAGCGTTGCTTTAGACAGCTACAAATATTTGCATTGTTAGCTTCGTATAAGGATAACTACGACCACGATCTTCATTGTTGAGCGTCCTGAAATAGTGACATTTGACTTCAGCTGTTTCTGTAAAAACACGCCCGCTTAAATCAATATCACCATCGTAAGGTTTTTAAAATACTCGGAATACTGTAATAGGCAAAACTATATTCAAGCTATTTGCTATAAGGACTTATGTGCAAAAAACAGGTCAATTTATCAACTTAATAATATCATTATGAAGCTACAGTAAGTCGCAATTTTTTGCAAGACGTTTCCTATATTTCGAACCTATTTATTTACGTTTAAGCTGAGCTGTCCACCAGCCATCAGGTGCACAGTATTTCTGAGTGATCTGCGCGACAATAAATTACAAACGTTAATGCTCAATTTTATTAATTCCATCAATTCTGCAAACGATAACGTTTCATCATGCATCATCTTATAGAGTAGACAAAGCTAGATGCTAGCTAAGTGTATTCTAACTAGGCTCCCCGTGAATTTGATAACGCCAAGCAAGAAGTCTTAAGTACACAGCATTCTACGGATTATTCGTGTCTAGACACACAATCTTTGCTCAGAGCGCGTATGCCGTATAGGGTAGAGTTCCGTAAATCTGTGGTTAAAGATTCGGCAATACATTCTGATTCCAGTACAGTACTGTTTTAGGACCCCTAAATCTTATTAAATGTCTGTAATATAAATCGTTGCCTTAACCATTTGGCACTGCCATACACAACGAAAAACCCAAGTTTGGGATCGAAACCGTGTCCCCATCACACTCACACTCGGCTCTTTCTGCAGATTTGAAGGGAGCTTCCACAATTAGTTTCACCGAACACAGCAGTCTTGTGGCGGGAAGAGGAAGTGTGTATTCGCACAGTGACGAAAGTTCTTCAGACGACGAACTTCGTGAGCCAATGGCAGAATCGCCTCCGAATCTTTCGGACGAAGAGAGGTAAAGTAACTTTAAGGGTGTTGATTTTGATTCTCAGATGTTGCCTATTTACTTGAAATTAATCGCTGTATGGTTCGAAGTTATTCATGAAAAATTTCAACTTTCGGGTTGCCAATCAAGCAACCTAGAAGTGGTCGTTAGTATCACCATTTTTTTATTGATTTGCGTTTCTAAATCCTGATTACCCAGTTTTTCCAGATCGAGTATAAATGAGATGTCTTAGATAACAGCGTACATAGCATAGCTTTCACAACTGCTAGTAATTTATGGTACCGCTGTCGAAAAGATAATACTCAGCAATTTTTACGAGATGTGATTTATAATCGAATTTCGAACTTTTGAAGTCTAAATCAGTCGTGCTTTAAAAATATTATCAAAGTGCGTCATGTTCCACCCCGTCTTGTAGGCTATGTAGCTTAGGGGTTGTGTGTCATGTGAACTTGCAAACCACAGGCATTCTGGAAAAAGTCAGCTTGGTTGCCGGCCAATCCGTACCTACCAGGTACGGGTTGACTTACACGTAACCTTTGTCTTACGTCATCATGTATGAACTGCTCTATGTTTAAAAGAGTAAGAAATGCAATGTATACACTTCGAAAGTGTTGTAATTTCTCCGATAACTTTGAGATCTCTTCCGTTCATACACACTTTCGTACAAATGCAAACTTACCTACGTAGCCAATCTTTTGTGACGTTTTTAATCTAAGTGTTTCTCGTTTGCAGTTTGGACGCATATCGCAACGAATCTTCAATAAACAAAGAAACTTCTGACGTCATGGCAGCCACCACTTTCATCTCTCCTCCCAACCAAATCGCTCGGTTGCAGGAAGGTCAACGAAAGGTCGTCACACGCACGTCATCGAGGAGTAATTTTTCCTTAGGCCAAAGAACAAGCAATCACTCGCAACCCAGCATGTTTTATCAGGCCGCAAAACCGCGCCCACCACCTCGTAAACCCAGTCAGAAGAAAATTGTAGCCGCAAATTCCAAAACTCTTTCGGAAATATCTGATCGTAACTTTGCACCAAAGGAGCCGACAACAGGTGCACAAATTGTCACCCTACCCTATGTATCTCGCGGAACCGCAAAAGTGCAACTGCGCCGAGGAAGCTTTGGCAACGGAATTAACAAGAATGACGTTTATGATGTCACAATCAAAGAAAATGTTCCGCTGGAACGAACAAATAATTTGGTCGCGTCATTTAGAAGTACGTCACGTGACAGAAATCACTTATTAGAAGCTGATACGTCACCAACTCGAGCCACCGTAAGCAGCGGCTACTCAAGTTCTAGTAGCGTGGTTGGGAGCAGCTCCTTATCTCCTTCAACGTCAAACGCTTCATCCGCCTCATTTCGCTCCTCAGCTCCACCTTGCGATCTTCCAGAAAAGGATACAATGACCACACGCGAGCGGACCGAATCCGCTTCCAGAGGCGTGTCGGAGGCTGACGTTGCACTCACGTTACTTGATGAAGAGGAAGAGGTACCCAAGGTATCTTCTGAACACGACGAAGACGACGTTTTTCCTATTACGGAATGGGCCGAGTCAGAATACAAAAGAATTCAAGAAACGCTTCGCAGGAACAAAACACAACTTTCAAAAGAGGAAACGGATTCCGGAAAACAGATAAATAATGATCAACTCCAAAACCGTCCATCTTCACTCGGTAATAATGCCAGTACATCATCATTCAAGGATGTCACTGTTCAGAGACCCCGATCTGCTTACGTCATACCTTCCAGCCCTGAACAGTCGAAACAATCTTTTGTTGGGAGAAACAGGTAACATCAATAGACATGTTGTCTTGAAACGATTTCATAATAGTTGTAGATAAACTGAAGTTGGATAAATACGTGGTCCAAAATCATTTGTTTTGCCAATATTTCTACTTATACAATAACTAAGGTTAAATTTATCGTATAGTCTACCCTCACCTAAACTACAGTCGTACTTTCTATTCTTTGTGTAGTGTTTGTATGGTAGAAGAGTCAACTCCGCACACAATGAAGCAACGAAGCCAAATTGCGTCAAGCTACGCCACTAGTAGGACAGTCATGATGAGATTTCCAGGGATGACACGTTCCAAGAAGGACGCTGCATCCCGCAACAGCCGCGCATTTGCAATGCAGGCCAAGTCCCAGCTTGATCTGAACCCTTCTTCTCCTGAAGTTGAAAATTTTCCACAGTCTAAATCCACCTCGGCTATCGAACCAGATAAGGATGGCGAAAATGACGTCAGGCGTGCTGCATCTTTGTCGCCAAAATCGTTTGCTCCAAGCTCCCTAGAACGAATAAAAAAGGAGCTGTCTGCGTCACTCGCTAACCTTGACCAACTCGAATCCAACACGTACCCGAAATCTTTTAACACAGTCTCCGGGGCAACAGGACGTCACATGAGCGAACGAAGTGCTTTCTTTCACGACGAAAACAGACTGAACAGTAGCAAAGTTCCGTACACATCTACGCAGTCTATTTATACGGGCTCAACGTGGTCCTTAAAGTAAGTACTGGATGACATGCTTCTGTGTGTGCTTTTGTAATAGGTTAATTTTAGCAACGTTTATTATTCATATGAATTTTGTCTTCAAGAAAATGCGTAAATATACCAGGAACGGTGTAATTTTATTTCAGTATTTTAGGATAATTTTTAGAGTTCATCTCGATTTGGAAAATGATATATTGCATAAAATTACAATAATTGCCAAAATTATTTCGTTACGATTTTATTTTTGATTTGGTTCATCCCAACCCGACCCGTCCCAAATGTTGTGGCAAAAGCATAACCATTGTTGGCTACCTTGCATTGGTGTATCAAAAATATTATTTTTGTATTGTATTTCAAAGTATTTTTATAATAGGTTTCTATTTTTGCTTTGGCTAACCTATAAGAAAACCGACTTATGATCTTGTATTTTTAGCCCGGCTTCGCAAGAGTCACATGAAGGAAGTCAAGTGGAACGAAAACCTTCATTGCGTAATCGCTTAAAAGGTGCATTCAGTTTCCAGAACATTCGAAAAGCAATCAGCATGGAAAGATTGAACGAAGATGAAAGAAGCATGTGAGAATAAATAGTTAGCCTAAATCACCAACGTATACGCATGTTATCTAATTAACTACAATATTAAAAGTATATCTGCTTAATGTCATAACTCATAAGGTATTGCTGTCCGAAAATGGTTTATATAAGAGCAAATTGCTTACGACAACGCAAAAGTTTTGCAAAAATTTAACGCGTCATGTTACGCGAGTCAAGCACACTTCGAAAGTAAATCTAATGATGCATGTGACATCTAACATGTGACACAAAAACCTGCTTCTAGATGTATTACAGGTTTTCCGAATATCTTTCGTTATGTTAAACAATTTTTCATTATTTTCCCTGCAGGTCGTCAAGTCACTGCTATTTAAACGAGCTTGGTGAGGACATATCCAATCCAAAGCAGAAGACAGTTAGTTCGGACATGCGTGCCAGCGGAAATAAACTACACAAAGCTTCTTCTATCAGCTCCATTTTGAGCACAGTGCGCATGCGCAAGAGAAAATCGCGTGAGCGAAGGGCTCTGAAAGCAAGAAACACAATCGCGGTAGATCCGAAGCAGATACCGGAGTATGAATCAGAGACGTATGTGTGAATGTTTTGTTGACTTTTCTTATGTACAATGTCATTATAGTGCGGTGAGTGTTATTCTGTCGAATTGTTGTTAGAAAAGTAGCACACAAGGCTTATTTTAGTCTTCGTTTTAGTGAAAGAATAAGGCCAGTTTCTGCAGGGAAAAACAATGACGTCGGTAGACCAGGACATTTCAGGTAAATTAAAGCTAATTTTTGTGCGAGACTTGGGTGCTCTTGGTATTCAGCAACTGCTTCGATCACATTGATAGACATTTTTCCAAATTTAAACTTTTGAATGAAACATGTGACGAATGCGTTTGAATGAAACAGGCCAATCGGCAAAGTTCTTCAAATGAACGGTACGGAAGGCACCCTACTGGTTGAGATGACTCGACCCTCGTCCGGTCCCGTCGGATTTTGTTTAGCCAGAAGGAAAGGAGTTGGAAGTGTTTACATCTCAAGTTTGAGCGACAGTTACCCCGACAAGATGTACGCTGGGTTGATGAGACTTGGGGATGAAATCACCGAAATCAACGGTGTCAATGTAGAGCAACTGTCGTTAGATCAAATATACGATTTAATATTAGAAAATGAACGCATAATACTGCTTCTTAAGCCTTCGCAGGTTCACTCTGTTTAAAGGCTTCGGTTCTCTCTTAGCTGTGACGTATGAACGGCGTATAATAATATTGCCCGCCTCTTGTGTTCAAGTGCAATTTTTTCGTTCTTCCATTGTCCTTGGTTTGTTTCTTTATGCGTGCTCTCTTACTATTGAATAAATTCTAAGTTAAGACAAAACTGTGTTGATCTTTGCTTGTACTGTGCTTGCCGCTATAGCTTCTGGTGCAAAAGGCTAAGCTAACAACTGGTGACTTTAGCAGACTTTTGAACTTGGAAACATAAATCAAAAACAGAATCAAGAAAAACAGTTAATGAGTTTTGAAGAAAAACTGCACCATACTATACGACAGAATTAAAGTTCACAAATTTCTTGACTTCGTAGCATTCATTTGCTTTTGCTGTTTTTATCTAAGGGCCCGAAAGTTGTTGCTCAGATATAGGGTAACCAAAACAACAACTTTAGACCAACTTTGGTAGGCCTATATACCTTAAAAATAATGCTAAGCAAAACAATCCCATAAAGAGCTGCCTAAAATAAGTTTATCTATTCCTATATAACCCAATGTATAACTATCGAAATGACGACAGAATTATGATGTTTTCAAGCTCCTTTATTATATATTTGTATTGGATAGAATAAGTTAGTACAAAAAAACCAATGTAAAACAAACATGACGGGCGAGGTAAATGGCAAGGCTCAACATGCTAAGTGCTCGCCAAAAATCGCTAAGATTGATCAAATTTTTAAATGTATGCTTTAATTTGTTTGTTTGCGGCGCATTTTAAGGAGGGCAACACCGCGTAGGCCTATAGCTGAACTGGAATAACCCAACTGAACAAAAGATAGCAACGAAGAAATTTTTCCATAATTTTCAAACTAATTTAAATTTTAAATAAGTTAATAGGAAAAGTTTAATTTAACTTTGGTAACAGTGTTGAATAAAATTCGAAGAAATACTTTAACTATTTGAATAAAGCTCTTATTAGGCGATTTGGATTACTCTGGTGTTGGGTTATGGCATGCCTACAGTATGTAGAATATGGAAACCAGATTACACTATATGATTGCTCTGAGGCAGAATTTTGAAATACAGAACATAGATGTAAGCTATTTGTTTCACAAAAAGGCATCAACTAAGAATCAGGTATAGTTGAGAAGACAGTTTCGAAAAAGACAGGCGTTTATATTCCAATTAAACCGGCATTTTTCCCGGATTTTGATGGAAACATGATGAAAATATCCCTGATCTCGTTTATGCCTGCAATTAAAAAGTTCCATAAATATACAAAAAATCAAGGTTATCATACATCATTATCGCAATAATAATAGCACTGCGCAAGAGATTGCAGGTTAATTTTATGAAAACGTGGAATATCATTTGTAAAATATTTCGAGAAATTATGATTATGCTGCTTTTAGAGCTTACAATATATTTTGGAAAACCATTTGCAAAAACTTTTTTTTAGATTTCCTCTAAAATTTGGTTGAAACCTTAAAATAACCTTAACCTTAAAATTCTTTGCTTAGACCAAGACTTTTATTTATTATCATGTTCATTTTTAGTATTTTTTATTTAGACCTACATTACATTTAATACCAAGATTTGTAAGTTATTTGGTAAAGTTATTTTATAACGTCCTCATAAATTATGCGAGCTTACTTTCTTCACTTTTTAAAATTAATTTTAAAGAAATTTTTCTTATAATTCAGTTCATAACAAATAAGGCAACTATTTGTTAATATTATATTGGTGCTATGAATTTAGTGAAAGAAACGGAGCTTACAACTTATAACGTAATACGTCTTGCTTACCAGCGTAAACAATATGAAATTAATTACTTCTTTCAAAGGATCGATTTTTCATATTGTGATCACACTATCGGAACTATAGTAAAATCACGCATGTTTTAAATACATGCTTATAAATGTATTCTCTGTACAAAAATGTTTTGGTAAGAATCAGTTGTACTGTCATAGCAAAGTTTATTTTAACGCTTTAAATTTTTGTTATCGACGTTGCTGCAAGTTAATAGACATTAATTATCGTTGGAAAGATCAAATACGTCATAATATGTACGATCTAGTACAGCAACGGTCAACATTTATTGGCAGCAAACTGTTTACGAAGGAAAAATGTTTTAGAATAATATTATGCTGTTCAGTTTGTTAACGTGGCACAGTAACGTTTCTGGCTGGTATAGTACGCTCAGCATATATGTGTTGCGTTAATAAAGTAAGCAGACACAGGAAATTGTTAATAATGTTTTCTAACATTGATTGTTATCATCGAACATTTTCTCATAACGCACAGTACAACCAAAAATCCTGAGGCATTTAGATACGTGGTTGTAATAAAGTGACCGTAACACTCGCCACCGGTAAGCTGTATTTCTTCACAAAGCTGAGTTCTGTGTCTTCGTATGTTTGAAGTATGGAAAAGTTGAACTTCTGACCAAATATATCGCCAAACTCCAGCGGAGACGTACTAAAAGGAGTTGCAGAAACGTTGCCTTCGTATTGAAATGTTTGTAATAAATACTTTCCACCCGTGTTTAAAAAGCCATAAATGACGTCGATATATTCTTGTCGTCGTGACGGATCTGTTGCCACAAACGCACCGCGATCCCAAACCGCATCGAATTTGCCTATAATGGAGGAGTCGAGTGCAAAAAAGTCACCTTTGTAAATTGTAATCTTTTCATCTATCGCCTTGAAAATTTCATACGGAGCTGTGGCATGCTGCGATCTCTCAAACTTTATCGATTGCTCCTCAAAGAATTGTAACACAGCAGAGTTTGAAACCTCGCATCCAACCACGTCGTGACCGTCATCAGCCAAATATTTCAGGTCCACCGCTTTTCCACAGAAAGGGAGGAAAACTCTGCACTTGGGCTTAAGGAATTTATCTTTGTGCTTCACCATGTCAGGATGGGCTTCAGGCAAGTGAAATGTGAAGTCGCGATTTTGCCAACGTTTGTGCCAGTAATTTTTCTTCTCTTCTTCTGAGAGATCTCTAAATGTTGTTTTCTTCTCCATGCTGGTTTAATTGGCCAGTTACAATTGCCCTAACTCCTAGGCTATATGTACAAAATGGAGGCATAATTGCAGTTAACTAATCTGATCTGTGTTAACGAAAGTTTCTGAGAAAAAACTTTGTAAGATCCAAACTGGAAGATCTGGACGACGATACGTTTCCCATAGACAAGCGATAATATTGAAATACTGTCTTTAACGGGTTTAAAACATCGGTCTACATTACCGTATCTCATAATAAAACATCAAATTAAAAATAAACTGAATTGAAAAACATTTTTATTTGACTGCTGACATAGACGCCAAGGGGACCGCTACGTTTTGCATTTCCTGTTGTCTTTAATAACGAAACTAACTCATGTGAATTGTCGTATCGTGCTGCATGGCAAAACTAAGCCAAGTGCTGTAGTTTTATGCAATTTGGTCTCAACACCGATGCACGTCAGCCAGCGACTTAATATCACATGACTAAAGTTAACTTAACATAACAACTGACATAGAACATATCAGAAGGCTTACAACCAAACATGCACATCACCTAAGACCAGGTCCTGATTTTGTTGACTCGGCACTTTAAATTGAAAAGCCATAAACTAGTTACTAGACTCATTGGTTCTCAACCTTTTTTGGCTTACAGCACCCTACAAGCAACCAAAACATTTGGCGGGACCCACAGTCAAACCAAAAAGTTTCTGCTTTAAATAAAATTCGAACTGTTTTCCTGGACTAGTAATTATTGCGCAATAACTTGCGGAAACCTTGCGAAACGTAAATGACATCCCGTTTGAGAACCACTTAACTAGAGCATAGGAATGCAAATCGTTTCGTATAAGGTCGAGATTTAAGTGTGGGTTGGCCAGATGCAACAAAAACGTCTACTCGTATGAAATGTTATCGTGCAACGAACTTATAAGTTCAAGTCAAGAACTTTTGTATAAACATAAATTCATGTACATTGGCCTATCTTCCACCGAACCTGTCCCCATCAACACCTTAAGGTTATGTTAGCTTACGCTAAGCATGTTATTTCATTTTTAAGAAGTCAGTTTATCACAAATACTCCGGTACGTAAAACATACCCTAAAAAAACTTATAGTTTGCCTATTTTAATACAGATTACAGGTTGCTTTCTGTTAAGCACCAACATGGTTTAAACTGTGGTAGTCAGCAACCACGGACTCTTGCATTAAATAATGGAACTTTTCATTTGACAAATGAAATAGTGAATGGAAAGAATGAAATGGTATGAGAAATTGCAAATCAACAGTGAAACAAAATATTGATTAAAATTATGTGACTTCAGTAACCACATGTTTGCATTTTCTCGCAAGATATAAATTTCAAGTTGCACCATGAATTATATTATAATTATCAGTGAAAATCAACAAAAACCGAAGCACCGCAAAGGTTACAACATTTGGTTTCAATAACAAACAACATTGGTTATAAGTCATTAAAGTTATACTTTTTGTGCATGATATGCTTAATGTTTGTTTACATTTTAGAGATGTTACGGAGGATTTTTCGAGTAATCAGTCTTTTAAAAAATTTACTGTTTAATAAAACAAACAAAGATTTTATGGCATTTTTTGGTGTTTGAAGCCACCTTAATTGCACATACTTTGTCTCGTCACAGGTGGGACCATACGAAAGTGCACTTCTGTATAGTTGTTGCTGTGCAAATACTTTACTTTACTATTGCTAATCAATACATGCTCAATACCGTACCATAACTTTGGTGACCTCATGAAATTAGTGAATGTAAGTTAAAAATTAATACTACATGCGTAAAAAAATAATTTTTTCTTAAATAAGGTAATTTATGCCAGTCAAATTGAAATAAAATTTGTTACTTTTGTATTTCCAACGTAAATTTCACATTTCTTTGTTTGTTTGAAGTTATGCTAAACATGCTGATGGCCCTCAGTTTGGACAAAAGCTTGGACCGAAGCTGCATTGTGGCTGCTTTCCACTTTGTGGGTTTGCATTTTATATAGTTCAGTAGTTACACACCTATTATACATATCAGTGATGGCACCTATGAGATCTTTTAAGACTAGTACTGTAGAATATAGTAAAAATTAATCAAAGGATTTAAAAATACACGGGATACTTGCTGATTATAAAACAATTGCATAATACTTCAACGATTGAATTATTACGATGTGAAATAACAAACAAAGATTAAACAATAAACTATAATAATTACAATCCTGCATAAAAATATTTACTGCTGTGCATAGTTATATAAGACAATTAATGGTGTCATTTGGCAATTCTTATGCATTATGCTCAGCTGAAATTCATAGTGGAAAACGTAACACTTAAAATCTCGAGAATTTTCAAAATTGTGCTTACTGCACGTGAAGGTCGCCTCTTGGAAAATGTGCGGTCCCTAAAAAAGGAGACATTTATTTTTCTTTCTTCATATGGAGAAAAATAAGATATCTGTATTTGGGATCACACATTTATCGCCAGAAAAGGGTCATTTTGCACCTGGTGTACCCCAATTTTAGCCATCCTACAACCGGTCGCTTCACCTATCAGATCTCGTGGAAAAGTACAATGCTTTCCAGTCTGGATCTTAACTATCAATCTTGCTAAAACATTGTTCAAGTAGAGTATCACACAAAATTAAAAAATGCCAAAAATAATTCCAATACAATTAACACGCTATATATGAAAAGGCACGTCAATCTTATGGCGACATTAACCTTCCAACAAATAATACATTCCGACTTGGGTTATGCCTAATTAAGAACATAAAAGGATGATCACAAATTACTTGTGGTGGAAGTGACATAAATGACACACCAGCAGCAGTAGCAGCGGCTGCTGTCGTACCTTCTTCATTTACTTCAATAAATGCTTTGTGCATCACTGCTGACACAAAAAGATTAGGCACATCAGACATACTCTGCAATTTGGACATGCTTTCATCAAAAACATCTCGGATTCCCATTTTCTTCAAGGTGGGTATCAAATCGTACTGTTGCTCCAGTTTCATCCTTGGCAAAGCAATTATGACCTCCTCCTTTGAAAAAGTGGAAGTAAGTGAATCCAGTTTTTCAGAGGTTAATTTTTCTTCAACTTTGCTTAAACCAAATCTTTCACTTGGTACCAGCAATATCATTGATATCTCATTGCCTTGGTAAGGCAGTTCCAATACTTGGACTTTTAGCTCAGAGTCATAGCTGATGTTAAATTTTTCTTTCTGCGACATCATATTGACTTTGACACTTTTGCTTTCATTTACATGGAAATCTGTTTCCATTGTTTGGTTCTCTTCAAATTTTTTCATCCAGTTTCCTTTGAAGTATACAGCATTAGCCAACACTAAACGAGTAAGGCCATTCACTGATCCAGCTGGCAACAGATCTTTTATTTTTCCATGTGTTTTGTCGTCAACCCACTGATTGATTTCTAATCTAGCCTGATCTGGTTCCTGTTTGAAATCTTTGCCTTCAATTTCACTGGCATAAAACGTTTGACAGCTTTCCAAAAATTTTTCTTTCATTGTGTACGAAATTTCAGGGAATAATTTATTTGCTATTTCCAACAAAACACTGCTTTTCATATTGGACATTTTTTTCAAGATCTCGTGATTATTTTGATGAAGTGTTGAAGTAGACATCCCTTCATAACCAAGACCTCTTTTTAATTCCACAGCTGTGTTATCATCAGCTCCAAGCAAAACCATGGCCATTGTCATTGAGACACTCTGCGGTGACAAGAACACATTTTCATTGTTGTCGTTTACCAGAGTTTGATAGATATTAAAAGCAAAGTTGTTGGATGTTACTGGAAATTCGGTCATCATCACAGATAAATGCAATCTATTAAACTAGAGATCTAATGTTCTGGTACTGTATAAGCAACAAATGCGTTATTTAGTGCATTCTATTTAGTACAACCATTCTCTGAATTTTTTCACGAAATAAACTTGTTGCAGAAGCAGCATACATAAAAGTAATTATGCCTAGAACTGGTTAAGGAGGCTGTTTTGTTTTCAAAATGTGAATATAGTTTAAGTGGGAGCGACATTTCGAAGACTGTGCTTTGACTGTGATTTAACTTTGCAAATGAATCATAATGAGGATTAATAACTACTGCTTATAAATGTAAAAACAATACATTTGATGAAAAACTACCATATATTTCAATTGTGAAAACGAGTGACCACTGACATTAGTTGAAACAAAATAAAAATAAAATGATATCAAAATTATTAATAAAACAATTTTTTAAATTTAAACAATGAGGGTGAAGTATCAGGCTACTAAATAGCATTTCACTAGTAATAAGTTGTATCACTTTCTGGAAGGTGACAACGACACAAACAATTTTGAAGCTTTAAACACACAACTTCAAACGAAGCATTTTCTGTGATAATCAATATTATTAATAATAAAGTACTTAATGTGATCAGAAAATTCAAACATTAATACTGGATCGTACACCAGCACAGATGCAAGCCAAAATGCTCAGTAATTGTGTTACTGGTCATGAACGTTTAATGAAAAGCACAAACATTTTCACAATTTACAGAATCAAAATACTATTTTAATATTAAACCAAACAAAATTTACTGAGTATTAACCATAGAAAAAGTGCAGTAGTGTGTTAATTACCATCATATACATTGTCAAACATACTGCTGCATAAACATGAAAAAATTGAAGTTGGATAATAATTTAAATAATCTCATAAAAATATATAAGATACATAATTATAAATTATAATTAAAATATATAATTACAAACTCACAATGTTTATACAAAGTAAAGATATCATTATCATATTAGTTTAAAAATGTGTTAATGCATAATCATATATTAGAGAAGAGCTGGATATAATAAAATCTAACTGGATTTCGTGATTTTTGGAATTTGGCTTTTACCAAACTTTGAAAAGGATGGCCGTATTTTTTGAATTTTGAGCATGATAATAACATATCATTTCTAACTAGTATGCTTATGATAACCCTTGACTCAAGGTCTGTTTCTATGTGCCAATTTTCTCAGAGATTGCCTTTGCTTGATTAAGAGATTGTGGATGCCATACCAAAGCAATGAATTATAATATGCGTGGTGGCCTTCAAAACAGACAATTTTCATTGGGCGAAATTGCCCATTGGCCACATGTTTTGTGCGCAAGAGAATGAGCTAGTTGTTGGTGACAAACTTAATTGTGAAAAATCTGCTGGATTTGCAGGATGTATCGAAGTTGTAAAAAAATTCAAATCCAGCTGAACAGTACTTTTGCCTAGCCAGCTCAATCCCTAATAAATAATTTATACAATCATCAATACATGAAATTATCATACAAATAAACTTTTTATTGAACTACTAGCACATATAACATTGAGTATACTTGCTAAATTACAGAAAAAACACCAAAAAAAGAAATAAATGAACAGTGCACTAAAAGTGAGAATCAAGCAAACTTTCTTATGTTGTTCACACAGATCATCACGCCAAATATCAGCTCATGGTGACATTAATCTTCCCACAAACAGTATAGTTTGACTCGGGTTATGTTTAATAAGGAACATAAATGGATGATCACAGATTACTCTTATTGTTGGAACAGCCATCCTTCGCATAGCTACGGCGGCAGTTGCAGCTGCTGCTTCTGTGCCTTCTTCATTTACCTCAATGAATGCTTTGTGAGCTACAGTGGATATAAACAGATCAGGGACACCAGATATATTTTGTAGATTAGCCCGATTTTGATCAAAAACATCTTCAATACCCATTTTCTTCAAGGTGGGTATTAAATCATACTGCTGTTCCAGTTTTATCCTTGGCAAAGCAATTATGACCTCTTCCCTTGAAAAACCGGATATAAGTGAATCCAGTTTTTCAGGGGTTAAACTTTCTTCAACTTTGCCTAGACCAAACCTATCTGTTGGTACTAACAATATCATGGATACTTCATCGCCTTCATAAGGCAATTCCAATATTTGAACTTTTAACTCAGAGTCATAGTTAATGTTAAACTTATGTTTTTGAGACATTATATCAACTTTGACACTTCTTCCTTTATTCACATGAAAATCCATTTTCCTTGTTTCCACTTCCTTAAATTTCTTCATCCAGTGTCCTTTGAAGTATACAGCATTAGCCAACACTAAACGAGTAAGACCATTCACTGATCCAGCTGGCAACAGATCTTTTATTTTCTTGTGAGTTTGATCTTCAACCCACTGATTGATTTCTAATCTAGATTGATCTGGTTCTTGCTTGAAGTTTTTGGCTTCAATTTGACTCTCATAAAACTTTTGGCAATTCTCAACAAACTCTTTTTTAAGAGTGTACGAAATCTCAGGGAATAATTTATTTGCCGTTTCCAACACCACGCTGCTTTTCATATTGGAAATTTTTTGCAAAACCTTCAGATTGTTGTCATGAATGGTGGAATCGCATGCATGGTCATACGCAAGACCTCTTTTTAATTCCACAGCTGTGTTATCTTCAGCTCCAAGTAAAACCATGGCCATTGTCATTGAGACACTATGCGGAGACAGAAACACATTGTCATTGTTGTCCTTCACCAAAGTTTGATAGATATTAAGAGCAAAATTACTGGATTTCAGTGGCGAACTAAACATTTTGATTTTATGTGAAATCACACAAATTTAAACATAACAACTAAGAAAATCCTAATTTACCTATAAATTGAAACTTGAACATTATTGGTGAAGACAAGCTTGAAATTTAAACTTGAGTAACATTTTTTAAGTGAAAGTAAGGCGATATTAACAGATATGTTCACGTCGTTTCCTTTTTAACTAATACATGATCATTTCCGATATATTTACATAAAATGGTGGGCTTTTAAGGCAGTTCTGCTTTTACCAGTTTTTTTGAAGTATTGGGTGAAATTTGTTACCAGTACAAAGTTAACATATATTTATACATCATACAATATTTTGTGTCATAAAAAAGCAAATAGAGGAATACCTGGTATGACAACTGACAGCCAAATAAACCTAGTACGGTAATGTAAAACAACTGCTTGACATAGTGGCAAATTTATCCAAACAACAAGATGCTAGTGTATTAACGTTAAATACAGGTTTTAAACATCTAACACTTACTCATAGCAAACGCCGGGTGAAAATTGGAATGTTGCAAAGTTTCTACACCTCTTACTAATGAACTAAGAAAAACACAATTTACGTAAGACAGCTAGAGCTAACAGAAAGGTATTCGTGTTATTTGCAACAACAATTACAACTACGGGCAAGCTTTTAAGTCAAAGCCACTTTAACAATATTACTAAGTCCAACACTTTTGGCATTCACTAAAATGCAGTGTCAGCAGCATAATTCTCATGGATTCCTTCAAAACACACTACAAGGTGCACAAACTTTAACTAGAAAAAATTGTAAAGGTGCAAAAAAGAATTACTAAAACGTTGTGTGTCAGTATCTACTAATAAAATAAGAACAAGTTCATGGCAGTGTAAAAAGATATTTGACAAGTAAAATATATACAGTACAGAATATACAATTGGGTGTTAAGATGAGGTTTACATTATAACTAATGACAAAAAACAAGTTTGTAACAAATAAAAAATCTTTTGGTTGTTTATGGTCGGCTAACTGGCTAGTTGACTTCACCTTTACATTTATACAAAGCAACGGGTAGCTGATAAAGCTGATATAGCTGTGTTGGGTTTAGTTGTAAATGATGGCAATGTCATGAGTCTAGGTTAAAGATGTCTGACACTTTATTACAGATGTACAATTCCACGTGATGAAACACGGTGAACAAAAGACAAGAGTAACAAGTGTAGTAGTTGTAATCTCTCGTGTTCACGGTCTGTTGATGCCTTAGGAACAATAAAAACGTGTGGAGATCTGAGCGTGCTATTTTAAGCTTTAAGTTTACAAAACGAAAAACAGTAACCTGGGTGCCATTAAGCATTTTATGGCGTAGATAATTTAATGATGATATCATGATCGAGTACTCGGACTGGATCGAGTAGAGTGAGTAATTTCGGTTTTGTCCCATCCCCAATAGAAAATACGCAATCGTCAATAATGATAAAACTGTAAGCGCTAGAAGTTATAGATTAACAAAACTGCATAAAATAATACATACAATTTAATAAGGCAATAAACGTTAACATTTGCTTTTAAGAATAATGAAGCTTAACGCTATTTCATAGAATACATAAGCTTCATAGTTTTCCTAACATATAAAATAAAACATTATAAGCTATTGTAAAATGTTGCACATATTTTTAAAGCAGTGTGTTTCTACAAAAACATAGTTCAAATGGTAAGATCAGATAAAACAAAAATGTCAAACAGAGTGTTCATATATTAAAAAATTCTGAAAAAGAAGTTTTAGTATCTATCACACTAGTGTCGAGACTTACTCGTAAAAAATCTTCACACAGTGGAGGACAATGTACAACAACAGCTTATTTTAAAATTGCACAACCATGGTCATTAAATTGTGATGAAACTCATCAAACAAATATACACTGTATTGTATATATGCATAGATACATATCAATTATATCATAAACATTAGATTTCTATGTAATGAATTTACACATAATAGAAAATAGTTATATTTATTGCAGTACTGTAATCTCATCATACTGTAATCTCATTGGGAACAACAATGTGAAGTCATTGCACAACAATTAAAACGGTGATATTGATATCAATACATGCAAACTTTGGCATAAAAGTTGTGTTTACAAATGAAAAACAATTTGCAATAAAGAAGGCAATCATTTTGCAATCAATAAACAAACAATATATGCTTTTCTTCATGTGTGTAAACTTAATATAAGGATTTTATTAAATCACTTTTATGGGCCACTTATTACTATGATATATTCTGAACTGATCTGACCTTCACACATTTGTTGCTGATAAGAAACATCATCTCATGGTGACATCAATCTTCCAATAAACAGTATAGTTTGACTCGGGTTGTGCTTAATAAAGAACATAAATGGATGATCACAAATGACTTCAATTGGAATTACAGTCGTAAGAGAACATCCACACAAAACAATAGAACTTGCAGCTCCTGCTTCTGTGCCTTTTTCGTTTACTTCAATGAATGCTTTGTGAGCTACTGTGGATATACAAAGACCAGGCTCATCGGATATACTCTGCAATTTGGACAGACTGGAATCAAAAACATCCCGGATTCCCATTTTCTTTAAAGTGGGTGTCAAATCGTATTGCTGTTCCAGTTTCATTTTTGGCAAAGCAATTTCAACCTCCTCTTTGGAAAAACCAGAAGTAAGTGAATCCAGTTTTTCAGGGGTTAAACATTCCTCAACTTTGCCTAGACCAAACCTATCTGTTGGTACTAACAATATCATGGATACTTCATCACCTTCATAAGGCAATTCCAATATCTGAACTTTTAAGTTACGATCAGTATTGATGTTAAAATAAGCCTTTTGTGACATCATGTCAACTTTAACGGTTTTTCTTTTCTTTACATGAAACTTCCTTTTCCTTGTGTTATACCCTTCGAATTCTTCTAACCAGCTACCTTTGAAGTATACAGCATTAGCCAATACCAGTCGAGTAAGACCATTCACTGATCCAGCTGGCAACAAATCTTTTATTTTCTTGTGAGTTTGATCTTCAACCCACTGATTGATTTCCAATCTAGCCCGCTCTGGTTCTTGCTTGAAATTTTTGGCTTCGATTTTACTCTCATAAAACTTTTGGCAGTTCTTCACGAATTCCTCTTTCAGAGTGTATGAAATTTCAGGGAATAATTTATTTGTTGTTTCCAACACCACAGTGCTTTTCATGTTAGAAAGTTTTTTCAAGAACTCCTGGTTGTTGTCATGAACTGACGAATCAAACATTCCCTCATACCCAAGACCTCTTTTTAATTCCACAGCTGTATTATCTTCAGCTCCAAGCAAAACCATGGCCATTGTCATTGAGATACTATGCGGTGAGAAGAACACATTTTCTTTGTTGTTCTTCACCAAAGTTTGATAGAGTTTTAGAGGAAAGTTGTTGGATGTTACTAACATACCTGACATTATGATTTTTGGTGTATTTAAACAATTTTAGGCAATACAAGTCAACAATACCTTGCTTACCCATTAACTGGTCTCTACCAAAAGATATTACAGGTAAAAGCAAGAAAATTATTTAAGGCTGACATATTATCATCAGCTTTCTTCAGCCATTTTCACAGTCAAAGTAGAAATACTTATAGTTCTAAGTGACAGTAAACACAATCTAATGCCGTATATTTTCTTCTCCTGTTATCATTGTGACATTGCGGTTATCTTGAGCAACACAGGCAAAAAGATTTGTGTTTTGAAAAACAATCTACTTTTTTTATTCAAATATGATTTTATTGGGCACAATCACTTTTATGGTCACATTTATTGATATCATCGATTACAACCAGTGAAAAATTTAAAGAAAAACTTTGAAAATGTTGAGAAATATAAACAAATGAGCAAGGCTGGCTTCATCTATCCGGCCATAAAGATTGGTCAAATTTTGATAAGGATCGATGAAAATTTATCTGGCCCACAGGATTTTTTGATAGGGTGTTAAATAAATCTATAGTTATACCTGTTAGCCTAGGTATGCAAAGGACAAAGATTAAATAGATGCACATCTCACTAACTGTTGTGCATCTGCACGCTGAAGTCAGCGGGTCCACACGCCCGATATCTTGGCGAATCCTGCTATGAAATACAGACCAGATAAGCTGCGTATATGTATCTTCACTGTTGAATTGGTTGTTGATTTGCTATTGTCTTGAAACTGAAGACTAGATTGGAAAGTTACAAAACAGTTACCCTTACAAAACAGTCAGTCGAAGACATGCCAAGTTACTATAAAAACCATGGATTACTAAGGGCATACTTATTTCAATCAAACACAAAAAGAAACTGCATCATAAACGGACAATGACAAAAAACCAGCTACACTTTAATACATATAAAAAATATCGAAATAGGTTGGTTACCAATCTTAAAGAATTATCCAAGACCATGCACTATAAAAACCAATTCAAGGAAGCTCACAACGATACAAGCAGAACTTAGAAAGTAATTAACGAATTATTGAACAAACGTAGTCATACAAATATATTACTGTACCAAATTGAAAACTACTGACCCATTGAAATTTCAAACTTGGTAAATGAACATTTTGTAAGCATTGGCCACAAAATAGCTTATGCATTTAAAGACAATGAAAAAACCCATGACTGTACTCTCTATGTTAAAAAGATTTATTCGAAAAAATTGGAATTTATTGAAGCAGGTAGGTGGGAAATTGAGTATGAAATAAGTCAACTAAAAAGCAACAAATCGCCAGGATATGATGATATACCAGCCGAGATACTAAAAGATTGCAAGTATCTAATCTCTGAACCACTAGCACATACTTTTAACACTAGAAGGACGGGGCGTGTCAATTGACGCATTTTCAACCTAAGTGCATCTATAACTTTTAAGTGGTGCATCGCAAAACCGTATATTTCCTGACTTTTCCTACATTAGTGTTAGGTAACTAACCCATGAGTATGAAGTTTTTATTTTACCGGTAGAGATAATTAACGTGGTCACTACCTAGAAGGACGGGGTGCGTCAATTGACGCATTGTTACTTCACAGTACAAAAACCAGTTCTCGCGATAGAGAGCATTGTTTTCTTTCTGCTGATAATTACAGGTTTATCGAATTAGGTCACAGCTGCCAGCACAGAGGTGTGACAAACGTGTCGACAAACTATGCAAGTCGACTTTTCCGCAAAACAGAGTAGTTTCGTCACAAGCGCAGCCTAATTTCGGAATTTTTGAAGTATATCGAAGCGTAAGTGAAGTGTAGTAAGAGTTTCTTAGTTAGATAAATTAGATAAATTCGTCGGCTTGGTGGTTGCTCGTGGCGTGATAGGAGGGCGCAACTTCCCTGTGAAGAGTTTGTGGGGGAGGTCGTGGGGATGTCCGATGTTTTCCCAAACCATGGCAAGAGACAGGTTTCTGGAGCTCATACGATTCCTTTGCTTCGATCTGAAGACGGAAAAGCGTAGGAATCTATTGCATGATAAATTTGCACTCGCTTCAAAACTTTGGAACAGTTTTATATCAAACTGCCAAAAAGCATTCATTCCACAGTGGAAGATAACTGTGGATGAGCAACTATTGCCGTGTAAGGCACGCTGCAAGTTCATCCAATATATGGCCAATAAACTAGACAAGTTTGGTCTAAAGTTCTGGCTGGCAGTTGACGTTGAAAACAAATATTTATTCACCTGTTTTCCTTACGTTGGAAAAGATGACGCAAGGAGCCCCCACGTGAGTGTGCCCACCGACGTTGTACTGAAACTCATGGCTCCGCTTTTTCAAGGAGGTTACAACGTCACTTGCGATAATTTTTTCACCTCACTTGACCTGGCATTGCGACTTGCAGAAAAGAAGTGCAGCCTCGTAGGGACAATGCGCCAGAACAGGAGAGAAGTCCCGGAAGAGTGCAAGAAGAAAAAGGGGTTGCGTGAAACAGAAGTGTTTAGGCACGACGGCTTGTATTTTCAATGCGATTGCTTTTGTTAATTAAAATGCACAAAGCGGACATGCGATAGAAGTAGTTTTTTCGGAGCAACAGCACAGTTTTCTCAACAAAAAACGTTAGATTTGCGCCGTTTTGACCTTTTGCGTCAATTGACGCACTCCGTCCTTCTAGGTATACGAAAATTGCCGTCCTTCTAGTGTTAACCAAGCCATAAACACTGGTAGCTATCCGCCAGGACTTAAAATTTAGTCAAAGTGATCCTTGTGTACAAAAATGGAGCAGAAAATGATCCTATCAACCAATTAGTCTTTTAAGTCAATTAAATAGAGTATTTGAAAAATTTCTATACAGTATAGACTTATATACTTTAGTAATAACTAATAATAACAAAATTCTACACCATCACCAATTTGGATTTCGAAAGCTTCATTTCACTGTATTAGCAGTAACAAATATCAATGAATATGCAAACCAAAAAATAGAAAATAATAAATACATGTGTATGGTGTTTCTTAACCTTAAAAAAGCTTTTGATACTGTACCTCATAGGCAATTACTTATGAAATTAAATTGCTATGGTATTTGTGACAAAGCTAACGAATTGATAAAATCATATTTGACATGTAGACAACAATATGTCAAATGTGCTGAACTATACAAGTTTTTTTTCTATTCGTTTCCATAGTACTTTTTTGCAACAGAATCTGGGGCAACTGGCCTGGATGACCGTGAGGTCTTTTTGATGACTCACACCAATCAATTGTGTTGAGTTGTATTGTGATACTTTAGTTTTTATTTTGAATGGTGAAATAATTTCTCTCTCTCTCTGGTAAACAAAATGGGTCAAAAACTACTTTGTAAGGTAAGTAAATCTTAAACAAGGACATGTGGTACACATTGTCACATACCGGTGCACACTTTTTGTTGCCGAATGATGCACTGCAGTATTTTAAAGTTACGCTGCCCGGTGCACAGAAAACTTACATTCCATACTTGCGTCCATGCAGGCCTAGGCTATTTAATATGCATTTGCTGAAAATTATAGAAGAAAACTCGGGTCTAATATACAAGTGCGATAAATACGCCAAAACTGTGATGACAAAATTTGTACCACGCCAACTTTATATGTACATACTTATAATTAATTGCTTATAACATAAAGCAAAATTGCAAAAAATGGCGCAGAATCTAACTTTCTGCGCTGGAGAATTTTGCCACATCATACAAACTTTCCAGTACGGAAGAAAAGTAGAAACCTCACTTGACATGCTAGAGACCCCTTACAGAGCTTCCATGTATTGCAATACATGAAAAATCCCCTAATTGTTGCTTCCTTTGTGGTATGACAAATTAAAGTTCGCTTGTGTTACTTGTGTGAATTATTACACAACAAACTCATCTGTCATAATGACCGCGTATGCTGGCGGTAATTGTTAGAATATGAGCGAGGACGATTGATAACTTGTTCTGCTTCTGCTTCGATGATATGAGTTCTCATTTCTCAAACGGCGTGACTATGCTGTTAGTTGCTTAAATTCTGTCTATGCATATTACTAAATTATAAAGTTCTCATTTTATATATTATATGTGGCACACCAGTTCAAACGAGGTAACTTATCTGACGCCATTAAGGAGAACTCAAGTCTGGTCAACAACTGCATTACAAGATTCCAAAATAAATTTCAGCATTTCGAAAAACAACTCGTGATTCGTGACGTTGTGACGATAAGAAGATATTATACTGTGTTGTTTACGGAAACCGCTTTCATGAAACGTGACATAACAATTGTGCATGCCTATATTACGTGAGTCAGTCGCAGTCATTCAATCAATTCGTGTGTTAAGTTAATAGCTGACACATATTTGGCAGCTACATCAGCCTTGTGCTGTAGCTGCTGTGTCAATGTTTTATTTAAATGTAATCGTTCAAAGAAGCTTCAATATAATCAGAATATACAGTTGTCGAGGTGAACAATTAATTCTAAGATTAAGAAAAGCAGAACAACGACCTTGAGGCTCATTTATCATCGAGGATAATAAACATTTCAACCGACAAACGTTGTAGTGATTTGGTCGCCCTTACAGGATAAGGTACGACATACAACCATTTCATTACAACGTAATCGTTAAGTGGGACGGGGTTGTACCCATAAAAGCGGGTGTTATTGTTTAATAGCAGCCTGCTTTTTATTCATTCATTTCCTTTTATTTTTCGTTTTCAATATGGGGAACGAAACAATTGTGCTGACGCAGGTGGTCGCAAACATGTTAGTAGTTATTGACGATAATTTCCACATATTGAACGGGAAAAATGTGGCAAGGCGTCGAGGGCAAAAACGTGCATTAGGCTACAGACCAATCAGAAAATGCAAAAAAAGTTATTAGCGTCAGCACGGCCACCAAACCTCAATTATAAACGCATTATTAAAACAAATTTAACGTAACAAAAAAACACGCAATTTAAACACATTTAATACAAAACAAAACTTTAGCTGATAGTTTGGCAGGACATAAGCGTTGTGTCACCGTCAAAATGGAATCGACCTGTGTGTCTGGATGGAAGAAGAAAAAACCCACTAAAATGAACTTCATCCATGGGACCAGTTTCCCGTTCAGGTGGCCTGTTTTCGAGGTAAGCATCTTTACACAGGTCGGTTGTGAGCGAAAGTAAGAGCTAGTCAGGTACGTCACTCGTGTCCAGCCAGATGGTTTGATCAGTTTTTTTGAATATACATACATCGACAGTGATGTAAGTGCCAGGAAGAGAGGAACATATCTGATGCCCGGTTGGATCTTGGAGCAAGGGATCTGACGACCAAAATCTTGAAGCAAACGATCAAGCGATGTTTTTGCTAATAAAAGTTAAAAAAGTACAGAAAAGTGGTAAAAAATTTGTCTTTTTCTTGGTGCATCTCTTAACTTATTCAAGTATGTGTCTGTAGAAAATTACGATTATAAGCGTGGAATGTGGATAAATTAAACATGAACCTTTTTTTTGGTAGACTTGTATCAGTTCTTTTCGTTCCCAGACTACAATGGTACAAGCTACAAAGTGTGTACCTGTATCTGCCTCAGTTGCAGATTTGTTTTAAGTACTTCAAACGGCTTAGTTTACGGGATTTTAAATTTTCAAAATTTGTTTTTGTGGGGATTCCGTTCAAACGAGATCGGGCCAATGCTTCTCGGGATTATGTAGCGCGGAAAAGGGGTCCTGTCCCAGTGTATATTACCTATTTGTTTCACTGCTTTATGCAGGCTCAACCGTTTACACGGTAAGTTTGAAGTTGAACTTTGACTAATGATCACTTATATAGCTGCCTGATTGCCTTGGCATCAATAAGCACAAATTTTGTCATTGATTTAACTTGATTATATTAATTCTTCGGTCTCCATGTTGACCCATAATAGGGAGTTGCTACAGCAAAACAATATCCTCCATTAAACTAAGTTTATTAGAATGAATTATAGTGTGTAAACGATTATAATATTGAATGAATTATAAGTGAGCGAATGGGTTTTTCACTCAAGCACAGGAAAACACGTCACATTGCAATAAACACAAGAGCGATACAAAACGGATAGCATGAAAACTCGACAAGATATATAAGCAAGTTATTCAGTTGTCGACACATTTGGGTTAACTTATGCTTTGCAAGTAACACAATTGTCGGAGTGACAGAGTTTCAGCAAAACCCTATGCTCTTCTATTTAGTGAAGTTTGATAGCTTGTTTGCATAATAGGGAAGTGCCCTTTGACGATCACTGAAAGAGAATTAATTTTCACAGCCGCCGAGACCATTTCACAGTACAATCGAAGTAAAAGTTTTGAAAAATAAATGCAGTGAGAAATTGCTTTTCTTTTGAAGAGAAAATAGTAATCTTTTTAGAAACGTTAGCAACCAACCATGGATAAAACACTGCATTTTAGATGCGTGCAACATGTTCAAAATGATAGTAATATAGTATACATGAAGTCACAATAGACTTGTGATAAATATATCAATTAATGTAATATAAAATTGTGTACGACATAGAATTCTCGTCTATCGAATCAGCGAAGCATAACACTTTGTGACGTAATCGATTGCTTCTCTGTTACTGTGCGTGCATTACGAGTCATCACTTATCAGTCGTATGTTCAACGCCGCAACATGTCTTTGTGCTGTTGCTGTAACAATGTTCTATTTTGATTTATTCGTTCAATGAAGCTTCAATATAACCAGAATATAAAGTTGTCGAGGTGTACAATTTATTCTAAGATTAAGAAAAGCGAAACAACGACCTGAGACTCATTCACTTCGAGGACAACAATTCAACAGACAAAATTGTAATTGAAGTGGTCGCCCTTACAGGCTAAGGAACGATAAACAATCATTTCATTACAGACTCATAGGTAGTGACAACACATACAACAAAAGCTTGTTCATTGCACTTTTGTCCTCTGGTAGTTTTAATTATTGTTTTATGTACAAGTACTTTGTGAGTTAAAACCTAATCAAAAAGCAAGGTCTTACAATGGTTTTGTAAAATATACGACACACATAACACAACATTATGGAAATTTTAGTGCACATGTAAAAGTACTGCATTAATACAATGTGGTAGACAGCAAATTGAAACTTTTGTTTAGGTTAACTAAAGCACCAAAAAAGTGATAAATTATGATGAAAAAAAAAATAAAATACCAGCACCATCAAGGTCACAGTGCAAATGTTTAAAAACAAAGGCTTTCATAAGCTCTGCACAGTATAAGGTTCTTGCTGCTGAAAACCATATTGACGAGCTTCCTCATGCATAAAACTCTCGTTTTCTGGCGCCGCTGGAAAATTCGAAACAATTTTTTCCAGCACTTGCAAGTAAAAAACTCCTAGGAATATTCCTGCCATCTGTTTACAGAAAATAAAGGTTAACTGGCAAATCAACAAAGTTACATGTTCAATTGGAAATTCAGCAAGAAACATCTGGTAACTGGCATATATAATATATACTATATTATAACTTGCTCTGATTAACAGACTTTTGCCAAACTAAGATCATTTTTAACATAATTATCTAAATAAGCTACAGCTGACAAGTAATACAGCACAGTGCATTTAGATATCACATGTTTTTTGGGCTTTTTGATCATAGAGATAATATTATTAATAGATGGAGTGAATAGTAAGTATATAAGCCAATAAAACACAACATCACCACTAAATCTTATCTTTTCATCAACAACAACCCAATATTACAATATTTCGATTAGAAAAGAATAATATTTCACCTTCTAAAACTAACCTGTGGCAAAAATATTCCCAACAAAAGCCCAGCAAGTAGGTCCAAATTAACCCACAAGAAATCAAGCACAGCATCAATACAACCAATAAGATATATGACCTCTACTGCTTCTTCTGTCTTAAAACAGATTGAAAGAGTAAGGTTAAAAAAATAGTACAGAAATAGTGTTTTACACATCACCCTATCCTGAATGATAATAATTAATTAATTAGAGCATTTCAAAGCCATACGTATTCTTTATATAGCTTGAAACTATGACTTCGTTTTGTGTCATGGTATCAAAGAAAAGTTTTTATTAATTTTTATGAAAAATTCGAACAACCAAATCGTCAAAAGAGTCTTAACATTAAAACATGGTGTTCAACAATTTTACCGTGAGTTGTAATGTATTGTAGCCACACATAGAATTGATGACAGTGCTATTATCAGGTTTGCAGCATGAGTATGGAACACCACAGGCAGCAGGACCAGGTGCAGTGCAGTTGTGGTAAGGATTCTTTTCCCAGTCTTTGTATAACCGCCCGCCACAACACTGAAACTAAAATAGAAATACGAAAGCTATGAACAACACTTTAAATTACGCTCTTAACAAAATACAGTATATATCTAGAAACTTGTATACTTCAGAGTTCAAAAGAACAGACTGCAATAGTAAAGGCAAAATGTGCAATTTATCATTACTACCAACCAAACTGTTAAGAGTGCAGTCAATATTGTTTGTCAATGATATAATACTGTACATTTAATTATTTAACGTTTTGTTGTTGCATTGCAAGCAAAGATGAAACAAAAATAAAACTACTCAGGTATAACTGATTACACTTATTACTCGGTTGTGCCCTAAATATTCCAGTATGATGTCATAAGGAGAGTAATGTAACATTGTGTGCAGGTATAAAGAACTCAATAGCATAGTACAGTATAATGCTGAAAAACAACATTTGGCAATGCGACTTTTTCCCACCACTGTATTGTGATACACATCAGCCCCAAGCATACCCAATTAAGATAAGCACATGTGCTTTCCAGAGACGTGCGTTTGCACAGACCTCTGCTGAATTCCCTATTGAATGGTGTCTGATTAATACTTAATATAAGGATAGTGCTCACAGGGCGTTTCAAAAGTAAGCTGTGCATGAACATAACTCAAAAAGTAGTTGATATTAAAAAAAAATACTTTTGAAGAAATGACACTTATCAAAGAATTTGTCTGGCAATTTAGCTATTGTTTATGAAAAATTCTGCTTTTGTCACTATCAATTTATTTCTTATTTTAATTTGGACTGCACTGCATTTGCATTTGTAAATAAAACATGCAATGCTGGCTATGGAAAACCTAAAATAACATGCGCTGTCCATAAAAAAGGCGAAAATTGATCAAAAAATATGTCTCTAATGCGTGAACTTAGCAGGTTTTTTTGTTAACGCAACCAGAATTTAAACTGGTTGTAAACATACTTAAAATAAAAACACTATTATGCATAACGTCGACTATTAGTATCAGCCAATATTAGATCATGTATAAGTTCATAGATTTGACTTGTCCTAAAGTACAAGCAACGTTAATTACCTCTTCTTGGATAAAATCCACCAAGTTTTTCAGATCCTGGTCATCATAATAAGTAACCAATCCTTTCAAAATATAACGGTTCACAAATTCTTTAGCCTGAAAATAAAAGTTGCTGTTAAAAACTGTAACATGCACAAATGTAATATGTGTAAATATGTGTAGTGTGAGCAAGTGACATTCTACAGAAAAACAGTTAAGCTATTTATTCAGGCAAGGCTAGACTCTGATTAGCTTAGCTCAAAGTTTTAGACAATTTAGTAAAGGCCTGCTATGAAACCAAGGTAATGATTCAAATACAACATGCTTCCAGAAGTTGTCAATGGACATCTAACAAATATCGTAAACTAAGACATAAACCAAATGAACACAGATTATATCAGAGAAAACTGAGATGTCTTAAATTTCCCAAAGCAAATATAAGAACGAATACTACACAAAAAAATTAAAGTAAAACAAAAGTATCAACACACAGCAGCAAATGAAATTACTGTATTTAACGCTTAATTTAACGGAAAAAAAAACAATCTAAAAACTAAAGAAACAGAAGCACTAACACAAAATCAGCAAGCTTTTAAATAGCTATATACATATCCTATGCCCATAATTTAGTTTGTCTGTTAGCAACATTACTCAACAATCTGCCATCAGATTTTCTTAAATTTTCAGGGGACGGCTTGACCACTAGGCACAAGGAAGAACTATCGGATATCTGCTTAACCTGCTCTATCGGAAAAAAAGGAATAACTCTAAAATGCAACAAAAAAGCATGTGCAGACTTGCAAAATAAAGCGCTGTTGGCTTGTTGTATGATACAGTTGTGATAAATTTAAACAGGTTTGGTCAAACACGACGACTAAAACTTTTGTAAAATAAGAAAATATTAAACAGTCAACTTGTTTTTTTCGGTTTCATATTAACAACTGCAAGAAGTAAAAATATGAAATACATATATATCCATACTTCTCCCATTCATTAAACTTACAGCAACAAACAAGTCTTAGCCCAAAATATTGTATCATCGCGATTATAAACTATACTTAATTATAAACGGTGCAGAAATGAGATAAAGTGAAGTTAAAAGTGGGAAAGTATGTTTGGAAAAATATTTATGGTTAAACTTTGATTATGGTATATTGTGAATTATGGAAACTTGGTTTGCATCACACTTTCTTTTATTATTGGGTCAAATGTATGCTACGAGGCAAACAGTGTAAAACTTTTGAGTCATGGGATGCAGTAATGGTTTGGCGTGACAAAAATGTTGCATTATGACAAATACAACATAGGAGTATTTTTCTGCCTTAGAAAAGGTAAGCGCTCTGAGTACTTTTCTATTTCTTGGTGTTGTTAAATTATTAATTAATTATCGATACGTTGTGTAAAACCCAGGCCTGCAATTCTGAAATGACACAAAGGTTACCAAGAGCAAAACTTTTCTTTAAAATTCACGTTCTTTTATGGCAACATACAAATTAGTGGTAGGTTTCAGTTAAACCAATTTCCACCATTGCTTTCTGTCACAATGCACTCACACACACTCACAATGCACTCATTACTGAACGACAAAAAAGCAAAGAACAAAAACTGCAAAAAGATTCATGTAAGATTTTAATAAATCATTTCCCTTCCAACACTTTTCCTGTTTGTTACTGGTATTGTTAATATTTTTCTTTGCTATAGTCACCTCAAAGTTTTCAAAATGTACAAAAAAAATACATTAAAACTTATTTGGAAACTACTGACCCAGTAGCTAATGCAGTTGTGACCGAATTTTGACCGTTTTGGTAAATAAACAAACTGTTACTACATTAGCAACTTTCGTATTGAACTTTGTTTAAATCACGCAGTTTACATAGATATATAAATCAAAAAGTTGAGCAAATTGAGGGCATTGAAATGTTAGCAAAAACAAAATGTCAACTTAAACACCAACTAAAATTCCGAAGATCCACTCTCTTCTATTGCAATCAAAATCATTCCAGCATGCTTGATCAGACCAAATTACCTTTTCTAAGCTGAATTATAGAGCCACACATTTTGTAGCATTATGATGATTTCATACAGGTGAGCATACTTACAGGGTCCTTGAAGATGAGAGCAGCAATGCCTGCCCCCACTTCAATTAAAATGCAAACAACAATGCAGATGTTGAACTAAAAGATAAAAATAAGTGGTATTAATAAACAAAAAAGGTTGATGATCATAAAATTAAAATGTACAATACTATTACTATATATATATTGACTATATAATACATGCAAAACTACACTGCAAGTGAGGACACACAAAATGGCTAACATTAACTGAGGTATGGTACATAACCGTCAATAATTAATCAGAATAAATTATTTAATAATGGGTTGCTTCTATACTGGAAGTCGGGGCCTTGAACTTACAGTTCGAAGTAGGCAGAAGTTATCTCTAAGTGAAGCGACAAAACCAATGCAAGCAAATATAGAAACCACCGCTCCCAAGATGAAAAGAAACACGGATGGGGTCACAAAGACATGGTCCGCCTCCGTCAATTCTGATCTCATTATTTCAGAGTACACACCCAATCCAATAAGACTAAATCCAAGCAACTGGGAAAATTGAAAAAAAAGCACTTGAATTAATGACAGAAAACATAGACTGTACATATGGCACCAAAAGGTTATATGAAGGTTTTTACTACACAAGAGATTTCACTATAGGTTGTCACTAGTTGAATATTAAAACACACAATACACAGTTTGTTTGCTTAACTGGTTCAAATATAACCCCTTTCTATAGATTCATAATAATCTTCATACAGCGTACGCACATAAGCCATAATTATTGTGCTTGCTTTATAAACTCACCAAAAAGAAAAAGTTGTATGTAATGAGCAGGTATTTGAGTACATCGTACAAGGTTTCCTGCGAACAACTGCAGCAGCAAAATGGATCTTTTGCATTTGACATTATTAGATTTAAAACAAAATAATACTTTTATGCTTATACCAATGCCATAAATCTTTCTTTAAATTCTTAACAGCTGGATGCACTGCTAAAGATAGAAAATAAAATGTACGCAGACTGTAACTTATAGAATTCATCATTGTCCAACGACAGGGATTTTGTGCAATTATGTCCTTAAAATGTTTCATTACTTCCAAAATCTTGTTCAATATAAGCAATGCACCGTCCTTAAAAACTAAAGATCTTACGCAATTACTGTAAAGTCAACACAAATACAAACCAAAAAAAAAACATCCAGAGGAAATAAAATAAATTGATTTGAGAAAATTTTAGAGATAGATAAGTATATTGACAAATTAACACGTAAATGAAAAACATATAAGTTCGTCATAGGTTAATGCATTGATCAAAAATTGCTTTTGCTTAGGTATCAGCAATCTGAAACAGCTGTAGAAGGCATACATATACGGTACTATCATATAGAAAAGTTTGTTTTATATGGAAGTTAAACAACATTGTTTGTTACATATGGTATTTGCATATAACCGGTTGGACTAATACCAGTTGCAATGATAAGGCTGTGATAAATTTACTTTACTGGTAAACGTTAACACTTAAAAGAAGACATGTGTTCTAGAGTGACTATTTCCATTGATCTGCAACATAGTTAATTCCATTTTTGCATCCTGTAGTAACTTTTTCAGGCACATCGGCCATAAAATCAAGTGATTTTGAAACTCCATAATTCCACTTTTCAGACAAGTTGAGTTCAACACTTGGTACTTTTACCTAAATATACACAAAGAAATACTTTGAAGTATATCCAGGAAAATAAAGTAATGTTTTCTGTTTTCAAACGATGCTTTATTCTACAGCCTAACCTACAGAAACTGCCAAACTATGTACTATTAAGTTTAAAATTATCTACTACAAATAAGACATGTTGAATTCAAGTAGTTAGCCAAGTAGACCTATAGGCATATTTCCATTACTTGGATTCGATGGAAAATTGCATAATACAATCAATGTAGTGCAGATATTGGCATATCTGCAACCAGAGCCAACTTAAAATCCAACTGTATGCTCAAAGAATAAGCTGCCAAGCCACAACACTTTTCATAGTCAGTACTTTTTCATCACTACAAATATGGGGTGTTCCAAATATGTGACGCAGAAAGAAATGAATTGATAATATAATATGATGTCTAAAAAAAGCAGTCATATGTGGACAGTAAATAGATTACAAGTAAGTTCTTAGAGAACTATATAACTATTTCAGAAAGTATATATAGTCATTGTTTTTTACAATGACTTGTAGACATAAACTTGACAAACTATTCACATATTTAACTTTTGCAAACTACTATTTTAACTTCATTCGTCAATCATGCGTTATCAAAATATTTCTCGGTTGGGGAAAAGCACATGGTCCTATGCCAAATCACATTTCCACAAGGCACATGTTTGCCTTTTTAAAGTCATCATAAAGCTCAAATGGAACAAAGCACAGTAGCTAGCAAAAAGTCGCTCCAATGTCTAGAGTTGTTTATCTGCATTGTATTAGAACTGTCTCTCTCTTTATACAGGCATTTACTGTCTGGTTAATCTTCATTGATATAATGCATATATTTATTGTATTGTATATTTTCAGTACTAAGTGACATCATATCTTATCACTTCCAACTCAGCCGAGTACCAATTTTAATTGCTCGGATTCGAAGAGCCAGAACTAGTTTGTCCGATCCCCAGTATTTACAAGTACTAGTATGCTAGAAAACTTCTTTCACGTTTGTTTGAAAGGTTCTACAAGTTCCAAACATGTAAAAATTAATATACAGAGAACCCTAAAGCTAAAATGCTTTTCAACTCAAACTATGAACAACTTTTTTTGGGAAATTTTCAAAATTATGGGTTTTTGAAATTTCAAGCTTTTATTACTGGAAATTTGGAAACAGGTTAATTCACTTTATTCCATTTCTTATAAATGAAATTTGCATTTATTATATATATAACCTTTTTCCTGTGGAGCTCAAAATTTGTCAATCGTAAACAACTTTCAAAAACATATTAATTTCAAGTTCTGAGGTAAGACTGTATAAATTGCGCATGACAATACCTGTGTTAAATAACTTCCACCCAAATGAGCATCCACATTTTCACCAAATTTCTGAAGACTTTTGATGCTTTGTTCACTGTTATTTCCCCAAACCCCATTGGCAGTCGTAAGGTAAATAGCGCCACCAAACAAGCCCAGCTTCGCACCAAACCTGTAAAGTTATATCAAAGGTAATGCAAATTAATTAAAGCATTAAACAGTTGAATAGTTTAATTTTATTTTATCTGAAGGATTAAAGCAAGTGAGTGTGCATGCAGAACTACTTTATCTTCACGCCAGTTTATAATATACAAACAAAGAAAAACTGTTTATTTCAACGCGAATTTATAATAAATCTACAAAGAATTGAGGCTTCGGTGAACGCCATCACGTCAAAATTTGCATCTTTGTAGGCACATTTTCTTATTTAAAACTGCCGTACATTCAAGTCGGCCTCAAGCATCAAATGCCTGCACCAATTATGCACTGAAGCCTCAATTCTTTGCTTATTTATTATAGATTGGCGTTAAAACGAGCAACTTTTTTCTATTCTAAAATGGCGTAAAGATAAAAAATTTTGGTTGCACATTGATGAATCTCATGCGTGCAATTTCCACACTTGCTACTATGGCAAGTCGGCCCTGCGTGCAGGTGCCACACTTTCCACTATGGTTTTAAAGTTAACTCAGTACTTAACCTATTGGCTACAATGATGCAGAAATATAACCACAGTCAACAAACAAAGAGAAAAAACTCAAAACGCAAATAGCTTTTCGTGTATAAAGAAGTATAAACAAGCTTGTAACTTGTAAGCCAAGCCAAGTTTAGTATGTAAGTGCACAACCACAGGATACCTTTCTATGCTAGACCCCAGCTACTCAAATTGTGACGTCGTCTGGTTGTGCTCTTGTATACTAGACCCATCTAACCTAACATACAACACTGCAAGTTGTAAACAGTTTGATTAAAATGACTTACTTCACTATTTTCGCTAAAGCCATTTTCTCTTTCACAAACAACTTGTGGAGGCACTTGAACGCAGCTCTGTGGTAAACAATTACGCAACGACGGTTAATTAAGTTTGACTTTTTCGCAGCAAGGAGTCCTCAAAACCTGGACGTCTTTTCTATTGTGATCTAAACTCCATTTACAAATAATAAGACTCTTTTCCACAAGGTGGGGTAGGGTTATTTAATCAGAAAGTGTCCTAATTTCTAAGTTTCCAAACAAAACTAAATACTTTAAAGATTTAAAAGCAATAAATAAACTCCAATACTAACTGCATATGTTTTATTTTTAAATAACGTATCTTAAATATCTTTATTTAAAGCACTGTTTAAAAGTTGATGATGTAATCCTAATCGAAATAAACTTCTTACTTGGGGTATTTCCCTAAAATATAAACCAAATACAGTACTAAACTCCTTTTAGCTGTAAAACCTCTGGTAGCTTAAGCTTGAGTAGTGAAACGTTCGTTAGAAGTTAGAACGGCAAAACGTGGCAAACTGGAACAGTTTTTCAAACGAATAACTATTAAAATAAATTTTACTTTTTTTTTTAGTTTAATGGCAAAATATTTATGGGTTAGCAATGTTCAGTGCAGTTGTTTTCATTTGAAGTGAATTTGTGTTTTTCAGTCTGTTTTTGTCAGTTAAACAGTGACGTCAAATAAATAATGCTAATACACAGTTGTACACGTTATACAGACTTAAGCAGAAATCGCACAACGGTGATGATCTGCAGATGAATATGGTATGACAAATTTTCTTTAGCAATGCCTGAATACATCATAATTAGTTAATTACTTTTAACAATTACGTTTTACTCCAGGAGCAGATAATCTTTGTTGTGCTTGTATTAGATAATAATTCTTAATCACACGTTTTCATTTCTTCTGGTGAAAATATTTATTCGTTACGTTAGCTTTTTGTGAGTTGCTACATTCTTTAATAAAATGACCGAGAGGTTTTATGCTGATGATGAAGGCGATGGCAGCGAAGAGGAAGAAACCCTTGCCATTGGACAATTTGGTGGGCGGGACAGTGTGATATTTGCCATTGACTGCTGCAGAGGTACCCATTTACTTAATATTTATTGATATGGAACTTGTAGCTCTCTTAGCTGTAAATCAAAATAGTGAAAAGTGTGGCAGCTGCACACACGACATTCGTCAATGTGCACGCCGAACTTTTTTATCTTTATGTCAATTTATAGTAAATAAACAAAGAAGAGCTGGTTGTTTGAACGCCAATTTATAATAAATAAACATATAATTGAGGTTTCAGTGCATACCAAAACTTGTGGCTTTTCATGCATGATTTCTTGTCAAAAATAGCTGTACTTTTCAGTCTGGCTGTAAACATTTAGCGCTGAGTGAAAAATGTTGCTGATTTTGACAAGAAGTTGTGTGTGCAAAGGTTAAATGATGGGTATATAGTGTATTTATTGCTGCTACAATTTATTGTTTATTTATTATACATTGGTGTTGAAACAGAAAATCTTGCCTTGTCATTGTAAGCCAGCATGTGCATGATAAAGTTGAGTGGATGTGGATGGGTTTTATGCATTCATGCAGTGTTTTGAGAGACTGAAACTGTTTCCTAAATTTTTTCAACCATCCATATTTAATTTACATACTTAAGATAACATACTTATTGTCTCTTGAAAATTTTTAGCAGTCGCTGAAGCCAAACCTTATAAAAAACCAGCATGTATGTGCCACACTTTCCATTATGGCGCTTAGCATAAAATAATTTTTACTTCATTTTTTTAGAAATGTTTGAACTTGACGGAGAAAATTCTGAAGATACACCATTTAACAGAATTATTGAAGCTATACATGATATGTATTTGAATAAGATAATAACCAGTGACAAAGACTTGCATGTGTGTTGGTCGAATAATTTATTTGTAACAACTGGATATGAAGGCAGAATAATATTTGACCGTTTTTGGTGTATTTTATGCCACCACACATTCATTTGATTATGAAACTGTACCTGTTACTTGGTAAAAAGTAATAACTTTGAATTTGCAGGGAATTATCTTCTTTGGTACGAAAAAAAACAACAGTTCCAGCGACTTTTCCAACATTTATGTGTGGCAAAAACTGGATATACCATCCGTGAAGAGCATAACAGATTTACGAGACATGCAAAAGATAAATGCTGCTGACTTCGACACACAATTTGGAAATGAATCGAGTAAGTTCCATGTAAAATTGGTTATAATGAGAATATAAGATTAGCTGCACATATTTACGTAATTTGTACGTTTCAGTATTTGGCTCTCAAGCTATTTGCATTTTTAGACAAGCAAATGAGTGAAGTTTTTTGGGAGAGTCTTAATATGTTAAGTGCAACCTCATACAAACTTGCAGCAAAATCTTTGATCGTGTTTACATGGAATGATAATCCTCATTTTGGTAATGTTCCCGTCTGTGAAATATTGAAGATACGTTGGTTATGAATTATAATTAGTAGGTTAAGATATATTGATATGTTTGTTCATTAGTTTAAGTAATGATAACCGTTGCCATATTTTGGGCAATTAGTCACAGATTTTTTTGTTTCTATCATTTCAGGAGACAACAATGCAAAAAAAAGGGCCAAAACCAAAGCACAAGATTTGCATGACCACGACGTGGACATCCAAGTTATGTCGTTTAATAAAAACTTCAAATATGAACCCTTTTACAAGGTAATTATGTGCTATTTATAAACGCAGTGCAAAAAAACATGGTAACATATGGTTATGAAATTTTCAGGACATTATTTCGGACCCTGATAGTGAAGACCCATTCAATGAGAATCCAATTGATTGCATTCAGAATCTATATAGCTTCCTTCTAAAAAAATGTACAAAACAGAGGACTTCAAGCAGGTGATTGGCAACTTTAAGCAACTTGCACAATATATATCTTACACAAATGCTTTGCAGTCAACACAGTCCATGTTTAGAATACCCCTGTTCATTGGTGATGATATTGAGATATCGGTTGGAGTGTATACGGTAGCTCGGCGGACAACAAAAACAGCAGCAATTTCGATAGATTCCTCAAGTAACCAGGAAGCAAAGCGGAGTACCAATTTTATCGACACTAACACCGGAGAGATACTATTGCCCAGTGATATCAAGTTAATGCAGGTGGTAGAAATCGAAACACTCGATTTTTAATATTCCGCCTTTTTTTGAAAGTGTAATGCTTCTCATACAGACCTGGGCAGGCAAAGAAATTGTATTTGAAAAGGAAGAGATACAGAATATGCGAAAAATTGGAAAGCATGGGCTTCACGTTCTTGGTTTCAAACCACGTTCTGCTGCTGTTAAAGCTTGGTATCATGTTCGAAACTCCCAGTTTATTTACCCGAATGAAGAAAGAGTGAAAGGTATAATCCAGCCACCGATTCTAAATCAGATAAAACAAGAATGGCTGTATAATAAAATCTAAACTTTTTTTAAAGGGAGTACGACATTATTCCACGCTCTTTTAGTCAAATGCTTAGCAAAAGATGTAGTAGCAATATGCAGGTACTGTCATATATTTATCACAGCACTTGTGTAAAGAATGCACGTATTTTATATCACAGTCATATGTGGGCAGTACCGATTCTCTGTACTGAGTTACTTTTTCAAGAACTTTCAGTCGGTCCCGGTACTTTTCATGTGATAATTTCAAAATTTTGACTAGAATGTTTTCAAAAAAACATCTTAATTAATCCTTCATACTAATTTTAGCATATGTTGATCTTCCTTAATCTAGAAATGTCAAGTAAAATTGCAAGTGATTAACATCACATATGTATTGACCTGGAGTAACCTGTACCGGGGACGTAATTGCAGCAAACATTGCATTTGCAGCAGCGAACTACTTTTTTTAAATAGGACCGAATACCGGAACCGTCGGTAGATTTTTTACCAAGTACCGGTACCAACTACCCACCTCTGATCACAGTAACCATAATTTTCTCTGTAAATTGCATGAATGTGTCTTTGCGTTGGTAGTTACACAGCAAGACCCAATAGTCCTCCAAGGTGTGTGGCGTTGCTAGCACAAGACGAAGAAATCAATCCAGAAACATCAGAACAAATAACACCACCAGGATTTTATGTTATTTTTTTACCATTTGCAGATGATATCAGGTTCGTTTTGTAATCAAGTTAGTCTGAAGTTTAGTGAAAAAGCAACTTTCACGCTAAAGAGTAACGGCTTTACTTCTTCTAAGGGAGGTAGATTTCGAACCTGAACAGCCCAAGCCCACCAACGAGCAAATTGAAGCTGCTGAAAACCTTGTGCGAAAACTGAAATTTACTTACAATCCTGAGAGTTTTGACAACCCAGCGATTCAAACTCACTACAAGAACTTGGAAGCAATGGCTTTGGAAAAAGAGCAACCAGACAAAATAGATGATCACACAAGTAAAATTTGTCATCGAGCCTGACGCATTCATAATAGCAATGGATAGTATGGCAGCGGCATTACTATAGAAATCTAAACAGTTTTGACATTTAAATAGTATGCAACAATAAACACCATTGTATTAATCCTATAATTTTTTTCTGTAACATTCAGAGCCCGACACCGAAATAATTGATAAGAAAGCTGGTGCGTATATTCAGGCTTTCAAGCAAGCTGTTTTCCCACCTGGCTATGATCCACTAAAGAAAGCAACTAAGCATAAGTCTAGTAGCACTGCATCTAAAGGTGGCAAGAAACCCAAAGAAGACATGGTAAAAATTCTAATAACACATCAGTATAATGTAAATGGATGAAATCGTTATTTACATGTTTGTGTTTAGGTTGACGTCAAAGAGTATGTCAGCCAAGGGAAGCTGGGAAAGCTGACTGTACAAGGACTTAAGGAAATATGTCGGAAATACAATATAAAGGGTACTGGAAAAAAAGCCGACATCATCCAAGCTATAGAGGATCACTTTACACAAGTGCGGTAGTTTACAAGCAATGTGCTATGGACTTCATTTCTTTTTTCCCCGACTCTTTGTATCAATAAAAAACGATCGAAAATGAGTGATCTTTAAAAATAGGGCTGCCAGGAAGGTAAATTATAATACGATCATTTTATTGAGGAATCTTTCGGCGCAGAAATACATGACAACACAAAAAATACATTGGCAGTAAATATGATTTGACGAAACAAAACGGACAATTTGACAACAAGAACAAAAAGAAAACTTCATCAATTCGCCTTTTTCATAAAATAAAACCTCCTAATTCACTTTGACGTATCATACAACCGAAGAAAATCTCTGAAAAAAAAAAACAGACAACTAAGTTTGCACATTGCAAAGTAGGCAGGGGGTAAATATATGATATGAAAACAAACTTACTTTTGAAGATAAAATAATAGATATGCGCTTGACTGCCTCCCTGATAAAACTGCATCTTCAGACACTGGCAGTACCTTGTTATCATCACAATTACTCCATTCTTGTTTACCAAGATCCTTCAGAACATCGCTTATGTAATGCCCTGCAGATATATTCATAAAAACTTGTCATTAACAATCAAATTGGTTTGCCGCAATTAACAGTTGTTCATGTCAGTTGATGACAGTTGTAATTTACACATTTTTCCGGGATTGATAAATAAATTAAGACCATCCATGTCACGGTCCGAAAGCTGACAATCCAGTTAACTTTAAAGAGTCAAGTTGATTGTATATGAAATAACAATATTCATTCAATATTCTGGTGAAATAGTTTTGAAAAATATTCTGATTAGGCTACCGTTCTTTTTACGTTTAAAACAATCGTAATTCTATTCAGTTGCAATGCTTCACATGACGTCCAATTGGACATAGGCTAAACTCCTATAACCAGCAGCAGCATGTGGTCAAGGAACTTGACTAACATATGACACAAGAGCCTTGATCTACGTCACGATGAAGGCCCGATTTTCTTCTACCTAACCAAGAATTGTTTCTCATAAATATTTTACCAGATTGTTCAGTTAAAATAGTGTTCTTTCATGTACGATCAACTTGTTTTTGGAATCGCTTCTTACTTTAAAGCGAAAATTTTTGAAATTAACATGCGAATGTAACTTATAGTGAAAGGCAACAAGATAAGATATTTTTCTTTTATCAAAAGCGCTGACCGATTTTCATTTAAATATTTCAAAATTTCGCTTTGAAATATACGGTGGTAAAATCAACTAATTGTCTTACCACATTTCAGTGAACTACCACTGTGACTAACAACGCTGACAAGACGATATGAATGTGGTAAATGTCCAGTAGTCTCATTCTCTTGGAATTTGTCCGGACTTATATTGGAGTGACCAATTGCTTCATTGTTTGATGTGGCCACCTACAAAACATATGTTATGTTGCAGATGGTAACCCGTTCATATACCCAAGCAAACAAACTTAAAAATATCCATTAAAGTCTTCAGTCTTACCTGTTTGGGCTCACTAACTGGGGAGTCATGCGACTGAACGTTGTCTTCGCCAACTTTAGTTGGACTAGGACTTTTCGATTTGTATGAAGCAAAAACCTGACTTCGTGTTTCAAAATTATTCACTTCTTCATCCATGTCGGACAGGTAAGCATCAAGCTGAGTTGAACCAATAGTGACTAAGGAGGATTCACTGGTTGAAGCGGTCCGGGTTTCAGAACAGGAACCGCTCCCGTTGCTTCCATTTGTGCTGGACTCCGGTGTTCTATTTATGGAGTCGATCGTGGCTTTATGATTTTCTTCGTCACTTGCCGTTTGATTTGATGAACTTGTAGAATTATTAAAATTAAAATTATGTTGCTTATTGTCGTTGATTTTTTCGCTAGATTCTGCTGGCAGTGAAGATTCTGTGTCAGAGATTGTGTCAGAGACTGTGACGTTGTTGTTATCTACGTCATTATCGTTAAGTTCAATGTCGATCTCATCAGAAGTAAGATCAACTTGATCACTCTGCATAAAAGTTAACTGTTATAAAATATAGCATAATTAACTAATCAGTCATTATGGATCTATTATTTTCTAACATGCACTTCTGCTCAAAAATAAAACTAACGTTTTTTCTATGCTCAGCCTTCTTGGATTGTTCTTCTATCGACAGCTGCATAGCCAACTGAATCTACAACAATATTAAGCAGTGAAAACTAGAGCAGGTAAAAATAGTTACTGTCACATTAAAACTACACTGTTTGGCAAAATAGCTCCACACCTGTTCATCTTCTGTCATAGCTTCAACTTTATGCTCTAGATCTTCATCCTGAAGAAATACAAACGTTAAAAAATACTGACTTAAATAAATATATACCATTATGTCTATGTTGGTTAATTAATATGTCTAAACTTGGATGTACAAAATTGGCGATAATCAATGTTAATAAATATATCAGGTATATTTATACTAAAACAACAATACGTTGTCATTGTCACAGATAAGCAAAGACTACACGATCATTGATAACAGATTATGGTAGTGTCATGGTTGGTCCAGACTAAAAATTCATTGCAAACAAAATTAGTGAACACTACAGAGAGAATAACATTTCAAATCATCTCACAATAATTCGCTTCTTGTCAAGTTCTTCAAACATGACAGCATCATCAGAAAAGGACATGTCTGGATTCAACTTTCCCCATGATTTGCTTAGATAAGAGTCACCATCTACAATGATATGCTGACATGAGTTTTTACTACACTGTGGGCAAATCATCTGCCAGCATTTCACTCGAATGGTGTACAGCTGTACACTTACCAGCCAAGCGACTGCGGCTTTTTGAATTGTTTAGGTTACTTCCAGCAAAATTGGTGATAACGTCATGGTCATTGTTGTTGTTCGTGGCAGCCGGCTTAGAAAAGCTGAAAAAATAATGAAATAAACGTCATAACGTGAACATTTCTACAAAAACTGATGTCAAAGTATTGCTTATGGTTATACAATGATAGTCACTAACGTTGTGGAATCATCATCTTGAAACACTTTCAAAAGATCTTCAGACACCTTTGAAAGATTAGTTGCATGACTTTGAAACAGAGCTGGCAATGTCGTTTCCACTGGTGGACTTTCACAAATAACATTATCAGTTGACAAATGACCAAATGTGACGTAACGTGAAAGACCTATATTTTCATTCAGTTTAAGACTGTAATCCAAGGTCTGATTGTACGAATATCTCTTGAGGTAGACCATCATTATTCTGTATAGAATTACAAACTCAAGCGTTATTGTTACTCTAAATGTATTCAACTATTGAGACTGTTCATGTATCATTCACAATAAATTTCCGAATTTAACAAAATTTGGTAATTTTTTATGGGCAAATTAAAATGTCCTTTGTAGAAATATTAATTAACCAACCTTGGCAATTTAGAGATGACTCTGCTAAGAGTTGCCCGGTTGTGTTTGCAAAATTCACAGTGATATTCGAGATCTTCAGAAGCAAAGAAAAGGTCAATAAGGTCTTGTAAGTGCATGGAATCATTGGAATTTTGCTTTTCTCTGTAACATTTTGGCAGTTATTAAAGAAAACATCCATAAAACAAAAAACAAAAAACAACACCACACAATAGTGAAATACCCAGATGGTTGTAATTCGACCGGTAAATCAAACAACTCTTCTTCTGTACAGGTAACTTTTCTACATCTACAATAGAAAGCCAAGGATGTATAAAGTACTATATAAATAGATATCAAAACAAAATTACAAATGTTTGAACTACCATATTGCAAAGTATTTGGTAACTCAGTGAGAATAATTGATTTTAAGCAACAGTAAATCATCATCAGTTTTAAGCTACTTCGAAATCCACTTACTTTTCACATGTGATTTGATTTTTCACTTTAAAAGAGAAGTTGCTTGAAACCGGACATTGAAGTTTGACTTCATCAGAAATAATTGCACCATTGTCAAACAAATTGTTATCATCTGTTAACGCTTCAACTTTCTCTGACACTTTCATGTTTATTTTTGCCACATCTTGCTGTAAAATGTCCAAGCACAATCTCAAAAATTCATGGGCATCCTGAACATAAAACAAACAAGATATAGAAGTGTGATGAATGGAAACATATTTATCCAAACATACTCTAGTCATAAACCTAGAGAATGAATAATAATGATTTGTTGCAGAATACACTTCATAAACTTACATGTTGAGACATGCCATAAAACTGCTTCGCATTGGCGCTTATTGCTTGTTTTACGTTCAGCAAATCTGCCCTTTTTATTCGGCCAGTTATTTTATGAATCATCAAATCCAGAAGTGCACTATTGTAAAATGGAATTAAGCAAATGATGCAGCTAAGAGACAGATAAATAATGCCATAGTACACTAGCCCGATAATTTCATGCATTTAAAACATATCATTCATAGGCGTCATTGCCTATAGCAAAGGCAGCGCTTGCACTACTTGGAAAAACCTCTCACTGTTTGGAATTCTGGCTAAATCATGCACTGGTACGACAACATAATCTTTATCCTCAGACAGCCTGGAAAATTTTCAGATTCGCACTGCCAGGATTTTTTTGGCAATGACGTCTATATTATCATTTATTTGCAAGTAAATGGAAGAGGTTTCTTAATTTAAGTTAATGCTTGAGTTAAAGTTGCTTGCTTAAGTTAATATGAAGCTTTTAGTTTTTTTAGAAACAGACCACTGCAGTTCCTTATAAAAATTGGCTTTGCATCACTAAGATAAAAATTATTGATAACTAGCATACATCCAAAATGTGAAGACCAAGCAGATTTACCGAAATAAGCTTTCTGGGCCAAGAAATGCCGCGGCTTTTTTTTCAAGGTTGTGTAAATCTACACAGAATGGCAACAAACCGAACAGTGACTGCAACACTGAGTTCATGTAACAGGTATTGCCGATATTTTGAAATCTGCACAAAAACGCAAAATTTGAGTAAAGTCAATGAAACTAAATTTGTCGAATTTTCTCCATGATATGAAATTATTTGTACCCTCCATCTTGTCCAGAAGATAGATTTTCACTGTTGGTTAATGGTTTGAGTGGGTAAGATTCTTCTGACACTGTATCATCATTGTTATTATTATCATTCTCAGTATACCAAATGGAAGAACTAAAATGAATGAAAATACATAAAGTTTTTCAACCACTTACACAAAGTTCAAATAACTTGACACAGTTCCTTACGATATCAAGCTGTTAGCTAGTAACCTACAGTTGAGCAATAGCCCTGTACAACCTGCTAAAAAGTATGTAATTACAATAGCACCTTTTATTATTCTCCTTGCTTTCATCACCAACGTCAACTTGAAGAAGTGATCTCCTTGCTGTAGCTGATTTACCTCGTATCTACAGATAATAATGAAAAGACAGTTAAATAAACTCACACATTTATCCCCACAACTGCAACAGAACATGGCTGAGTCACGCGAAATGTAAACAAAATAAAAGCAAATACGGGAGAAAGGCTTGAAAATCGTTTTGATTTGGGTGAAGGAGTTCGATGCTCAATGCGGTATTTACTCATCTCAGCAAGAAGACTAGAGTGCTGACTTTTTGTGCCATAGAATGACGACTTGTCTAAACCTATCACATAAAAACAAGGTCAACTCTTTGTTAATTTAGACAAGAATTGGCCTGTGAAAAAATGTTATTATTGAAATGCTTTGCTTATATGCTATGACGAAAATGTTAACACAAATTCTAGCCTGGAGTAATAAATAGCTTGCTCTATGCATAGAAATCTACTTTGGATAAAGTCATCTATTTTCATCATCTTCCAGCATTCTTAGTGAAAAACATACCCTTCTTAATTCTGTCCATTGAATTGGGTGAAGTATTTTCCTTGATTTCTTCAAATGAAACTTCTTTATCTCCTCTTGATTGTCTCATGTCAGCTTGTGCTCTTCTAAAAATACAAACAAAACTCAGTCAGCCAAAAGCAGAAATCAGCAGCTGCAGCAGGAAACAATTTCACTTTAATAATTTTGCTTTATTTAGTGTTTGTTGAATGTTTCACCTAAATTCATTGAACTTCTTTCTTTCATTTAAGGCCTTCTTGGGTTTGTTAGACTGTTCACCTGGAGAAACTTTTCTACCAGGGCCTATAGTCAGTTAAAATCACGATGAGAAAAATAAGCAATTAAAAACAGAATTTATCTCCACATTATACTTATTTCTGACATAAAAGATCACACTAAAATTTCCATATAAATTGCTAATGTTTACAAACATAAAGTTATCACATAAAATGCTAAGATAATGATGATGATGATAATGGTCTACTATGACAAATTGAGAAAAGATTTTTTAAATTACTCGGAGAGCAAAATTTTCTTTTTCCATGGAAGGAAATTTCATCCCCTGCTGTTCTTTTGATGTCAGAGTATGACCTCTTTGTTCTGACCAAGCTTAAAAATTTACAAAATAAAGTTACAACACTTTTACGCGACGTCCTTGTAGGGATTGAATGATTTAAGAACAAAAAACTAAGGGATGAAAAATGTCAAAATTGAATTTCTAAACAGCAAATACAAAACGAAGACCTTAACATAAGAACACCTTTTCTTAGGGCTGGGATCGAGATTTGGTTCTATGGGTTCTTCTGGATGATCATCTGTTAAGTCAACCAATTTCTTAACTATAATCAAAGAAGCGTGTAATCTAAAAGACATATCATCTAAGACAGGAATTTTAGAAAAAAAGGCGTAAAAATACGAAAGATTGACTAAGTCTTTACGTAGATCGCATTCCGAGGAAGAGACAAGAAAAAACGTAAAATTTTATCCAAAAGGAAAATCTTCCAAAGCAAACAAACTGCAACATAACACAAGTTCACATCACAAACAACTCAAATAAAAACAATTTCAAGAAAACACATTCTCGCCACTAGACAGCATTTTTATCATAGAAGTGGAAAAGGTTTCAATTGCCTGATCATCCAATCATCAAACTTTATATAATACAAAGATATAGTGAAAGATAAAATTTTCAATTTCATTTTTCCTACTACAAAGCGAAGTGACAAAGACATCTACACAACCTTGTAACAAGTGATAGGTTTTCAAAGTCACAAGTTTACATTTAAATCGTTTTTAAAAATTTCACTTTAGTGATTTATTTATTCACCACCAGAGGACAAAGTGTTAAGAGTTTAAAAAAATGATGCAAAAGGATAAATCTCAATAGGGAGCTTCTATATACAAGTTGCCTAGATATACTGGAACAAAGTACAAATATTTTCAAAATTTCAGTTTTTGCCCCTAGCAGGCTATCGAATACAAAAGTCAAGTACATGTCAGCAACAAATTTGACAGAAATTTCAAAGTTAAGCAACATAAAACCAAGTTTAAAGATAAAAAAAATAAAGCTGTCGCACGCAATCGTCCACCATATCTATTTCACCAAACCTGTGCGTTAAAAATGCTTTCATAACAATATTTTAGTCTGATAGGTGTGACGATAAAACAAGATGTTCCCATGATTCCCTGGTAAAATGGATTGATGAAAAGTCTGGAGATTTCCCATTTATGTGCATACTTTTGCTAGCTCGCACACTATATGCACATCAGAAATTAAGAATTATTTGCCATACGATGCTTGAGCAAACACAACATCACTAAATTTCCACAAAAATTTACTCTATTTTCACTGAAAGCAAAGTGCCACCAACTTTTTCTCTTATCTTCTGATCATATGATTTGTAAAACACTGAACTTATTGGGTCTGTATAATTAGAATGCTGCCATTCAAGAACAAAGCGATCAAAGATAACAGCTAATTATAAATTATGTAATAAAGGTACGAATTTTAGAAACTACAAAAAATCTCTCATTTATGTAATCCCGCGATCAGTCTTTCAGTATGTTTGAAAGAAATGCTGCTGTCCATAAATTAAGCTTGAAAGCAACAGGTCCAGCATAATAGAATTATTAAATCATGTAAGTTTAAAACTTTAGTTTAAAAAGGAGCTAAAGGTACAAGACACTTTTCGTTTACGTGGTTACGTAATTGGACTTTGTATGGACAAGAAGGTCAAAGTCATTTAGTAAACAAAACAAAGAAAATGCTTTAACATAAAAATAGCACTACAGTAACTTCTTTTTGAATTAATGGAGAGTTTAAAATGCTCCATGTGTGTTGCACCAGGCCTCATTATCGAGTGGAAAAGGGAAAGGTCGTATGAGCGTAAGGTGGCCAGTTACTTTCTCTGAACAACCTTTTACCTTCTATTATTATGCCTACCCATGTAATTTTATTCTCAGTGGTGATGGGAGAGCTTTTTTAAAAATCTCCGTAAAAGGAGATAAAAACCCAGATCTAACAATTTCCAGGCACGGGCGTTAACCACTCGACCACGAGTTCTTTGTTAAAACATTTGTTAAGGTCACCATTTGCTTCAATCTTATATGATGTGCATTTGCTAAAAGTAATTTTGATAAGAATTAAAAGGAAACTACCACATTTCCATTCTAAATACTTATGGTCATGCCCGGTTTTGGGCTATTATCCTCAGATCATTTAGTTTGATGTCTTTCATTTTTTGTTCTAAAAGTAGGTTAAATAGATGAACAGTTAACTTAAGTTTTATTGATCCAATGTAAATAATTTTAGAGTTTAAGAAATTTAGGAAAACACACAAGTCTTTGCATATTTGTGGTCAGATGATCATTTTTAAATTTTAGTTACAGGATTCTTCGACAAACAAAATTGTTTTCACAAGATTTCAGAAAACATCATTTCATAGAAAAAAGTTACAAGATTTTTCCTGACTAGTTCCAAGTACCCTTCACATTTTGGCCTATTTTAAAAGGTGTTCTGGAATTTCCTCGTAAAGCAGTCATGTGTTTGTGTTCCAAAAAGGAAGGTGCATTCCTTTCTTCGAACACCACCCATATAACAAATTTCAAAGTCTTCCGATTTTAAGTTAAAGAAGCGATTGCAAGAAAAAGAAAAAGTTTGGTGAAGAAGAAAAAAAACATTAGTGCAAATAGTACAAACAATACAAATCCACAAGAAAAGTATTTCCTCTTTCAGCAGCTATTACAATTCAGCCTAAAAACAGTACTCACCTTCATCAGGATTTTTGCTATTGTTTTCAATGTTGGGAAGGCTGTCGTCTTCTTGATCACTCCTGGGAGATTTAAATACAAGACATTTCACAATTAAAATTTTCACGTTTAATGTAAACAATCAATCACCAAACAAGTAAGATATTCTTCTAGCTATTGAAGCATTAAATCTATTCAGTTTTGAAAGGGAATCAAAATACATCATTAAAATAAAATTATGCCTATATATTTATTGGCTCGTAAACAAAGCACATAAATATACTCAACTGTAAATGGTGACCCAATTGTTCCTCTGCTAGCTGAAGCTCTGCAGTAATTGCATTTGATTTTTGTTCATCCACATAAAAACTTTCAGCATGTTCTATAAAGTTCAAACAAATCTGTTTCATGATGAAGGCAAAAGTATATTACTGCATGCGTTTACATTTTCATTTCCATTTACGAAAAACTTTACAACCTTTTTTATAGCCAGAGTTTAAGGGTGTGACTTACACCGTTAAATAAAACAAAATCGTACCAGAGCCATTGTTGTGAGCATTTCGAATAGGACTGTAAGCAGATAAATCCATACAAAGTAGTCTCACTTCACAACTACAAAATGTAAAGTTACAACTTAGAAGTAATAATTATGCAGTACTGTACTAACAATAATATCTTGATATTATAGTCCTAAGGCGATTTTTCCAGCCATAACGTTTAATGCCTGATGTAAATTTAAACTCTAATAAATCCTGACGCAGTTCCCTACTTTTGTGATACTAAAGCAGGAGTTTCGTCAGGAATCAAGACAGATAATTTTGAAGACATATCAATCTTTTCTGAAGATCCAATTTTCTTCGGCGATTTATTCATTTCTTCTGAGTTCATTTCTTTATAAAAAATACAACATAGAGTTGGGCTTAATTGCTTAACAGCTCCATTTACAATGCAAAATAAAATAAACTGTGTAATTTTTATTATAAGAAGATATTGGAGTCATGCTTAAGGTGACCGTACAGTGTCTGTCACTTCAAAAATCAATACCATCCAGTGACCAGTGACCAGTGACCAGTGACCAACCCACCTAATTCTTGACTTTTTCGCTTTTTCTGAGTGGAAGAAAGACTTGGACCTACAGAACTGCGTACTGATCTGTGGGAAAATAAAGACAAATTATAATTGTACACAGCCCAATGTATGATGCTACAAGTGCCTACTGATTAATTAATTATTTATACTATTGTATTTGTGCTAATAGAAACATTGCTCAACTGCATCTCTGGTCCAGTGCCTTGCATATCTGATAACTTATTAATTGGACTGACTGATGGACTTGGTTTTGGTTTACCATCAGAGCACTTTGACTTGCGACCTATATTTAAAAAAAAAATGGTATTCATTGAGCAACTAAAACATTGCCATACAAGGAAAATTAGGTAAAGTTGCAAATGAATGATTCACAGCTTGAAGTGCCGTAAGTTTATTAGGTTTATTATGATATTACTAAAATAATTATGGCAGACACAAACCAGCATCTTGACTTAGCCTTTTCTGTTTCACAGTGTAAGGAGAGCTTGAGTCTGTTGGGTTCTCCTTTGAACTAAAAAGCAAAAAACATTTCATGCAGAAAACACAGTACAACAGCAGATACGGTGATACGAATAGATATGATACAAAATTTTGTTTGATATCAGCACTCAACTGCATTGATGGTGAAATGTTCTCTTTCATGTTTGATGTCTCGTTACGTGAAGAATCATTACATTTCGTGAGATCAATACTATTGTTAGAAAAACTGTGCGTTTGCTTTGGTGAAACGAAAACGGTTGAACCATGACCTGTTGGTATGTGCAATTTTAAATAATAAAAAACTGAAAACTACAACATAATAAAACAAACTTTTTATTTTTCCAATAATTTACAAATCATTGTTATACGAACACGAAAATACCACCTGACTCATTTCCATTTTTTCTTTTTTCTGTTGAACGAAATTTTGCAGAAGTTTTTGCAGTAGGTGAACTAAATTAAATGTAAAAAGACATGAAATAAATAAATAAACAGTTACATAATACAAGCTGAGTAAACATTTACATGAAAAACTTATCACAATCTTATACAACAACTTCAAATTATCAAAAAGTAAAACAAAGTGCTACTAAAAAACAAAAGGCAATTCTACTCAACTATGCTAGAGGGAGAGCGAAAGAGTTTTCTATATGAGTTTCTTTCATAGAATCCCTGTTCGGTGGAAGATGAACCTTTTTTGGTGCTACGTTTTCCGCTACAATAGTAGAAGATGTTACCGTAAAAACACTTGCCTGGCTTTTAGTTGGATGCCACAAACCATTTCAGAAATAATGTTACAGCATGTAACCATAATTTGATTATGTAATTTAAGTTGCACATCATGAGTAATTATAAAAATTATATACTACAACAGCACGTTATTTTATGATAATACCATTTGTTCTCAACAAAGCGGGTTCATATAACAATTACATGTTTTTGTCGAGCAGATTTGATATTGCAAAGTTTTAATATTTTCATGATGACATTCATTACAATTTCATCAAAAAAATGTTGTTTTCACACAATTTTTCAAATTAAGATCATCGGTACTTTAGATTACAAAAGAGGAAGATGTAAAATAAAGGTACAAATATTTACTATGCAACCATACTTTCTGCACTTGCACGATTTTAGTAAGCAGCAAAGCGGGCCATGATCAAGTGCAGATAATTCAAATATGTTGCATAAAGTACAGATGAGCTGAAAAGTCAGAGACCTTCATTTTGTATTAATAAAGTTTCCCCACGAAATATTATAATATAGGTTATAACTATAGATCAGTTATGTAATTATGTACAGTAAGGTTCATTCTTTTTGTCAGTTGCATGCAACACTATGCTGAAATTTTCATTATTTAGTTTTTCTTTGTTTTTGTTTCCAAGTATGTATACTCAACCCAGATGTAGGTCTACAAGTTTCTTACAAAAAGAAAAAACATACTAGAAGTTTTCTTTACAATACCTTTGTTATCCGAAATTGAATGATGTCTTACAACAACAGTCTTATTATCCTGAAGGCTGGAGCGAGATGACCTTAAAGAGTAATATTGTGAACAAATCTTTTTGGTATGTCCAAATACAAATATCGTCTAAATTTTTTCACCTTTGTAACACTTTACTCAACTGCAGTGGAGAAGTAATTTTCCTAATTATTCCAGAAAGTTTTTTCTCCGGGGTCGCATTTATTTTGAATTTCTCTGCATTTAAACTGACTTGATTCTCTTCTATCATAAACAAAAAGTAATTAATAGACAAGCGAAAAACAGAGTTACAAATCATCACAATTTGCTGTACTTGTACTCAGCCAGCGGCACATATTGGTCAGGACTTCTTCTACTTTCAACGCACAGTTTTTCTCAACTTGATCCATGCAAAAAGTTGACATTGTACGATGTGATACGATAGTCACACGTCCACGGTCAGGTTGAACTTGGAAATTATCCAGGACTTCTGCTATCTAAAATCCAGTTAAGAAAAGCTTTTTTGCTAAAATGATACACTCTGATAAAAAGCAAAAAGTCTTCTCAATTCAAAAAATTACTAAAAAACATCGTAGCTCTCACAGATACATACTTCACAAACACCTTAAAATAAAACAAGCAGTAAGCTTAGACGGCTTGCTGATCCATAATCTCAGACAAATGTAAGGACACTCACATTAATGCTTATTTGTTTTCCGTAACTATAACAAACGATCATCCTACAAGGAGGTTGATGATCTGGTTTCAATGAGAACAACACGGTTGCTTCCTTCCAACTTCTGTCATACTTGACATTAGTACATGATTTCAGAATCCTGAATGGAACATTTTTCACAGTTGCTTCGTGCCTCGAGTTTTCATCCATCACAAAAGAACGAAGTAAAACGTTAAGTAATTTTGAACCAGTAATCTTGTATCTACATGGCAATGCATTAATTCATTCATCATAATAAGCTGTCTTATGATATAACTATTTATAATTCAAAATGTCCTTTGAAATTTTTCTACTACGGATGGGGCAAAAATGCATGATACCCAATATTTAAAACTATTACTTGATGTGAGTTTGCATACTTGAGTATGATGTCACAATGATGATGACACTTATTCAAACTAAAAAGACCACTCTTTATGCCAAACACTTGTCACCATGCATCAAACTGCATTAAGTGTGATCAAGCTTTGACAACAGGGACCACTCTTTGCACCAAATGTGAGTTACCATCTGTCATGCTGCTCTAACAAGTGGCAGATTTATTGGGAGAAGACCATTATTCATTCCATTTCAGCTCTAATAAGCTGTTTACTCCATAAATCAATGCTTTACCAAGGTAATTGTACCGCACCGTATTAATTTGTATGCAGGTCACACAGGCTAACATAGTTACAGGTTATTACAGGCCATGTTCATTTTTGAGTGCTGTCGCTCCCAAATGTGCTTGGTATAAACATTTCTTCGTACAACTGTCGCACTAGCTGTTGTTAAACGTCACGTCATTTTCACAACATAGGGGTCAAGACAAACGTCAAATCATCAGTGACGTCTTGAGTTGCTAAAGTATAGCTTACTTGTTCTAAAGGTAGGGATTTCATAGGAATTTTTACAGAGCAATGTAGACGTAAAACACAAAAGGATTATATGATTTTTTAGTATATAGATATTTTTGCTCATTAGCCACCACATCAAAGTCAGACCAGTACAAAAGAAGTGATTAAAACAGATTTGAAGATAAGATATCTTCACAAAAATTTAAGGATATTTAGAAGAGGAACTAAAGCAAAAGTGTGCCAAAAAAGAGCTCTTTACTGTTCCTATAGTTTGCAGAATATTTAGATTTGGGCATGTATCAGACTTCATCAAGACGAAAAATTTAGCCCTCTTTGAGGCCAGTGTGTTTGTTTTTATAGAAATAACGGAAATTTTGCAGGTAGCCACTTGAAATTTGGCATGTTTGAAGAAGATGAGTTTCTAATCTTGTATGAAAAATTTAATTAAAAAATTAAAATAAAAATTAAATTAGTGATTTTTGGCATAATTTTGGACACTGGATACTTAAACATATTGGCTAGTGTACCCTAAACATAACGATGGAGTTGCGCACCGCGTGCTTTTTATAAACTAGAAGACTGATCTGAATAGATTCCTGCTGGGTTGGTACGCTTTCACAGTTTGTGAGGTGACATTTCTTCCAAATACTGTATAAAGTTTTTGGGCTGCATGGGACACGCAATCTTATGCATAAGACAGATTGCCTACTATCCCTACCATGACCTATACTTACTATATTAATAGTATTATGTTGGCGTGGTGAGAATTTTAGCATTACACCTATTGGTGCATTTATCCGATGCACTGAAAACAAAATATATAACAGGGTTGTAGCCTGTATAGGACAGATTTAATCTATCAGTAATTAGTTAGCCTTTAGCCTATTATTCATTCTGTTCACATTGTCATGCAAAACGCACTTGCTTTCTTTAAAACCTGTTTTACATAGGCCTAGCCTAGCCTAGCCTATAACCACAGAAGCTCCAGAACAGCAGAAGTTTAAATGCGAAAAAAATGAAGGAAATGAAGCAGCTTTGCCTAGCCTAGCCTACAGTAAAAATATAAGAAGTAGATTTCCGCTCGCCTTGATGCTTATAGCCTAATTCATACATGGGAGTCAAACTCTGGCGAGCTAGCTGGTAAATCACATGTCCGGCAGTAACGAACTAAAATCAGTCTGCCTAAAGCCCTAAACCTTTCAACGTTTTTACCTGTGGAATTTCAAATTCTTCCTTTAATAAACTAGCAACACAATGAATCAATGAACACATCAACAGGATTCTTCCGCCAAATAAATACATAAATTAAATTAAATCCCCTGATGTGATTTCCCGCGCTATAGACATCGCAACTGACAGGTATGCTGACATGAGTGAAAAATAGCTGGCTAGAAAAGAATTGGGTTAATTTACAAAATTTTATACAAGAAAAAAATAGATACAGTTAAGCATAGTATCAATAATCTAGATAACAACCCCAACCAAAAAAAGTGATATTCTAATCAAGATTTTGTCTAGAAAACAATTCAATATGAGGAATGAAAAAAATTGGAATGGGCCAGGTAAGAATTTAACCCAAGTGAAAATTCCAAAAGAAAGAAGAAAGAAACCAGAAACTTGTAGACTCAAAACATCCGTAACAAATCAACTTAAAGATCAGAAAAAAAATCAACACACAAAATATACCAAACTGAAAAATAACGAAATAGAATTTAGCAAACTACTCATCGGGTGGATAGTAAAACAAAGAAAACTGGTTTATTACGTTTTCTGAAGTTCATTACTAAGTTTTGACAAGTCACGTGTCGATTTTTTAGGTTTATTTTCAAATTTTGTTTGAATTATTGTTATTACAGTTAATTCCATTTTGGTTAAAAATGGTTTTTTCTGTAAGGACAGTTCTTGCCTTTCTGTGTTTTTGTCGAATCATAGCCCAGAAGTTTATTAGTTTCCTGTTTTGAAAACTGTAATGGGCTACTTTCTTGTTTATAAAATCCAGCTTGTTACTTTTCTGTTGAGAATTTTTTTGCTTGGAATTTTTAACCTTGGGTAGTTCTAGGCTATATTGATTTTATAGCACCCCCAAGCATGATTTGTGTTTGGAGGCTGTGCTAACCCTTTGTCGTTATAGCACCACAGACCAGAGCATAATTAACATTTTGCACGTTTCAAGCCCTCAAGGCCTTGCCGTTTTTTCTCGTTCGTTGATTGTGTGTGAGCATACTTTTTTCTATTAGGCTATAACGTAGCGGCGTAGCCTATAGATTAGCATCATTTTTTCGCTTCCCACAGTCCACGGCGAAAAATAAGTGGTACGATACGATGGTCATTTATAACTTACAGTTATTACAAAAATCAGTTATCATTTGGTTGTTGTGTATGATATAGACAGTGGTGGGATCCATCCGGTTTCGCACGACGCAAGGAGTTTTATTTGAATTTGTCAGCTTTCTTTGTGGACCCTTCGTAGTCTACTGCTATTCCGTGCTTCCTGGGAGGAACGCGCGCTCCTTGTATATGAGTCAAATTGCTTGAAGGCAACCTATTTGTGATTTCAGCAAGTTGTAGAAACAAAATGTGACTGTAATAAAATAAAATAAAAAAGACGAAGTGGTAAGACCACCATCATCACAATGCAGCATTTTACGACCAAATGTTTCCCTGTTAATGTACGAGGTCTGTTCAAAAAGTATCCGACCTTTTCTTTTCCCGGCAAAAGTAGTGCCACCTGCGCCAAGTTTTTTTTGGAACATTGTTACGTCACTATTACTCTGTACGTGTGAATCGTTTCAAGCCAATCGGCCATGTCATTCTCTCTGTGTTAAACATTAAATGCAGGTATATAGAACGTGCCCGGTGATTTTTTTCACTCAAAATCGCATTTCAATGACCGAACGCATCGAACAGAGGTATTGCATAAAGTTTTGCAAAAAGCTTCCCAACGACAATGCGTCCGCTCATTCCGCCTATTTGATCCAATTCTTCCTGGCCAGAAACGGCATGTCACTTATTCGCCAGGCTCCTTACTATTCAGACTTGGCACCATTTGATTTCTGGCTTTTCCCCAAGTTTAAGACCACTCTAAAAGGGACACGATTTCAATCACTAGAAGACATCATAGATCGACGGAGGAGCTATGGAGCATTTCTAGATTCAAGGAGGAGCAATTCAAGAGATGTGTCCAGAAGTGGAAGAAGGGCTGGGAAAAGTGTGTGGACCGCCAAGGTGATTATTTTGAAGGAAATTAAATAAAGTTTGTGAAATTTATTGTGTTGTGAGCTGTATGCTAAAAGGTAGGATACTTTTCGAACAGACCTCGAATATAGACTACGCAAAAAGCGATGATTATGAAATGCCATGATGGCATAATATAGGCTAAGCTAATTGCGTGAAGAAAAATAACCCGCTAAATCCATAAAAGCTAGATTTAAATTTTTATTCGAAACATTTGCATATTACTTATACCTGTATATAACAAAGATTTTAAATAGATGGCTCATAATTTGGAAAGTTAGAGAGTCACGACCGGGGTTCGGGTTTTTTTTCTTCGCACAAATAAACCTTGTTAGGGCATTGACTAAATATCTCATGCCACTATGTATACAAACATACAAGAATACATTAACTTTTATAAAAAAAAAATAGGCATCCGTTCCAGGCGAATTATATACTAGGCCTATAGCTACGCATGTTTTTGTGCAAACCATAACTGGTAAACACGCAAAAACGACATTTACACATAGCACGTTAAAATATTTCAGCCGCAGGCTTTTGTTTTGAAAGCAATGTCTCCCGTTCTTAATTACCTGAGTATCCTGTAAAGCGTGTGGTTTTGCTACAATGAAATTTTGCAGAATTCAGAAAAACACAAGGAAAATGTGCACATAAGTTAACGACTCACGAGTATTAGGCTATTATTGTACATCAGGTATGAGAGTAAGCTATAATTTGAAGCAAGCGTTCCTATTTCATGAGGAAACAAATCATTTTATGAAAACTAAACAGCTTCTTTATTTATTCCATAACATTAAGGAGATATAGCTCACCCAAATTCTGGCAATAGACAATTTGTACCACATCTAACGCCAGGGCCTGGAGAATAGGCTTTACAGTTTACACTGTATATACAGTTTTTATCTATTATACAGGTTTTAGCTATTTTCCGGTACAGCATAAGGTTATAATGGTCAAATATCAACTAGTAATTTTAATATCGTATCTGTCCCTTTCTGTCGTTATAGCTGCGCGTCTTCGTGTGTGTTCAGGGTAAGTCTTGAAAACGTTTGAATTTTCTAATGCAAAATATTTTTTTGAAGGTAAAAGGACTTTAAACTTTAAGACTCAACCTACGTAGAAATGGTATGCAATGCTGATTTGTGTTTAATCTATCATACCGGGAATGTTAAATGTATATCATTACTACGTTTTTTATTAATTTATATGTTTTGAGTGCATGGAGATTTTTGCGTTCTAACAATTTGCCTTAAAATATCAAAAGAAATTCCAGAAAATTTTGCTACAATGGGAAGCAGGTTTACCTTTCTGGTATGAACCAGGCTTGGAAATTTTACGCCCACGACTTTGGAAACGGTCAGTACAGCAGCAGCAAGGTTCATTTGGAATCAACGTTGAAACAGATTCATAAAAACGGCGGCAATTCGATCCGTAAGTGGACGACAATATGGATATATGCTTTATGTATATTTGACTATTTTTTAGAAAGTATTTTTATGTTATATACGTTGATTTCTTATTCTGTGTTAAGGTATTTGGCTACATACCACCAGTGCCTTAACGCCACGTTTCAATAGTACTGGCCACGTTGTGGCAGCTGACCATTGCAACAATCATATAATTTCTGAAATGAAAGAATACTTGTGTGCTGCCGAACGTTACAACATCGTGGTATTCTTTGTCTTGTGGAACGGAGCAGACCCTAATTGGTGGCGAAATTATCAGTGGGGTATGCATGTTACGACTAATTTACCAGCTCACTGGTTTTTTATTCCAATTTCAGTGGTGGAAACATAATGTATTGTACTAATAGAAAACATAGAGTTTTTTATTTAACATAATACGATTTTGAGGTACAATCAAGTTTCCAATACTGTATAATTGTATATGATAAATTTTGTAAAATGTGACTTAAAATCTGCTTGTGCAAGTCTGTTTGTTTATTCCAATCATGCCCGATCTTTAGGCTACATTATAAATTATGAAATAAATTACTTAAGTGACAGTATTTTTTGGATCCATTTTATAGCTCGACAGTTCAACGGACTGATCACTGTAGACTCCAAGCTACAGTCCTACATCGACAACGCACTCATTCCCATTGTTAAAGGCTTAAAGACCTTCTCATCTCTTGGCGGTTATGAGATAATCAACGAACCAGAAGGAATCCTTTTCGTGAGTATTTGACATTTAACTCAAACATTGATGTCGCAATGATATATTCAGCGATTATGTCTGATTAATTTATTCTTCGACTGATACCATGGTTTATACTTTGCCACTTGAAATGTTGAATGAGAAAAAAATGAAAACAGTCGACTCGATTTCGCTTAAAATATGAACAAGCTGTATCAATATCATTCGTTTAAATTCCTGTTACTGTAAACAAATAGGTTACACCCAACTTCAACTTACGATTAACTCAAAGTGATTGTTTCTACCTTAGTGTATTAAAAAATTTTGTTATTTCAAAATTAGTTAAAAAAATTAGCCTACTTAGGTAGTACTGGTACTGCGTACTTAGGTACTGCGTGTAATAACTAACAGCGCGTCCACGTATAAGATGTGAGAGTTTACAGCTGCATCTTCGCACAGCGTAGATGTATATGGGTAAAGGTGGATGATATCTACCGTAGGCTAATCGGTGTAGGCTGCTGATCGGTGATGTTTAGGCGGTGGACGACAATGTCTGCATTACACTGATACCTGCCGCCAAATTCAGCAATTTTGGATGAATTAAAGTTTGGAAAACTTAAAAATAATTTGATAAGCACCTTCGACTTAACAAGTTATCTGATAAAATAAAAAGGCTTCGCCATATACTTGACCGAACCCTTTAGTATTTTTATTCGGCTGCCACTATTTCACCGAAAAAAGTCGTGCGCTCGAAGCTATTTTTCACAGTTTCTTGTTATCCTATAGGTTATAATTTAAATGTTATAACATAGTCACTTTAACGGTAAACCTAACCTAAATCTGTGACTCTTTAGTTTTTGGAATAGGTCTTATATCTTCTGGTCTAAATCTAACCCCAATAAACCTTTTATAGCTAAAGTCAACTTTTTGCGTATTCATTCTCCTAACCTAACCGCCTGTATCTAACAGGCTGCGTGACCTACATCAAGTAAAATATTTACTTCATATTTACTGTATTTGTTTCCAGACTGCTGCAAATTCTGTTGCCTGTTTCGATGCATCACGATTAGCTGGCTCCGGGGCTGGTTTTGCTGCGCAGCATCAATTTCCCAACCTCTTCTACATGCACCGGCTTCAGAGATTCATCAACTGGCAAGCTAACGCAATAAAAACGTAAGTGATTAGCCTAAGTATGGTTTTCAGAAAAGTTCAAATCGAAAAAGTATTTAAACATATTCTAAACCTTGATTTATATGGCTAAGAACATATGATAGACTATTCTAAAAAAGGTTACGCTTATCTGAACTTGCAAAATCCTGCGTAATGTTTTGGGGGGTAGCTTATATCTCTTAAGTTATTAACGGTTATTTCGTCATAACTCAACTCGGTAAAATCACATAAAAAAGCATTTTAATGAGGTCAAGCTGACATCGAGGCATTCTAAAACTTTCAGACACGATCCCAATTCCCTTGTGACAGTTGGATCCTGGCGGGAGAACCCCCAATACAATAACGGACCATCGAACACTTTCAATTATTATAGTGACCATTGTTTGATACAAGCGGGTGGCCGGAGCTTAGGAACCCTTGACTTCTACCAAATTCACACCTACGCATGGAATGGAGCGTACAGCACAACTTCCCCAATGGTTCCAACCGTAAGACTTAACATGAATTTAATTCATGTTTTTAAAGTTTGAGTCTTGTAATAAAATTTTCAAGGTATATGGTCATAAGGCGGTTTCGATTTCTTATCAACAACGTTTTGTGTTGCATTTTAGAACTCGGCAAGTCTGTATCAACTAAACAAACCGCTCGTCATTGGAGAGTTCTCACATGTGGGCAGCGATGGCACCAGGTCACTTATTCAGTTGGTAGAACACGCGTACAACAATGGGTACGCTGGGGCCTGGAGCTGGCATGCCTTGGTATATAATCGAAAATTTTTTAACGTAGTAATCCTTTTTCTTCTTACCAATAATATTGCTATCTTATCATATAACTACTCTTTCAATAGCCCTGAAAGCATTACATAAATCAATCTCTTTATAAACCTATACCACAGTGCTTTGTTTGATATAACCGAAAGCTGTTAGCAATTACACTGCTAAATTGCTACTTTAATTTTTCAATTAATGCTTGTGGTTTTAATTTGTTTACAGGGTCTATATCATCACTCTGATCCCCTTTCTCCTCAGTTGCTGGCATTAGATGCCATTCGGTGGCGTCCATTCGTACGACTAGTCCTAGGCGTTGTTAACATTAATTGCAGGAACCCTACCATAGGTATATTCGACATTCGTAGAGACCGATTTCCTGTTCAAGGCCGTCCAGTTAGAAACCAATGCAGTTTGTTTACCCGTGGACGTTAAAGGGATGCTATAGATCCGTAAACATGTAACTTTATTCACTGCACTTTCATGATGGATATTTTTTTTAAACTCATTGAAAAATTTAAAATAATGATTATGGAAAAGCTGTGTATGATGAAAAATGGTTTACGAATTAATAAAATAGTTTTATTTCATATGAACACAATTACTGTTTCATGAAAATTTGCAATTGTTAGAGAATTGCTTCTACGTTTTTTTCTGCAGCTTATAAAACTAGAAAATGCAGAATATTTGAAATAAAACATATACACAGTTGGCATTACACACGTTGCATATTTTAATCAATCAATCAGTCATTTTATTTGTCGTCAAAAGCGCGGTGGAACGAAACAAATCAAGGCAGCTGTTATTAGCATGTGCTTATGAACGGGAAAAGTGTCAAAGCCGAAAAGGCTTAAAATATGCTCAAAAAATGAAGGTAGTAATTGTTAGTAAAAAATAGCACACGGCCACAAAGTCCATATTTAGTTAAAACAACACGACAAAAATATACTATGGTTACCACCAGGCATAATAATCATCAAATATAAGGATCAACTGGTGAAAAACTGTGTACACTCCATAAGACATAAGTTTAAAAGAGCGAAGTTAAGTGGACGAGCAGGTGGTGTGTTCGAGCAACAGATTGCAGATCTTTAAAAATTGCTTCAATGCTGAACATCATTGCATAGGAAAAAACATTCATCTTAAAAGAAAGCCCATCTCGGGCAAGAGCTTGGGTACTGGTGGCCATGACAGTAATGCAGGGCATTGTTGACGAGCCCGAGTCATATATCAAATCCGTGATCCGTTTAAGTCGGGCAAAAACATTTCTCAGTCCGAGAATAAAGTTTATCAAACCATGTAGCCTAATCGGCAAATTTGTAGATGCAAATCACTTAAGGAGTGTCCTTCAGACCAGCAAGGCCTGAATTCCACCTTACCCTGGATTTTAGAAATGCCCACGATTTCTTGAAAGTCTTATATTGAACGGTTTGAAAGTAATCACTGAAATAGAACAGCAACAAATGACAGAATGACAGCAAGAAACGTAAGTTGACGTCGTATTTGTATGTACGGTACGTGATCTACGTGTGATTTCTATCGGTACAGAACCCAAGGTAATATTAGCCTACTTATAATCTGAAAACACAAGCAAGGACTAAGTAAAGGAAATGACACTGCTCTGTGAATTTGCAAGCAATAGCAATAATCGGCAATACTGGTAAATTAGATCTCAATAACGTGGCTAACAAATAAAGACATTAAAACAGGTTTACTGGTAACTAACTCATCATATTGCTTGCAAACAATCAATTAAAGAAGTCAGACTAACAACTGCAATACGCATACACTAAATTGACTCAGATCAAAGCTGATGCGCGACTAGATATAACACAGCTAAGCAGGTTACAACTAACCAGATCTAAACAAAGGAATCTATTACAAGGAAAGAGAATTACCACGAGTCTAGACTCTAGACAAGCAATGACAAAGATATTTGGAGTTATGAGCGACACAAAATTATATAAATCATTATCACTTAAATCATATAATTTGAATAAACAACATTACAAATTTGGACGTTACATACCATACCATATTGCAGTTATATAGTAGTAATAATAATGAATAAAGGACTCATCTATTTGGTATCTATGACAGGACCTAGTGGTACACAGTACACAACTGCACCTAGACGCCATTTTCACACGTGCATTCAACATTTCAACCACAGATTACAATCTGTACCATATTATCACTGTTAGTATAGCAGCAAACCTAGTGGGCTAACCCCACTTAGGCTAGTACCGCCGTACCGGTAATCTTCGGTTCGAAAGTGGTTTGTCAACGAAAAGTAGTCTATTTCTTTTCCATAATTTTTCTTTATGGTTTAAAAAAATCATAGGCTAGGTATGCTACCCTCAGAAGGGAGGGGGTGGGGGTGCTGTGGGAGCAAAAAGTATGGTGCTAGACTGGTCAAACAAGAAATATATACCCTTAAGAACAATCAACAAACGGAAAGAAACAGTGAATCCAAAATTTACATTGTCCATAGGCCTAGACCCAATGATGGTCAAAGTAACCGCATAAGTTAGTTAAGTACCGTAGAAGTGGTGTTACTCCCGATAAAATCTACTCCACTACAAGTAAAAGTATTGCTCCTTAAAACTACTCAAGTATTAAGTAAAAATTGGATAATTTTAAACTACTCAAGTAAGAAGTAGGCCTATAGTTATCAATTTAAAGTATGAGGTTGTGAAATGCTACTAAGATGAATGCTGCAGGGAAATGCATAATTTTACGAAGCTAAATAGTTTCAAACATATTTTTGTTCATCGTCAGAGCATTGTTACATGAAAAACAAGTTGTAGACTGTATAAAAGCGCTTTGTGCAATTGTGCTTGCAAATGAAAATTACTGTAATTTATCTTTGAACTTAATTTGGTAAACCTACTCAAGTACGTTACTTTGGCCTAAAAACTATTTAAGTAAAAGCGGAAGAATACATGAACAAAACGACGTACATAATAAATCTACTTAAGTAAAACTACTTCATTACTGACCACCATTGCCTATAGACCAGGGGTCGGCAACCTTTTGCTAGTCACGAGCCAAATGTCGAGTGTACAACTCTTTGGCGGGCCGGAATTTTCATTAATACTATAATTCACACTCACTTCAGTATATTACGCTACATTGCTGCAATCTCAATCATACCAATCATAAAAAGAGCAAAATGTATGTATTCACACTTCAACAACACAGCATTATAAAAAAAAGTTTAGGATAAAGCTCGTGTGCATCTCTCTTTGTATCTATAACGACTAGTCTACTCTACAGACAATCTCGTAGTTAGTACGAGATACTAGTCTACCGCCTTCGCACCAGTTTTATGGCGTAACAATAGACTAGTACGACGTACTTATGGAGTAACAATACCACAATGTTTTCAAACACTGCAGTTTGAAACTCAATAAGAAACGGCGGGCCGTATTCTTATGATAACTAATTAATATGTCTCGGGACGGACGAATTCGCATGGCGGGCCGTAGGTTGCCGACCCTTGGCCTAGACCATGGTGTAAATGTGGCACCTGCACGCACAAAATTCATCACTGTGTATGCCAAATTTTTTATCTTAATGCCGATTTATAATAAACAAAGAAAAGCTGGTTGTTTGAACTCCAATTTATAATAAAGAAACGCAGAATTGATGCTTCAGTGCGTACTGAAATTTGAGTCTTTGCACGCATGAGTTTCCGTCGAAAACTGACATACTTTTCAGTTGGGTTCATTGAATAAGAACAAGTGTCGTTAATGTTTTGCTCAAGGGCATTACAAAGATTTGGCGCCACTGGGTATCAAACATGGAACACAAGCCACAGTTTTTGCAAGGCCAGCAGTCGAACCACGCTAAACCAATTTTTTAATTTTCTTTGCTTATAGTTACCTAACCAAGAATTATTTTTCAAAAACATTTTATCACAATACTCAGTGACTAGTGTTCTTTCATATAAGATCAACTTGTGTTTGGAATTTCCCTTTAGTTTAAATTTTTCCAGAGCTACCTCTTTTTTATGTAAGTTTCAATTCCTGTATGTTCCTTTTCAGATTTCTAATCATAATAGACAGTGTTTATATGAGTTTTTTTTTAACGAAATTATTAAAATGTCAGATCATATGCGCAAAGTAAGAAAAAAATTGGCAAAGAGAAAAGATCGACAACTGCAATTAAAGCAGCTGAGAGATAAACTGTTACAAGATGAAGTCACAACAGACACTGGAAATGAATATTCAAAGCTTCATGGCCAAAATGAACCCAAGTCAACTTCGAGTGAACCATTGAAAGGCTCGCTTCGAAAGGAATCTGAAGAAGATAAGAAAAGCAGCACGAATGAAGAAACAGGCTTTGAAATGGAAACTACAAGTGAGAACGAAACCGCACAGAGTTCTGTAATTGAACCTTTAAAATCTGAAGTAAAGCTAACCACTGCACCTGACTCCTCATTGGAAGTTAAAGTTATGGCTGACGATGCATTACAAGATACGTCGTTTTCGTCTCTTGCTGCTCTAGGGGTAAGTGACTTAACACTCAAAGCAATTGAAGAAATGGGATTTACCCACATGATGGAAATTCAAGCAAAATCCATACCACCATTGCTAGAAGGCAGAGATTTGCTGGGTGCAGCTAGAACTGGAAGCGGTAAAACTTTAGCATTTCTTATACCAGCAGTTGAGCTCTTATATAAACTTAGATTCATGCCAAGGAATGGAACTGGGGTTATCATCATATCACCTACAAGAGAACTTGCCATGCAGATATATGGAGTTATGCAAGATCTATTGAAACACCATTGTCACACATATGGCCTGATAATGGGTGGTAGCAGTCGATCATCGGAGGCAAAAAAATTAGGCAATGGCATTAACATCCTTGTTGCCACACCTGGAAGGCTCTTGGATCATCTTCAGAATACAGCAGAGTTTATGTTCCGAAACTTACAGTGTCTCATAATCGATGAGGCGGATCGAATTTTGGAGGTTGGTTTTGAAGAAGAGATGAAACAAATTGTGAGATTGTTACCAAAGCGCCGGCAAACCATGTTATTTTCTGCTACGCAAACAAAGAAAACTGAAGATTTAGCACGTGTGTCGTTAAAGAAGATGCCACTGTATGTGGGAGTAGATGATAGTAAGTCTGATGCCACAGTTGATGGACTTGAACAAGGTTATGTCGTTTGTCCATCAGAGAAAAGGTTTCTGGTCTTGTTTACTTTCTTGAGGAGGAATCGCGACAAAAAGATAATGGTATTTTTATCATCATGCATGAGTGTAAAGTATCACTACGAGCTCTTGAATTACATAGATCTTCCATGTATGTGCATACATGGGCGACAGAAGCAAACCAAGAGAACGACAACATTCTTCCAATTCTGCAACGCCGAAAAAGGAATCCTGCTCTGCACTGATGTGGCTGCTCGAGGTCTGGACATCCCTGAGGTGGACTGGATAGTCCAGTATGATCCTCCTGATGATCCAAAAGAATACATCCACAGGGTTGGGCGTACAGCTCGAGGAGTCAATGGATCAGGACATGCCTTGCTGATCCTTCGACCTGATGAGCTTGGATTTCTGCGTTACCTTCGTCATGCTCGAGTGCCTTTGAATGAGTTTGAGTTCTCTTGGAGCAAGATAGCTAACATCCAGACACAGCTGGAGCGACTTATCCAGAAGAACTACTTCTTGCACAAATCATCCCAGGAGGCGTACAAATCATACGTCCGTGCCTATGCCTCTCATTCACTGAAATCTATTTTCAATGTCGAGACACTTGATCTCACAAAAGTCGCCTTATCATTTGGGTTTGCAGTTCCACCTTACGTTGACTTGAACGTTCACAGCAAGAGAGGAAGCAAAGATGCTCGAAGGAACCAATACAAAAACCAGAATCCCAAAGCAAAGATTTTTAAAGCTGCTGGCACCAAGAGGAAAGATAGGAGACAATTTTCGAATTAGGAGGAATTTTAGTTTGCTTAAAGCAATGTGACTTTTAAGACATAAACCGCCCCCACCCACTCCAGTCTATCTTGTATGTTAAATCTTTTACTTCTGGATACTGTATAACATTTTCATCAATATTCAAATAGAAACTTCTTCTCAGTCTTCTGGTGTATAAAATTGCGATTTGTGACTGTCAAAATTTTCATTGTCTTTTAGCACTGCTATAAGTATAAGTATCTTTCTTTAGTGTAATTTAATGGGATGTGTAAATGCAGTGTGTGGTGTGCTTGCACTTTTGTGCTAAAATAATTTACTGTTCTTGTAAATACCACCAGGAAATAAATGGCAAATGTTAAAATTGCAAACCTCCAGGAAGTAGATAGTTCTGCTTGACCCACTTAAGGAGCCGTATATGCTGAAATTTTGCGATTTCCATGATTTTGTTGTATGGAATGGTTAAAAAAGTGTGTCAGACCAATCGGAGGCAAGCATGTCCGGTATTGTTTTTCAGTATGGGGGATTGCCCTAGTTAACAGCTATTAAAAACTTGCAGGTCACATTGTTGGGTTTGGCTAAAATGTTTAATTGAAAATTGATGGAATTTGACGTTTTTGGCCGAAAATTGCAGTCTTGAGTTTAACGTTTTGTTGCAAGAGCTAAAGATATGTGATTTTATTAGGATTTCATGAAATAATAACGTAAGGCATACCAAAGTGACATGCAAAACTTCGTGGAGCCCCATGCGTGATATTGTAATTGTAGGAAACTAAGCCTTTTTACAAGCATCTACAATTATACATGCCCTTAATTGTTGGAAAATAGGAGTGCAGTTGCAGCAAGTGTTACAATGCAAAGAAATTGATAAAACTGCAAGAAATCATGGTGTATGTCTTTTTTCAGGTTCATGCTTTTTTGTATTTCGTACGAAGCAGAAAACTGGCGATATATGAAATAGGAGATTGGCGTTTGCTTAATCTCTCATTACGTAATTAAGATGTAACACCAAATACTGTAGCCTCCAGCATGTCGCTACAGCTATAGTTGGTACCACAAACAAGTTTTGAGGTGTGAGTTGGCCACATCCCTTTGTTTGTAACTTGGTTGTAACAGCGGAAGGCGTCGACTATCTGTTACAAAACTAATAAGAACGTTTCATTTAACTAAAACATTTCGACTCATTTACACATATGTGTCAAAGAACTTAACATTAATTAACAAATTAACTGTACGCGTAACGTTACTTTGAACTAATAAAAAAAGCGATCAAACTAAGTGACTTTAGAGTACTGACTGACACGTTTTCGTCCACAACTTCTTGACAACAACAGAAGCGAGACGACAAAGCTTCAAACAATTTGACATTTTTTGCTTTGGCAACTCGTCGGTTCACATACAACAATTCGATTCCGTGGATGGTATTCGGCTTGGTAGCAGAACGGTTACAGCGCTGGGATAGCAATAATGCAGCCCATGTTATATGATCAATGGCGCTACCGCTGTAAACACCTTGGACAAGACGTTAACGGCAATGGCTTCTGCTTAGTGTTCCTGCTGAACAGTCCCAAATTTGTGCAATACAATTCAAAAAAACGAAAAACGTATGTGTATTGGTAGCCTACTTGCACAAAAATCAGTTCGGTAGCCGGGGCTTGAGCGATGAAAAATGATTGCCGACTTTATGTCATGCAACGACTGTCCTCAGTTCGCGAATGAGAATTAGGTATATCATGTTTACTTTGCGACATCTAGCGGAGCAGTCCACTTTCACACTAATGTGCGAAATTTGCCATAGGTTCAGTGCAAGATGTAAATTGTTAAACGATGAGAGTCTTTTCACCAATATGACATCATCGTCTTTGTGGTAAAGTACTGGCTAGTTGTTTTCTGTGGAACTATCAGGAATAAACTCACCCAAGCGAGAACAATCATATTTAATAGTGTTAACCTCTGCCGTAATATTGTTGTTGCTGGTTACCTTAAAAACATGATAACCTTGGTAGATTAAGCAAAGAATGTCAGAAAACCTTCTCAACGATATGCGACCTGAATTACAGTTTAAAAAGTTAGCGTTAGAGGCTTTGGTCCGCAGTTGAAGTTATTATTATCATTCCATTTGTGTTGATGTGAGATTGAATTGTGAATTGAAAAACATCACGCTCAATGATTTTGCAGATAGGCGTACAGTATTTGAAAAATACATTATACAGGTTTTGTGACAAACTAATTACTGTTTCCCTTCTTATCACACAACGTAGTTGGGCTATGTGCTTGTGTCCTTCATACTGATTACATCTTTAGAATGTTGTGTATGCACGAACCTGAGGATGGAATCTATGTCACACATTTACAAAACTTGTCTTCACGGTAGTGGAGTACTTTAATGAATGTTGCTTTATAAATTTTCTTCTAACAAAAAATTTATCGAGCCTTCGCTTTAACATATCATCATCGCTTTGATCGGCCGCAATTGTCTGCCTAAACCGATTGTTCGCGTTTGCGTCAATCGGTAAGATAAAAGTCGACATGGTTTTCACCTTGAGTGCTGTTGTTATTCGTGTTCAAAATTTATTATCTCGTTTTACTATCACATTGGTATCCAACAACGATCACACGGATAGCTAAATCATCCTCATACTTGCGATGTTTTTAATAATATCTTCACGAACTACTGTAACGTTTTTTTTGCAAAATTAACAAGGACTGGAGTGTAGCTCATGCACCGTGATTTTGCCTGCATTAAAGTGTGACGACACAGTACAAAACACTACGTAGCCTATGTTGTTAGGCCTACATTTTTTGTGGGCAAATGTTTCATAAACAACAACGAAATGCTTTCTTGAAGTGACTAATACGTTGATTGCCGCTTGGCATCTTGCGCTTAGTGGTCATTGATTGGAATGGCGCCAGGAGTGCTGTGTCTTCTGGAATGAAACAAACAATACTAGTCGGTCCGAAGCTACTTGAAAAGGATTGTGCTTAGCCAGTATAAAACCCGGAAAGCAAAGAGAATGAATAAGCTTAGTCGAAGTCAGTCTTTTCAGTTCTGTGGCTGAGTGTTCGGTTGAGGTACCCTTTGAAGAAATGTTTGTTTAATGCGTTAGATTTTGGGTAGAATTTAATCTGCTATTGGGTGGATTTTGTGCACGTAGGAGTTTTCCCATCATTTGTTAAAAATTCTGTTTAATCTTTATAATCACGTGTTGTTTTCTTTGTTCGAAGTGTAGAAAGTGAACAAGTATTCATTGAAAGCAAGGCAATAGGCTTTTCTTTCTTCGCCCGTCGTCAGTTATTATCCACGCATACAACGCAACACAGACCATGTTGGTGCCTGTAGGCATATGTAGAAAGCACAGCGCATACTCATTAAGAACTCATTAACGAGAATCGGTATGTTCCTCAGACCTGTAATTATCGATTAGATTGAGTTTTCGTCAAGCTTGAGACCTCTCAAAGAAGAACACTTCTTGCGAAATGTAATCGTTGTGAGATGTCATGAAAAACATATGGTATAATGTGTACAGTAAAGATTCAGTGGTAACAGTTAGATATAGAACGGTATACGTTAGTTCAGACGAGTTTTGTTTGCAAAGGTACTAAACATAGACAAATATAATGGTGCCGAAGCATACTTTTATGTTCATTTAGCTTTGGCTAGTTGAGTGAAAACGAAAATAAAAGGGAACATGGACAGCGCAAAACTCAATGAACTGGAAAAAACCACAAAGTTTGTGGAGATGGAATGTGCAAAACCGCAATTGATGCAGTCTAGCACGGGCATGATGGCTGTTAATCTACCGTGGCCATTGTGTTATTGCTAGTCTAAACGAAAATTGTGTAATTGTAGCCTGTTCGACATGATCGAGTCGCATGGCTTGACTTTATTAAAATTCAGTTTCATCAGTTGCCTGGTTACTTACTGGAACAAATAATGAAAACGGTCGATTATGGTGTCGCTCTGTCTTTGATGTTAGTCTGCCTTTGATGCTTTCCGACTCGATGAAAGCTGTTGCATCTCCCTACGACGAGCCCGACTTTATTTCCTGATCATCCCGCCTACGACAAACCGAAATACGGCCAGGGACTTGAATGCTCTATTTATCGCCGGATATTAGTCAACAATACTTGGCGCAAATAGTTGTTCTGTCGATCTCGCAAGGGTATAAGTCTAGAAAAACCAAGAATGCTTACTTACTAGTTTTCTTAAATAGGCCTGTAATGTTTGCCTTTATTGCCCTAAGAGTTTGACAGGTTTTATACAATCTAATCGTAAGGTTTTCATTTGTTAAACATAGGGTTGGTATATATGAGAACATTTTGGGCCTATCATTTATGAAAGTTAGCACAGGTGCCGTTGTTTCGATTTATCATAGGCACTTGATACCTAGTAAATGGCAGGTTACACAAGACTGAACACTCGGGGTCTCCAGCATCAGTATCAATGCATGCCTTTGTGATGACGTATAAACGCCCCATAATACTCTACAATCTATCTCACAGGGGAAAATGCCATCCGTCCGCACGTAAGAAACACCAACGTGCCGTAGTATTTGCTTAGTAAAGGCATTTACACCGTTTGCGGTGTCAAACGGGCCAACCTGATCCAGTAATGCCAGCAACAAATAAACGGTCCGCGGAAGGTAATCCTAATTGTAATCCTATCAAACTGAGTTCAAACACTCCTGTTCAAACTTAATAAGCTACTATGATGTAACACAGAGGTAGCGCGAAAAAGTTGTTATGCAGTTAGACGACAATAAAATGTAATAATAAGACCTCGAGCTTTTAGCGAAAAGGCTTTCAATTTTACAGCAATCAAAGCCAGCTTGACTTGAATGATCTGTTGAACTTGTCCAGATGCGGTTTGTGCAGAAACATCCAGTGTTGCTGACCCATTTGGAATGTTTACCGTCTCCCACTGTTAGTAGTGCAGGTTCGAACTGTCGCTTTTAATTTAAAGACCAAATCCCCGCGTGTGTTAGTCTGTTTTATGAGTTAGTAAGTCAGTAAGCCAGTGCGGGCGCCGCGCTCGCTGGTATTTTTCTTTATAGCAGTTAGTTGTTAGATGGTTTGTTTTTACAGGACTTTAAGGGCATTGTCTCAACCAAGTTAAATGGTTTTAGCTGGAAACACGCGATTTCCTGCCAGCGAAACCAGAGTGACAAAGTCAAAACGGTATCAGCTTATCATCTTTATCTTATCAGATGTTTAAAAGAAAGGAAAAAGTTAGTCATTTCTAAAGATAAAATTTTACACTGTCTTGTGTTTTTACTGCATCTGATTGAGTCACTCATTGTGGATTGTTCTGCTCATACTTTTGAAACGAATGAGTATATTACTGAAGCAATTATAAAGCAAGCATAGAAAAGCAGAATGAATTCTACGCTATTCTAAAAATATCGGGTTTCTGTTAGACTGTTACTAATACAATAGAACGAGGACTATATACAAATTCAAGCTTGTGTTAGATACAAGCATTTTTGGTAGATTACAATCTCCTGTAGTTCCAGCTGTCACAACCTTTTGGTTTATAAAACAGTCAAACGTAGTTTAAACTTAATCAATATATCTTCAACCCTTTGATTGGGTTTTGGTATATTTGTCTACCTATACTACTGCATTGATTGCCTGTTTTAAACCAGCAGAAAATTCGATGGATAGGCTAGTTAGACTGTTAATTTTTCTGTTGATTGTGTTTGCTTGCTGTACACAGAATTTGTAATATTAGCTTTGTTATTTCTTAATATCTGGAATTTTTCAAGTTGAATAGTTTCCATTTGACTTGATAGCATCAATCTTTGTCCAGGTTTTAATTTTCGGTTGTTTTTTGTTGGACTCGACTGTGTAAAGTTTTGATGCTAATTGTAACTATTCTAAGTGTAATCAATTGAAAATGCAAAACTATGTATTATGCCTCTTCACTTTTATAACACTAACGACTTCAAGTTTTGGACAATATGGTCGAAATGGTGATGGCAAGAAATGTGAACAGATAACTTTGCCATTATGTAGCAAAATAGGTGAGCTGTAAACAGTTATTTCTCTAAACTTGGCACACTATTGTTTACAAATCTATACCATGGGCTCTTTGCATGGTTTAGCTTGATAAACCAAGTTACAGTTACTCTATCTCGATAAATTAAAAGTGTTTGTGTTTTATTAAATGCTGCTTTGGCCTGAATATGAAGTGTTACAATTGGCTTTAATTTGATTTTAGAATACAATGAAACATTATTTCCTAACATATTGGGACACAAGAACCAGGAGGAAGCAGGCTTGGAGGTTAATCAATTTTATCCTCTAGTTAAGGTGAGTTACTTCAGAGAATAATGAATATCCCTTCTGTACTACAGATTTGTCAGAAGGGTGACAAATCCCTTTTCACACTACTGCTACAATCGATCGCTAGCTTTGACAAATAAACCATTGTTTGTGGTCTTGCATTAATGGCTCTGATATTCTTGTAACTAATCTGGGTTAATTTTGTGAAATAGACCCTTACATGTAGATTTGAATACAAAGCAAAGCAGCTCTTAATTTTTTACAGAGTTTGTTTAAAAATAAATTTCTTGAACGTTCTTGAAAGAAATAATTGAATTTTTGATTTTGCTGTAGATTGATTGCTACAAGCATCTGAAGCACTTTCTCTGCAGTGTTTATGTGCCTATGTGCTCAGCCTATAAAGGCCTGTTGCCACCTTGTCGACATATGTGTGTCCAGGCTAGGCGTGGCTGCGAAGATGTTATGAACGAGTAAGTACCAGTTTTATCTTTATTCAAAAAACGGTTTTCCTTTGTAGTGTCACACACCCAGTCAAGCATAAATATGTTTTTCAGTTTTGGTTTCGAGTGGCCAAATGCATTGGATTGCACTAAGTTTCCTGTGAAGAAGAATGAAGGAGATATCTGTTTTGGTCCGGATAAGACTGCAGAGGATGAATTTGATTACGAACAGAATTACGGAAAATGCAAAGAGAATGTTGGATTTACATGTCCTGGCCATATGGAAGTGCCCGAAAAAAGTGAACTGGGTTAGCAGATACTCACTGTCATATCACGCATCCAGATGAGCTAGCAATACAATAAAAATAGAAAATGTTTAAATTGTATTTGCTTGTATTTGATACTGTTGTCATTGGGCCATTTTGATTAGTTTACCAACTTGTCAACAGTTTATGAATCCTAAATAATGTGCATTTAGCACTGTACTGCTTTAGTAAAGCAAGGTAACTTTAGCAGCTAGCAGTTGCATTGACTCCTTCATTAAGCTTGTTAATTTGATTGTAAAGTAAAGCTTTTAACCATATTGTAACCATTACATAATGCATAGTTGCTGGAGTAGAATCCATATTCCCTGTTAAATTAGAACTTTACCATCCCTTGAAGTTGTTAATTGCTTCTGTAGATTACACATTTATGGATACCGAAAACTGTGGTGCTCCATGTGACGAAGAAAATTTACTTTTCTGGAATAAGTAAGAAATATTTTAGCAAGCATTGACATTGTCAATCCACACTTGGTGATTGGAACAACTTGGAAACTAAATAGCGAAAAACAAGATGTAACAGATATAAAACTTTTGAAAAAAATACTCAACTCCGTCAACAAATTTCAGGGACAATCGGAGATTTGCCAGTCTCTGGATTGGTTGTTGGTCGTTCCTCTGCGTCATTTCGACTTTATTCACGGTGCTGACATACCTCATAGACATGAAGAGATTCCTTTACCCCGAACGGCCTATTGTGTTTCTTTCAGGTGAGCAAAGACATACATCTTTCTTGCGTCACCCGTGTTGCTTATAAAGCGTTTAGAGCGTTGGCGAAGCGGCGCGACGCGCTCAATTGTCTGTGTCCGTAAATGTGAACATAAATGGTCGAGCGGAGGCCCAGTGTCGATTATCCTATTGTCAATGTGTTTTAAAGGTGCGTTCATCAGCGACCCAGAGAAATGTTAAGCGCACATTAACACTTTTCTGCGCACCTTATGTTAACAATTTTGTTATGTTTGGTGAATGCTGGTGTGTTTATTCAAGTCGTTTTAAAAATTTATCATCCCTGGCGGTATTTTGTACTTTTCGCAGTACACAACATCGCTGGCTTCTGAAATTAATTGTTATTAACAATTTTAACATGTATTGTTCGCTTATGTGTGCTTTAGCTTACGGCAGTAAAGTAAACTTTTTTTCGACTAACGCTTGCTCCAAATTCCATTACTGAGCGAACATAAGTCGGGAAGAAAACCGGCCCAGATCGGCGTGGGCGCCATGTTTTTTCCCAATGCTTTTGATCTAGAATCTCCACGTCGTTATCTGTGAAATCCATACCTGCCGTCTCTGTTTGTGCTTTGTTTGACGGAAACTTTCACATTTCTCCCAATCAGTCCAAGTGTACCCTTTTAGAATTCGGCGTTGAGTTACTTGTAACATGTTCTTCTGTAAACTGAAGGTAAACTTTGACTTTGGTTCAATGTTTCCCGCCTTGTCCTGAACAAACGTTTACGTGCAGTACTTGAATTTTATTTTAGAATGTTGTCAGATGGTTGATTGATCATTGTTTGATGGCACACCATTTGCGTTTTGGCCACGACATTCCGTTAACTTTGTTGACACAGGACCAACCTTCGCAAACTGAACGAACAAAACCTATATAAGGTTATAATGGTTTCGCTTAATGCTCGTTTATGTTCTGACAATATAGCATCCGTCTCATTGTACCCAGTACTATTTACAGTTCATTTTTCACCGTCCAGCTTGGTAATCCTGGGCCTGCCCAAGTACCAAGACTGCGATGTTTAGTCATGTCGTCTATTGGGATTCAAAGGCCCGTTTGCGTCAATCTAGGTCGCAGTGATGACGTTATTTTTATGACATGGCTTGTTGATTTACCGAATTCTCCTCTGGTCCTCTGTGTAATTACTGAGCAATAAAATAGTTGAGTTTGTCCCACCGTCGGCACGGTCTTGTCGCGTCTTAAATCACGTCTGTGAGTACTTTTGAATGATGGCTAAAAACTCGGAAAGTTTTTCAGCTTTTATTAAATATAAACCGGTGTGTGTAAGTACTTACGGTCACTTCATAACTTTTTCATTTCCTTCGGTTTCCTAAACGGACGTGAAGCTCAATGTTTATAAGGTCAATAAAAAGTCCGTACAGGCTAACCTAAGTTTATAGTTATCACTGCAGGTGATAAAACTCTGGCTGTCCTTCAAGCTTACAAATTAGCTAATACGATTGTCTTGTCGATATCCTATTACCTTAATATGGCCGTTTATTGGCCGTCGAAATGATTCCATCACTTTAATAACCTCTTTCTCACGTCGTTCACCTCACTTCAAGCTCGTGAGTTGGTACAGTGATGGCGAATTCGTTGCTATTGTGGATTCTGTAATGTTAGTACGATGTCTATTAATTTGTAACAAATGTCAAGTTGTCACATTTTCCGCTGGTAGTTTATTTTATGTGGTCTATATTTTGCGTCATTAGTTTGTTGGAGACCTGATCCCTTATTTTATGCTAAAGTGAAGTTTAAGCCACCTACAACAACAGCAGCACGATGAGTCGGCGGCGGACATTTTGACAGCGATTTCCCGCAGACCTTGCTTATTGACGGATTGTGATTGCTGGTTTAAAACAGTCATGTGTTGCTGTGGTACGGGATATGATTGCATGTTGAGTCACAAGTCTGAAAGCCCGAGCTCGGTATATACAGAGTATGTATGTTTTCTTTGAAGTTGTTCAAACCTCACAGCGACCAGCGCACTTAAGAGCCAACATTTAAGCTGGCGCTGGTCGCCAAATCTTAATCAGCACTTAGAACCAAAGCGTAATTAATTGTTAGGCACTTCGCATACCACGAGAATAGTCAAGCACCCTTTCTAAAACATAAGAGGCCCTAGGCCACTACGTAGATTTAAAAATCCTCCCGTAATGTTCTTCGGCGATTTTCGTACAGATGCTCGTACAGTTAAATAATGAAATCCCTTCTTTCAATAACGGTTGGTTTACCAAATCCCGAAAAGCCTTTCGCCGCATTATTGAAATAACATTCAGACCTCCCAAAGTAATTTTCGAATTTGCGATCGGCGCCGACGGGCAATTGTTGAAACGTTTCTGGATTAGCGAATGCCAATTCTTATCACGTTTCAAGTGTATTCGTGAAATAAACCGTATCCAGCCGTACCTTATCAGACATGTACTGCTATGCCTAAATTTATTGAACGCTTGAAAATAACGATAAATTATCGTGTTTTATAAGACCTTTGGCCTGGGGTCTAACTCTAAGAGAAGCAATAACATGTGGTTAAATCAACTTTGTGACACCGTTGCTGGTATTTGATACACCTGGCATTTGTCGCACAATGGCTGTGACTATATTTAGGCGACAACAGGCATAGAAAATCATGAATTATCTAATGTCTATTGCTTTAATCTTTGGTGGTCAGTGGACTTTCAGTCGTTCGGATAAATTCCCACCTTCTTATTTGGTTGACGCATTAACCGTTAGCAGTGTAATTTCAACTGCAGTTTCGATAAGAACTGGACCCTGCTTAACACAGTCTATTGATTAGCCTGTTTGCATTTTCTACATCTTTATTATGTCATTGTTTTGCCAAACGCTGACCATGTGTGGGCAGGGTCGTGAAATTATTCTTGATTGGCCGTTGACAGCCGGTTTAGAATTGTACCTGGTTTTTCTCATTCTACCCCAGTCTCGAAGATAACCTTATCGTGCTTTAAAATATAACACGTCGTTGGGATATACTTTGCCGACCGATCCACGCTGATTGACAGTTGCTTGTTGACAGCATCAATCAATGTTGACGTGCGCTCATGCAGTTTGCGGGGTCGCAGCAATCTTGCAGTGATAAAATGTGGTTTCTAGGAGCGTGCTACCCTTTAACTTACCAAGATATGGTGATATTAGTAATATCACGCTCAAAGGAATCTTAACAACGAGAATTGAATCCGGGCTTGAAAAGCTACTATAGGCAGAAAACTAATTTGGCAACCACGAGATATTTATCCTATGAGTTATCCCGTACCTAACCAAAGGTATCCCGAAAAAACATTGATCTAGTTGTTTCAACTTGTTCATTCAACAGCGTTCAGTCACAAGCTCGCTGGAATGAGTTGTTTACACGTACAGACTTATTACTTACCTGGTGTGTTTGTTTATAGCAAGTGGCCTAAGCATATCACAGACCCAGTTGAAAGTCGTAGATCCAACCGATGTGATTTCTATCTTTCTACTTCTATGGTTAAGGTGTACGTTCACGTCACGGGGCAGGATGTTACCGCCGCCTAATAACAAACTAATCGATTCGTCACGCAAGTTAAAGTCGGTAATGTTTGACATTGACGGAAAAGGTCATATTTATACGGGATATATGTCGTGTTTGGAATATAATTTTTAAAGCCGTCAGTACTGTACTCGTTACACATGTTCAATGCTATTGATACGACATGGTCGTTATGTTTCCGCGTTTAATGTTTTCTGTCTTTAGATCGTATTCAAACTCTCTCGAAATTATGCTTAAAACTTGCAAGTTCTAGCGTCATTATTTTGTTTCTAACTTTCTCAAAGGAGATTTCAAAAGTTTTGAGTATAAACCATTTTTGGAATTTTTCACTACGCTTTTATATGCACCACATATGAAGAGAAGTAACATCACTTTATTATGACATTGTAATAGATTATTGGTATTATTCTCGCCTTTATTTTAATCTAAACAAACGATGGCCGAGGGCGACAGGTTGCCGTCTTTTTTAAGATTTCCTCACTGATGTTTCTGTTGTGATCGGAGACCGGGTCGACTTTTATTAATCGGGTGCTATTGGCAAACGTAGTCGCGCTTGTGGTGCATGTAAGTCGTTGTTTGCTTATCAAACAAAGCATGTTTTATTTCTCTTGAAGGCCTTGGGGCAATTGTATTCATTTCTTGCTGCAGTTCGATCGTTGATATCGAGAAAAGAATTTTCCTTTTTGGATTCTGAGCAAATCAGCAATCGCCCGCTAATTACCGCCAATATCGCCAAATTCCACTTGGTTTAACTCAACGTTATCTTTGGCTAAGAAACGCTTTGAAGCAACGTTTCAGCCTTTTTTGGTAAACAACTTCAAATTAATTGCATGGACAAATTTCAGGCTGGTTATTTAAGGAAAGTATGTTTGACACCAACTTGCTATTTGCTACAGTTAAGTCTTGTTTTCTTCAACCTTCGTACGTCCTTGGTTAATGAACCATTAAAGTGATTAAGTGGTATCACGATGAAGTTCACCGCATACGCGTAAGTGTTCTTGTTATTTCCTTGCTCGGAAACACCGCACCTTTCACATTTCATTCCAAGCCGTTCTCTATACGCTGTTATCGCCCAGTTCCGAGCTGTAATTAAGCCGTCGTATTGGTTTGAATCATCCGATGTCAAATTCTAGTTTCATGCTTGAAATGAAATGGAATTTGCTGATTAGTTGTTTTGTCACAAGTCGACTATGGTGCTGTTAGCTAGTTTGGATGTAACTACTATCGAACATAAACTTTCAGTTAAAATCATTTTGTCCAGATAACGTTTGTCGTCACACGCCAATCCATCTCAATACTTTAAATGATTAAATTTTGTCGATACTGTGTTGTTTATGTTGGTTAGCGTACTTCGCCTGTTTCCAGTCTAATGTTTCACTTGACAAATTGCTTTCAAGATAACTTACTTTATTTTACCAAAGACAACCCAGCACAGGCTCCATGGGTGGTCCAACATGTTGCTTGCAGTGTAAGTATCAGCCAAGTGTTCGCATGACCCTGCTTTTTTATTTTGCAATCCAACCCAACCTCATTGTCAACTGTTTGTGACCCAGATTTTGGATTCGCTTTGTTTTATGCGCGTTTTAACACTTTTGTTTACGCCGTTCTCATGGCTAGCTTTATTGAAAGCCTACCAGCTGTGCAAGTACATGTTTCCGTGGGAGCTTTCGTCATCCAGCATCCTCTTTCGTCATACTGCAATGCGCTATGGCTAGAAGATCAAGGCTGGTGTTGTCTAACATTTTTTAATCTTGCGCAACAGCTCACGTTTTTACAAACCTTGGCACGAACCTGTAGGTTACTTAAAACTTATGAAAATCTGAACTGTTAGAGATGATTGTGTAATTTGTTTTTAAAATTTTAGGTTTGAATAGAAGTAATTTACGTAAAAGGAGAAATTCTATGTGCTGATTTTCAATAAATTGGCTATTCTTTGTCGCCGTCACTAATTGTTATTTTTAGGAATCTCGTCTTTGTACCAACCATTCAGGCTGATTATTGTTAGAATCAATGTCACTTGGTTTATTGTTTGCTGCTTTCATTTAACCCAGATTTTTCTTATATCAACAGTTTGGCATCATTGTTCGAACGATGCCTTTCTGTTGTTGTCTATTCCGTCTAATAGGGTATTTTGATGGTTTTTTCTGTATACCAAATATAATATAATGTATAACTTACCATTGTATTTCGTCTTCGATGTTTGGGAATTCAAACTGCTTGGCGGGACCAAATCACAATAACCCTTTTTTAACTTTTATTTGTTATTTATGACGACCCCTCTTGTCACTCAGCGATAGCAGAGATTAACATTGTCACAGTGGGTAGCAGCGTACGTGCTGGAGGAGAAACATCTTGAAACTGGTGAAACATAACATAACAATCTTCCTAAAAAATAAATCGCAATTTCCTTCACTTTCGGTCTTGAGCGATGTGTTTTTTTGTAATCGGTTGACTACGCCTCAATGACTTGCAAATGATTGCCTTAAACGGCGCATACAACATGCTTCTTTGAGCTACATATTTCAGAAACACAGGAGCTTTTCATCTAGTCAGCTCCATACGTGTTTCCATGGTCGGTTTGCTTTGTAGTGTTGGTATTGACAAGTGTCGAAAGCGTGTTGTTGCTTTTAAATCGCCACATGCTTGCTTGAATGGATTGCGGACACCAGGTGTGAACGTAATGGTCGCCGGTCGTGTTTCAAGCAAAGAAATTGCGTTGTCAATTCAAAGGTGTTTTGGCGTTACGAAAGGGCGACGATGTCCAGATGGCTTTACACCTAATCTCGTTCATGCCTAATGTTATCATCTTAAGCGGTCCATAAGGCACGGGTATAAATTGGTGTAATTGCTTCACGGTTAAGGCCCGGTTTTCTAAACGATAAGAAATGACTCAGAAGAGCCTTTGTGTCGAAGTATTAAATTAACCAAGAGCACAACTGCCAGCTTTGTTGAATTATAGTCTCAGAACCCGATTTATACATTTTTCCTCCCGTATAATTTATTGGCGTGCCGGTGTCAATCACTGCCCTTAAACTTAATAAAGCTTGTAATAACGTCTCACGAGATACCGCGAACGATGGATTCTTTTTGTTCCCCGCACAAGACCTATTCAATTAGGTTCGGACACGCCATTCGTTAACATAATTCGACTCGTATACACATGCATTATTAAAGGCAATAGCTCACATCTGGCTTATGTACAGGTTGCTATTTCATGGTATCGATCGCCTACATTGCCGGATTCTTCCTGAGGGACTCGGTCTCATGCAAGCAATTTAACAGCAAGTTTTGTCCAATTTCGTCTTCAATAAGCGATTGTCCCAAGGTAATAACTTGCATATGTCGTTGATAACGAAATATTCAGAAATCTCTGTTAATGTTGCTGTGCATTACGCCATAGATAACATTTTTATGGCGCTTATTTTCCAAGCCTTTATCCAGTATTCCTGTCTTTAGCCTATCTTTTTCATTTTTTTGTTAGGTGGTAACGCAAGGAACTAGAGAGGCGGGTTGCACGGTGCTATTTATGATGGTCTATTTCTTTAGCATGGCTAGCTCAATTTGGTAAGCTTTTTATATGAGAGATTGGATTATACGTTTACATTACATTCTTATTTTTATAAAATTCATAAAAATCTGTAGATGCATCTTTTCGGAAAACTAAGGCTGTCTACTATCGGGCCAACTGATGTTTAACAAACTTGCCGCAAATTGTGGTGGTTTTAAATACGACAGACATAGAATTGCTTGATTTTGTTTCTGAATCTGACAGTTTTGCTTTATCTTCGCCATTTTTTTGACCGAAAACGGCCAGGTCGGTGCCTAGTTGGTGAATTTTGCTTTCGAAGAAAATTCATGCTTACAATATTTAAGTAACTTTGTAAGAAACTGTTGCAATAATATAATTGTGCCAATACGTAAGAAAGTATAGATTTAGTTACTATAATCTCAAAAGTGATTTCGTAAGAAAATATAAAAACACTGAAACGATGTTCTTGGCAATAGTTCGCCTTCCCCCGCCCTAATTGCCAGCTACGTCAGACAATGTTATGTGTTGGCACAAAATGTCATGACGTGTAACGCTTTAACGTTTAAAGTCGACGTGGGACGCTTGCGGTTGGCTAATTAGACCTAATTGAGGACGTGCGTTCTGATCACGTGGGCTGGCAAGAGGGGAAGTAGTATGTTATTTCCACGCATCCGCACTAATTACGACCAACCTTACAGGTCGTTGGGAGAAGTGCTTATCATCAAGTAGAGCCTCTTCCTAACCTACTCCTTGGCCCGATTGTGCTTCAATGGCTCGCAAATGTGATGAGGCGTCTTATATACTTTTGCAATGACTTACACTTACAGTTTATTCTTCAGGTGGGTAGTGTTGACAGTAACATGGTTTCTTGCCGCTGGCTTGAAATGGGGAAACGAAGCGATTGAGCAAAAGAGTCCCTACTTTCATGGCATCGCATGGTCCATACCCGCTGTTCAGACAATCGCTGTTCTCATTTCATCCAAAATCGAAGGCGACGTTTTGAGTGGGGTGAGTTACGCAGTGTGTCATCTCGCTAAAAATGAATGTCGTTTTTGACAAGGCATTACGGTGAACGATAGCTAACCATAACATTAGCAATAGCACGAGGACCATAACATTATGAATAGCCCGAGGACGAATTTCGCGGACTTATCAGCTAATAAGTGGTAATAGTGGTGTTTGATGTCGATGCAGTTGACGTCTGTTAAAAGCTTGTTGCCAATCTTAGGTATGTTTCGTCGGCTTATACAACACCACACACCTCCTATGGTTTCTACTGGTGCCCCTGACGCTCTATCTCTTCACCGGGACAGGATTCCTTATCGCCGGCTTCGTGTCCATGTTCAACATTAGGTAGCTGCATCAGTGACCTTTACCTCATTTAAATGTCCATCTAACATAAAAGCACTTCTTGCCACAAAGAAACCTCTAGTCTTATGTACAATCGTACAATGGAGGTTATGTTATGGCTCTTAAAGGCCGTTATGGTATCGCAACCTTCAGTGCATTATTGGATTTATTTATTATGCTCAAAGGAACGTTGTGAAACACGAAGGCGGGACTAACAAAGTGGAGAAATTGGAACGGTTAATGGTTCGCATCGGGGTATTCAGCGTTCTATACACAGTGCCTGCCACAGTGATGATCGCCTGCTTATTCTACGAACAGCTGAACAAAGACTCGTGGCACCGCGGTTGGCTTGCGCAGAACTGCCGGTAAAATTACTGATAGTTGGCCCCCTACCAGTTTACTCAGATGTCAGGTTACGCCTTTGGCATAGAAAGTTTATTTATTTTTTATTTTTTTGAAGCCGTTATTCAGTGCCGTGTCCTTGCGAGTACAACGACGACAAAGACAGCAAACCCGATTTCATCGTGTTCATTATAAAATATTTTATGATGTTGATCGTCGGTGAGTGGAAGTTGTTCCAAATTTTAATTTCTTTCTCTGTTTTGCCGAATAAAGCCTGTCGCATGTGCTGCCAAGCGTAACGTGTTTTCATTGGCTATTGCGAAATTTTAAATTACATTATATTCCAGGAATTACGTCTGGGTTTTGGATCTGGTCCAGCAAGACGGTGGAGTCTTGGACCGACTTCAAGGACCGTGTTTGCTGCGTTGGTAAGTCTCGGGGTCGGTACCAGCGGGGTTCTGTCGCCAACCCCCTACCACCTTCGACCCTGTCGCGCCCTATGGACCCTCACCGCCCCTTTTACCCCAATCAACACCCCTGATATCTGATAGAGACTGCAGGAAGTTTCAACATAATGACGAAACGGTGCACGAGGACGATACTTAATCGGTGTACAGAGCTTATGACGTCATCGTGACGTTTTTCTGCCATGTGCCATAGACATCGAACAATGGCGATATTCCAACACACCTCTGCGTTGGACCGGATTAGATATTTTTCTGCCAAACACTTGGTGTTTTGGGTTAACGATGCCTTTGTTAGTTTTTAAACACCTGTATTGAGGCTCCGCATTCAAACCAATGTAGTTAAATGCTAGTGGCGTAACTAAGGAAGGAAGTGTGCGACCTATTTGATACGCCTAACGCTTTTCCACCCGTTTTGTATTTTTCTTAGAACTTACACACTTCTTTTGTACACATATTTGATCGTTGCAATATCTTGTTGATATAGTTTGCGGTTGCGCGGTTTTTCCTAATTACGCTCGTTTATTTCTTACGCTGTGGTAGTATAATAATCCATCGAAACTGCAACGTATGGTAAAATATTGAACATTACTTACCAGTATACCACGAATGTCATCCTAAAACGAAATACAAAGCAATACAGTTTTTTTGTCAATGAAATGTGAACTGAAATAAAATCAAAGTGCCAGCGAGCCATCGAGCATTTTTTTTCGGTTTTTATCGTTTAATGTCGTTTTTGACTTTCATTCACTTCATCGTCATTGATTAGTTAAAATTCATGTGTAAATAAGGATATCCAAGCCCTTCTGTCTTATTAACCTTGACCGATTACTTCAACATCGTTTTAAACGAAATTGTACATACTTTGCTTGTACAAGCGGAGATTTCAAAATACCGGTTATTGAAACCTTTCTTCCGTTCTTTGGATTATTCTTGCTATTTTATCTAAAGAAATTTTGCCGGAGTGATTTTTAAGGTTTTTAAACTTATGACTATGTTGTTACTTGCTCCATTTTTATCATAGTGATACACTGCAGTTGCTTTGGCCAGACGAAATAAAATTGTATTTGAAACGATGTGTCTTCTGCGTGCAAGATATCCAAGAATAAACTGTGTAGAAGGAAAGTTAGAAATGAATTGCTTAAAGAGAGGTCGGTTAAGCTCTAAATAATACACAACTTGCCTTTATCGTAGCCAAATATCATCACCTCTGTCACACGTGATGTACACTGGAGGTCATTTAATGTTTGCCTATTTCGGTCTAATTACTGACATAAAGCTGAACTGTGGGTATATTTTGGAAAGAAAATAAGAAATTATGCTGCTCGCCGTATCTCATTTCTATTGAAAACACGTGACCTGGTTTACGTATGCTGCTGTCGTACCACCCATATCATGTTTGACGATTTATAACATTAAATTGAATTTATAAATTGTCGATTAATTTAAATAGAAAAAATTCTGACACTATCGCAAATTTAAGAAGGTGGTTTTTTCTGCACAAAAGTCTCAAATTTTATATTCATAAGAAACCCACTAAAAGCATCAAACAACTGTAGAAATACAAACCACTTGGTGAAGCTATAGGGCTTCAAGTTAATGTAGTTTTTATGGATAAAGTCAGAAGCGCTTTCTACTATTTTCAGTAAGCGTCGGGACTGCAGCATTTATTAAAATTCTATCATAAACTATACTTGACAAAACAATTTAGAAAGTTGCTTGACAAAATGAAAAAAATGGCACAAACAAATAGGAACTGTTGTGGAAAAGAACTCATCACAAGCGTTTTGTTTCCGCAGGATCATATCTGCTTGCTATAGTATCCATACTTGAAGATTCTGTGTACATCGTATTTCTGACGGTACATTTTCCAATGCATGCAGCTTTATTTTCGCTCATCACTTATTCGTCGGCTTATTTCGCTAAATTGTTTAAAACCAGCGGGAATATTAAGTTATCGTCACATATAGTAATTCAGTTTTATGATCCATTAAATTCTATTAACGGTTTGAATTTTTAATATTACAGTACACAGATAATTCTATTCGGATGTGGACATGTGTATTCAACTACATCTGACTCTTCAAAAAGGGCTTTAAGTCGTGTTAATTTATCTTACTATAACTATCTTATAAATTTTATATTTTAAGCACACCACATTTTGAATGCCTCTCGCAGAAGTTCTAACATCGTTTTGCTCTTCAAGGTAATATTTCACCATCAAACCAAGAATATGCAAAAGCCTAATTTTTAGACTTTGCATTTTGCCTCAACCACGCTGAAGCTATCACTTTTCAAAAAATTAAAAAGTTGCGTTTGTGACAACACGAAGGTCAGTCCTTTGATCTGAACTCACTGTTGTTATAGGATGAATGAAGTGTGTTCGTGGATGCAGTCAAGCATTACTCGGTTTTCGATGAATAAGGTTTAAATGGATTTCGATATTTAGAGATATCTTAAATCAATTTGGAGACCCAGAATATCGAGCTTGCGTTCAAACACGATAGCAGTAACATACAGTCGTCTTCCCACGGGCAACTGGCAGTGTGGTGTATACAATACGTAGGCTAATGGAAGCGAAACATGCATGAAACGGCAACTGAATATCTCGAAATATAAACATTTCATTTCTCATTTGACTTGGTCGGTTCCGGAGCAAAAAGCAGGCAACGCCCTGGGTCACGTGACCCGCACACATATATCTCGTCGTCTCGCGGATGACGCGCGCATATTAGACAGCCACAATTAGACAGCACCAAACTGCAATAAAACTTGTGTCGTGTTATGTAAAGTTATATGGCGTGTTTTATTGCTTAACCGCAGTTACAGTTATTGGCTCTAGGTATAACGGCTATTTCAATAGACCGTGTTTTTCTTGAACTAAACTTTATAACTTACTTTAGACGTTAAATTATATTGTGTGCTTGGCCATCCAAATCCACGCAAAACCATGTTTTTCAAAGGATGCACGTTGGACACGGAGTTTCTCTCGTCAGGCCAAGGGATCATGAAAGTCCTCCTCCTTGGAACAGGGGGTGGAGTGTTTGGGATCATTGCACAAAGTGGTAAGAATTAGCATCTGATTCTTAATAATTCGGAATGAATCATTTTATTCTCCTCAACATCTAAACCAGGGGTGTCCAACCTTTTTGGCCAAAGGGCCACATGCGATTTACCAATGATTGCGCTTGAGTGTTTATTGCTAATTTCTAATTAAAACCCTCACACCAAAATTCTAATCTTAGAAATTAATTGCGATGCAATAAAATTAACTTGAACAGTTGTGCACCCCTGCACTAGAGACTATAGTATATTATCTATCTATTGCTCTATTATCTAGATTATCTATTATCTCTTCTATCTATTGCTCTATAGTATAGACTATAGAGCAGGGGTTCTTAAACTTTTTGGCACACGCCCCCCTTGACGGTACCTAAAAATTTCGCACCCCCCTCATTGCAAAATAAAAAAGCATTAAACAAAACAACAATTTATTTTCAATTAACTTTCATTAATGAGAAGGATGTAGTTGTTTTTGGGAAACCAAACGATTAATTCGAGGCTTTGTGGAAGATAATGCACATCTTAGGTCGGCTGCACAGTCAAGTTTGTTCCTAGGTTTTGTCTTTATGTTCATGAAGATGACGCTGCAAACGACTTGGTCTCAAAACGTCGTTGCTTAGCTTTTCTAAGCATATCACGCATTGCGGTACGACTTTTTCGTTCACTGTGGTATCTATAAAGCCATACGTCAGATAATTTTGGTCATACTTTCTCTTTTTTCCACTCAATACAATTAGTTTAATTACTAAAATATCTGGTTATTAAATCAATACTAAATTTAAGTTTTACTTCATTTTACGGTTTTAATATTGGCTGACGTTGGTTTTACCGTATTTAAACCGGGTGCGCGACATTACTATTTTTATTATGTGTGGCCGACACTGCACACAAGTTTTCAATCGTTAATGACTCGAAAATTATACGTCGTAAACTTCGGATATTTACAGGTTAGTAGCAAAAACATCTGGTTTCCTGTGTACATCATTATTGTAAAACTAAAGAAAATGCATTTAGTGTAAGTTAAGTATTTCTACAAGTGATACATTTATAAAAGTTTTTCTTGTTACACCGCCCCCCGTTGTGAGAAAACAGGTCACGCTAAAAGAGAACAGTTAGTCGAGCTAGGATTGCATGAATGAGTAAAGGAAAACAATACGCTTCAACGCGGAGAGACAACAGATATTATGACGTAACAATTGACGTATTTTAGAATCAAATTTCAAAAATACAATTGCCATCGTGACACACTTTAAAATTTTAATAAAAATGAACCTATAGCGAAAGTCAAGAAAGCATGTTTAGACATAGCTCATATAATAGACAGTTTGTCATCTCTCGCGCCCCCCTTATGAATGTTACACGCCCCCCAAGGGGGGCGCGCCCCCCAGTTTAAGAACCACTGCTATAGAGCAATAGACAAAGAAAGCAAACAATAAATGCCAATTTCTCGAAATGTAAGTTTGCCATGAAGTACGCAGGCGATTCAGTTGATAATATAAGTCTCTGATCTAAACCTTCTAAAAATTGTTTTCATATTAACTCTAGAAATGAATTAAGTCATTTATTCTGTCCAATTATTAGTGAGTGCAATTACCAATATAGGCATTCGCACACCACCGGCCGAGGCTCTGATGTGGGTATCCATTTTCGCTTGGGTTACCACCTTGATTGTGTTCCTTTACGCTGCTTACGGACAGAAATTCTACAATGCATGGGGAGAATTTTACTATTCTTTGATTATCAGCATCCTCTACATTGTCGTCACCGTTGTCTGGGCCGTGTACATGGTAAGTTTCAACGCCTATTTTATCATAGCAGTGTTCATGATTACGTTACAGCATTCTGGATACTGTCCTTTTGTTTTATTCAGACGTTCCCAATTACTATGAACCCGATCGGACTTCTTGTTTTTCTCTTGGCTTTGATCACCACCCTCCTTTACATCGTGCAAATATTAGTTGCTTTTGGGGAGGCACAGGCCAGCGCTGCGAATGCTGCACAAAGTACGCAGCCTTAAGGTAATGATCGTTAGATTGTTTGTGATTGCATGTATTAGTAGCTATTCCAACGCGGAGAGGATTCATAACGTGTTGTTAAGCTCAACTAAACTCTCATTAACAAGCAAGGTTTTATTTTGTAACTCAGCAAGTGAAATGAAATCGAGAACAAAATTGAAGTGAAGATTGCAAGAATGCTTCATCGCCGTGACGAGCTTCCTGTTGGTATAATATTGCTTTAATTAGTGCTGTTTTGTTGAATTAGATACCGCTGTGACATCCGCTCCTATATGTTTACGATATATTGGCATTTACAGTATACATAAGCTGTGTGTGTTAGCAATCCAAAAATAAATTGAATTACTTAACTAAATCTCGTTTCCATTTTTAGTTTTGTGGTTTGTATCGAAATATTTAATCTCGGCCGTAAAGTGGCAGCAGAGTTCGCTAAAAGTGTTTTGCCAGTTATCATAATGGGGAATGCTTTGATGCAAGCGGTATAATCATGTTGCCTTTTAGCTCACACCATCGCCTCTAGCCTAAAACTATGGCACCTAGCGTGGCCAAAATGGAAAAAATGTATGCCCTGCTTGTATTAAAAGCATTTTCTGTCATGATTGACATCATATGTCACACAAGGAAAATTATAATAATTCAATTCAAGACCTTCCTTCAAAATCACAGACATCTCACAGTTCTGTTATAATAAGAATTGTAAGAAAATACATTCAACAAAGGATTTCAAACATTTTTTAAGCAAACGTACAACATTCTTCAGGCATCAAGAAATGTAGAAAAATACAGAAAAAGTTTAATATATATAACTAAGGATTAAAACAGCAATTTTAGGAAATTTATAAAGGAGAGATTTCCTTGTAGGACAAATTAATATCGCTTGTCATCATACAGTAATGCCACTTATAAAATTGTAATGAAAGCGCTAAGATATTTATGTAATGAAAATTCACTCCATACCTTATTTGGTTTACAAACAAGCAAATTTTAGGTGCTTACCCTTTTTCGTTAATTTGTAGGCGAAAAAGTGTTAACTTAAAAGTGGAGTTGTTTTTGAAAAACCTCAGAAACGCACCGTAATTACACAGCATCCAGAAAGGTCGTTGCTTGGCACATCTACACAAGGTATTACAACATTTTATCGTGCCGTAATCCAAACAAAAATTGCCAGTTGTTTTAGCTGGGAAATGCTCCCGTCCAAAAATCCTTTAGTCATCGACGTATAGAGAAAGGAAATTCACATTACTCCACCAGTAAGATTCACTTGACAACAAAGGATGAAATAAATGCGGAGGAATGTTTTGAAAACACATTTGACTACAGCTCTGAAAATTTCCTGTTATCATCAAATTTCCAACTTTCCCATAAAAAACAAACTCAGCAACAACGCGCAGTAGAAGGGGCGCTCAACAACGTGACGTAATCGTCTAAAATTAGTAATTTGCAAAGCACACAAAGACAGCCTTATCGCATGAGATGAACGTTAGCATGTACTGAAGCGCAGCCAAAAAACGGCCGCATAACTTACATAGCATAGACTATAAAGGTACCAACTGCCTAAAAAGAAAGGAAATAGGGGAACCACGCCTTAATGGTCACGTGACCACAAGCATATAAAGTTTGTAAGAAAGGTCGGTTTTAGAGTTTGCTGAGAAGCGATTTGTGCTTCAGATTTGGTGAGATCGCAATAGGAGACTTCGGAATCTAGCAGTACTGCTGATCTTTTCCGATATAATGATCATCATTATGATAGTCATTATGGAAAGTTATACGGAAAGAGTTTTGAAATGAATATAAATATTTTAAGCCGTACTTAAAATTTTATATAAATTTGTTTTAGGTATTTTTGCGTTTATGTTTGAATCTGTTTTGTCTTAACTCAAAAATGAAGTGCAAGTACACCTTGGACTCAAAGTATTTGTCATCAGGGTGCGGTATAAGAAAACTTGTTTCCCTTGGTTTGGGTGGAGGAATCTTCGGAATCATCGCCCGAAACAGTTAGTAACTTTTTAAAGCAAATATGTTTCAACCAAAAGTGAACATTTTCTAAGATATGTGACTTGTAGAAGTTTTATACTATTAATAGCTACAAACATTGACAATTTTAACTTTAGTTGTTGTATTTCTGCTTGACTTCGTACACTTCGTGCTATCCAGATATCAACACCAATGATTCGGCCGAAGCGATGTTGTGGGTGTCAGTATTCGCATGGGTGACCACCTTTATTTTCTACGTATACCGCGCACATGGTAAGGTTGCCTTCACCGCTTGTGGGGAGTTTTACTACTCGCTGGTCATGACCATTTCCTATATCGTCACAACTGTTTTCTGGGGTGTTTATAACGTAAGTGTTGGGTTGAAGAAATGGCATAATTATAATCAAAATGATTTCAACTTGTCGGTGATGTGCGTATAATAAAGATTATATTTCTTTATTTTCAGACTTTTCCACTTAGCAGTCCTGCGAATCGTAGAGGTTTGTTGGTTTTCATCTTGGCCATTCTGATCTGCGTCAACTACCTTGAACAGACCATTTGGTCCGGTATAGCGAGCTACAAATCCTACACGAAGAGCGACCCACCGGCGGAAGGCGCAGTCAACGAGGCGGTTGTAGAAAACGGAAAAGCAGAGGTAGAAATTACTCGTCTCTAAAGGAGCAACGTATACTCTTGATTACTATGTATGTGTGAATAGAGAGCAAACGTGACGATGATATATACAGTAATAAAAAAAACTACTGTAACTTGAGTAAAAAGTAAAAATCGTTTTATAATCTTTTAAACACAGGAAGCCGCTGAACAAACTGAACAAAAATCAGCTGATTAATTTAGCTACTACATTGAACCACCGACCGTCTTCGCTGCAGCCAACAAAATCAAGTTAACTTGCGCGTTTTTTTCAATACGACTCCATGAGGCTTCGTTTGTTTTTGTATCTAAAGCATTGGGCTGATTTTATGCATCGTATTACTTTGATTTTGCATAAGTGTGATTGTTTCTGTGCATTTAGTTGTATGTAGCTACACTCAAAATAAACAAAATTCTAATCTAAAAATGCGCTGTAATTGAGCCACGGTCAACCTTATAGCAATTGAAACACCTCATATTTGCGGTAAACCAACGCCCAATACCAAGGGTGCTAAACACATTCCGCTTGCATTAGGTAACGCCAAATTCTCCGCATATTTTAGCTGATGATTTTGTAATATGTTGCAAGGCAACGGCAGTCTAGAAGGAAACGCGGTGGCGGATTTTCATCGTGGTCAGCATTGCTGGCTCGTTTTTGTTTTGTTTCGGAAACGCAGATTCCTGAAATGCACTGTTGTGTAAAGTATAGCCCCTTCGCTTAAAGAAGAAGGCCTCGAAGTGGATATAATTACATCATCAATTAAACTGCTGCGCCCCATTTAAGAAAACTTAAACTTATAAACTGATAAAGTAAAACAACAACGTAGTGCTCAATCATTAAAATGGAATGTTATACCGTTCAGTTATTGGCACAGATTTCAAACCAAAAGTAACACCATCGTCGCAAAAAAATCTAAAAATATATTTTAAAAACACTGCTGGTGTATTACTGAAAGCAAAAAAACGATGATGTACCTTGCACCTAAATGGTAGCAATAAAAGACTAGTAATATTATTGGTGAAAACATTTTAACAGTTTGATGTTTGACAATTTGACAATCGTGAATCGTAATCCAATAAATCGATATTGTAACCAATTCACAGATAAAACTTTGCAAAAAGAATCGTTTAAGTGTTAAGCACTGCCCAGAATGTTGGGACCAGCGCCATGCTTTAGTAACCAATGAAGATGGATCACCGGTTGACTTAAAATCGGTCAAGGATGACGCTAAAAACTCCATTCAAGTTTGGGAGGCCCAAGTGCCTTTTTAGATTTATAGCAATTGAAAACTTAAACCTTGCCAGCGGCAATCTAAAAAACTATTTTCGCACTTGTTTGTGCATTTAAGGCTTGTTTATAGTATAATGGAATGTAAGTGGAAAGTAACTGCACTTAGGGTGATACCATGTCACATATGCTTTGAAAAAAGCTTTACTTTGTAATCGCAGGTACCACCAAGCAATTGAAAAAAGTTTTGTGCGAGGCGTAACTCATCTGAAACAAATGAAATGTACAGCTATGATAAGGTTGAGCCACATTTTACGATACAAGTGTTACGATACGATAAAAAGCATTTATATTTCATTTTTCGTACCATTGGATACCAAGCAGACACTAACAGATACAGTTTATTAAATAAAAGTTAAAACATGTATCGAACAACATTTGTTCAAACAACCTTTGTTCTCTGCACGCTGTCAGTCGACAATGTTTATTTATTTTAATTCACTTTTTCCTATATAGGTCTACTGTTATTATATCGCACCATAACATTGTGTACATTTATACTATTAAGTCAACTGGTTTAATTCATTCTGGTTTTCTTAAACAACAAATGTTATTCGATACATGAGTTATTGTATCGTTATTCGATACAGACACTTAACTGTACCATTTCAAAAAATAGCCGTCTTATCTTAGTACGTTATCACCATGTTGCAGTTGTAACTGAAATTGCAAAAGAGCAAATTTTACAGAAGAAGTATTTCAAGAAGGTTTTCATCCAACCACTTACACCGGTAACTGGTCCGATTGGTCTGTGTACCATTAGCGCCACCCAGCGCTAAGTTCTAAACCTCTAAACTGCAAAAAATAACAGTCTTAATATGACGTCACAATTACCAAGTTTATTAAAATTTGAGACAAAAAGCACAATATGTTACAATAAAATGTGACGCATCAACGACAAATATTAAGAACAAGCGTTTGAAATATTTAAAATATGATGTATAAGAAGCTTCATCGCTGGTGGCATCTGAACAGAATATGGGATCCTGCAGAAGTCAAATTCAGGAGGAAATTGAAGCTAAATTCACTTTATCCCTTTCATAAAGAAAAAGATGGTTTGTACCAATTGTATGCCATGAAATTTATGAACGCATTGATATATTTCGAATTGGGGTTATTGGCATATATTCCTCAAACTTAAGAAACTGTGAAGTTTTATCTTAGTGTACCATAACGCTATCAGAACGTACCGCACTTTAAGAGATCAAAAAATCAATGTTTTTGTTAAGTGTTAGAATTTTACCAATTTTGGTTGATTTTTGTTTCAAAGTTGTACGCCTATACAGGGTTTTTTTTAAGGTTTGGTTTGGGTGACCGCTAAGTAGTTTTAAGAGACCGCAAGTGTTTCATTTAAATACCAAAAAATAGCCATATTTGCAAGTCCAAATTTTGGGAAACCGCTGGAGAAATTTGGGGGACCGTTTCGGTCCCCCAAAACACCTTAAAAAAAACACTGCGCCTATATTTGGTTGGAGTTAGACAAACCTGATAATAATGACATCAAACATAAGCATATTTTACATAAATGGGAAGAGGCAATTTGTGCGTATAGCCTACGCAGCCTGTCAAAAGTATAACTTGAAAATCAATTAATTTTGCAGCATTCGTGATGGAAGTCCGAAATTTCTCGTTATACATCGGTTTATCAATTTTTATGATTGCCGGAATCGGTGGCCCTATTTACTGGTATCGGCTACAAAAGTTTTCCAATGAACTATTCGACACAATGTTTGTCTTACTGTTTCTCTGGTCGCTGAGGTTAACAACTTTTCATTTAAAATTAACCTAAAAAAGTATTTTGTAAATACTGAACATACGTTATCTCGATATTGCGTAGATTGATAAGCTATAACTGGCAAAAACGTCGAATCTGCATTGAAAAAGATGGACAAAATTACTTCTTCTATATCGGCAACAGTTTACAGTTTTGTGGCGAAATTCACAACATCTACCTCCGTTTGAGGGGGCAGCAGAGCAGCAACGGGCATAAATATTACAGGTAAAGGGAAGTATGCCAACCTCAAGCTGGACTTATAGTTCATCGTTATGTACATGTCTATAGGTTGGTTATAAACGGCTTCAACGTTGAAGAACAGGAAATTACGTCGATGACAACAAACAAGCAGGTTCTGGAGAAATTAGCCAAGCGTCTTGCGTTTCGTTTAAATATCAATTACTTCGACTCTGATGACATATCAGTTGGGTCCGTGAGTTGTTGATTGATAAATTTACTAGTTAATGAATTAATTAATTAATTAATTAATTGTTTAATTTTTATTTTGAAAAAAATACCATTTGCACTTAATGCGCTTGGAAGTAATATTGAATGCAAGTTGCTTTTATAACATTGATACATTTTTACACTTGGGCAGTTTCATGCACTAATCTACGGCTGGGCTAAGGTTTTAGCCTTTTAGCCCGTTTTTCTGTGCTTTATGACATAGCTAAAACTTTTTGAGCTGACCTAAAACAAAACAATTTCAACAGACATATCGTTCGTCACACAAATCCGAAGACATTTGTTGCGAAAGCATCTCTTCCAAGCAAGAAGCCACTAAACGCAAAGAGAGTCAGCATCGCCAGAGCTACCTTGGATGCGTTCTACTAAAACCGTTACTCAGGATAATTTCTAAGTTATTTTTTCAGTCCTTGTGAGACTTGGTGTGGTGTTGTAACATTAACCATAAGTTGCAAGTCGATCAAAAGATTCGTTTTATTCTTTGCCTGACAATACTAACTACATTTCACTCACAAAGAATGATTTCCGTTTTGAAAATTGCTTCGGTAAAATTTAACTTACTTTCCTTTTAGAAGCTACTGTTAAGGATCTGCTGAAATGCGATAAATCATTTGGTGGTTTACGTCCACACATTGTCGCTAAAAAGCTGAGAATAAATTATTCTTTGCATAGTTTTCTGTTTGTTGAGTGAAAACAAAGAGGTCAAGTCAGAGGTCAGAGGTCAGCATGAGCTCACCTCGAAAGTTATTGTTTTGTTATTTATTTTAAATTTGCATGCCATTAGTTAGTAAGTTTGAATTAATGTTTTTCCTTATAAACATGTCCAAACATTAGACAGGGTAAAAATGTTCCACAAATCATTCTTCCTACAATTGCGCAAGTGAGACGAAACGAAATTGGTAACGAGTTCCTTTTTAAAAGCGTTTTGTAATGATCAATATTTGTCTAAAATTAGGAACTGTATTCAAAATACTTTTTTGTAAAACTTGCCTATAGCAATGAGCTAGACGCACAACTTGTCTGTTAGCGTACGATAATTATATTACAACATGGTCATGAAATAAACAATGATGTAATATGTACACCAAACTTGCGGTTGAAAGACAATTTTTCTGGGGGAAAAACTTTCCCCGCTGAAATTGTTCCGGAGAACAAGTTTTCAGGGGCATTTTGGTGACGTATATCGTTGGCAATAAATGTGCTAGAACTGGATGCATAAATGTGTCTGAACGTGACTTTTGTAACATAAAAGCAAAGCTAACCAAGTTACAATAAACACATTAAAAACAATTTCGTTCATCGAGTTGAAGCAAAAAACTTGAAGGTATAAATACATGATTAACTGTAGATATGATGATAGTTGTTTTTAGTGGAGACAGCTTTTGGCTTAAAACGCTCGTGCGGGTATATTGTCAAATACTTTGGATAAAGACAACTATCGGTTGAAATACTCGCAGCGGCCTGCAAAATCCAGTTTTCCGGCCGACATGCAGGTTACACACATACACACAATGGTATCTGGAGAACCGTGATCGACCACATAACGACCTTGTCGGATTACGGTAAAGATTGGGCACAAAGAATCGCAAAGCAACAGCAAAGAGCTAGCGGTCGGCTCTGAAAAAGCTTGCTGATACTAATTACCTAAATGTTGATACGAATAATGTGGCCGATTTTCGGCGTTATGTTTTAAAATATACGGATTAAACGACGAATCCGCGATGTTAAACCGGATGCCCTGGAGGCCAGTTTTACCGCACGACCATAAATCTTACTCGCGGAGGCACGTTCAGACGCAGGCCATCATAGTTAAAGTGCTAATAAGCTTATGTTTATAAAACACGGTTGTACAGGTTTGTGTCAACCTTGCACGCTTGGACAAGAATGCCACACTCTGTCACTTTGCGCTGAGCATTTTGCTGGAAGAGTGTAGTTTGCAGTCGACAGAACTCTGTGTAACTTATCGCTTTACTTGTGTAATTTAGTCAAATGGTTTTATCTTAATCTACTTTACGTCACATTCGACATTCGGCATTCTCCTATTACCAAGAATACAAATTCTGCCGCCAAAACTTCCCGCCAGAAAAAAAGGGAAATGATAGGATATTGTGTGGATAACTACCATTTTGAAAGCGTTGTTTCTCACTTTAGTCGAAAAAACTTGTCTCAGCAGAAACTCAAATGAACGAAATAAAAAACATCGAGACAGTATTACGTTCCCTCACCGGTCTGTTTACGAAAGCATAAATGGTTAGGTTTAACTTATCTGTAACTGTTATAAACAATGATTTAACGGGCCGCTATTATTTACGACGACATTATTTAGCGTTAAAATTTAATTTTCGATCGCTTGTTAAGTGTAACGAATCACATCATCTAAATTAACTGTGTGAGTAATTCCATATACGCGTAAATATTGTTCAAGCCTGTTTGGAGGTGTTCGAGGTTTTGTATTAGAGAAGGAATTGACCAACTGTTAACATTAACACCAGTAATTACGCAGTTATTTATATGGTGTAACGTATTGAAGACAGTGACGCTATAACAATGACTAACAACGACGATGTATAGCCATTGTCACGTTTAAGGGTAAATAGTAAATATGCACGATGTTATACTACAGTGTTTAATGAGAATATGTTTGCTGCTTGGTTTTCTAAAAACTGTTTCGTTGTGTGTGACTTTTACTGTGGACTTGCTGAGGTCAAACGAATTTCACTCAAATTAATCAAGAAACTCTGACATTACACCAATGATGTTTTTAGTTGGTCGAAAATTTGAGAAACGCATCAATCTTCCTGCAGCACGTGACCATACGAGAAACAACATTTCCTGATGACGTCATGAAAACCTTTCTTTTAAATTTTTGACGACATATATATATATATATATACTATGTCGTATTTATAACTTTTTGACGATTTCATGAAGTTTCGAGAAAAATGTTATCGGAATCGAAGTGAAAAGATAAAGATCAAGTCTATTTCACAATCAAGGGGATGGACGGAGAGTTCGTCTCTTTGTCTTCCGCCCCCGTATCAGGTTCACTGGCAAAAGCCACAATATTTTGTTAGAAAACTAAAACAAAGGAATACTGACCGTTAGAACAAGGGTAACGAGCGATTAAAATCTATTTTTATTGTATATCACGGTATTAGTAAGAACGCCTACACATTTTGGTCGGGTAACTTAAAAACTGTGCGAATTTACGTCTAAAGGGACGGAAATCATGACGCAGATTAAGTTAATACGGACAGGAGAAAGAACAGTTAAGCGGTTTTCTAACTTACTACATTCGGTATCTAAAATAAGACAGACAAGATACACATAATAAGATAATGATGAAAACGGAGATCTGCTCATTTCCAGTGTCTCTTTGATCCTACAATGATTTCCTTTCTCGTAACAAAATCGTGAAACAAACTTCTTTTTGTACAACACACAAAGTTTATTGTCGTCGATGGTATCATGCTGTAGCGCGGACACTATCTAATTAAAAAGAAAAGGGAAATTTCTTTTTCGATTACGTCACGTGCTAGTTTTCGGGAAACAACAAATCCGTCTCCTAAAATCCCGGCTTGATATTGTCACAACCGCCAGTCTACCTCCAGTGGTGTCAAATTTAATTTAAATCCTTGCTGGACATCACAGCGTGAATAAGTGCGACCGCTGAAGACAATAAGACGGCGGCCACCGTTGAAACAGCGTCCAGCTGTCGCCACACACGATGTCCCCCTTTATATTGAAATGCGGTAGGTAATCAAAGGATTCTTAACACGGGGACCCGCTTTTCACCTTTTAAAAGTCGTTAAACCATTTTCCAATACAAAAGCGTTTCAAGTATTATAATATATTGAAATATATTATATTATGGGATATTTACAAGTTTTTCAACTGTCCTCAGTAAGTATGTTATTTCATAGGAATTACTAGAAATCGTGCTGCACTGAAAACCTTTCCCTGTTAAGTATTTGAGCATTCGTCAATGAATGCATTACTGTTTAATATGGTCATATGTTATACGACAAAAATCGATTTAACTACATTGATCAATTGTTTTTCTCTAAAGCTGGGTTGCGCGGTGAAAACAGGCCGGGTCACAGTTAATTGCAAGCATTGTATCTGACCTGAATTAAAGCCAGCCAGGCAGGCTACATTCTTGAGTGACAAAGTTTGTCCCTTAAATGGCCTTTTGTATCTCAATCTGCCTTTATCCACATTTAGCCTATATCTTGGGCAATTAATAGCACGGTTGACTGGTAATCTTATACAACAATCGCGATATGACCAAAATAGGGATTTGTGAGGTTGGCCGTTTAGGGCAGTGATTCATGCCTGTGTCTAAATCTGGCCGCCCCTTGTCGAAATTTAACCCAAATCACTTCAATCAGCAGTTGCGTTTATGCCAAAATATGTTCCAGAGATTGACAAGCATTATCAGCGGCTTAAAACCCTTTCACTGATGGTTATCAGCTTGAAGACATACCCTTACTCCGTAGTCACCAAATATTTTAGGACTGATTTGGCCCGACGAGTTCGAAAGACGGAAAACCTGTGATCGCAGGTTAAACATTTTGCTTGCATCATTAAGCTCTATAGGGTCGTTACCGACGTCACAATGCGATACCTGTTACGTCTGCTTAACTTTGCACATGACCATGCGCAACTTTGACCGAGGTTGTCAAAAACCGCACGGTCGGGTTACACAAAGCCATCGGCAACAGAAAACATAAGCGTCTACAACAAATTGTTTTTCCCATGAACTTTGTTTTTGCAAAACGTTTGGGATCAACGCTGCTTACAACGACCCCAAATGCTTTGTGGTGTTGAGTCCTGGCGGTGATTTTTGAAACTTGGAATGTTGCCTTTTCGAGGCAGCAATGCGATATCGTTACGTAAGCATACCATTCGATTATGAAGTTAAGCCAAAACAAGGCTAAAGTCGAATTGTGTTAAAGTTTATTTTGGTTATTAAATTACGACGCTCTTCGGATCGCTATGTGGGGGTTAACCCTGCGATTCGGGGTCACAGGGACCTAACTGTCGGCCCGAAGACGACGATTTAAACGATTTAAGCAAAAGCAAGTAATGGAACGCTAAAGAAGAATCCATTCATCTGTTTACAAAGGTGTTATGTATACAAATTTTCGAGCTCTCATGTTTTCAATTAAACGTGATGCTTGAGAGAGTGTAAAAACACATTTACGACGTTTAAAGTGGTAAACAATTTTTGTGGCCTCATTTGGCGGTGAAGTTGCAAAAAAAAGAGGTTTCTTACAAAGGAGCTAAACGTTTCAGTTTACCTTGCCAAAGTGATTATAAGCGATAATATATTGTGCAGGTTGAGTCGAAACCACTTGAACTCCAACTGCTGAGACAAAACCCAGTTCCAAAATATCGTCGTTTTTCGCAGAGAGTGATCAATCAAAAGTTGAAGATAAAATCGAGCACACAAATCGAATTACGCATACAAGACGTAATCAGATGTTAAGCAGAAAAGCCATTCACGTTCTGATCATCACATAGCTAAGACACGAGTATTTATTAACTGGTGTCTGTAAGGATGTCCTAATGTCAACACTCAGCCGTCCATTAAAGACACTGGAAAACAACTTAAGATTCGTAATCGGACAAATGAAGCGAAAATACGTCCACCTGGAAAACAGCAACCACGTCAAACGCTGACTGCACAAAACAAATCACGGTTTTGAAAAGAGCACGAATTTCGAGTTGAGCTCAACGTACGTTATTATTTATATTTGAATACTTTATTATACATTTGCTAGAAAAATAAACGCGATTGGTTGTTAGTTGAAAAACATCGTTATGGTCTTATTCAAAATAACTTTATAATTATAACTAATTTCATGTCCAAAAATATTGATGGATTGCGATAGAAGAGTAATATCCCTCGTGGCATTATCACGCACCAGTGTAACTGACATCACCAAATCTGACGCCAGTAAGTTTTCTGTTTTCTTACAGCAAACGCCAGATTGTCGACATTGGGTGTCAGATTTCGTGATAAGTGGATTCTGAGAGCGCGGCTCCCTATCTTGACATCATCTTAACGACATCAAAACACTTTTTACTGGAGAATGTGACAAGTAATGATGTTTTAAAACGTTTTCCTTCCTGACCCTAATAAAAGCCACTTGTAACATGATTGTTGTCGAATCTCCATATTGCACCAACCAGTTTGTCAGCAAATCGAATTGCACCATAGTAAACTTTATCGTGCTGATTGGGCGTTGTATTTTTGGTTTATGAATCATATTTTCGGTCAAAAATAAACAACAAGACAACAAATAATCAGAGACAGCAAAACATAAAGACCTACACAAATTAAGTTTAATGGCGCCAGCGTGAAAGATATAATTGCTTAGGCGTTCCACGAAGACGTTTTTGCGGAAACCCTTGGCTATAGTAACCATAAAGGCTTTAGTGTTGGCAAAAAAGATCTCCGTTTGAACGCTTGTCAAATTCCCAATGTGGTCACACAGCTTTCCACCATGACTGTATTTTAGACGCCTTAGAACTGTCGGTTTGTAATAGGATCTCGGGTTATATGCTTACTCTTGTCTGTAGCGTTGTCTTTGTTTGAAACAGTGAAAGCTGAACATTTCCAAGTTTTGTATTTAGTAAGAAAACAAAACGGTCCAATTGCAAATTACCATGGTCGCACTTTCTTCAACTGAGAACGTAATTTTCTCCTAGGCCGCAAGGTTATCTACGAACTGAATCAAGTGCGTGCTGCGTGGACCAGAGAGACCCTAAGAAAATAAACAAGCATGTTGCAAAACAAAACAACATGCCACTGCCTCATGTGATTGCGGAGAAGTAAAAGTGTAAAGCAAAGAATTTGTTCGATAAAAATTTTGATAAAATTTCGACGAGTCCTATCCTAAATCTTGAGGCCATGGCAATTTTTCTCCATCGCGACCTTTCTTGTCAGTCAGAAGTTCCCTCCCACTCCCATATAAGCGCGGGTTTGACTGCGGATGCGCTTCGTATTTGTCGCAGTAACAGTATTACTGTCGCAGTATTACTCACTGTGTCTAACTCTAAACGGCGCGTATACCATTTGACTCTATGCTGATGATTTATAGTATAGAGGGAGACGAGCAATACATCAACATCTAAATACCAGTCATAAAGTCATCAGTGACATCTAAGCTCTGGCCGTTACTGTTGATTGACATATGACTAAAAAATTTTCTTTCTTTAACTCCGCAAGCGCAAAAAACTTCGCAATAAATTTGAAGTCGGAAATACTTGCTTCGACACATTTTTGCAACGCATATTCGTAAAGAAAAATTTATAGATCGTGTAATGCATTGTCTTTAAAGCAACAAGACTGAATCAATGCGGAGAGTGAATTCTGGTATAAATTATCGTCGATATGAAAACAATAACAACATAACAACGTTGACGTCTTTTTCCAGACCTTCTGCTGGTTCCTTTGGGTCAGCGGCAATGACGGTGGAAGGCGTCTTGTTAATTTCCTCGGCGCAAATAGGCAACCGACTTGTGCGTAAGCTGGATGAGAAGCACAGCGATGCCGGTACGGTTTCCTATCATAACGGCATTAATCGATTTAAAAACCATATATTTAATTATATAAGAAATCGTTGGCAACGGACACTGAGGAATTTTTTTCTGCTGTATACTAAATGCCCTTTGACCGTGAATAGAACTTGACTATCTTTAGAAGCATAACAATGCTGCACTTAGCGACCTCATGGTAACTTGTTAGTGGTATGGGCAAAACAAAATGCGACCGCAGCCTGCCTGCATTTGTCGTTAGGGGCGGGGCGATCGTGTTAGGCTTGCTTTTATACGCAGGGTTCGACTAGTTGAAAAACGTAGTTAAGTTTTGTGGAGAAAGTACTGGTAGAGGTACAAGCATTCAACATCACATCACATCTTTTTCCTTATTCGAACAGATTTGAGCTTTGTGCGTTAAAGCAGCAATTTTGTGCCCGACAAGGCCGTGTTGTTTTTGACCAGTAGCTCTAAGAACAACTTTATTCCACCAAAGATAATCTTTACTCAGCAAACCTGAGAATTAAGTTTACGTAAACGCGCCCAAAACAGAGACCGGGGTTAAATAGTTTCGCGAGCGTCTTAACAAAATATTCACACGCAAGGTAAAATGCCCGACAGTTTTTACCCTTATTTGGCCCCACTGCGTGATTGGAGCTTAGCAACGGCGCAAGGAGGCTTTAGATTCGCGTGTGGCAGTCAAAAGAAGTTTAAATACCAAAAATGCAACACTAAGAAACCAAGGTCAAATGTTATACCGTTATCTTTAGAGATAGTATAATTGATTAAATTCTTAAAGCCAGGCTCAGCCTTTTTACTATGACTCAGATCCACAACAGAATATTTGAGTCTATTAGGTGTTATTTCAGAGTTAAGAAAAATAACAAAATCAAGAAAAGCGCACCGACTGCAAACTAAGCGAACTTCCTATATCGCTTTCGCAAAACCAAATGACGTAAAAAAACATATTTGACCGCGTGAGGTGTGAGGTGACATTGGAAGATTACCAAGTGTTTTTTGTTTTGCACTTACAGCCAAGTATGTGACTCAGCCAAAATGAAATTAAAGGGTATTTCCTGAAAGACTGATACATTAACTAATGGCCGGTTTGTTTGAAAATGTACTGCTTTGCTGACTCGTATTTGGGCAGCGTCGAAGGTTTTCACAACAGATTATTGGGTCAAGCGTACGGTAAGTTTTATAGCAGTCGTGGTATGCTTGGCAGTTGAACCAAGAAAACAGTAAGAAATGTGTCAGGAAGTCTATGGCGTTTCTGGGTTCGGTTGTCTGTCATCAGCAAGTGATAGTGACAGGGCGGGAAATTATTGTTCGGTTTCATTCAAGTTAAAAATAGTTGCCCAAGTTTGGTTTTATGGTTAGCAATATTGAAAATGCCAAAGGATATCGGCTATCGGGTTATAAACTGGATATCATGGACTTTATCTTTCGTTCGTTAATGCTTCCTAACGATACAGTACAACAAGTTAAATCTTTCCATCACAAACACTCTTGTTGTATGTTGAAATGCTTTTTTTGCTCAATTAAAACAATAAGGAATATCACACAAAGGTACACAGTATCTCTGTAAACAACGCTTTCGTTTACTATATTGAGACTTATAATTTATAGTTGAACTCTGAAAAAGTAATACATCAGACATTAGAGACCGGACCACACGTCACAGAGAACTACTTGAAAATCGTTGTAAATCTTCTTATTGTTCTTATAAGGAAGCCGTGAAATTTATATTAGAACAAAATAGACCCTTCGATTGTTGTTTGTTTGTTTGTTTGTAGGTAGGTCTGGTATACCCTGTGTGTTGTCTGTCTGTCGATTCTATTTCGGACCGCAATTAGTAAGTTTACAGCATTATATCCGATACTTTTTCTTGGTTCAAATATTACGTTACGTCGCCCATAGATTTTAAGAGGTGTGGCAAAAGGTTTGAAATATTTCTACCGACAAAGTATCTGGCGCTGAGACCATTAATCTAAGTTGGTTATTTTTTACGAAATAACCTCCTAAAGTCGCAACAAAAATTTATTAACTTTACTAACCGTTTCCTGGTATTTCGTAGTCGACTATAACACCTCATTAACATAACTAAATATGCGATTTTAGGAAAGAAATGTAATTACAAAGTTGTATTTCTATGCCAGTCGGAGGCTTCATTAACTGTCGTTACAGGCTTGTAATTTCGTCTGATCATACAGCTGGGAGCCTATCTACGTCAAATAGAGTGCCGGGTTTCCGTTGTATTTCGCCGTCCATACAAGATTCTTGTAATGATTGGGACAAGCACAAGTCGCAACTTATAATCAACTTAAACCATTTCCTCTGTTAGCTGGCTTAAATATTGGTTGTGCGGGGGCAGTGTCAGATCTAAGAATTGTGCGGATGAAGCACGGCAATTGGGTCCTAGTGTTTACGTCTTGGGCACTGATTAGTAACAAAGAGAAGACGGATGTTAACTTGAATGCCAACTGACTTTGGAATTTCGTAGGGCGAATTGTCTATGCATTTTTGCTGACCCTTATCTCGTTTTACAGTGTGACGTCTAAAAAACGTTTTTAAACAAATTTAAAAAGAGATTTTTAGGAGAAAATCTCGCGCTGCCGCTGCTTCAACCAAGACTCAACTTTTAACACCGACCGCCTAGGTCTCGTTCGACAGATATAATATAAACACTACAGGATTAGCATGGCTAAAATTCACGACGTCCCTAATCTAACATTTTAGGGTGTTTGAAATCTGTCCCAAACGTCGTAATAATTAATGATAATAGCCGAACGGAATTCAAACATGTACACTGGATTGTGGCGCTCGACACGGCCACACAAGAGGCCTAAAACACACAAGTGACACTTCACCTGTTAAGGTACTTGTTTGTTTGACCGTAGAGAAACCTACTGCCTTAGTTTGCATAATACCAATGCAAGCACGCAGGTGTTAAGATAACAAATACCGTGAAAGAATGCACACTTTGTTGTAGATATAACTATGCCTATATAGTGTATAGGTAGTATCGTTTGGACAGTAATGACCTGTCGTTTCCACGCGATCGTCTGAATAGCGATCTTATTTGTGACAGAAACGACCAGGCGTTTTTTTGGTTCTTCTCTGTATGGCAATATACACCAAGCGTGATTTTGACACATTTCACGTGGTATTTGCACGTAACAGTAGGATAATGCATAAGAAATATAAATATGAACACTTTTTTTTCAAGACAAAAAGCAAGTCAAACGTCATCTATCAATAAACACGTTAATAAATCAGTATCTTGAAGACCAGTACGCCATTGCGAAAGTCAAAATGGAAAGGTAATAATATTTTTGTTTTGCGCTGAAAGAGGCGCTCAAAAATGAGTGAACGTTTTCCTAGACCTTTCCCAGATAAGAAACTCGATAAAGAGTGACTTGGAGATGGGAATGATAAACTAAAGTGAAATCTGGAAACATTTTACTGCGCATAAGTTCCACTAAATCGTTGGTTTAGATCCACATACGATGCTGTTTGTGTTACTCAAATTGCATAAGAAATTGTTCTCGTATTTCAACAATGCTTGATTTAATGCTAACAACATAGGTTTTAGGTATAGAGCTGATACACCCACCAATGTTTGAATTCAAGTTTTAATATAACTACTCGATAAATGGAACATTGAATATTTTCAACGCGAAGGTGATATATTCGTTTTACTGTTGACTCTTTTACACGTTCAACTGTAACTGTTGTCTTAAATTTCGAATGTCAAATTTAATCTGCGCGAAGTGGCCTAACGCCATCATGAACCAAATTCACACCCGGCTGTTCTTTTAATGCCGGGGTAATCAGGCCTACCATGTTTACTGTGTTTGCCAGTTAACCTCAATTGTCATCCAATTAGGGTTTGATCTCGGCGGCATTTTATATACGACAGCCTCTGACCCTCGCCAAAAAATACCTCGTAAACTCAACTCTGTCAACCTAAAAGCAAATTTTCAAGTGGCTTGGGCAGGAAAATAATTTTTTGACGCATTTGAAACCCATTTAGTATCTCATGACACAAAGAAATCTGCCGACTTACGATGTGGGGATGTGGTATCCCAATCGTTGTCTTTCACTTGAGTGTTTCTTACAGGACAGTTCTTAAATCATGAGCTTTAAATTTATACATAACTTATTTTGTGTAAACTGTAAAATACCATAATTACGTAAATGAACGTGTTCATCAGTAAGTTGCTATTACATGGAAGAAAGTAAAACAACGTATTTTTTATTCATTAAAAGAAGTTTTTATGTGACTATTTTTGATAAATTGTATCACGTCCATAATGTTTGTCTTAAATTTATAACATAAATGATTAATCCGCATTTTTAACCACTTAAAAAGCAGTACGTCATGTAAAACTACGATATTAATAAATTCATCATGTGTAAGTCATTTACTTGTTAATAATTAGGTGTTTTCTGTGACAATTAGCAGAAAACCACGCTCGGCCGTACGTCACGGACAACGAAAGTCTCAAAGTGTTACTTTTTTCTAGTTTCGAAAGACAGCTACTTGCCTGTTGTTCTCATAACGTTTTCAGCTTGGAAAGGGAAAGGACGTGCCTGGGAGCTCCAGGACATCGAGTCGTGAGTTTAATATCTGCCGGCTGGAAGTACTTGTAATGCGGCCTCGAGTTCGTATTGAGACGAGGAAAAGTAGACTGGCGGAAAGGCGGCTGGAGTTAGTCACCGCGGGTGAATGTCAGCATTCGGTCGATTAACGGAGACGTTAAAGGTTTTAGCAACGATTATTCATCTCAGCACGCGTCTTTGCTTGTTTAGCTAAAACGGTTTTAGTGTCGCAGCGATACGGTCTGAAGACCATGACTGTTTTGAATCCAATTTCTCTGGAGATTTCATGTGTATTTGGCAGTTATGAGCGATGAATATGTTGACGCGTTCACAATCTTGTTTATTTTGCCGTTAACACATTGCGCACTAGAACAGCTCTTCATATGCTTGAATAGTCGTTCCTGTTTTGTTTATGACCACGGCAAAGGCCAGTGCGCTGGTTTAAGAGGTGAAGTAGTTTATGAGTTAAGTGCTGAACATGTATAACTACGCGACTGAATTACATAAAATGCGCTGAAATGATACTTCAACATATGAAAAATAGTTTATCTCACTTAGCAAGCAATTTCAGATCACGTGAATGTGACCTCATAATGAAATAAAATGAATGTGTAGAAACCGCAGAAGAAGGCTGCCGGACTCTTGCTGTGTGTTCAAGAATTCGCCAAGTGTAGCAAATGACTGGCTGCAACGCACAAAGTTATTACGTCACAATACGTTACTGATGCGCGAACCAGGGCGCTTTTGTTCTGGCATTGCAGCCGACTTCTTGTTTTTGTTTTGACGAACAGTTTTCACAATGGTGACAATTAAACAAATTGCTTTGTACAGTTTGTTATTTCACCAAGAGCAAAGTGCTTGGTTTCAAAACAAACTTTGCCTATCCATGTCTTAAGGCAGTGGTTCCCTACCTTTTTTGCTGCTCGTACCCCTTTTTCAGGTCAGAGCATTCTTCGTACACCCAAAAAAATCCTGATGGAATTTTTCATATATATATTGAAAAACTCCATCATTTTCATATATATATTGCTCTGTGGCCCAAGGATCTTCGTACCCGTTGATGTTCAATCTCGTTCCCCCAGTTGGGAACCCCTGTCTTAAGGTTTGCTTTACGCCGTTTACGGAGATTAGTTTGGTTGATGTTTTGAGAGTGCTGCTACTGCTGATCTTGTCAAAATTACTACAATTTGCAACACGTGCTTGCACGTCCTAATTTAACGGCAACAAACGAAATCGCGGTTGTTTGGTAATTGTTTAAGTCAGTAAGAGTTAGCATTTTTTGAGGTTAATTGTGTGATAAAATGTTTTTGGATTGTGGTTACGACGTCGTTTAAGTCCAAAGAATCTCTTTGCACCTTCAGTTATCACGTATTTACTCGGAAAAGAACAAACAAAAACACGGTTTGTTATGATGTAAGTGTTGGAAATAGCACCGCATATATCCCGGATAATGTACAATAAAGTTTACATAAAGAAGTACCGGGGAATGCGGGCGACCGTATCGTTGCTATGGAAACGTTTACAATTTTTTCGTGCGTACATCCGTTCGGGTAAAAAGGTAATGAAAACATTTATTTATCGTATGGCGACCACGCAATCTGTTTGGACCGCGATGTTCAAGACAAGGGGGACCATTTTTATTTGCTCAGCGGTCCCAGGGGACCTAGTTCATTCTTCGTCGGTTTGAACCAGGTGTGACATGTCTATGTCAGGTGTCACTCTATGGAATTAAGTTATGTACAGAAAAAGAAACTAGTAGGGGTTTTGTGTTAATCGGTATAGAAAAGCGTACGGTTACATAAAGGTGAAAAAAGGGGGACCGTTGGCTTTAACGATGGTTTCTAAGAGATAAGAGAAGTGAATCATCGCACTGTAAGATTTTTGTATTAAGATGTGCACAAACTACGAGCTAAAAGGGTCATGTATGTTAGTCAGTTCAAGCTGTTGCCAGTGACTAACGTTTAGGTGCTTGCTTTTTAGCAACTTATCAAATGCATGTTTACTTGTTATTTAGACATGCTTCGAGAAAATCACGAAGTGGCGTTGAAACCAGTCACGGGCGAAGCACGCAGTTACGTTTTATCGCCTCAGGGTGAACTCCATGTGAGGAGGTCGCAACGGCGCTTTGTATAGTGCGTTCGAAATATGTTTATTCTTGAATGCAGCGGGCTCTTCCGTGTTATTGGAGGTGGTCTTATGATAACGTTCAAGTTACGCTATGACGTTTTCAAAATTTGTCGCTGAGATACTTGACTGATGATTGAAGCCTGTTTTAGTAGCGCTGGGCAGAGTTGGTTTCCTGGCGCTTTCAAAAAACTTGCTGGTTATTTTAATAATTTCACGCTTTTACCGTAAAGCTTTGCATTTTAGTTCGCGACCTCTACTGCGGACAGGCTTACAATTATCGAATCGTTTTATAAGGCCGTTGGTGACTCCCGTTAGGTGACAAAACAAAATTTCTGAGGTAATTTTATCGCCTCCTTTTATCTGCAGCAGACGAGCCAAGCTTAGGTAATGGCCACAAACAATGAACGCAGATCCAAGCAGATCCCAACCGACGCCCGTGCTAAGATCTTTACTAATTTTTAACAATTACCAAGGGTGGCATTTTGCTTTCATGTGACATTGTTGCCTCATTTTAAAGGCTTTTGTTCACACAACAATCTTCTTGCATTTCTAGCGTTTACGAGCGCTTGCAACAAAGAGTTAGGTTGCCCCCGAAACTCTCTGGATGCCTTCAAAGTTTCCGCTTGCCTTGCAAGATGTGTAGGGTTGCTGCATTTGATATCTTTTTAATTTGTTTTTGGAATGTGGCGACAAAGTACAACAATGGGGATGGGCTAGGGCTTCATCTCATACCTGTGGGAAATGTTAAGCGCAATTCAAATACTTTTTACCGTTCTTTTAGCTTAGATTTGAGCGTAGACAAGCTACGATGAAGTATAAATGCCACCCTGCCTATTGTTAATAGTTACTGAGCTAGAAAGTCTCAAGTAGGTCTCGCGTTCCTCGATAACTGTTATGATACGTTTTGTCTTTATTGCAAAACCGCTTGGTTTTAATAAAAAAACTACTGTATTCCCGAGGATGATTTTTGGAGCCTCAAAATAGACAAAATATGGATCCAAACAAGTCAAATCTTGGGCCAGTTAGTTACATGGTTAAATGACAGAAGATAATCTTTTGACGTCTTTTTCTGTCACACAATCCCAATCGGCCAAACAAGCATGGGTCACGCGCAATAGAGCGTAAACTCTTCAGTTATGGAGAACTGTTAGCAAAATCTTGTCACAGTCGTTAAATGATCAACTCGGGCCTCGAGTCGTGAGTTATAGCAAGTCAGGTGCTTAGTGGACAAGTTGAGTTAAACACTCACATCCAGTTGGGGATACCTTGACCCCAAGAATGGTTTTAGCTAAGTATCCAGCGGAAGATAAGTTTGTGTTCAGGATGAGTCCTTTGGCAAGCTTCCAGAACTAGAAAATAGTTTGCGTGAAGAATAATTTGAACACACACAGTTGTAAGTACGGTATACTATATAATATAACGGTGCGCACGGAACCTTAAAACGCGTAAGGAATTTCTGATCGTCATAATCCAATTGCGTTAAACATTTTATAGAGGATTAGATTTTGAGTCCAAAATAGCTTTCGGGCTCGTTCGAGGTTCTGCGTCTTTTGCTACAGGGATCATTAATCTTACATCAGAATGGAAAAAGTGCCGTAATCGCTGTTTCAGCTTCCCACAGATGGATTTGCACCAAAACAAAATCTAATTTAGATCTTTTGTAATGTCTTCATGTTGTCTAAACGTGGAACACCAACGTAGCACTTGAGTAAAAATAATCTTAAGTGCATTGAGAATTAATCGATTTGTTGTTTGATTGTTTTTGCACGCTACGATTTCTCGATTTGACCAATAGTTTTTGCGGTTTACCCGCAAAGCTTGAATTATTTACGCTGGCCCATTTGTATCTCGTATTTGTATGTACAAAGCACCAAAGCTCGCCACAAAATCTGTTTACGTGTAGTGTCTGGTTGTCGTAACACTTAAAAAGTCTTGTTCGAATGACAGGAGCTGAATTTGTTTGTGGTGAACTTTAATTCATCCTGCGTATAAAAGCTACGATCTTTTGTGCAATTGACCGAAACGCGCACAGTTTGGATGTAATCGTCAGGCAAAGTTTCTTGGTTGTTGCTGAAATTACTGTAATGCTTTCCGCCTTCAGGCAACTGCTTGTCGCAACATGAAAGTCTCCGCTGTGTTGTTCTGTTATCCTTGCCCGGGACATGTTACACTGTTTCGCTGTGGGTTTACGGCGGTCAAGGCTAGCTATTTGCGATGTCATCTTTGGTTAAACATCGAGATCTGTAATTAAGCTTTCAATGCAAGGAGCTGTAACTGCGTATTACCGTCATGAGTAATTCCATGCGGTGAGTTTAACGTGAATCCAAAATCACATTTGGACATTTTACGCTACGCTATGTTATTGAAAATAAGGTGCTGAAGTACAGTGGTTATTTTGGATTGAAAATCGTGGGAAAATGGATTAAGTAAAAATATGTCTATAGTGTAATTGCTACACAGACTTCTGCGCAATGTTTATGGCATTGAATTCTATCTGATTTTGTCTTATTTTAAACAAGCAAAAGCTTTAATTTAGCGATAAGCTTCTATCTTTGTCGGCGCTGAAACGATGGTGAAGATCTGGGCATAAGGTTCATGCTGTGTTACCCGGTATAAGTCGTTCTATGATGGCCCCTGACAAATTACTGTTACAATCCCTGGTGACTATTGATTTTTGGCTTACATAATGACACGTGTACTTCACTGTGGCATTCTTTTGTCATGGTTAGTTGGTTGATTTATAGCTATTTAAATAGTTGGTTAACCACTAAGGTAGTGAGTCTTTGGAGGCGTATATCCGTGAAATTGTAGGAGAAATGGTTTCAAGACAATCGCTTGCGTCTCACCATTACAAGTTACTTGGTAATTTCTCGATACACGCAAGTCAGCGGTCCACGTTTTGTCCAACTTTCCCATCATAAAAGCTGCTAAACCGTTTTACTTCAAACACAATAAACGGTATCAAAATTGAAACAAATCGCAATCATTTACCTCTCAACGCTTGATTTGTTTTAGTGCTGATGTTTGATAGCATAATTGCTGCTTGGTTATTAGAAGGCAGGGGATGTAGGTGCTTCATACCAAACTGCAAGTAATCAACCGGTGCTCTTTTATCTGTTTGAGAATGTTCTTTTGTCATTTAACATCGATTATCGAACTTGTTCAGCGATTAGTAGTTTGACGTATAAATTATGAACTATCGATTTTAGATCTCATCTATATTATGAAAGGTCACTACATCACGGACATTTGTGCTGTTAGGTCGTAATTAACAATTCATGGATGTCCAAAATGCACAGCGGTTGACAACCTTTCCGCTCGTTAGCCTGAAAGGCATCGTTACGAGCAAGTTTCATCGCCGCAAATGTTTTTTATTGTTTCGTTACGTCAATACTAAAATAGATTTCCGTAACCTGTGTTTTGTAGATTGCGTTAACGCTTTTCTATGTTTTTACAGGATGTATATTTGTAACATATAATTTTAGGTGAAAATCGTTTGAACACATGTAAGCTTATAGCATATGATAATCTTTTGTAGTGTTCTTTTAGTCGTAACAAGATCTTTACTTTTACAAATCAACCACAACACTTAATTTAGTAAGTTTAAAACTCTGGTAACTACCTACTCTAATACACATATAAATACATGTTGTACTGTAAAGTAAATAACAGTGGATTCACGTTGCATTAGATAAGGGGCTTCTATATAACCCTGTATGTACGAAGCTTGTAGCTCAATGTATTTCTTTAGTAAAAGAACTTGTACGGAACTAACGCAGAACGAGCCGTAAATGAGTCTATCCCGTTTAAATTTCTCCTCTCCTTGTCTCCTAGCTTTTATCGCGGTGTCTGTTTGCGTTTCTAATCTGATTGTTTATTTGCAGGTTTTGGTGATAGCCGCAAGTAATTAACAACTGCTGGAGAGAATGGTACGTAATGTGCATTTATTTGTCACGTATTATATAGGTTATGAAATTATTAATTTACCGACATATGAGTGAACAAGAAACATGTAAAAAGCATTGTAAAATCGTAGCTAGTTCTTGCAGAATCGAACTCTAATGTCGAGATTTAAAATCTGGTTTGTCGATTAAATTCGTTTAAAGAGAAACTAACACTTGCAGTTGAATAACAGTGCTGTAATATGTATAAAGCTGTACAGCTGTAATATGTATAAAGCAGTTGATGATGTTGACCAAAATGTCACTGACCGACCCAAATGCGGGATATAGAAATTATTACCCAGATAAACCCGTTCGATTGACGGGGTATATAAATTAAATGTTTAGATGCTTTTTTCAAATGGGTTTCCTACTACATAGAGCAGATACTGTTTCAGACTGAGTTCTTGTCAGTTTGCGAGGTTACTGATCATTTAGTAATTAGCTGTAATTAATAGACAATGGTATTCACCAACTAATGCGTGTATCCGTAACCAGTGCACGGTATAAGTCTATTTAATAATAACCACCTTATACAAACGTTACCGACGTTACAAATATCTGGTGACCGGCAAAAGAAATAATTTCCTTTGTTAAATATACAAAGGGCGCCAATTGACATTTTGATAGCTACTGCGCTATGGGATTTCTAGGCTAACACAAATATTTGTTTTTTATTAACGTTTCTGTAATTTCTGGAAATGTCGTTTTCTTACAAGTAATTGAAAATGTCTAGACCTGAAGTGTGCTCTGGAAGCCAAGCGCCAGAAATGTCATGCTATGCTGTTCAATATATATGCGGTTAATTTATTGGTTTTCAATTTGTACATGTGAGGTATTATTAAAAAATAGTTACATCACCTCCAAACCTCAGCAGAAGGACCTGTCTAAAACATCCCGGCTCTAAGCGCGTTTGACCTTGCTATGTTAACATAAAGCACGACGGTTTCTCTTTTAATAATATCGTGTAATGTTTGGTTTATTTGCCTTAGAAGCCGGCCAAGGTGAAGTTGTCACAATGACGGCAGTATAACTCGGTTAGTTTGCTTGTGTACGCTAGGGCTTAACCTTTAACAGTTATTATTGCAATCCAGGCTTAACCTACATTGTACACTTTTGGAAACATCAACCACGTTCAAAGCAAAGGTCTAATTGCTAATTCGTACCGTTTGGTTTCAACTTTATTCAGATTGCAAAGGGTCTTAATCCATAGCACAACCAAAAATTGTTCTGTTTTGTTGTGATTTCATTTCACGCACTAACGAAGCGCGAAATGCGAGATCAAGTTGAATTAACGACGATTCTATGTGAGTAAGTCCAAAGGAATTAGTTCTTTCGGTTATTTTGCAAAAATGCCACATCACATAAGCTTGAAACGTCTGTAACAGACTTCGGACGCATATGTCGGTTCAAGGTTCTTCATACGTCTAATTCAGGATCCCAGCCGAGCGGTGAAACATACGAAAGACAAGATGGCGACTTATATAGGATATTAAGTGAATCACCCCGGGATTACAGCTGCCTGGTTGTGTGAGGCAGGTCTTCGAAGAGGTCTCGACATTTGACAGCTTGTCGCCGGCTCAGAGTAGGTCCGAAAAAATTGCCAGTCTAAACTGAAATCCCTCGAGTCTATATCTGGAAACAATAACGGGTATTCGGAATATGTTTGTGGAAAGTTCCCTTCAACAAACATTGCTGCGGCCTACTTCAGAGTTCCGGGTTTAGATTGGCTTAAGCTTTCGGGTGAAACGAGATTTAGGCTGCCAGGGACCACTCATAAGGTTTGATTGATGGTTTTGCTGAATTGCGAACAAATGAAATTGATATTTTGTGGAAGCATGCACAGTTGCATACTTGCTGTTATTGAAGACGATATAACCGCGTGGCATGCATTATTAAGAGTATAATTATTATCACATACAATACTATATGAAAGACTACCCTACACTTCCTTATCTGTGTTCGTGTGGGGCAACGCCCGTGAGCCAAGTGTTGAATATTTCACTAATGTAGGCCTAACGCTACATCATTCACCTGCTTTAACGATTACGTAATGCCGCGTTTATGGTGAAAAGAAATGACATCATTTTATGTCGTTTTGGGTGTCGGTTCTCAATAAGCACTTATACACAACAGGCACCGTACACTTAACATAGCTCAACGGCCAAGAGCAATTGTGCAAAGTTATTGAACGATTGATCGTGCACTTCACGTAGCATCCTTGTGTTCTAAAAAATACGATGGACGGTGGCAGTATGTAATAAAAATGTAACCTGTAGAAGTTGTCTCACCGTATATGGTGCACGCTCTAGCTTGCGATTTTAATTTCAGAGTTAATTGGCGTTGCTAAGGTTTACAGCTAAGCGCTTATTTCCAAGAATACTTTTCATTCCTTCATCAATTCCAAACAGATTAATAAGGGTTAGCATCATAGGCTATGATTCTATGGTAATAACCGTTGTTTTACAAGTAATAATTAAGCTGTTAGTTGCTCAAGTACGTTACGTGACGCATGTTGGATATAGCAAAATAATGAAAGGATTAAATCATGGAAGGGTTACGAATAAATCCGCTTCACCTGAATAAATCAATGTATCATAACTCGGTATGATTTTGCAACGTGGAATTTTGCTTTGTCTAAAAAAAACGCAGGCGCACCCAAAAATTGTGGACCAAAATGCGGATTTAAAAGGATTTAACCTGCTTTTAGTTGGTTTAACGAGCCAAAAATTAGTCTTTGCTAATATTTGACATTAGTCAGCTGTGGCGTAAGTTGCTTGAACGTTGGATGAAGTTTATAAAACTAGTGGCGTTTACAGTTTGTTTAGGAAAAGTTTGGAACCACATCGTGATGGTTTTAGAGCAAAGTTGGTTAGTTTTGTTACTTGACTCTGTGTACGCCAACATTAACATAGTCTTCAGCATGCGTCATGACCTTGGAGTTGAAAGGTCATGCGCAAGTGACGACAGTCGCATTCGTTTTTGTGCATCAAAAGTATTATGTTACTTTAATTGTTTTAGTTTAAGTTAAGTGGTAGGTTTTAAATAAATTACGAGATAAAAGGTTGACAATTTCGCAAAAACTTCAAAACTAACTTTTCCACTTTTTTCTAGCACACCCCTTCTAATTAGTGATTTCGCAAACTTTTTTCTATTCTACTTGCACCGTTAACTTTGGAATGCAAGTTAAACTACCTTCGTTAATGGCCCGTGGGCATTTTAGGCGATTTTAGGATCATTTTCGTCAAACCTTATATTAGACCGAGTGAAATATGCTCACAGTCAGGAAAAAGCCACTTTGTAAACGGCAGACATGAAATAAAATTTCATCTACTAATTGTTTTGGAAAGTCATAAAGAAATTATGTGAAAACGCGGGACGCCCGTCTTTGTAAGAGTTCGAAAAACTTTTTACGAAAGCAGTATCAGATATGCCGAGGTACAAACCCACAAAATACAGCCCCACCGCACTTATTAGTTAACACGACCCATTTAGATCCCGCACGTGCGTCATCGATCATTTTTCGTGACGCTATAACGTGAGTTAAAACGAAACCCAATTTCAACGTTTCGCTCACTTGACGGTCTATAGGTTGTTATTAACATCAGGTTTTTTTTAATCAGGAGTAGTTCTTCGTTTTGTGTCGGTCTTAACACGTCGTCGGGATCATCATCACAGGGTGGTTCGGTATAGTTTTAAGACGACGGTTTAGTAATGACCAGCTTGTAATAACGAAAGATTATCCTTTGTGACGTAGAAAGTACAATCCGATTGTGACCCGCGTCAAGACTCAGCCAATCTACTACGTCACAGCAATCAAGCTGCAAGCATGAAAGCCCTCGAACCGGCCAGAAATCCACATCAGGTCGACCAGCTTAACGTGAGTAATGATAAACTGGAATATTGTTATGAAATACTCAGCATATTTGACGATACGACTCAAAGATGATCTTATTTGTTAAGATCCCATTACTTGGCATACAACACCCGATAAATAGGGAAATTTCTTTTAAAGTTTTAAAGCTTGACCTATTTAAATGATGGAGATAAGATATGTCAAGTACACGTTGCCACATTTATGACTACGAAACCAATATAGCTCCATATAGTAAAAATAGATGCAATATTATCTTCCCTTTAAATCTGCTGTTCCGCTGTTAGATTTATTTTTGAATGCCAGAGACATTGAATTATTTCCATATTTAACTTGGTCAAGGTATACCTTGCGCAACACAACTGAATCGTATTATAGCAGCAGATTTCGTTACGGTTAGGATAAAGTCAATTTCCTCAGAGCATCTCCTGTTCAGAATCACTTGGTTTGTAAGCTTAGCCTTAGCCCCACTTTATCATCATAATCTCATCCTAATTACGTACTTGTAAGTGAAACAAGACTCCCCTCAGCTTGCAGCAAACGTAAAGGATGCTACGACTTCACTGGTTATTTCCGTAAATACGCTCAGTAAAAGGCCGACTTAAGGTTTGGAAAATTAATTTCCTTTTGTCAGTTCTGTGGTCATGTTTCGCAACTGCGACTTAACCTAAACCGCGCGTGCTTGCCCGTATTCAATTGTTTACGTGTTGATGTACCTGCCAGCTGGCGGCGTTTTTATTAAGACGGATTGGCAGTTGATATACGAGGGTAGAGTAGAATAGAGACGTGAAACGGTGTCAAGTAAGCAAAATTGAACTGAAAATGTATACGTTTTCCCTCGTAATTTGACTCTGCTATCAAGATCGCTTTTTTAAGCTTGGAAGGATTTAAAAACAAATCGTTTGTCTTACTTAACCGTGCTCTCTAACGCTCGTCAGCCGTCTTTACATAATGGGATAACGTGTTTTATGGATCAAAGAAGATATATTCACCGCTAGTTTATTGTTCGTTTTGGGGATTTGAAATTATTGTTGGTGGTATAGCATAAGCATTTTGTCAGCTGTAGATATACAGGTTAGCTTTGAAAACGAAATAGGCCATTTTCAAAACATTTGAAAGCCGTGGGAATGACTTCTTGTTTAGGGTTTGGTTTTCCAATTTGTTTGCTTAGGGCGGTTGAAGTGACAATTTTTGTCCTGTAATATTATGATTTTTCTGTTATTCTTACTGTCGGTGAATGATATCCCGTGTTTAAAGAGAAAGTTTAAAGTTTTTGAACGTAGCCGTTGTTATTCAAGTAACGTTAATAACTGTTTGCTTAGCTGGATGAATGATCCCCTAAAATCGTCTAGATTTGTGGCTCAAAGGCTATGCACAAAAACACATCATGGTTACTGTGTAAGACTTCCCCCTTTGTATCTGTTTCAACCAAAAACAGCCTTCAAAGGCGGGGTAAAACGAAAGAGTAACAAGGTTTTCCGGTCTGATTCATTTAGTATCTTTATAGGACTTTGAACTATAAAAAACCCATTAAGTACAACTGCGCACCTGGATAATTTTCACAATAAACCTACTTCCTTCCTAAAGTTTGGACAAAATTGTACAAATTTTACGACGCCGACAAGAACAAGTGGCCGGTAAGATACGATGCACGTCCTGGTACCTGAAATAAACGTGATGGATTCTAATTATACTTTTTAACATAAATTGATGTTATTTTATTTTATGAACGTATAATTAACTCTATGGCTCTGGTCTGCCACAGCTACGTGACCCAGGTAATAAATATTATACGTTACGGCATATATCGGTATAGTCATTATATATATCTTACTGTATATAACATAATTCTCCAATACACACAAGTCCTCTTTCTTCCGAAGTAACTGGACAGTTTGCTTCGGAGAAATAGGCGTTGTTTGGAAGGATTTCTCATTAAAACCTGTCCCGTAACATCACGAATATGCAGAAAACCACAAAAATCTTCTTTGACGCAGCTATGTGTGAAAATATGGCAAACACGGCCATTTGGTGCATGCTAAACACCAAACTTAAAAAATTCTGCGAAAAATGCCAAGCACGTGGAAAGAATGGGTGGATTAATTATTTTTCACACGTGTTATATAATCTTACGTTCACTTTTTGTAATGTACGACCAGCCTGCTACAACGTATGTATATACAGTACACAGGCAATGCTTACATTTAGCACAAGTTAAAAATGTGCTTGTTTTAAGACTTGTAAGCTAAAGTGTTCAACTGGACATATCGAAATATCAACCCTTCTCACTGAAACATGTAAAGGTTTCCGTATGGTATTCTCCAAGGGCCCATGCCGGGTGTATATATGAGCTTTCTTGCGGTTGCATTGTAACAAAAGTCGATCGCAGTTGGACACGTACAATGTTTTCTTTTTATAGTAAAATTGCTGCGAGTCGTGCAAAAGAAACGCTTTGTGTAAAAGCCAACATACTTAAATTTGGTCGCGAAACGGCTGGCATTGTGCTACGATTGCGATCTCCTTGTGGTTACTATCTTCTGCCGATCATGCTGGTTTCAGCTATGGAAAGCATTGCAAACGTTTTTGTACGTTATAATAACCTATAGGTAACTATTTTTCCTGCAGTATTTTTGTACAATATGCATCACATTTTAAGTTTCGTGTGGGCCTATCTGTGAAATCCTGTATAGTTGCGCTTGAATAAAGATTCTGAAGCCCCAAAGCCTCTAGAACATGATTATTTTTGCTGTTGCACAGTTACTTTTGCATTTCTTGTCGGGCATAACCATAAACCCACTAAACCAATAATTGCTGGCTATGAATGCTACGTTTTAAAGCCCGTATTTTCGAACCTTGTATCTGGTTCCGTGGTGAAGTATAATAGCAAACAATTGCGATAGTTTTCATAATTTTTTAAAACCTTACTCCACTTCGAATTATTAAGCGGATTTAAACGTGAAATATTTTCACTTCCCAAATATGAAAACAAATGACGAAAGGTCACAAACCAATTTGAGGTGAAAAGGTGTTTCCAGCTATAGCTCGCTTGTGCATAGCCGGCATTCTTCGGTATGCGGTCAGAGAATGACTGTGAATCCCTCAACGCTGTAGTATCGCACAAACCTCGGTTTTAATTTAAAAGCTTCTTCGTGACGTTAAACGTCAAGGAAATTTCCACTCAATTTGCTGAAGGCTGGGCAGGTGGAACGAACATGAAACTGTCTTTCTTGTGACCTCTTGTTCGGAGTCGTTTTTCACCAATTATTTAGATTCATTACAACAACGTCATTTTACATAGAGGCTTGCATACATAATGGAAGTCAAGATTAAACTTGTTACGTACCGAGTAACACCGCTGATAAGTCGTAAACAAGTTGGCGGTTTCGTGGTTACCTCCACTTGTAAATGTATCCCTGAAGAAAGCAAAAGTTTGGACAATAAATACTAGTAGCAATGTTATAAGAATAGCTACAAGTAATGTGTTAAATACATTTCGTGGGCATTCTGTAAATACATACTGAAAATAAGTTTTGTCGGTTTTTATTGTGCACAGGTCCGGAAATCAGATTATGACAACATGGAAGAATCGTTGCGAGATGCGCTTCGTCAAGGCGGTCGTCCTGTTACGACGAAAGATGATCCTTCAAAGCATATGCCACAATGCGAGGTAGAGATTAGCTTGACTGCCCCGTTCAAGTGTGCTTTGGTTTTCCTTTACTGTAAGCATACCGGCTCGGTCTTTTCAACCTAGCACGTTTTGGAATCAAGCGATCTTTAGACCCATTAAATGACTGGCTTAGCGATCGCGCTGGCGGTCTCATTCTTATTCGATACTCATGTTAATTTATTTTGCCACAGACCACAATTACAAAGCACCACAACTACATAACTGTTTACGAGCACGATCAAGCCCAACAAGGAGGAAAATACAGAGGTCTACAAAAGGCGGAAAACCACCGTCCACATCCCGGAAGTACTGCGGGTGGTTTTTCACCAAATTTTAACTTGCAACAAATCGCTAGCATGGTGGGTTATCAATGGATTAGTTTGATGATAAGTGATCTTACATTCTAATAGGACATCTCAAACGTCTTTGTGTATACGGAAAACGGTATGACAAGTGTTTTTGTTTGTTTCTTATAGGGTGGTGAAGACTTCAGAAAGTATTGCGCTCTTCTCGTAAATCGCGTCCAACAAATGGAAGAACAAAATCACCAGCTCCTTCGACTTGCAGAAAAGCAGAAGATGGAGTACAACAAGGTTTGTAAAAATCAAAACCCTCTGTATAACGTGCAAGAAGTTCGCATATACTCTAAAGTAAGAATGATAGGCTAACACTGTTTAAACAAAGTTATTCCTTTTCAAGGTGGCAGCAATGGTAGCCCAGTCGGAGGAGAGTCAACGTCGTTTGCAAAGTGAGTGCGCCAACCTCAAGCACCAAATTCAGCAGCTGATCACGCATAATAAAATGCTGCGTGAACAACAAATCATTCAGTCAAACCAACCGTCGCCAAATTCACCCATGACCGGTAAAACATTGTAGCTTAGAAACGAGCCGGGAAAATGTTTCTCTGTGGAATGCTATTGTGGAGATTTTAACATGTTTCACTGCTTTTTAGGTGGTTTTCCAGGCAATCACGGTGGATTTTCCCAATCCGAACACAATAAACAGGTGGGAACTCCAACTAATCAGACCAACGCCGAGTTCTTTAGAAATCTACATAGCGGTGTTGAAGGCAGCCATCAAAATGGTGAGATTTGAAACATAGCTAGATACTAATGGAATGTGTGTGCTTATTAATAATTTTTTTGGCCTTTCTCAGGTTTAGTAAATGAATGTCAGAAGAATTATCAACCTTCAGACATCGCAGCAATTGTTGACCTCTACGCCGCTTTACAAAAATCGACCCTTACCGACCTGGGTTTTGCAACGCAATCCGAAAACAGTCCCCGGAACGGTTACCCAATGAACGAACACCATCCGAATCCGTCCCCATCACTTCAAGTTATCCAGGAGCACCCAGAGAGGAGACACCATCGCCAGCACCATCCTGAAAACCACGCGGACTACGCTTCCCCTTCCAGCCTTTGCGCAACTAACTCTTGCCCGTGCGAGTCCCGGCCATCTGGCGAGCTGACACCGTGCAGAACAAGAGAGTGCAAGGAACACGTAGTATATTCACCTACTCGCAAAGAGACGCAAGGCACAGCATTTCCGTTTAACCCTCAACAAGCGTCGTCAAAACCTATGGGTTTGCAAGACGGCGATGGCCGTCAATCGTTCGACAACAATTCCTACGTCGAAGTAGAGCTTAAGCGATATCAGAAAGCTGACGAAGGCCTGGACCAAGCCAGACACCCTAGCTCTGAGCATTTTAACCATATTGCGTCTGAAAAAGTAAGGCGGGACTATCGCCTGCGCGCTTCTCATAACCACTACAGCCAGGTTTCTCCGAAAACTGTGGAGCAACGACGGCCTTCGAGTTTGGTGTTGGATCTGGGCATTGCACAGAGCCTTCCTAGCCCAACGTTTCACCAAAACCAGTTTCAACCTGTTCCTACCAGTGTTGCTCTTTCTCCTGTGTCCCCTAATTACGAAAACGTTGTATTCGCGCAGACCAATGGAAAACGCAATGCTAACAACAGCAACAACAACCAAGCCAACGTTCAACTGTCTTATCAAGGAGAGAGATACAAACAGCAAAAGGCAGAGATATCATCACCCAAGGTTGAAAAGAAATCGGTACTGAATAAAAACCCTCCTAAAATAGCAATGTCATGCAAAGAAATATCACACTCCTGTCCCCCTGACAGACGTCACGCTTCACTAAGCAGTTTCACATCACCAACAACGTCAAAGAAACCTTTTTCAAGGAGATCTTCGATAACCAGTAAGTGAAATGATGAACGATTTCAACCGAAAGAGTTTTGTTTGATTATCTCCTTTAGTCATTGTTGCAAAATTTAGCGTTCGGATGAGTCAAAGGTTGAGGTATTGTGGCAATAAACATTCATGACGTCAGGGCTTAAAGATCCTTCTTCGCAGATTTACCACCCCCGCCGCCGCCGCCACCGCAAACAGATGAGGAAATAGAACAAGAAGACAGCAGTCATCCGGAAACAGTCCATAGCGCGAAAGTGACCCCAATACCGAGGAGAGTTCGTAGCAGCAGCGCAGATCACGCAAGAACGAAATCGCCGGATTACAACAGGTTCGTTTATTTCATGAAAAAATATTGTTGTAATTTGTTCAAGTTTGGTTCGCTCACAAAGCAGTATTTTATCACACTTAAGCTTATAGTCGGAATGCTTCATCACCGCATACGGAGGTAATCTCGTTTGCTTTTATTGTATTTGTTTACATAATTACAGGTCTAAGTTTGAGAAGAAAGAAGAACTTCGTCCCAAGATTAACGAAGGTTTGTAAAATGAGTTTTTTAATTTTTACCTACAAGCAAACGACTTTGTTGGTTCTTGTTTTGAACTTTGGTTTAATCCTGCCAAGCCCGCTAAGACATTGAATTATGACGTACATTGTCGAATGATCCGCGCCAGCTTTCGTGACCGAAGACTTAATGCGTCAAAACGTTGTTATGTTGGACATAGCTTATGCCACTTGGAAACAAAGCTTATTTGGAAATTTGTATCAGGTTTTCCGCGAAAATTGAGCGTTTGGAGGCAACATAATGAGCATCACCAAGCTAGCCAGCAGAAACAACAGCATCCGGACTCTCAAACAGAAGCAAAGAATATCGGGTGGCGGCGTGGCTCTTACGCCGCGGCTTGCAGGAAGTCACAGTCTCTTGATCATCTTTATGAGCTGATGCTCTTGGAAAACGGAACAGCGAGCAGCCAGGACAATAAAGATGCAGTTGACAACAAGGAAGAAGCAGGAACATCGGTAGGACTTTTATTGTTGCTGCTTGAATCAAATTTGGTTTGGTTGGTTAGGGTTTACTTTGCAAGCTTTTACCGTGATCAAATGTTATTTGCAGGACTTTAGTACCTTACAGTTCCAAAGAAAATTTGGCTCTAATCCTCCATCTCAGGACATGAACTCTCTGCGACCGCTTCATGAAAACTTACTTTCTCCAACAACGGAAGAATCAGAGACGCTATCTCCTACGTCCCCTAAACATCATTACTCAAGAAACGCTGATAGACCTAGCCCTTATGAATTTATGATGCCGTTAAAATACCAGAACAGTCCGCCAACAGCCGAATGTAACAGGAAGGACTTTCATGGTAAATACGTCGCTAAGATTTCCAGCCATTACCAAACTTGGCCTAGAAATTGTTTCTCGTTTCTATTTAACATGTTGTCAAATATTAACTTCAAGGTGAAGTAACGAGGGTGCGATTTTTTTGCAGGAAGTGTTCCGACCTCACCTAGATCTCCTCAATTCTTTCGTCTTCAGAAGAAGAGTAGTAACAGTGAGAGTGCTCTTTTCCATTCCAGAAGTCCTGTGCGACATGCTTCGAAAGCTCCTGATTTTGAGTTGGACGAAGAGCAAGTGACATCAATTACCGATGACGTAATTGGTGATGATCAAGTTTTTGAGCAAGTCACTACATCTAATAAACCAAGGACAAGACTTCTAAGTGAAGGTAAAAGCTGCAATTTGGTCTAAATTTGTGTATTTTGGCTTGTAGTGTTGCTGCAAATATTGTTGTCCAACTAGGTTTGGGCCAATCTCTTAATAGCGTTGATAAATGCTTACAGGTTCCACTGGTCGCTCAAGAAAAGAGTGTGATCCAGGAAAATGTCATCTGCGGAGGCATAGAAGTGTTGAAAGCGACGTTTCTATAAACAAAAAAAAAGAAGAAGTGATGTCACGTTGTGCAGAGGAAAAAGCAAAGCGACTAAACTCTGACAGCTTGAACAGCCCGGACAAGGTAAACCGTTCAGCAAGTGGCATTGCTCAACAACCACGTTTCCCATCCACCAATCCACATCTAAGGCTTCAACCTCCAGCCACTAAAGTCAAACGCCAAGACAGTAACGACGGTCAAAAGAGCCCGAAACAAGGTGAAGGTACACCTGTCGCTTCATCTACAAAACCTTCTCCTCTTCAATTCAGACCGGTTGAAAATGCAACCGTCAGCCAACCACATGGAGGGATTTCTAAAGTCTCCCAGAACTCTGCACCCTTGCGATCGCCCTTGTCGTCCATGAGTGGCAGCAAGGACAGTATCTTGGATGATCTTAAGGAACGTGGACGCAGTGAAACAAAATCCTCCAAGAAGACAAAAGATAACGCCGCATCGGGAGCTGTGGGCAAGAAAAAGGGCTCTGGTAATGGGACGCAATCAAAGTCGTTCGTGAACATTATGAAGGCAAAGTTTGCTCGATCCACATCAGGAGGAAGGTCAAGCTCCGGAGGAAAGAAAGGAGCTGAAGTAGTAAGGTGGGTATCTAAAACAATTTCATTGTTTAGTTTAACAATATATCACTGAAAATAGAGTTAATATGAGTTAACCCAAGAGTTTTATCAAATTTTTTGCTTTTTTATTTTCTTGTACCCTGATTATATATATACGGTGCTCGGTTGACACGGTTCAACCACCGTCAACTTTTTATCGGTATTGTTTAAACGAACTTAGATTGGTTTATTGTTTTAGACCGCCTGATCCTTTCGAGATATCGCCAATAAAACCTGCATCCGCTTCCATTGATCCGCGTACGCTGTCCTTAGAGCCAAATTCCTTCTTGCAGACAAACAAGAGCGTCTCTCCTAACGACAAAAAGAATTCCAAGCAAACTCTCGGAAAGCAAAGTGATGCAGCTGTCGGGCGAAAACTAAGTCAGCCTTTTCCAAACGGGATAGCCTACAACACAAACAGCCAGTCTCAGACCCAACTCAGCAAGGTTGTTGAGGAGGTTTTATCAGATGAAGGTTTCGCGGAAGGCAGTACAATCGAGCGCGCCGAAAAAGAATCACCGACTTCCCAAACAACAAACGATAAAACTTTGACGCCACAGAACGTTCCCTCGCCCCGGTACGTAGACGTTCCAATCGGTGGTGGGCTGAACGTATCATCCAACAAACTCAGTGCGAAGCAATCACGAACGCCCGAGAACAGAAACATGCCGAAGAAAGACAACATGGATTGGTATGACAGCGTCGTTAGTCTGAATAGACAAAGAACGGAAGGAGAGGGTCCAGCACATGGAAAAAGATTCCAAGTTTTACCGCCAGAGACTTCCCTTGAAGAAGACCCTGAGGCGCAGGCGTCCGTGAAGCAAAGGCACACAAAGAACGTAATGGAAAGAGAACCACCATACGAAAACTCTCCACTGGACGAAAGGCTTGTACAAAGTCGAAGTCTTGCCCAAGAACTCAGCAACAGAATCAACAAAAGTCGTTTTGAATCGATAGAGCAAAGGAACCACCCCAATGCTCCCCCGGGAAAAGAAATTCTTGCCACCGAAGTCACCCTCGTTCGTACGTCACCGTCTTTATATCAAAGTGGTTCGTCCATTGCCCAACCCAGCAAAAGAAAATCACCAGCAAGATTTAACAAATCTCCGTCAGGAGGGGCGCTGGGGAAACTCATGCAAACAGTCAGCAGCCATTACTCGTCAAGCAGAGAAGATCTTTCTGGAAAAGACAATAGTCAGGGTAAGTTTTAATTGTTGCCTGCCATTGCGTAAAGCTACCGCAAAATTGACAAAAATTATTATCTAAAGAAGTCATTTACTTTACAGGAAGTGAGGTCAGGAAAACTAAATACGACCAGCAAAAATTCTTTGAAAAGGCTTTTATGCACTCAGTCGTGCAGGCCGAATTGCTGCAAAGTCAGAGCCAACGAAGCAGTATTGCCGAACCAAACCCTAACGTGAGTTATAAGAAAAATGTTAAATAAGGTATCAAGCATTTACAATAGAAAATCGGTTGTAATATGTCGACTTAAATAAGGCACTCCATTGTAAGGTCAGTTTTAATTGTTACAGAGCAATACAATCGGTGATAATCCCGGTCATTTAGCCATAAATTCGACATCAAGTGCTGGTGAAAGCGTCGCCGAGTCAGTGGGGACTGGTTCCAGCTTTGGGTCCCTTCCCTCAGACGGTTTAGCCAGTAGTCACAGCGGTGACATCATTGAATGCCAGGGAATAACGTCGTCAGGATCTTCTGATGTTCCGGTAAAACAACAAACGCAACGAATGAGCAAAAATAAGCGCAATAGCGCGTCTTCCTTTGGCTTTGCCGGAAAGACAGGAACTGGAGGTTCAAGCACATCAACGTCCAGTAGCGAGATGAACTTCAGAGGAAGAAGTAAACTTCCTGGAGCCGGAGGTTTGCGTCCTCCTGCCCGATCTTCTCCTCCAGTATCTAATAAACATCCTCCAGCAAGTGCAAACCCCTCATCGAACAACCACAACAAAAATCGCAATAAAAGTGCGGATCCGAAGGCTAGAAAGGAACCTCAGTCACCGGCCATCCAACAGCGCTCTTCGGAAATAAGCGAATCGAAACCATCGCGGATGGCATCCGTCCAGAAGACTCAGGTCGCATCTCGACTGTCCAGGATGTCAGGATCGAGTAAACTTCCCTCTTCGGGAAAAGTCTCCGAAATTCGCGCAAGAAAAGGCTCCGATAGTGCTTCTCCTGCACGTGGGCTGAGCCAAGCTCACAAGATTAAACTGGCTCCGTTAAACTACGGTTTCCAACCATCTACTGCCTCCTACAAGATCCGTTCCAGAGACAACACGCCAAAAGGCTCAGTCTCTGAGCCGGTCTACGAGAATACCTCCACAATTCAACATCACGAAGGGAAGCAATCGATTAAAGAGGCTTCCTCTAACATAAGGCAAAATCTGGCCCCTCAAAGGTAATTTAGCAATAATATATCGGTTGTTGGTTATATAGGCACTGCAGTAGGTTATAAAATGTTTACTTCATTTTGTTCTCTTCTTAATCATCGTTCTTCTTCAGGCAACCCATGTCCTCATTCGGAATCTCTGTTTCAAGTACCCAGCCCGGATGCGGCGCAGATCGAGCAGATCTTCGTCGTGTAAAGCGAGGGATACCACCTCCAGGAGCGTTACATCGTCCCAGACCTATACACCCAGGAGTGGGAGCTGGATAAAGCTCATCTGTTAAAACTTTACGTCCCAGGGAAGATGAAAAAGATCTATCTTGCCTTACTATAGTGCAATAACTGTTCTATTTTCCTTTTTTCCTTCGATTGGTTTTTTACCTTCACTCTGGTAGGTTTTGACCCTATAAGCGCAATACCTCTCTCGTTCTTATCCATGCAGAGGACCAACGGTTGTGCTTAACGTTATTTAAATAAGCAATGTTTTTTTCTTTCTTTTTGTTTTGTTCTCTTCATGATGCATTATACTGACATTGTTTGGCTTTCCCTTTATGTTTGCTGTTGGTACATGGGACTGCATGGGAGTTACTACCATTTTAGAAAATAAATTAAGTATCAATGACGTTCGGTTCGATTTATGAAACTATTTAGTGATGAAGGCGAAAAATAGATGAGGTTTGTATTTTGATCTTGGTTAAATTTAGCTTTTATGATTGCAAAATTGCGGGATAGTTTTTTTTTTTAAATGACCAACATACTGCCATATAATTCCAATTACAGCACTGTTTGAAAATGATTTATTTGTGAAGAAAAGTTTATTGCAACTGACGGTATAAAGGTGCAATGAAAAAAGAATGCACACTATATCAGATAATGAACAAAGTTGATGTGTAGGCGAAGCTTCTCAAATAAGAAAACATCTCCTTAACTTACAACTTATACGAGTTATGCAACTCAAAATTCCACAGTAGTTAACGCAAGAACAACCTTCTAAGTACAATAAACGTAAAAATCGCCTCGGCCCTTCTGAGTACAAAAAGCAGGAAAAAAATTAAAAGTGACGTTAGATATACAACAGAAGAGCTGATTGCTGCGATGAACCACAAAAAAAAAACGACAAGACACGACGTCAAAAGCTTCTTTTTACTTGTTAGTCCTCAGTAATCCTGCTGCACCGGAGGTAAAACATGGTGAATCGGATCGAAATGTTTAGGGAGTCCCTTCATCCAGCGCTGGACTTTTTCCACGGACTCTCGAATAACAAGTTGGTCAGATGAGAGGAACGCAGGGGCTGATAATCTTCCTCTTGTTCCCTTATATGGCGATTGTGATTTTATTACAGCATCTTTGTGGAATTGTGACTCTTCATTGTGACGTGCTAACGACGTAACAGTTGACACAGACAAGCGGTTTTTTTCATTAAGAAGTGTCTTCGTAACCTGCTGGTTTGAATCCAAACTGCTAATATTTTTAGTTTGCACGCTGGTTATGTCCGTGGAAACGTTGCGAGTCTTCGGAGAGTCATCGGAAACGATGGTAAGCTCCGTGGTTTCCGGACTGGTTACTGGGGCGTTGGACTTGTTTTGATTTGAACTACCGTTGCTTAGATTAGTGCACGATTGCACGGTCGCCGTGTTGTTATTGGCATTCATGCAAAAACTTCGATTTTTTCGCAATTTCGAGCTAAATTTGGATCCTTTCCGAGTCCTACTTTCTTTCGTACCGGTTGGATCGGCGTCCACCCATTGTGCTGAGTAATAGCTCATAAAAGCAAGTTTAGATTCACTCTTTGTGTGTTTGCGAAGGGAAGACGTTTTCCTTGTTCCTGTTTTTGCATTTGAGGAAAAGGAATAAACTGAGTGAGGCCTGGTTTTGGCAGTGGTCGGACGAGATGGAGTTTCTTTTTTGCGAGAATAATCACCCTTCTTTCCATGCCATATAGGCATAACTGTCTTGGAGTCATATTTCCAAGTGTTAATCGGAACAACTGACATAATTACACCATTCGTAATGACCGATTTCACGTTATGGCTAGAACTGTCATTTTGGTTCAAATTGCTCAGTGACAACGAGCGAACTGGGCAACCGCGTGTTGGCGCAGCAGAGTTAACGGAAAGCCTTCGTTTGGTACAGGAGATTAGGTTAGCTTTTTTTGTTGCTTTGTTTGGATCTTCATGTGAGGTGGACCTGAATAAACGCAAGCAACGAAAAAATATGACGGTTTATTTAATTTAGAACCCTTTACAAATAAAACAATAGTGGACGCATCACGCATTACTTGTACAAGGTTTAGAGCGGACACTGACGAATAAACCTTGCATTGTTCTTACTTCTTTTCACTTTTCGCTTCTGCACCAGTGTCAAAATTTTCTTTGCCCGATTTAGCTGCATCATTCAACTTTTCTTCCTGCCCATTTGCCTTGACTTTAGTCAAGTTGGTGAGGTTATTGTTCAAGCTGTCTTCATGATTCGTCAAAGCCCGGCCGCAATGCCTTTAGGTATTATTAATATTATTTAATATTATTTCCATATAATATTATAATATTATTATTATTATTTTATGTATTATTTTTATAAATATTATTTTTCATATTACAGGAGACATCACACGTCGTGTAACGTCATTTTTACAGCAAATCTAACGTAAAGTTTACTTCGGTGCAGTTTGCCGGCTTTTAAGCCTACTTCTAACAATCACGTTGATGAAAAAGATGCAAGCACGTTACCTCCATGGAAATCTGGCATTCTGATTGGCTTCAGTGTTATGGTCGTTAACCTTTATTTTGCTCGGATTTTTCTCTTGAGAATGTGAGTTCAGTTCTCTTGAGTGAACCACTTTAAGAGCTGAAGACCTAAAATAATTGGTCTACTGGTCATTTTTCAATGTGTATAGAAATATGCGGACTCTCATGATATCAATGTGCTGTCGTGTACCGATAATAATTAATCAAAGTCTTATTTCTGGATTTAGCTTTTTATTTAAAACGTTAGATGACAATACCTGTTGAAAGCAGGGTGAAAAGACGTGGTAGGCAATGCTGTTGTCGCCTTGCTTCTCATGCCTCCGGCGCAGAACGTAGCATATAGGGATGGAAAAGTTGACGTGTGGTAGTATGACGTAATGGGCCATCGAAATTTTCCCGATTTTGCAAGAGTTTCGTTATTTTCTTTTGCAGTGGCGAAAAGGATTTCTTCATCTTTCTTCTGCCTGTCGGCAAACCGGACCGAAAACGTCTTTTTAGCGCCATCTTGCAGTAAGCGGCCGTGGGAGGTTTTGCTCACACGGGTTCTCTCGAAAGCGAGTGGAGTGGCAAGAGTTGGGTGAACAGATAAGCAAGACTGTGGGTCTTTCATTTCCATTCAAATGAATCAAAACTTTACAAAAGCGAACAGCTGATAAAAGCCATGATGAAACTATGCCAGATGAAGGTTACATTTTCCATCTTAAGCACTGCGTGAAGAACAAAAAGTTAAAAACAGGAAGAAGATTGTTGAGAGCACTTGACAGTTCTAGTTTGATATGAACTTGGCCTATTATATCAGTTTAAAGCACTCGAGTAAATCTTTAAAGTGGGGTTAAGATTGGCAGTGCACTTGTTTGAGCGTTGCACACGCCAATCATTTCATTTTCTAAGTAGCCTACAGTACTTTGCTTCTTACCTATTCCACTCTACAGTATAGACACGACAGCTTTAAGTTTTATGCAAAATCTATTTAGTGCCTTTTACGATGTAAAATTTTCAGTAGTGTATTTTCTGTTTTCAGACACTATACAGTTTACATAAACTTTAAACGTCATGGCACAAAGCAACATACAAAGATTATGGTGACAGTTTAGTTATCTCTCACTTTCCACAAATCCCAGCACCTTGCACACAGAAGGCAATGTCTGTAGGTTTTGCTCTAACTATATCTTTCCCTTATCAAAACACTTTGATAACGTGACACCGGTACTCTTCCGACAATAACGGTCTATATAATAAATTGATTGCAAACTGTAGCGATGTCCTTCCTATAGAATGGCTAAGTCAACTGGTAATAATTTGTCAAAACAATTCCCCTGTTTGTTCAGTGACAAAAACTGCGTTTCGTCGCATATAGAGAAACATAAGCTTAGCTGCGTGAAGCTTCCTTCCGTTAATATCTTGCAAAGAGAGCATGCTTCATGTATGGGCTCCAAACGTGGAAATTATAATATTGCATTCATCGAACACCAACCAGTGATTCGTGTACGCTTGTACACTTCTGGTGGCTGTATGAAAGGTCACCTTTATATTATAGTAATGTTTTGCATGTTTCTGGTGTAATAGGGAATGTGAATTGCGTATCACATAACGCTAACACGCTATCGCCACTGCAACAAACCACTTAGCAACACAGAGTGTAAGATGCGGCGAAAATCAGTTCAGCGATCGTAATCATATTTGACGACGCTACGGTAACGCTATGGAATATTTACTTTAACATTTTTTAACTTGCTCATAAAACTTTCAAGTAATGCGTCTTTTGAGATGATATATTACGTTTAGGAATAAGCAATTTTCCATAACTCGGTAAACATTGTCTTTTGTCGTAACTTTTTCACTATATTAATCTTTAACATGTAGATGAATTCAGCAGGCTGTAGTAAATGACTTTCTGTTTTCAAACGCTATAAAAGTTTAGTTTCAGGGTTTTATGCGACACAACATTAAGCCATCGACGATATTCACACTAATTTACAGCACTCACAAAATTTCAGTTGTAACACTTTAAAACTCCAATATTTTGCGACATTCATTGAATGTAGGCCTATACTGCGATCATGTTACGAATAAAAACGTATAAAATGGACGTCGTATCAGCAAAACAAGCCTATCGAGAAAATCTGTGGCAAACAACACGTTTTACAGAATTTAAAATATCTGCAGCCTTCATATCAAGAACAACTCGAAAGCGAAACCTGATTATCATTTTTCATAGGATAAAGAAAGACTTCCGTAAACAGCAATTATACTTAAAATGCTTTATGCGGTGTATCTTGTGTCTTGTCGCATTACTATTGTGAGAAGTCAACATATTCTGACTGAACCTACAGTATTAACAAATACTAGTTGGACTATATATTGCGTAATGTTTTGCCTATATAAGTCTATACTGAGTGTACAACGCCTTTGTACATAATAAATCGAACGCTTAACCTTAAACGCGTTCGAAACATAAATGGTTTACCGCTCAAGAAATGCTATGTCAACTGTACAAAACAGAGACAATCGGTTCTCACAAACATGTTCGGTACCAGCAGCAAAATTGAAAAACTGCTCAAGAGCTTGACATCAACCACACAACACTTGCTTGGACAAAAAAAAGTTAAGAGAAATATATTTACGAAAACAAACACTGTAGCTGTCTTGAAACAGTAAATACTGAGCAACGAGTAAAGTTGTCGTCAGGCGCAGAACTAATGAATCATTCACGAATCACTGCACGAATTCTAAATAGGGATCTTGCCAATATTTATGCATAAGATATGCGGAGATGACAAGATACCGTATAAATGACTTTTATACAACATAGCTTGTTTTCATTTTACCTGTTGTAAGACTTTCGTGATACAAAGCAGTATATCAATTATTATTAAATGAATAAACAGAACACGACGTTACTTTTCCTTCACAAATTTTGTAAAATCACTAAAACCGAAATCATTTTAAAACTTGCCTTAAGCGTAACACTGAGACATACCACGCAAGGCTAAACGCAATGGAAGAACTAGATAACGTTTCACTGTTTACCGTTTTCAGGAGCAATTTTGAAATTACAAAGCCCCTAAATCCCGACAGCACCTGTTTAATATTACAAGTGAATATGACAATACGACATCACTGGAAAAAATATTACAACGGAACATAACTCTCAGCGCTCGAAAACACTTTCGTTACAATGGCAGAGCAAACAAAAGAGTTATGCTTCATACAAGAATACATCAAACTGATGAAATCTTCCCATAACTCGGTATCTAAAATTAAACCTTATACGTATCATAGGCTGTACGATGATGCGTTATGTTAGCAAATAAAACATATTTTGATTCATGTGTTTTATTAAAACCACCGCTGCTTTTGCGTCATAAATGTTTCATAGGTGTAGCATCGTTAAACAGAAAGCAGGGATTCGGCGCATGCACAGCAATAACAAAACTTACAAATTACCAATTTTGCTTACTTCGATGGGTGGTATCAGTTTGTTTCGATCACAAATTCCAGAACTATATGAAAGGAAGAAACATCTGCATAGAAATGCACCCTGCGCTAACCCAAGACAACTGCTATGAAGTGCCTGTAGACCATGAAGTCGTTAAAACACATCCATTTGCTAATTTAACGGGAATAATAGTAACTCCGGGAGTCTCCAATTACAAAATCGATCGAGCATTCATCGACGATTAAGCCGTGCCAATAAAACGTACAGAATATAGTATATTAGTACATCGTAGTTAAAAGTAAAATAAAGCGACCAAGCACCCATATTCCCACGACTACAGTGGTTAAGTTGTTGTTTTCATTGAATCGCTGAGCGTACCGGCAGAAAAACCTCTCTCTCTTTATTTTTGTTCATTTTAAAGAACTAATGTTGCGCTTTTAAACAAAAACTATCAGCTGTCGTGCGAAGAATGTGGACATCGAGTAGGCCTACTTAGAACAAGGATCAAAGAAGTTCTGCCCCGGATATGTATATGAGGCTTTATAAAAACACATCTCTTGCTTCGTATAATGTCAATCTAACCACGTTCGAGGAAACGACGGGTTTCTCCAAGTGATAAACAAACTCGAAGATAAACAACCCAGAATAAAACGAATCAGTCATAGCAACTTTAAAATTAACAGAAATGGCTTCGGTCAGCAAGGTTAAGAACAAATACGGCTAGTCCTATCTGACCGCGCCCCGTTCGGTCAGTTTGGCAGGAAACCATGGTTAACGGAAAAGGAAAACGTCAATCGCCACCTCACCCTATAAGCTTGCTCCCTGTGATAAACCGGGCTTTAAAAGGTTCGAAACATTTGCTTCAACAGTTAGTGAAGACGGATGCAACAGCTACGTAAATAAATTCCAACGATATCATCACGAATATGACGCAATTGAGCTTGGCTGTAAACTTTAATGAAGGAATGATCGAACACAAATCATTCGACGGATTCTGATTTTACTCAAGTGCTCATCAACGTTTATCATTGGCTATGCTGTGTGGTGACGTAATAACTACAAGAAACAAAGGTCTGACGTTTTGAGGTAGAAAAACTTATTACGATTTTCCTAGCACAACGTAAACACTTAAAATTACCCCTGACGTAATACTGAAGTACTAATTAGCTCTTAATAAAGTGCAATTAACAACATCACAAGTGTTGTGGTCCGCGTCATTGTTACATTTTCGTTTGAAATCAAGCGGCAAAACGTATGCAGGCTTTATTTGCTAACCCGGCCTTACTGGATGAAATAATTTGAGACTAACCTTTGTCTTCAAACCTGAGTGCTAAATAAATCCCTACGAGCAAAATAAAGGGTACGCCAAAATGGGCTGCGTATTGCAAAATTCTTCAATTTTAAGCTTAGCTTTTATCTGTATAAGTGACATCATAAAACAATCAATATATACAATGCCTTTTACGCGAGACGTCAATAACTTTATTTTCAATTTTTTAAGGTCAAAGAAATTTATAATGGCTTTATTGGGAAGAACCTTTCTCAGCGGGCCTGTTTACCCCATAGGTTGAAAAATATTGTTTCAAAACAAGTTGAAATTACCAAGTTATATGTCACCTTTAGGGCCTACTGTGGCACGTTCATCGCAAAACGATGCTTTGTTCCAAATTTAACCACAAAAACCATAACAACCAGTTTCTAAAACGACAATGCGCAATGCTCTGTATAAAGGGCGGGCCGCATAACAAAAGCTACTGTCAGCGAATCCTGAGGCAAGCCCTAAAATTGGTGTTTAAAGGATTACAGTATAAAAAGAATAAATACACGGAATACTACTGTAACATACGGTAGTGATCATCAGCTTCAGCTGTTTAGCCTTGCATTATTCTGACTAAATCTGGCGGCCAAAAATAAAGCGTCTTATTAGGAAACTGCGGAATCATAGAAATGGGATTTCATCCTAATTTTTCTGATCGATGTGTATCTTGTTTTGCGTCAGCAGCGTTCTCTTTTACAACGATAGTATCTTCTCTTCGCTACAAGAAGCTAATTCAATTCAAAACGCGAATTTTGTCAAACGACGAGTAGGGTCAACTTCAACAATAGTTTAAGCACTTTCAGTCAATCGCACGGCCAAGTATCTAATAGTGTGCGTACTCTTGGCGAAGAAACGTTAGTCGCCCTAAACAGGTTCTAACATGTTTTTAACATCAACCGCGTTCCAGTGATTAAATGTTGTTTAAAACGACGTTGAAAAGACCGATACGAGACAACGATACTAAGGGTGCTTTATCCCACATGCTTTTCACTCAACAAAAAGTTATTATCATCATTCAGCACAATATTTTGAGACAAAACGTTTATCGACCTGACGGAAGGGCTGAGTCTGTTGCTGTAAAAATGCTAAACAACCTTCTTCTGACTTCAACCTTTTTCATTCAGCGACCCATTTTGCAACCCAATATAATCAAACGACCTCCTAAAATTTCCAGCTAAACTTATGTAATGCTGTTGTGTATTCACAATAGCAAAATAAAAACGACTAAATGATGCTGTTGTTAAACAAAACTCATGTATTAACTTTATACTCATTGAAAGCTTTCGCGACCCCTAGAAAAAAGGCTAATGACCCCCATGTTGAAAGCCACTGTTCAAAATGAATTCGCTTGGTACGTTTTTGGCTAGGCAACTTTTTCAAGCTGCGCGCATTATAGCAACAATTTCTACAACAGCATCTGACAATTCCATGGTGTATTGGCTCAAATGACTGCTTTGTCTAAAGTGTGCTTCATCGCGTCTAATGCTAAAGGTATAGTGTATAAAGACGTTTGCTGTTAAAACAAACTGTTTCGCTGGTAACAGCTGTTAATACTATGGAGCGGACACAATTGCGGTAATACTGAAGTCTTTGGGGTGGTGGATCGATAAATGAAAAACACGTTTTTTAAGATTCTTGTATTCCTACGGCAAATGTGACGGTCGCGCCTTACTAAAGCAAATTTAATCAGCGGTCGTTAGCAACCAGCAATTACAAGTTAATAAAAGCACTTTTACAACATCTTTAAATCAATATTTAGCGCAAATAGTACCATTTGCAAACAGCATTTGGCCGGTTTTGTAAGGCAGTCGTAGGAAACAGTAAATTTTATTATATGGGACCAGTTTACAAATAAGTCTGGGTACTAAGTCATAGTCCATGAACAGTTCTTTTTACTACGTTATTGCGCCATATCAATAGTCGCCTGATAGATCAACTTTCGCTTTTAGGGAAACTTTATGGAAGCGTATGCGGCACTTCGCCTTTGCTTGCGTCCCAGCTATACAAGCGTGTGTTTGTAATTGGATGGTGCATTTCATAAGAAAATAAATAGAAACTCTACTTGTCAATAGAGCGTGTTCTCCTTTCTTTTTTCACTCTAATACTCTAAATATACTTCAATAAATCACCGAGACAACTCAGAGGTACACAGCCATGCATTAATTATTACAACCAGGTTTTCCCTCTTCGTCTACTCTAAATTCGTGTACAGCGTCCTACCACATCAATTATGCCATCTGGTACGGGGTCAGACCTCGCGTTTTGCTCATTAGAGCGGGAAGAATCAATCTATCAACGGCCAGTGATAAGCTACAGTTCATTTGACAAGGATGTTATATCCTTGGAATTTCTACAACCTTGCGGAACGCTGGTCTGTAATTTCCATGTTTTGGCGTTTGGTGTTTTCATTAAAAGTCCTAAGTGTTGGTGACAGGTTTTATACACAGACGAATAATGTGAAAAAAGGAAAATCTTGTTGTGTATGTAGTTACTGCTTTACGTTGACTGCTTGCCATTGAAGCTTTGATTTCATGGACACAAAACATCCATTTGCGTTTAGTAGTTTCATTTTCATCAGCTCTATCAACCAGTTACGAAAACAGAGACACATTTTTCCATTTCTCGGTACATAACAAACGTTGGCACGTTATTGAATCGACGGCTGTCAGATCAAATTACCAAGGAAACGAGGGATATTCGAGAACAACGAGGTCTCTATGATGCGACAGATGCATTTCGGCAAATAGAAAATGTCACCTCACGGAAACTTACGGTTTACATAATATTCCACGCCAGTTGCCAATTGAAAAACAAACGTGTATGAAAAATTTTCGATAGCTGTCTTATCAGCAAAATCAATACGGCTTAGGTAGATATTTTGTTCTACAATTCTGTATCAGTATCTGAATAAAAGCGATAAGAATTATGTCCAAGCGGGCACTTGGGTTTACGTTGAGTGGCTGAAACAAAGCACGGGGTTAACGGCAAAGCATTAAGCTTGTCGAATTCGTTTAATAAAAAGCTACTGGCCCAAGCTTTTAAGTGCGTGCTGGGAATTAGCAAGTGACCAGTTGAGGGCTATGAGGGCATTGTTCAAAACAGAATGCCTTTCAAACAAAAGATTTTTACTGCACGCCACAAAACGATTGTGAAACAAAAATGCGTATAAAACGGCAATGTGTGTACAACATCTTCACCAAAAACGGAATTGCAGCATAAATAAAAAATAAACTTATTGTTATTACCATGTATTTTGGTTATAGAATTTTTAACCATGAAAATTGCTGTTACCTGGCTGTAAGGACGATATATGACATGAAAAAAAACTGCAGTCTCTGTAGTTTGTCGAATTGAGGTCTGAGTCTCATTGAGTCAAATTGAGTCCTTTTATTGAAAAATTTCATTCATTTTCATCTAAATCGTATGACTCTTCCTGTCAATCACAGTAATTATTGTCTTCAAAGCTTACTATACTTCCGGTTTGTAAACCACCGAAAACTCCAGCTCCAATTGAAACCGGTAGACAACGGTAAAATGCTATAAGCAGTAAGTTTCCATATGTGACACGCTTTATTATTTGCAAGTAACATGACCTGCTAGGAAGTCGCACACTATATAGTCTATAATCCAGAAGGAACTCTAACGAGAGCTTTTCTTATAGAATTTCAAACGGAGGAAATCCTTATTTCAACTGAGTGGCGTGCTCCTGCTCTTTGGGATTCTTTGTATGATCCAACCATTATGATGCGAAGGAATGTGGTAAGCATTTATGATAAGGCAAAATAAAAACTATATTTTATATGCTTATTAATTCATTGTGTTATTGCATTGCATTGCATCGATGATGCTTGGGACAAGATACATATCAGCGATGCGGATATTTCCAAAAGAATACTTACGTGATGTTTTATGGCTAATTTTCTTGCGGAAATATCTACAGTGAAAAGATAGGAATGTCTCGAAATGTTTGAATCAAGCATTTATGAGAATTTTACATAAACTGTACAGATAGGTGTATCCATAGTATAACACATAAATTCATACATTATTATCCTATACTCGTACAGGCGTTATTTATTGGTTGAAAAACTGCAAAACAACTGCTTAAACCCTTATACTGACGCTTAATTGTGTAAGTAACGGAGTTTTCGCTCATTGTTGCTACCTAACGGTCATGTTTTCAAGCGCGCGTGAGCAAAAAACACATTTCTGGGACAAGTTTCAGCAACTGCGCCAACAATGTCTTCCGTGGCAATCAATAACTTTTCTATAAACTTTTAAATCTTGGCAACAGAAAATGCTTACAGAGGAAAATGCATATTTAGGGTGAACAGAATGCATATTTAGGGTGAAGTGCAGCATAAAGACAGTATACAGCGCATGACGTCATGAAAGGAAAGAGCGATTAATCAATGATTTTCATTGATACTTTGCTACAAAATTTTGACCTACAACAGTGATAAATTACGCATGTACTGAAGGTCGTTGATACGACCATTTATTTAGACAGCTCAGCAGTTCGTTCGAAATCAACATCAAAATTACCATCAACAGTAAGTTAGTTAAGAAAAATGACTACGAAACAAAACTGTTTAAGGTGGTGTTTAAACTGTTTATTTTCTGGTATACAAATAAACATTACAGTACAGAAAGCTTAACAGACATTATAACAAGCTTAGAAAAGCGCAAGGTAGGTTGCAACAGTCTCGTGCAATGAAAAATTACAACGTCAGCAATGTACATAAAACTTTTATGTCGTAATAATTTCAAAGCTAGACGGAGAACTAGGATTAGGGGAATTACAGAGAAGGAGGCTTGCGCCAGAGGTTAACCGAAAAAGGGACGTCATTAAAGCAGCCGAGTTGATGGAACTATTAGGCTGTTTGTTTAAAATGTTCTATGAACACTTTGAATTTATCATTAAAACCAAGAACGCTTCGACCAACAGAGAAATATCACGTTATTTTATATTTTCATAGTTTAAGATTGCAAACGTAAAAGCCACGACCCGTAGCAGGTTTGTTAAATTAGAGTTTTGAGTAGTGACTTAGCATTTGATGACGTCGAATCAACCTGTCAAGTTGAGGTATGAACAATGACCAGCACTAACTACGTTGTCGTGACGACCTTATTACGTGTCAGAAGACGAGTGGTCAAATGGGTTCATTTACCGCTTTACAACCTATGTAGCAACAGTGGCTACTAGAAGTGCAAAAGCAGTATTTGGTAATCGAAATATTGGCATAGATACTGGCCTTGAACAGGAAAATACGCCAAAACCGCAAGATATGAAGTGGTATATGAAACCAAATCAGGCACAACGATGGAAGTGGTTTTTAGCACGGTAACAGAACGTCATTTTTTGACACTGGTAGCTCGATCAAATTACTGGTAGGTTATTTAAGTAACCTGATGCTTTTGCATGAGGAATTAATGGCGAACTACAGAAAAAAATAAATACGGACAGCAAACCACAGGCCGAATGGCTTGTAACTTTAACCAAAACTCCCTAGAATTCCTTCCAACCTATACAAGCACCAGAGCAACCAACCAACCAAATTCTAACCCAGCGAGTATGTTATTCTCTCGTGGGTTGTGTAAACCACAAGAGACAGGCAAGGACTCAGCAAAGGAAATCATGTTTCTTTTAACACTTCTTTATTGCATAACATTTGGCTTGTTAGCGACAAGGTATTGAAAAAACACCCTTTGGAATAAACTATCTTGTTGTATCTTCGTTGTTGTGTCGAAGAAAGTTGAGAAAAGGTTTGAACAATAAGAAATGAACAAAATCGGAAGGCGAATTAGGGAATCTACAGTAATCTTATGCAGGTTTAACTTCACTTCTCAAATCCACTTGAAAGTTAGTTGCATTTCACATCAGGACAAATCAAATAATAGCAGCAGACCAGCTAAATGGGAATGTTGAGCGTCTGTTTAACATAGCGAAAAACGAACTAGGCCTATGCAAGGGCATTTCTTTTTTGGCTATATCAGCTGTAATAAATTTAAGGTTAACCTATTGTGCAAGACCGGGTTATATATAGAATAAGCCATTCTCAGACTAAAGCCTTAGAGCTGCAAGTTCGCAGTTGGAAATGCAATTAGCGCGTCATTAGATACAGAAAACGTTCAGGCCATGGGCAGACAAATATAGATTAGATCTGTGATTATTAAAAGCAGATTACGTAAGGACACATATTAGCAAACGTCCTTTTAGTATGGCCAAGTGAGACTTTTTGCTTGCTCAAAGTACCACTCATAATCCAATCGATATCATAACAGCCATCCGTGAATAAGCAACGTTGAAAAAATAACACGTGGCGGTTATAGGTGCTTCGAACGTTATGATTGCTCGTAGTATTAACTAACCCGTAATTACCTATTACGTACAGTATACATGATAAGTTTCGAGAAATACAGAGCGACCTCACCAAAGCTATACCATGGATTTGAAATCGTTACTACGTAATATTTAGCCGGAAGCAAGATGAACTTAGACAGTTACAAGCTGCGATTGTCATCATGTACTTTAACTGAATCTGATCCCTTTTTCATGTAGATGGAAAAGTGTTTTTGCGCACTACAGTCGCTTTCAAAACTTAATGCTAGAAATCCGTTTGTAAAGCCAGAAAATCGATATGTTTCTCAGCGCATTCTAACGGTACTATCAGTGCTGTTTATGTACAAGTAAGTCATTCCTCTCTTATCATATGTACAGGCGAGGAATTGTAAACAGCCTAAGGTCATATGAGGCCTCGCTCGAATTTTATGAGGCGTTTGTCACTGCGTATTTTGGTTGAGTAATGCAATAGTTTTCATGTACAAGGGACACAGTCGTGAAGCTATTAACATGTACAAAAATGGCCAACAGGAAGCAATATTCATGTGGCAGCCGAAATGATGTTTTTCAAACTTGAGATTCGAGTGATAAATTCGCTATGTCTACTTTAAGCCAGACGTTAACCCCTAACAATCTTAAGAATCGATTGAAACAGTTCACAATAAGAGTAGGCCTAGTTACAGAATTTGGACTGACAACAAACATCAAGCTAAAACGTTGTAAACTTTCAGGTAAGGTGGGTTTCTTAGCCATATATTAAGCTAAATCAGTTTTGTGCATGTAGTGCATTGTACTAAGAAGGCAAATAAATGATAAGCTATAGCTATAGGCTTACTTCTAAACACTTTGAAATACACCAGGGTAGCATTTTAAAAGTAGCTATTAGCAAGGATACTAATTTAGCCGTGAATTTATGCTTTCATGATGTTATCAATCGTTGTTGTAATAAATTGACCGCAAGTTGTGTTGTGTTAAAATTAGTATTGATATTTAACCAGGAATAATTGCTAAAAGAATACTATTCGACAAGTTAGCTTTGCTTGGTAAGTATAAAGCTTAAAAAGAAATTTAGGGAATGTCTACAAGCATTGAAGTATTCAGAACTATTTATATTTTCACAACAGAAAAGAGCTGCTATAGAAATAAATTATGCAAAACGAGTTTCGTTGATCTGAGGCTACTTGAGGTGAATCCTCGCTACCGGTTGAAAGTAGAAAATGGCATCGTCACTGGTCAAGCGTTACCTATGTTTGGCCCTTATCATTTTCTCTGGCTTTGTTTCTTACTTGGTGATTGCCATCATATTGCGAATCGAAGTCTACAATCGATCGTAGGTTACTTTGAATTCAGTCCAAAATTGCTACGTAATGTATAAAATGTGCTCTTCGAAAATCGATAAACTGCCGCCTTGGCTATATTGTTTGTCGGTAGTGGCTAAAGGGTTTGTGTATATTGAATAAATGGTGATGTTTCTGTATTACTTGGCTGTATAAAGCACGTTTTTATAAGTTTTTCACGCCATTTGTAGGCACGAACCGCTTCTGTATGGCTTTGTGCAGCTGCGGCCTAAAAATTTCTACCTGAGGCAGCCCAGAAGGATCTTGGAGCGTATTTGTGACGATGACGCCTGCTTGCAAGACAAAAGTAAGTAGTCGACTTCTGTAAAAATCGTTAACCGCTGTTGAAAGAGAATTAAAGCAACTGTAATTTTGGCCACTGAAGTGTTACCTAACTGTAAGTGAAATTATAAACCAGTAACGACAACTCTCTACCATTACGCAGGCGATTATAAAATATCAACAAGGTAGAAAAAAGCAAAGTGATGTTTAACAACTTTCAGATACATAGAGTTCAGCCTAGACTGTCAAAATTGTCTGGAAAAAACGTTAAAAAGAAATTCTGTTTCATCCTACTGATGTTGACTAACAGAGATTAATTGGACGATGGTGACTTTTATCAAATCGAAGGCGGACTACATCCGAAGAAGAGAGTTCCTCAGGAAGACTTGGACATCGCTGAGTTACGTGAACGGGGCTCGTTTTGAAACTGTATTCCTGATTGGGAAGACTCAGGATCCCTACGTCACCGCTTTGCTTGATGAGGAGGAAGAGAGATATGGAGACATCCTCCAGTTCGATGGACCCGATGACTATGAGTAAGTCTTTGTGGAACATCTATTGTGAGCTATGGCCGTCCTCAACTGTTGTGGCCTTGAATTATTAAAATAGCCACTCTTTGACATTGATTTATTAAAGTGGTTTATCGACAACTCTTTGTGATTTTATGCCAAAACCGCTCAGATTGTTTCCAACTGAGTTGAATAATTCATATATATTCTATGGTACAGAGGTAATTTTTCGCGATTTTATGTCATGTACCTGCACGTGACCCCGTAGAGCTCTTGTGTCGTCGTCAAATCGATTTTCAACGATTCCCTGCTGACTTTTATGACAGCTGTGTAGCCGAAAGGATTGAAATGATTGTTCCTTTATCTCGCTGTCGCGTCCTATTGGTCCCGTGATAAAGTTCGCTGCGTGAAGCAAGGACAATTTACGCTTCAAGCTATATGCCCAAATTACTTTACCTTGTTCTTTTCTTGTTCCAGTAACATGCCGTACAAAGTACTAGCTGGAATGGAATGGGCAAGCGAGCATCTGGACAAGCACGCATTGTATGCCTCGGCCGACGACGACTTCCTTATCAACATTCACACCCTGGTGGAAAGCGTGAAGAATATCATAAACGAATCAAGAGAGGCAACATTAAACTCAACTTCTTATACAAACTATAGGGACCTGATGCCTATCATGTGCATGTTTATAAAAGGCGAGAACGAAAAGCCTGTAAGACGACCAGGTTGGAAATGGTACGTTTCGTTCAGGGAATACCGGCAGAGGACGTTTCCGACGTATTGTCACGGTGGTATGTACGTCATGCCTCTTCTGAAAGCAACTAATCTGTGGAATGAATCTAGGACTGCACCCATGCTTCGGCTGGACGATGTATGGATAACAGGGATACTTAGAAAACGTTTGAACATGTCCGATCATCTTGTGTATAAGATGCCCGATTTAACCAAACATTTTGGGACGGTTAACGACGTGGTTATGAAGAAAATGCAACTTGAATGGGACCTTATGGACATAAAACATCAAAAAGATGTCAGATGTAAGTGCATGTTATAGCATCGGCGGGTTACGTAACGGCAAGCTACGGTGTTGGTTGGCAGGCCTGTATACGGATGCAAGGCAACGGCGTAAGTTGATTAAATTGTGATACGCTGACAACCACACCAGCCGCAAACTTTTGAACTTTTAGCCCATTTATAGATACGTGTTCATTCGCAAAAGTTTCTGTAATTAGCTATACTATAAAAAATATTGGAAATAGATGTTAAATGAACTTTGTTGTGTTCCTTATGTTTATTTTGTACGCTTATTATTTGAACTGTTCCAAACACAAACACCGGTCGGAAAACTGTTTTTGTTATTATGGAGCAAACTATTTACTTTATTTATTTTTTTCACGTCATTTTTGATACAGTACAGTAAAAATGGTATCATCAAGTTTTAGACGTTTATAGCCTAGTACGATTGATGTTTATGCGGGCTTCAATGCAGCCTGCCTCGTAAAAACAACGTTATTTTGAAGTAATGTGAGCGGAAGAAGTTGTAGTATTCCGTACTATGTAGCTGGAGGGCCTACTACGTCATAGAAGGTAAACTATAGGTCTTCAACAACACACCCGTTCAGACCAAAGTTTTAAATTAACCTTTTCTATGGTGTTTGGTTCAGGGCTTCGGAGCAGGCGTAAATTTTAAATTGCTCCAGCTCCAGCTCCGGAGCTCTCTTTTATCATAAATTAGCTCCAGCTTCGGAGCTCATTGATACCACTGCTCCGGCTCCGGCTCCATTACGTCACAAACTGAGGTTTAAGGATGAAGGCTCAATTTGGAATATCTAGCTCAATGGGTCAGTCAGTAGTCAATACCATCGGTTGCAGCTATGAACATGTGACTGCTCTGCTGTCAAATCCCAGTAATTCTTAATTTTGTGAAGGGTTGCTCTTAAATTATGTGAATTTAGCCAATAGTAGTAGACTAGTAGCATAGCATCTTATGAAATACATCGGAGCCGGAGCTATGTTTCAAACAACTGGCTCCAGCTCCTGCTCCGGCTCCATTTGAATTTCACGAAGAGCTCCAGATCCAGTTCCGGTGAAAATGCACGGCTCCGGGGCTCCGGCTCCAAAGCCCTGGTTTGGTTCAAACATAGGTCGCCATCTGGCGGTTGCAAACAAGTGAAGATAATGTTCGGCACTCTGTCCTTTATCCCTTCGCAGTACGTCAGATGTTGTTATACGACGATGCTATGAACTAGGGTTAGTTCGGATATCAATAATTTTTACTATCCGGATAACGGATATATCCGTATATTTGGAATTTATCTAACCGGTTAACCGGATAATAACTGCTAAGTGTTTTCACAGGTTTCACATTTTGCCCTCTCACCATTTCTTGATCGTAGAAAGTAGCCCCAAACTGGATTATCACTTTTGAAACGTTTAAATTCCATCTCTTAAATTTAGTCACTTCAAACTAGGTTGTAAAGCTTTTCAACTGACACTTCACAGACTTTACCTTGCCATGAGAATGCAGTCTTCTATTAAAAGAATCATTGATTATGCTTTCTTTGTGACGTGATACTAAATTTCACTCTTGCATTTTACGAGTACCGTAGTTGAAAGTATAAGACAATAGAAGTGTGAACAAAGGTTTAATTGCGCTCAGCGGGAGTCAGCCTCTACGTAACAAAGAATGTTCAAACTTACTAAAAAGTGTAAAACGCATTAGCAACGATACTCTTTTAGCCGGTTAACCGGCAGAATTATATCCGGATATCAGATAGAAAAAAAACTGCGGTTAATCGGTTAACCGTTATCCGGATAATCCAACCCTACTAAGAACGCATAAAAAGCACGCTGACTTATCTGACAAACTAAGTGTGGCAATGTTAAGTTCAACGCTTTCTATTCAACTCAACTGACTATTTGCAGACAACTAATCTTTTTCTAGAAAATAATTTCACCTTTCCTGGCAATCGTACGATCTGGCTGGCGTCGAAATTGTCACGCAAAGCTTGCAGAAACCAGTTACAAATTTGACCAGGGTTTTGTTGTAGGCTTTAAGCTGCAGCTCGCATAACATACTTACTCGGTCTTTGGTGACGGGTAAAACTTTGATTTTCTTTTTCGGTTACAGTATTTCGGTGTATCAGCCTACATATAACACCTCTTTTTACCGCAAGTGAGATGATGTCTTGAGCTTTTACTATAAAACATCTGATACTCGAACTCTATAATGAGCGACTTGGAAGAAACGGAATGGACTCCTTCGTAAATTACACTGGGGAACAATTTTGAAAAAAAAATTTGTTGACTTTGATTTTGCATTTGATTTAGGCTAATTCCGGTGTGCTGATTTCAAAAATGCCGCCAGTTTTCTTCTATCACGTCAAGTTTTTGCTCTACAGCATATATCCAAAATATGCAAATTTTCACGACTTTAGCCGTATTGCTTTTCCATACGTAATAGGAATACACAAGCTAATCATATAGTAAGTTATATAGGCCTACAAGAAGAGTCAACTGAATTATTAAGCAAAAAAGGCACAGGCATCGATTTAGGTCGATTCTTTTTCCCCCATTTTTGGTTGGAGGATGCAATCATCCAACGAAACTAGATAAGAATGGTAAAATTGAAGTTAGTTGCTTTCCACTTTCAACCATGTATGTACTCGTACTTTCCAGGAAAAACAGACAAGCAATAAAATAATATCTGTTCCTATTAGGGTTGGATTATCCGGATAACGGTTAACCGATTAACCGCAGTTTTTTTTCTATCTGATATCCGGATATAATTCTGCCGGTTAACCGGCTAAAAGAGTATCGTTGCTAATGCGTTTTACACTTTTTAGTAAGTTTGAACATTCTTTGTTACGTAGAGGCTGACTCCCGCTGAGCGCAATTAAACCTTTGTTCACACTTCTATTGTCTTATACTTTCAACTACCGTACTCGTAAAATTTACTATCACGTCACAAAGAAAGCATAATGAATGATTCTTTTAATAGAAGACTGCATTCTCATGGCAAGGTAAAGTCTGTGAAGTGTCAGTTGAAAAGCTTTGACTACAACCTAGTTTGAAGTGACTAAATTTAAGAGATGGAATTTAAACGTTTCAAAAGTGATAATCCAGTTTGGGGCTACTTTCTACGATCAAGAAATGGTGAGAGGGCAAAATGTGAAACCTGTGAAAACATGATTTCTTGTAAAGGTGGATCTACAGGAGCAATGAGAAACCACCTTGGTTTAAAACATAAGATTGTTCTTGACACAAAGAACAATCCTATCTTATCCGGTCCCGTCTACAGGATTCCACAATTAATGCATTGTGCTTTATAAGGAGGGCGTTGCAGAAGCAGTGAACATTAAATTTGCGTGATTTTTCTCGTATTCGCTCGTACTGCGCGTGTACGTAGATCTACAATAAAACTGTGTAATGATTTTACAATCCATTTTTCATGCAAACCTCGTGAAATCGATTGTCTCACTTAGCAGTTATTATCCGGTTAACCGGTTAGATAAATTTCAAATATACGGATATATCCGTTATCCGGATAGTAAAAATTATTGATATCCGAACTAACCCTAGTTCCTATCCCTGCAGAGTGATGAGTGGTGGTTCTAGGTTCATAAAATTTCACACTATTGTGCAATTTTGCATCAGTAACCGTCAAATGCCTTAAAAAGATGACGACTCTGTTATACCACACGTTTAAAAAGCTTGTCAACTGCGCTGACTCAAAACACGTGTTGCCTCGCTTTGAAGTTGTAGTTTCATAAAAGCGTGGAATGTAACTGCTTGATTCAAGAAATATGTCAATATGGAATCGACAACAGAAAGCAGAGAAGCCTTCATGTATTGCCATGATATACAGGGTTTACTGGCGGAGTTGTGAATTCCGATCTACAACTCAACTGAATGTTCATTGACAGCTCAAAGAGGAGCTTAAAGTGCGTCCTTCTCCATAATGGCAATTTATACCGTGCAGTACTAATTGCACATTTAGTTAGTCTTCGTGAAGAATACGGAAACATAAAAAGAGTCATTGAATTGTTGCAATATCACAAGCACAATTGGATCATATGTGTTGACCTTAAAATGCACTTAGGAATACACAGGCGGAGAATTATATCGAAATTGTTCAGAAGCTATTGGAAAGCTACAAAGAACTACCAGTTAACTCTCTAGCTCAAAGAACATAGCCATCTTGCTAATTTCCCGGAAAACCTTGGTGCGGTCAGCGATGAGCAAGGAGAAAGATTCCACCTAGATCTGCCCACAGCTTGAACATGCCAGGAAAAGCTACAAGCGTAAATTTTTGCCCAAAAACTCGCACTTTATTTGTCCTGCAGAAGCAATATCCGTTTTAAGGAACAGAATAGAGCTGTACAAATGTTTATTTGAAAACCATTGAGTTACTTTCGGTTGCTTGTAGTTCTTAAAACGTTTTATACAATAAACGCAGATGTCTTAAATGTTGTACTTTTTTGTGGCTTATGAGACAAAGTGGTGGGTGCCTAGCTGAAAAACTTGACGTGATAGAGAAAAACTGATGTCATTTTTGGATTCAGCGCCCAAAAGTTAGTCAAACACAATTGTTAGATCGAAGTCAACAAAAATTGTGTTCCCTTGTGTTATCAACGAATAAAAGGCGAGTTTGAAAATAATCGAGACTGGGTGTATTGCGAGTATAGTTTAGAGAGTAACTGAAGGACACAGTTTTACGTTGTAAAAGACATAAAAACCGTGTCCGAGGAGCTCCAAACAATTAGCACAAGGAGAATACTTCGAATGGGAAATGTTTTAATTTATGGTTTTCACTTGAAACAAAAGAGCTACGTGCAGTCTCGTTATTTTTCAAACACACCTCGAACTGTCTTATTTCTACATAGATATCGAAGCCTTGATTTTCTGATGTTTCCACGAAAAGATACAAACATATCGAGGCCTTTAAAATACCTTTATCCGGTGGTTCAAAAGAAAGGTCTCAGACAAGACCAAACTTTGTGATGGTTGCTTGTTATAATGGAGCCACAAAAGCTAGTTCCTATAACAGGCTTTCCTTAAACCTAGTGATATGAGCAATAGTTTTTATTAGAGTTGTGGAAAAATAAACTTTCTGGAAACGTAAAACATATACCGAACTTAAACATAGTTAAAAAAGATTAAGCTTCATAAAAAATAAGAGTTTGTCTTAATACGGCAGCTCTTCAAAGTCACTTATATAGATATCCTGTAGCTCCACTCCGGTCTTTGGACTGCAGAGAAGATCTGCTTTCGAATCGCCATTGACATCCTCCAAATAAACTTGAGTGCTTTTCTCTACACAGCCGGGAAAATCCCCTTCCCAATCGGGTTCACCGAAGAAAATGCTATCCTTCTGAACCAGCACTTCTATTGACCTGGTTATGAGTTGAGTAAAATTAAGAGTCGGATAGTGACGAACACTTGGCTGAAACCTGTGTCTTTATTCACCATGAGAATTTATCCTAATAGTACAAATCCGGCGAAAAAATAACAACTTCAAAAATCGGGAAATCATAACTAAGATAGCTGAAGTATTCTCTCTCACTCTCCAGTAAGAAATTATTGCCAAGATCGGTTATAAGTGTAATTTGTCCGAATGAGTGAAAAACCTGCTCCACGAGAAGAGTTAAAATGCCACACTTACCCGTCGCTATGACGACACAATAGATCGTCTTTGAAATCGCCACTGACGTCCCCCGCAATGAGTTCAGCCTCTTCATCAAATCTACAAAATGAAGTACTCCCCTCCCAAACAATATCCGAGTACATTCCTTTCTTTGTTCCAGCGAAAATACGTCTGTTTGTTAAGACACACAACAGGAAACAGGACGCAATTAATTTATCTGCACATAGTATCAAACTGAAATAATTACTGTAAAGCCAATTATCTACGTAGGTTAGAGTATTTCCATGGGCTATTCTACGTGGTACACTAAATTTAATATCAGTTATGCATTGGAAATATTTCCTCTGACCCAAAAGATTGAGTTGAAACAAAGTCAACTTCTGGTCATGATAAGAACTACTATGAACAGAATAAAACGCAGAAGTTCAAGAAAACCTAAAAAAGGATTCCCACAAAAGTTTGTCGATGCTGATGCTTAACCCACTCAGCATATTATGCACTTCTGGAGTTTTAACATTACGTCTACACGTCCAAAGTTAACTAAACCATTACTTGATTTGTTTCCCGCAGACAAGATTTTAAGTTAATTGCATGAAGTCTTACAGTTCAACTACACAGTTACTAATAGAATTGACTTACATAAATCCATCGTCCATATGGCAAAGCAAGTCAGATCTCCAGTCGTATGTAAAATGACCCGAGATGAGTCTCCCATTCATGCAAAGATGTGAGTTTATTGCCACCGGCGTGCCATTAAATAGTTCTTCTCGGACTTCTGCAAATGTTAAAAAATTTAGCATTAAACCTGAAAACCTAAATGAAGGAAAATTTTATACCACCTTCACCTGGAATCTTAAACCCTCCCGACACAAATGCTCTGCCCGTTCTGTTTGTCGTTGGTGCTTTCCAGTCTTTAGCTTGTTCGCAATTGTTAATGGAAGCGATTTCAACCTTGGCAACTTCATGTGTGAGAGTGACACAAACTCCGAATGTTCCATTCCTTCCATTCAAATAGCATTTTCTTTCCCTGCGGCATTTCGGGTGAATGTCTTCATTGGTTGACCAGCTACTCCATTCCGACCAATGTGCAGCTTCTGCATAGTTCAGAATCAAATAAAACATTGCGTGTGAGCAAGCAACTGACGTTTTGCGACAGGACAAAACATCTTTTCCATTGCTTTGCACTGATAGAGGCAGTTTAGTTATGATGACGAAAGCACTACATCTATGTCTTTGCACAAACTGAAAAACAGTCTATGCCTCCTGCATATAGCAAGTGTAGTTTAAGGGAAAGACTGAAGCAAGTTGAACTTGAGTCAACAATTAGTTGTTAAAAAGTAAACCAGAGAAGAAATTTTTCAATAATATGTTGCGGTTGAGCAGCTATTGTCGTAAGTGTATCGCAAGTATGCCGTAATAATGACCCCACCAAATAAAATAAAATCATTAATATATAAGCGTTTGAGTCAAGTATGATACCGGCAGCAGCGACTAGTCAGTGCGGCACTTGCAAGTTTTCGACTCGTCAACATGCCTAAGTTTTGCAAACTCACATCGATTTATTATAAATAAGCAAGAAAAATTTTCTGGTTTCAACAACAAGCTGTTATAAAATATAGAATTGAAGCTTCACTACACGTAATCACGCCGGAAATATTGTGCAAGCACGATGTTTCGTCGAAAACCGCCATATTTTTTAGTGCCAGCATAAAAATACCACAGGTGACAGTACATGTACGAGTATACCATTCGTTTTCTTATGGCAAAGACCAGTACCGGATCAGGCTAGCGCCAACAACCAAGACTGAATGAACCGTCATAAAGCTGTTGCTTAGCATTTACATTCACCTGTAGAAATACACCTACCATAAGGTAATCTAAGTACAAACCAGCTAAGTTCTTCTCGCCTGCACAAACCGTCCTAATCATACTTCGTCCAAACACTAACGTCACGCACGCAAATTTAACACTATGGCGTCATTATTACTAGCACATTTGCGACACATTTTTCGCATTAATTGCTCATTCACAAATAACAATTGATTTTTACTTCTTGATTTAGGAGTTAATTGAGGTTAACTTAATTCTGCACTTGCACTTCACTTTTCCTTTTGAAGACTTTTTGTGTATTTTATGTGTAACACTAAAATAGCGAAAATCAAAATCATTCATTTTACTTACTAGATTTACCCCCATCATCTGGACATCGATATAACGTTTTAATTTTCAGATAATCTGTGTCTCTAAGTCCAATAAATAGGTCATTTTTCTTTTGTCCACGTATTTTCATGCCATTTTTCCCAGATATGGTGGGTTTTCTGTCCTGCTTTGCAAAGGCATTATGTGGAAAATGCATCAAGGATTGTCCATTGTACTCGATATCGAAATCAAGCCAATAACGATGATTAAGTTTTCCAAAGGCAGACTTTCGACCTAGGACAAATTAAACTCAAAAGAAACACAAGCAAAATAATGAATGATAATATTAGAATATAAAACAGCGAATGAGTAAAAAAACTAATACCAAAAGATAAGCACTGGAATAATAACTAAAATCTAAGCAACATACACTTTAAAACTATAAAACTGATGACTAATCTTTGATCCAAAATCTAAATTTACTTGTTACAACCAACAACTTGTTATTAAATAAAGTTTAACATCATCAAAAAGCCTAACCTCTATCCTTTAAAGCACATAAAGAAGTGCACTACTTATCACCATAATATTGCATTTGGTAATTTTAATAAAATCTACAAAGAATTCAGACCTGGAATGATATTTTTCCAGTCTATTTTGACATGACCATCTCTGTCAGCCCTCGTTTGTTCATGATCGAATCCAAGCACATGCATAAAAAGATGTTCTATGCCGGGACTTCCAATACAGTGCTCACTAACAAAAACTGTGTTCTTTTTTGCTCTGAGACCTATGCCTGCACTGTTATACAGAAAAGTTACAAATTTGGTAGCCATGCAAGCTCACTATGATAAGATGGTAGCCTGAATCTTTACGCTCGGATCTTTGCTTGTCTTAAACTCAGCAATGATTCCTCATGGCAAAAACTATGTTTACCGAGAGCTTGTCTTAGTGTGTTTTTGTCTGTTATTTTGGTCTTGCCTGAATTAGAAACTGTTCACTGAGAATATGAAACAGAAGCAAGCTTCAACAATGCCTCACCAAAAAGTATTACGATGGCAGAGTAAAATCGGCGAGCATCAAACTCGGATCGTATACGTCCGAGCAGGACACTCCAACCAAGCAGACACAGGCCATTATTGTGATGTAACATAACAGTTATTCATTTTTTATATGCAAAATGCATTAAGTTATCAAGGTTTAAAACAACTACCTGCAAAAATCCCCCTTTGTTACATACACATAGCTTCCAACCTCATTTTCAATTTGCTGAAACGTTATACAAGTTTTGTATCGAAATGATCTCAATATTCCCTTAATCGCTAGTATTGTTTCGTTACCTGAAAGTAAATTAACAAAAGCAGTGATTATACACTATACTGGCATCATCTTTATGACAAACAAACTTATAACAATTTTAATAACAGCTTCGGCATGCTTTCATTACATATTCACATGTTGAAGTTGGCAACTACAATCATGCTGAATAACAAAGTAACATACTTTTGCACACTAACGTCAAGTTTAAAATGTAAAATACTTGGGGAAATTTGGAAGTAGCCAAAATTCTTAAGTATCATCAAAAGCACCTTAACTTTACCATCTAAGAAGAGAGAATACACAGAAGGGCTTTACCTAGCTGGCTATCATAAAGTACATTGATTGTGGTTTCACCGATCCCCCAGCTATAAATTTTAGCATTGCTTGCAATATCATCAATCAAATCAAAGTGAGATGAAAACTCCTCTTCTTCTGATATAAACATCTGAAAAGGTTTCAAGTTATTCGAAATTCTAGCTCAAGTTGTTTCTACAGTATAGCTTAAAGCAGTGATGGAAACAAGTTAAAATGGACGTGACACAAGTCAAGTCACTAACAGCACAAGTCCAAGTCAAGTCGAGTCATTTTATTTACATTCCCATGCCAAGTCGAGTCAGTACCGTTTATCAATTTACAATCCAATAACAATTGTAATTTCAACTGTATTATAATTTAACTAATTTCAATTGTAATCACTATTTACAATTTATGTTTTGTTTTAGGTCGATAGTAAACAACTTTTTCAACATACGTAATGTAAATATAAGCAAAAAAATCCATTTCTGAACCTTTCGCACATTTCATAGAATGTATTGCAAAGTGTTTTGAATAAATTTTTTCACAAATATCAAAACCAATTCTATAACAATTTGAAATAACTAGTTTTTGACTCAAGTCAAGTCAATCGAAACTTTTATGTTTACACGAGTCAAGTCTTTTAAGCACTAAAACACAAATCAAGTCAAGTCTTTCCAAAAACCTGACTCGAGTCAAGTAGTTAACTGGAGTCTTTCCACTTCTGGCTTAAAATAACAATAGAAATATTTCTTAAAAACTTTGTTTGATGTCAAGCCAAATATGTACAAATATATCAAACTATATTTGGTTGAAAAAAACATTTCACAAAATTCAAAATTTTTGTGTGAAGAGCACAATTTCCTGCAAGTTAGATTAATTAATAAATTTGCCAGTTAGTATAAAATATTGTATATTGCCACTCACCTTTGTCATCAGGGGAATTTCTTCCTTGACAAACTGAACGTCACCCTGAAATAGGCCAGATTCTTGACATTCACATGAATTAGGACAGTTCTTTTCATCACTCTTATAACCAAACGGGCATTCTTCCGAGCACGATTTAATATCAAACCGACACCTTTTTACTGTCAACATTTAACGTTGGAGAAATAAAACACATATTTAATCAGCTGTGGTTATGCATATTTAGGTAAATGAAACAAAACATACATGAGCAGAGGTTGAGCTGGATCGGGCTGCTTGCAATATCAATGTGTCGGCCAGTTCGCTTTGCTTCGCTTATGTTTCTGCAAACATCACCAGGTGCTGGCAGACCTATGCGGGCATTGTGTAAATTAGCTATGGTAATTGCAAATCCTAAAACCATGCGTAATAAAAACAGTTTTTCAAGCACAAATTTTTTTTATCGTATATGATACCTTACATATCAATGAACTATAGTAGTAAAACATATTCTGTAATCGCAATGTTCAACAAATCAATAAAATAAAATTTTTTTTATTAGGCTTTAAATTGCTAGTGATGTCTAACCAAAGTGGATGATATTTTATTGACTACCGTATAACAAAACAAAATTGTAGAAGAAGGACATGCCTGGCTCATCAGCAAAGCGCAGGTGCACTACTGTATGAGCAATGAGCATGCTATGTACAACTAGTGTTTTAAAGGTGTGTTTGGGGACCAAAATGGTCTCTTAAAGTTAATGCTTCCACACCTACAGCAGAAAATTCGCAGCAGTCTTTAAAAGTTGCCGACTCTTAAAACTTATTAACAATCACCAAAGTAAAACTTTAAAAGACCTGTGCACAACACACTACTTTGTTCGAAAGCATTTTGGGCATCATGTGCCTTCTAGTAATTATAAAGCAAGATCAGTTTGACCTGGAGATAGTAATATTCATAAGTTAAACATGTTGACATATTAAAACTGTAAAACAGCATGTTTGACTCACCCTGCACGCTAAATATAAACAATCCAAGACTGCCCGCAAGAAAGGCTGCACACACTGCCATGCTGGCTTTACGAATCATTTCGGCACGTTCCGTTTTCCCTAAATGTAAATTGCTTACTTTGTTTTCATGAGTTATGGGAAATTGATGCATTGCCTACTAAAGTCCAACACATTTTACTGATTTAACAAAATTATTGATAGTTTAAAATTTTGCTGATACAATACAATTCAAACAGTATATGTAAATGGAATAGGGCAGAGGTGTACAACACATGACCAGCCAACTATTTTATGTGGCCCACATAAACTTTAATGTTGGTCATGATTTACAAATGCCTTCCTTCCCTTTATTGTACAGCACTATGAGAAACACGAAGGCTATAATTATGTATATACGGCATCGAATGTCTGACCTCGTTTTTGCAAACATATGTGCTCTGCATTAATCACATCACAATTGAGGCAGTTTTTATGACTTCTTTACTAGCATTTCTTACAAAACAAAGGAAAGATAGAAGAAGCCAAGCATTACAATAATTACAGACAGTAATCAGATATGAGGTTAAGAAGACTTTTGGCAATGACAAAATAACAATTTTTTAGGAGCTTTACATAAGTAGATGTGGCCTCAACATAAAATTTATTGATTTTCTGACTGTCGCAGTTTTCTGAACTCTTTAATTTGGCTGTTTACATAAAACTGTTGCACACCCATAGAATAATTCACAACTACAAACGTACTTTAATTTAATACAAAATAAACATGATTTACCGTTAACAACGTCCTTTGCATCCAAGGCAATTTCAACTGTCGTTTCATTTGCTTCCTTTGATTCTAATTGTGTATACATTCCACAAATTGATTGTCAGGGTAAACAAAATTGATGCAAACAAGTTGAAACAACAGAAAAAGTTAAGCTACCATATTTATATCATTATTACATCATCCTACTAAAATAGAGACAAAATAGACTTATCAAACTGGAACGCAATTGACGCATACTGAAGTGACCAAGTTTAAATTGAGTAAAGCATGACCACAAAAACAGTTATAACACAAAACAAACATTGACTCACTGTGATCAACTCTCTTTTTGTCTAAATCGATTTCAACTGTTGATCCATCTACTTTTCTTTGTTCTAAATGTATATGCATTCCACAAGTTGACTGACAGAGTAATCAAAATTTGATGCATATATATAAAAGGTGGCTTTAGATACACTACATGTATATATATAACTAACTTTTCAAAGTAACGAATATATATATAAAGTTTGTTTTTTAATGAAACAAGGATGGTTTGTAATAAACACTTGTTATTCCAAACATTCTACTCGTTTAACCGAGTTACTAATCAGGTAATAATTTGTTGTTGTACAATATATGCAAAATACATTAAAGCATTGGAATTTTTTAACACCACAAGCAAGGCTAAAACATGTTAAATCAAATAAGACATCAAATTGCTAAAATATATGCAACACAAAACATGACTTACCATGATCATCTTCCTTTGTGTCTGGGGCAAATTTAACATTCATTTTATCTACCATTCCTTGTTCTAAAATTACATACATTGAAACCACAATTTAACAAACAGAGTGAATATAAATTAGTGCATACAGAAGAAAAAATTTTAAAAGTTATCATGCAAATTACAACAATTCCAATGAAATAAGGCATTATTGAAACATATATACTTAGGGCCACGAAACAAAAGAAATAAAACTTACCCTGATCATCCTTCTTAGTATCTGAAGCAATTTCAACAGCCATTTCATCTACTATTTCTGGATCTATATGCAAATTACATATTTGTAAAATATGAAAGGGTCATTAAAATTGATGCAAAGTTTAAGCAACAGAAAGACTTAAGTTAGCAAACTAACTCTTTCACCCATACTAATGAAATAAGGATAAACAATTAGTGATTCTACAAACTGGAACAAAATAGATCCACACTAAATTAACACTCCAATCAATACATAAACTTTCATTACAATAGAACGGTGATGGAGTGATACGGTGTGTAATGATAGATCTGATAATTCTAACATTCTATTGATTTAACCGAGTTATTAACAGCGAAGATAATTAACAATTTACTGTTATATATACTACATTATGACAGTAGAGCTTTTTTTAAAACTGGAAAGCAAAACATATTTATATACTGTACCACAATTTAAATGGAATAGGGAACTAGGCTCCCAAGCATGAGTACTTCTACCCCTTAGGCATATGAGATCAGATTTTAAGGAATCTGAAGTTCAAGTTTTTCTTGACTTGTTTGTGCTAGCAAAGATTTATTATTATAGGGGTACTAAAAATGCCCCAGTGAAATAACGGGGGATGGACAATATAAAAGGTTGGGAGCGTTTGTATCAAATTGCAAAACTATTTATAACACAAAAGATACACGGCTTACTGTGATCTTCTTCCGTTGTAGCTGGGGCAATTTCAACAGCAGTCGCATCAACCGGTACTATATCTTGCTCTATAAGCATATATACTATGTAACTGGATTGTCAGGGTAAATGCAATAGATATATACAAACAATAAAAGCTTTAGGCTAGCGCATGGTCGAGATAGTGATTTCACCAATCCTATTACGGCAAAATTGTGGAAAACAAAATAAACTTCTCCAACCGTGTTGCACTTGATGCATATACTAAAGTGATAATAACTCAAATTGAAAAAAGTATTATTGCAAGTTTACAAGTTGCAAAATATATATCATGCTTAGGGCTATAACACAAAACAAATAAAATTTACCTTGATCATCTTCCTTTGTATCTGACGCGATTTCAACTGCCGTTTCATTTAATATTTCTACATCTACATGCATATACATTTCAGTAATTTGACTGTCAAGGAAAAGAAAACCAATGCAAAATGTAAACAGCAGAAAAAACTTAACCTACCAAAATAATTAGATCACCAATGCTACTGAAATGATTGAAAATAAAAATGACCACTCGAACCAGGTCACAAATAATGCATAGCAAAATAATAAAAATTTTTAAAAATAGGGCATTAGTGCAATATTTATATATTATATATAATACAAAGCAAACATGGTTTACCTTGATCATCTTCCTTTGTATCGGAGGCAACTTCAACTGTGGTTTCATTTATTGTTTCTACATCTACATGCATATACATTTCAATAATTTGACTGTCAAGGAAAAGAAAACTAATGCAAAATGCAAACAGCAGAAAAAAACTTAACCTACCAAAATAATTAGATCACCAATGTTAGTGAAATAATGGAAAACAAAAGTGACCCATCAAACCAAGTCACAAATAATGCATACTAAAATAATAAAAATTTTGAAAAATAGGGCATTACTGCAATATCTAATACATAGCAAACATGGCTTACTGTGATCATCTTCCTTTGTATCTGATGCAACTTCAGCAGTTGTTTCATCTACTTTTTCATGCTCTAAATCATATACATTCCATAATTTAACTTACAGGATAGATAAAATTAATAAACACATTAGAAAGACTTCAGCTAAGGCAAAACTATTTCAGCAATCTACTAAAGTCATAGAAAACAAAACTTGTGACTTAAACTGCAACGCGTTATGTTATGTGTGTTATGCAAGCTTTTATAAGAAGCCAAAAACTTTGCAAATTCAAGTATTCAACGCTTCTATATTTAATCTAGGCATAAAGGTATAAATGCATAATAAGCAACTTTAAACTGAAAGTAATGTACTTACAATTACCACAAAATTTATTTCAACCCTTACCGCTGCTTGCTCACACATACTGGTTGTTTACAACAGTGTATCAGTAATTTAAAAGCATTCTATTGTGTATTTTTATAAATTTAGTTTCATCTTACAGAAAAATAGTACATTGACTCACAGTTTTTGCATTTTTGTATAATGGTTGTGCATAAAAAGTTTAACTTTTCGGCCAATGCTACAATTAAAACACTCTAGACGTGTTTTGTGATAACATATTGGCAGCAAAAATGGAACAGCTATTCATTATACATAAATGTTATTCATTCGTTACATACATGGTTACACAATGCACAAACCAATGTCATTGTGCCTGCAGCACAAATTTAATTCATATAGCTTGGCAAGAGAATGAGATTGACCAAGACAAATTGTCATAAGATGTGCATTGCAAATTAAGCACAATTTTATATTTTATACCGATATGTCTATCATCTTTTAAAATTCATGATAAACATGACTTACCGTGATCATCTTCCTCTGTGTCTGAGGCAATTCCAGCATTTGCTTCACCAAGATTAGATGAAGATGCCATTATGATCACAATACAGAACACAGACAATCTAGTTTTTTATCATAATCCAACTTCCAACTAAAAAAAATCTACAGACATGGTAAAGTTATCTAAATTCTTTAAATTATGTTAGTCACCCTTCTTCTGTTGATAATATCTTGTTTTATATATATCATACATAAACAGCCAAAAACTTTTTAACTGGAAACATGTGGTACACCAGAGTAGTGCGTAAAGTTTTTAGTGCAAGTTGTTTGGTCAATAACAAACGTCGACAAGAGATGAAATTCGTAATAACTGGTTTTCAGAAATATAAGCCCATTAAAAATGAAATTGGCAGATAAATATTGGCTAATCACCATGTAAACTCTTATGCATTTCACGACGCATGTTTCGCTGACCACAAATCTTGACGTTGTATTGCACAAATCCAATACGTAGGAGTTAAGCCGCTGTAAAATACGAACTAAGCAACCTATTTTTTCTTTACCATGTAAAGAAACTCATATGTTACTCACCTGAGCTAAACATTTATAATCTGATGCGTAAAATCCTGTATGGGTCTTGCATTTTAGCACACAGAGATGTCTGTGCAAAAATATAGGTCTGTGCAAAAATATGTTTCATGCCACGCCAATATTAAAACTCTAAATATTTTCTGCCGTAACTAAGCCTTGCCTAATTTCTAATTTTTTGACCAAAGATAGCACAGTGTTACCATTTCCTTTAGACATTCCAGTTGGCATACCATGTCTTTGGCGTACTCGTTATGTACAACATATTGACCTTTGGCGTATGTGTCGCATAGAATGCACCATGGCTAAAGGTCAGGTTGGGATATGCTAGATGGCAGTTGCCATGGATTTAGTATGGAAAGGTTATTGCAATATTTTGAAGCGCATGTGCAATCAAGACTAGTGAATATAATGAAAATTTTTGCAATTAGCCTAGCCTGCACACTACAAGTATTTAAAAAACTTCAATAGTGGAAAGTGTGGCACATTAACGCACGAGATTCATCACTGCGCACACCAAACTTTTTCATCGTCATGCTGATTAAAAATAAATAATTACAAAAAAACAGGTTGTTTGAACACCAATTAAATAGGCTAAATAAACAAAAAGTTTACGCTTCTGTGCATGCTATCATGCCAAAGTTTGGGTCGTAACTTGCATAATTTCTTGTCGAAAATTGCTGTACTCTCCAGTTGGCCATAGAGGAATGTTCGGCAGTTGCATACAGAGGATTCAACGTGCAAGTCAAATTTCCTTATTTTTATGCCGATTTATAATAAAAAAAGAAAAACTGGTTGTTCAAATGCCAATTTATAGTTAATAAACAAAGAATTGAGGTTTCAGTGCACTCTACCATGTCAAAATATACATCTTTGCATGCACGAAATCTCGTCAAAAACTTCAGTACTTTCTGGTCGGGATAACACTGAAACTTTCCAGTGTAGGCTTAGCTTAAAAACTTGCATTTCCTCGTCTTCAGTCTTATTTTAAAGGTAACTAGGCTATTTCGCACCAAATGACAACCTTGCATTTTGACTTCAATCATTTTAATCAATCTTTTTATTCTTTTTCTTAAAAGCGCGGTGGAGACAAAAACTCAAGCCAGTTGCTAATAACACACACAAATGAACAGGAAAAAGCCGAAAAGGCTTAAGACGTGCTCAAAATAATGTTAATAATTGCTGGTAACAACTAGCACGCCACTAACCTATAATTAGGCTAGTTAAATCCATAAAACATAAGTTGAAAAAGCTAAAATTAAGCAAAAGAGCATCAGGTGGTGTATTCAAGCAACTGATGAATGAAAACTGTTTCAATGCTGTACATCAGTGAAAAACACAAACTTTGATAATGAGTTTCCAACTTATAATGGTATGGTTCGGCACCACTAGGTATCGAACACGGAACATGAACCACGTTTGTTGCTGACCAGCGATTAAACCACTCGTCTATTGAACCGACAATGAAACGTAATGTTTTGCCAAACTTGCTGATCACCTGTAAAACAATGGAATAAGCGCCTACACAGGACGCAACCAACAATCAACTTTCCTGCCAACTTCGCTCGTTCTCATAAACGCCTAACGCAACCAATTAGGTAGGCCTAGCCCATAGTCCTATACAGTAGGCTACAGCACCAACAAACCCACTTGCCGACGACCAACAGAAGATGCCCCTAACGACGAAAATAAAACGTGCATTATTTGCAAGCGTAACCAGGAACACAAATAACGTAATTTGAAGTCATTTTCAAATTAAGTGAGGATCAAGTTCACTAAAGGCTAAAATTGAGTTAGGAGCTCCTTATTTAAAATCAGCCGGTATAAGCCTATATCAGTAGTAGGCTATTAAGTAATTTGATATTAAGTTATGCATAGTTAAAATATAAAGAACATCTAATTAATACCAGATGTTTCAAAGTGCTTTTTGCGTGAAGTTGCCTCAAAAATATCTTGTTTTCCCCAAAGCATTTAGTACTACGTCCATTTAATGGATCATACAAACAGTAAAATAGTTGTTAATAATATTTTAGTGCATTTGTATATATGCAAACAAAAACAGATTTCTTTCATCCACCATTAATGTTAAAAATTATAGGTAAGTTTCGTTTGCTTGTCATTAGTTGTTTTGTTGAGTTGAAAAGCAGCAGATTCGGATTTGCGTAAATATCAACAATTATTTTTGGTATTTTCACGAATCCAAAACTCTTCTTACTTGACACGATGTTTTATGCAGCGGTTAATTACCAGTTTTAAGACTGTAGGCTATAAACTGATTCTTCATCATGTTGTTGTGAACGTGAATTGGACGATACAAGTTACTTGTGTAGAAGCGGGAACGTATGGACGTGAATATTTTGTTAAATAACTATATGCGAATCAAATGAGCTCAATAAGCTGTTTACGGCTTATAAATAGCTAAAAAACTGACTTAAGTTAATCCTCGAAGCTTGAATCTTCTGTAAAGAATTTCCAAGTGTTTTGCCATAACGTTGTTCGTTTGTTGTGGAAAAGCTTAAGGGGTCATGTCCCAATTCAAAGAGATAGGCTTTTCAATGCAAAGTATATTAAATCAAGAAGCTACCAACGCAAAACTACATCATAAACCTACCCTGAATTTTGGCTTGCAACAAGACCTAGGTTATGTCTGTCTACAGTCTTAATTTGGACAAAATCCATGTACTCAGTTTTCTATAACAATTGCCTAAACTTTACAACAAGTTTTTAGCTTAACACTTTATGACAAATACTCCAAAAAAACAAAAATTCAAACCCACACAAAATTTACAACTTAGCCTAGACCTGGAACCAGCTGTCGTCAAAGCAACGACGAACTACTCCACATCGACGTCACATGCGCATTGGACCGGAAAATTTTTACTTTTTTTAATATGACGCATTGAGTGCGACACGGTCACAATCACTGTGTTGCCGGCACGAAATTGTCGTTTTATTGGGAAGTGACCCCTTAAACGTGAAGAAATTCATAAATTTTAGTTTTACTTATGACTATATCTATATATAGATATCTATATATATTATATAAGGTAAGTGATTAGGATTAGGATTAGGTGATTAGTAGGGCAAGTTTTTGCAACTTTTGCAACTTTATTTACAGCTTCCGGCAGCTTCCTAAATACTCAGGATTTACGTGACCTAGACGTGAGTCTAGCCAGCTGGTGGCTTAGACGTGAGTCTAGCCAGCTGGTGGCCTAGAGTCTAGAGTCTAGAGTCTAGAGTCTGGTGGCCTAGAGTCTAGAGGCTAGAGTCTAGAGTCTGGTGGCCTAGAGTCTAGAGTCTGGTGGCCAGCTGGTGGCCTAGACGTGAGTCTAGCCAGCTGGTGGCCTACACGTGAGTCTAGCCAGCTGGTGGCCTAGACGTGAGTCTAGCCAGCTGGTGGCCTAGACGTGAGTCTAGCCAGCTGGTGGCCTAGACGTGAGTCTAGCCAGCTGGTGGCCTAGCCAGCAATGGTCATCAAACGGTTGTTGGCTCGTCGCTCTGCGGCTCGCTGGTTTGAACCTGCAGCTTGTCTGTCGACGTTCTCCGGTTTTTCCACTGTGCTATGAGTTCCACCCGGCGGCTCTATGCTTTCTGTGCTTAATGTTCAATGCAAATAGATAAAATCGCACTTTTCGCAAATCACTTATGGAAGCGTGATTCCAATTCCGCGTTGGCGGCAGGATTCGAACCCAAGCGGGCAGAGCCCAGCAGATTTCTGGTCTGTCGCCTTAACCACTCGGCCACGACAACTGTGCTTAATGCATAGATGAAATAGTTAAAATACCACATTTCCGAATATCCATATGAAATTGCAAAAGTAATATCGGCGTTGTCGGCAGGATTCGAACCTACGCGGGCTGGGCCCAACAGATTTCGAGTCTGTCGCCTTAACCACTCGGCCACGACAACTGTGATTAATGCATAGATGAAATAGTTAAAATGGCACATTTCCGAATATCCATATGAAATTGCAAAAGTAATATCTGCATTGTCGGCAGGATTCGAACCTACGCGGGCAGGGCCCAACAGATTTAGAGTCTGTCGCCTTAACCACTCGGCCACGACAACTGTGCTTAATGCATAGATGAAATAGATAAAATCGCACTTTTCCGAATATCCATATGAAATTGCAAAAGTAATATCGGCGTTGTCGGCAAGATTCGAACCTACGCGGGCATAGCCTAACAGATTTCAAGTCTGTCGCCTTAACCACTCGGCCACGACAACTGTGCTTAATGTGAAATGCAAATAGATAAAATGGCACTTTTCTCGAATCACTAGATAGATTCCACCATGTCGGTGTTTCCGGAATCTTCTCCTGACTTTCAAATCTGACAAGATGAAAATGTAGCTAGCGTAGTCTAGATGAAAATCAAGCTAGCGTAGTCTAGATGAAAATCAAACTAGCGTAGTCTAGATGAAAATCAAGCAAGCGTAGTCTAGATGAAAATCAAGCTAGCGTAGTCTAGATGAAAATCAAGCTGATTTCGAGAACTAGCTACGCCTACGTCTCTGTAGTGTATTAACTATAAGCTAGTTTCAACTAAATTTTAAGTACTAAAGTAAACTTCTGTTATTTGCTTAAGGGGTCATGTCCCAATTCAAAGAGATAGGCTTTTCAATGCAAAGTACATTAAATCAAGAAGCTACCAACGCAAAACTACATCATAAACCTACCCTGAATTTTGGCTTGCAACAAGACCTAGGTTATGTCTGTCTACAGTCTTAATTTGGACAAAATCCATGTACAGTACTCAGTTTTCTATAACAATTGCCTAAACTTTACAACAAGTTTTTAGCTTAACACTTTATGACAAATACTCCAAAAAAACAAAAATTCAAACCCACACAAAATTTACAACTTAGCCTAGACCTGGAACCAGCTGTCGTCAAAGCAACGACGAACTACTCCACATCGACGTCACATGCGCATTGGACCGGAAAATTTTTACTTTTTTTAATATGACGCATTGAGTGCGACACGGTCACAATCACTGTGTTGCCGGCACAAAATTGTCGTTTTATTGGGAAGTGACCCCTTAAACGTGAAGAAATTCATAAATTTTAGTTTTACTTATGACTATATCTATATATAGATATCTATATATATTATATAAGGTAAGTGATTAGGATTAGGATTAGGTGATTAGTAGGGCAAGTTTTTGCAACTTTTGCAACTTTATTTACAGCTTCCGACAGCTTCCTAAATACTCAGGATTTACGTGACCTAGACGTGAGTCTAGCCAGCTGGTGGCCTAGACGTGAGTCTAGCCAGCTGGTGGCCTAGAGTCTCGAGTCTAGAGTCTGGTGGCCTAGAGTCTAGAGGCTAGAGTCTAGAGTCTGGTAGCCTAGAGTCTAGAGTCTGGTGGCCAGCTGGTGGCCTAGACGTGAGTCTAGCCAGCTGGTGGCCTAGACGTGAGTCTAGCCAGCTGGTGGCCTAGACGTGAGTCTAGCCAGCTGGTGGCCTAGACGTGAGTCTAGCCAGCTGGTGGCCTAGACGTGAGTCTAGCCAGCTGGTGGCCTAGCCAGCAATGGTCATCAAACGGTTGTTGGCTCGTCGCTCTGCGGCTCGCTGGTTTGAACCTGCAGCTTGTCTGTCGACGTTCTCCGGTTTTTCCACTGTGCTATGAGTTCCACCCGGCGGCCCTATGCTTTCTGTGCTTAAAGTTCAATGCAAATAGATAAAATCGCACTTTTCGCAAATCACTTATGGAAGCGTGATTCCAATTCCGCGTTGGCGGCAGGATTCGAACCCAAGCGGGCAGAGCCCAGCAGATTTCTGGTCTGTCGCCTTAACCACTCGGCCACGACAACTGTGCTTAATGCATAGATGAAATAGTTAAAATACCACATTTCCGAATATCCATATGAAATTGCAAAAGTAATATCGGCGTTGTCGGCAGGATTCGAACCTACGCGGGCATAGCCTAACAGATTTCAAATCTGTCGCCTTAACCACTCGGCCACGACAACTGTGCTTAATTTGAAATGCAAATAGATAAAATGGCACTTTTCTCGAATCACTAGATAGATTCCACCATGTCGGTGTTTCCGGAATCTTCTCCTGACTTTCAAATCTGACAAGATGAAAATGTAGCTAGCGTAGTCTAGATGAAAATCAAGCTAGCGTAGTCTAGATGAAAATCAAGCTAGCGTAGTCTAGATGAAAATCAAGCAAGCGTAGTCTAAATGAAAATCAAGCTAGCGTAGTCTAAATGAAAATCAAGCTGATTTCGAGACCTAGCTACGCCTACGTCTCTGTAGTGTATTAACTATAAGCTAGTTTCAACTAAATTTTAAGTACAAAAGTAAACTTCTGTTATTTGCTTAAGGGGTCATGTTCCAATTCAAAGAGATAGGCTTTTCAATGCAAAGTACATTAAATCAAGAAGCTACCAACGCAAAACTACATCATAAACCTACCCTGAATTTTGGCTTGCAACAAGACCTAGGTTATGTCTGTCTACAGTCTTAATTTGGACAAAATCCATGTACTCAGTTTTCTATAACAATTGCCTAAACTTTACAACAAGTTTTTAGCTTAACACTTTATGACAAATACTCCAAAAAAACAAAAATTCAAACCCACACAAAATTTACAACTTAGCCTAGACCTGGAACCAGCTGTCGTCAAAGCAACGACGAACTACTCCACATCGACGTCACATGCGCATTGGACCGGAAAATTTTTACTTTTTTTAATATGACGCATTGAGTGCGACACGGTCACAATCACTGTGTTGCCGGCACAAAATTGTCGTTTTATTGGGAAGTGACCCCTTAAACGTGAAGAAATTCATAAATTTTAGTTTTACTTATGACTATATCTATATATAGATATCTATATATATTATATAAGGTAAGTGATTAGGATTAGGTGATTAGTAGGGCAAGTTTTTGCAACTTTATTTACAGCTTCCGGCAGCTTGCTAAATACTCAGGATTTACGTGACCTAGACGTGAGTCTAGCCAGCTGGTGGCCTAGACGTGAGTCTAGCCAGCTGGTGGCCTAGAGTCTAGAGTCTAGTATCTGGTGGCCTAGAGTCTAGAGTCTAGAGTCTGGTGGCCTAGAGTCTAGAGTCTGGTGGCCAGCTGGTGGCCTAGACGTGAGTCTAGCCAGCTGGTGGCCTAAACGTGAGGCTAGCCAGCTGGTGACCTAGACGTGAGGCTAGCCAGCTGGTGGCCTAGACGTGAGTCTAGCCAGCTGGTGGCCTAGACGTGAGTCTAGCCAGCTGGTGGCCTAGACGTGAGTCTAGCCAGCTGGTGGCCTAGCCAGCAATGGTTATCAAACGGTTGTTGGCTCGTCGCTCTGCGGCTCGCTGGTTTGAACCTGCAGCTTGTCTGTCGACGTTCTCCGGTTTTTCCACTGTGCTATGAGTTCCACCCGGCGGCCCTATGCTTTCTGTGCTTAACGTTCAATGCAAATAGATAAAATCGCACTTTTCGCAAATCACTTATGGAAGCGTGATTCCAATTCCGCGTTGGCGGCAGGATTCGAACCTAAGCGGGCAGAGCCCAGCAGATTTCTGGTCTGTCGCCTTAACCACTCGGCCACGACAACTGTGCTTAATGCATAGATGAAATAGTTAAAATACCACATTTCCGAATATCCATATGAAATTGCAAAAGTAATATCGGCGTTGTCGGCAGGATTCGAACCTACGCGGGCTGGGCCCAACAGATTTCGAGTCTGTCGCCTTAACCACTCGGCCACGACAACTGTGATTAATGCATAGATGAAATAGTTAAAATGGCACATTTCCGAATATCCATATGAAATTGCAAAAGTAATATCTGCATTGTCGGCAGGATTCGAACCTACGCGGGCAGGGCCCAACAGATTTAGAGTCTGTCGCCTTAACCACTCGGCCACGACAACTGTGCTTAATGCATAGATGAAATAGATAAAATCGCACTTTTCCGAATATCCATATGAGATTGCAAAAGTAATATCGGCGTTGTCGGCAAGATTCGAACCTACGCGGGCATAGCCTAACAGATTTCAAATCTGTCGCCTTAACCACTCGGCCACGACAACTGTGCTTAATTTGAAATGCAAATAGATAAAATGGCACTTTTCTCGAATCACTAGATAGATTCCACCATGTCGGTGTTTCCGGAATCTTCTCCTGACTTTCAAATCTGACAAGATGAAAATGTAGCTAGCGTAGTCTAGATGAAAATCAAGCTAGCGTAGTCTAGATGAAAATCAAGCTAGCGTAGTCTAGATGAAAATCAAGCAAGCGTAGTCTAAATGAAAATCAAGCTAGCGTAGTCTAAATGAAAATCAAGCTGATTTCGAGACCTAGCTACGCCTACGTCTCTGTAGTGTATTAACTATAAGCTAGTTTCAACTAAATTTTAAGTACAAAAGTAAACTTCTGTTATTTGCTTAAGGGGTCATGTTCCAATTCAAAGAGATAGGCTTTTCAATGCAAAGTACATTAAATCAAGAAGCTACCAACGCAAAACTACATCATAAACCTACCCTGAATTTTGGCTTGCAACAAGACCTAGGTTATGTCTGTCTACAGTCTTAATTTGGACAAAATCCATGTACTCAGTTTTCTATAACAATTGCCTAAACTTTACAACAAGTTTTTAGCTTAACACTTTATGACAAATACTCCAAAAAAACAAAAATTCAAACCCACACAAAATTTACAACTTAGCCTAGACCTGGAACCAGCTGTCGTCAAAGCAACGACGAACTACTCCACATCGACGTCACATGCGCATTGGACCGGAAAATTTTTACTTTTTTTAATATGACGCATTGAGTGCGACACGGTCACAATCACTGTGTTGCCGGCACAAAATTGTCGTTTTATTGGGAAGTGACCCCTTAAACGTGAAGAAATTCATAAATTTTAGTTTTACTTATGACTATATCTATATATAGATATCTATATATATTATATAAGGTAAGTGATTAGGATTAGGATTAGGTGATTAGTAGGGCAAGTTTTTGCAACTTTTGCAACTTTATTTACAGCTTCCGACAGCTTCCTAAATACTCAGGATTTACGTGACCTAGACGTGAGTCTAGCCAGCTGGTGGCCTAGACGTGAGTCTAGCCAGCTGGTGGCCTAGAGTCTCGAGTCTAGAGTCTGGTGGCCTAGAGTCTAGAGGCTAGAGTCTAGAGTCTGGTGGCCTAGAGTCTAGAGTCTGGTGGCCAGCTGGTGGCCTAGACGTGAGTCTAGCCAGCTGGTGGCCTACACGTGAGTCTAGCCAGCTGGTGGCCTAGACGTGAGTCTAGCCAGCTGGTGGCCTAGACGTGAGTCTAGCCAGCTGGTGGCCTAGACGTGAGTCTAGCCAGCTGGTGGCCTAGACGTGAGTCTAGCCAGCTGGTGGCCTAGCCAGCAATGGTCATCAAACGGTTGTTGGCTCGTCGCTCTGCGGCTCGCTGGTTTGAACCTGCAGCTTGTCTGTCGACGTTCTCCGGTTTTTCCACTGTGCTATGAGTTCCACCCGGCGGCCCTATGCTTTCTGTGCTTAAAGTTCAATGCAAATAGATAAAATCGCACTTTTCGCAAATCACTTATGGAAGCGTGATTCCAATTCCGCGTTGGCGGCAGGATTCGAACCCAAGCGGGCAGAGCCCAGCAGATTTCTGGTCTGTCGCCTTAACCACTCGGCCACGACAACTGTGCTTAATGCATAGATGAAATAGTTAAAATACCACATTTCCGAATATCCATATGAAATTGCAAAAGTAATATCGGCGTTGTCGGCAGGATTCGAACCTACGCGGGCATAGCCTAACAGATTTCAAATCTGTCGCCTTAACCACTCGGCCACGACAACTGTGCTTAATTTGAAATGCAAATAGATAAAATGGCACTTTTCTCGAATCACTAGATAGATTCCACCATGTCGGTGTTTCCGGAATCTTCTCCTGACTTTCAAATCTGACAAGATGAAAATGTAGCTAGCGTAGTCTAGATGAAAATCAAGCTAGCGTAGTCTAGATGAAAATCAAGCTAGCGTAGTCTAGATGAAAATCAAGCAAGCGTAGTCTAAATGAAAATCAAGCTAGCGTAGTCTAAATGAAAATCAAGCTGATTTCGAGACCTAGCTACGCCTACGTCTCTGTAGTGTATTAACTATAAGCTAGTTTCAACTAAATTTTAAGTACAAAAGTAAACTTCTGTTATTTGCTTAAGGGGTCATGTTCCAATTCAAAGAGATAGGCTTTTCAATGCAAAGTACATTAAATCAAGAAGCTACCAACGCAAAACTACATCATAAACCTACCCTGAATTTTGGCTTGCAACAAGACCTAGGTTATGTCTGTCTACAGTCTTAATTTGGACAAAATCCATGTACTCAGTTTTCTATAACAATTGCCTAAACTTTACAACAAGTTTTTAGCTTAACACTTTATGACAAATACTCCAAAAAAACAAAAATTCAAACCCACACAAAATTTACAACTTAGCCTAGACCTGGAACCAGCTGTCGTCAAAGCAACGACGAACTACTCCACATCGACGTCACATGCGCATTGGACCGGAAAATTTTTACTTTTTTTAATATGACGCATTGAGTGCGACACGGTCACAATCACTGTGTTGCCGGCACAAAATTGTCGTTTTATTGGGAAGTGACCCCTTAAACGTGAAGAAATTCATAAATTTTAGTTTTACTTATGACTATATCTATATATAGATATCTATATATATTATATAAGGTAAGTGATTAGGATTAGGTGATTAGTAGGGCAAGTTTTTGCAACTTTATTTACAGCTTCCGGCAGCTTGCTAAATACTCAGGATTTACGTGACCTAGACGTGAGTCTAGCCAGCTGGTGGCCTAGACGTGAGTCTAGCCAGCTGGTGGCCTAGAGTCTAGAGTCTAGTATCTGGTGGCCTAGAGTCTAGAGTCTAGAGTCTGGTGGCCTAGAGTCTAGAGTCTGGTGGCCAGCTGGTGGCCTAGACGTGAGTCTAGCCAGCTGGTGGCCTAAACGTGAGTCTAGCCAGCTGGTGGCCTAGACGTGAGTCTAGCCAGCTGGTGGCCTAGACGTGAGGCTAGCCAGCTGGTGACCTAGACGTGAGGCTAGCCAGCTGGTGGCCTAGACGTGAGTCTAGCCAGCTGGTGGCCTAGACGTGAGTCTAGCTAGCTGGTGCCCTAGACGTGAGTCTAGCCAGCTGGTGGCCTAGCCAGCAATGGTTATCAAACGGTTGTTGGCTCGTCGCTCTGCGGCTCGCTGGTTTGAACCTGCAGCTTGTCTGTCGACGTTCTCCGGTTTTTCCACTGTGCTATGAGTTCCACCCGGCGGCCCTATGCTTTCTGTGCTTAACGTTCAATGCAAATAGATAAAATCGCACTTTTCGCAAATCACTTATGGAAGCGTGATTCCAATTCCGCGTTGGCGGCAGGATTCGAACCTAAGCGGGCAGAGCCCAGCAGATTTCTGGTCTGTCGCCTTAACCACTCGGCCACGACAACTGTGCTTAATGCATAGATGAAATAGTTAAAATACCACATTTCCGAATATCCATATGAAATTGCAAAAGTAATATCGGCGTTGTCGGCAGGATTCGAACCTACGCGGGCTGGGCCCAACAGATTTCGAGTCTGTCGCCTTAACCACTCGGCCACGACAACTGTGATTAATGCATAGATGAAATAGTTAAAATGGCACATTTCCGAATATCCATATGAAATTGCAAAAGTAATATCTGCATTGTCGGCAGGATTCGAACCTACGCGGGCAGGGCCCAACAGATTTAGAGTCTGTCGCCTTAACCACTCGGCCACGACAACTGTGCTTAATGCATAGATGAAATAGATAAAATCGCACTTTTCCGAATATCCATATGAGATTGCAAAAGTAATATCGGCGTTGTCGGCAAGATTCGAACCTACGCGGGCATAGCCTAACAGATTTCAAATCTGTCGCCTTAACCACTCGGCCACGACAACTGTGCTTAATTTGAAATGCAAATAGATAAAATGGCACTTTTCTCGAATCACTAGATAGATTCCACCATGTCGGTGTTTCCGGAATCTTCTCCTGACTTTCAAATCTGACAAGATGAAAATGTAGCTAGCGTAGTCTAGATGAAAATCAAGCTAGCGTAGTCTAGATGAAAATCAAGCTAGCGTAGTCTAGATGAAAATCAAGCAAGCGTAGTCTAGATGAAAATCAAGCTAGCGTAGTCTAAATGAAAATCAAGCTGATTTCGAGACCTAGCTACGCCTACGTCTCTGTAGTGTATTAACTATAAGCTAGTTTCAACTAAATTTTAAGTACAAAAGTAAACTTCTGTTATTTGCTTAAGGGGTCATGTTCCAATTCAAAGAGATAGGCTTTTCAATGCAAAGTACATTAAATCAAGAAGCTACCAACGCAAAACTACATCATAAACCTACCCTGAATTTTGGCTTGCAACAAGACCTAGGTTATGTCTGTCTACAGTCTTAATTTGGACAAAATCCATGTACAGTGGGACCTCGTTAATCCGGACCCCGAACAACCGGAATCCCCGCTATCCGACACAAAACTGCCGGGAACGGATTTCTTCCTATGCATTTTACCCCTTTAATCCGGAAACCCCGCTGTCCGACTCCGACACAAAAGTTTTGGAACAAATGTGCTAAATCAATAGCAATAAAATCCGATAAACCGGATTATTAACAGTTAAGCGAAAATGATTCACGATTGTCCTAATACACTATGTACACTGGGTAGTTAGTTGACGAAACAATAGCCGATCATCTACGCATAATAACGTTGCGGTCTTTATTGATTCAAAAGTACAGTATTGCGCTTTGTAAAAAATTTTAGCCGCACAGCTTTTTAGTCATACAGTACTATGAAATACTGTACAGTATTTTAGAAACGAAAAAATAAATTGTTCATCAACAGTAACAAACAACACTTCCGCGGTCGCAAAAAAATACGTACAGTACATCGGTTGAGTGCGGCAATCTATTGAAGACATACTGCTGCAACTCAATCGTGCTATCAGCTTAATATATCGCATTGCGCAAAGATTGGAAACAGGTCAAAGAAAGTTCAAGACTGCTGGTCCCGCCGGAATGCTTCGCCATGCAAGAGCGGTTGTCAAACCGATTTGCGGCCGAATGTTCGTCACTTGGAGAGCATTCGTCTTTAATACAGTGGTTCTGGGGTTCGACACTGGGTCGGATCATACAAAAAATATAATTTTATTTTAGTTGCTGTCCAGCCAGAAAGTCGGTACTTAGAATTGGAGTAAGGTGCACACTGCGTTTTGAACACGGTGCTGCATTTGCAAGATTGATTGATTTTTTACTTTCCGATAATCCGGATACCCCGCTAAACCGACATTTTTTGACGAAACGAAGTGGTCCGGATTAACGAGGTCTCACTGTACTCAGTTTTCTATAACAATTGCCTAAACTTTACAACAAGTTTTTAGCTTAACACTTTATGACAAATACTCCAAAAAAACAAAAATTCAAACCCACACAAAATTTACAACTTAGCCTAGACCTGGAACCAGCTGTCGTCAAAGCAACGACGAACTACTCCACATCGACGTCACATGCGCATTGGACCGGAAAATTTTTACTTTTTTTAATATGACGAATTGAGTGCGACACGGTCACAATCACTGTGTTACCCGGCACAAAATTGTCGTTTTATTGGGAAGTGACCCCTTAAACGTGAAGAAATTCATAAATTTTAGTTTTACTTATGACTATATCTATATATAGATATCTATATATATTATATAAGGTAAGTGATTAGGATTAGGATTAGGTGATTAGTAGGGCAAGTTTTTGCAACTTTTGCAACTTTATTTACAGCTTCCGACAGCTTCCTAAATACTCAGGATTTACGTGACCTAGACGTGAGTCTAGCCAGCTGGTGGCCTAGACGTGAGTCTAGCCAGCTGGTGGCCTAGAGTCTAGAGTCTAGAGTCTGGTGGCCTAGAGTCTAGAGGCTAGAGTCTAGAGTCTGGTGGCCTAGAGTCTAGAGTCTGGTGGCCAGCTGGTGGCCTAGACGTGAGTCTAGCCAGCTGGTGGCCTAAACGTGAGTCTAGCCAGCTGGTGGCCTAGACGTGAGTCTAGCCAGCTGGTGGCCTAGACGTGAGTCTAGCCAGCTGGTGGCCTAGACGTGAGTCTAGCCAGCTGGTGGCCTAGACGTGAGTCTAGCCAGCTGGTGGCCTAGCCAGCAATGGTCATCAAACGGTTGTTGGCTCGTCGCTCTGCGGCTCGCTGGTTTGAACCTGCAGCTTGTCTGTCGACGTTCTCCGGTTTTTCCACTGTGCTATGAGTTCCACCCGGCGGCCCTATGCTTTCTGTGCTTAATGTTCAATGCAAATAGATAAAATCGCACTTTTCGCAAATCACTTATGGAAGCGTGATTCCAATTCCGCGTTGGCGGCAGGATTCGAACCCAAGCGGGCAGAGCCCAGCAGATTTCTGGTCTGTCGCCTTAACCACTCGGCCACGACAACTGTGCTTAATGCATAGATGAAATAGTTAAAATACCACATTTCCGAATATCCATATGAAATTGCAAAAGTAATATCGGCGTTGTCGGCAGGATTCGAACCTACGCGGGCTGGGCCCAACAGATTTCGAGTCTGTCGCCTTAACCACTCGGCCACGACAACTGTGATTAATGCATAGATGAAATAGTTAAAATGGCACATTTCCGAATATCCATATGAAATTGCAAAAGTAATATCTGCATTGTCGGCAGGATTCGAACCTACGCGGGCAGGGCTCAACAGATTTAGAGTCTGTCGCCTTAACCACTCGGCCACGACAACTGTGCTTAATGCATAGATGAAATAGATAAAATCGCACTTTTCCGAATATCCATATGAAATTGCAAAAGTAATATCGGCGTTGTCGGCAAGATTCGAACCTACGCGGGCATAGCCTAACAGATTTCAAATCTGTCGCCTTAACCACTCGGCCACGACAACTGTGCTTAATTTGAAATGCAAATAGATAAAATGGCACTTTTCTCGAATCACTAGATAGATTCCACCATGTCGGTGTTTCCGGAATCTTCTCCTGACTTTCAAATCTGACAAGATGAAAATGTAGCTAGCGTAGTCTAGATGAAAATCAAGCTAGCGTAGTCTAGATGAAAATCAAGCTAGCGTAGTCTAGATGAAAATCAAGCAAGCGTAGTCTAAATGAAAATCAAGCTAGCGTAGTCTAAATGAAAATCAAGCTGATTTCGAGACCTAGCTACGCCTACGTCTCTGTAGTGTATTAACTATAAGCTAGTTTCAACTAAATTTTAAGTACAAAAGTAAACTTCTGTTATTTGCTTAAGGGGTCATGTTCCAATTCAAAGAGATAGGCTTTTCAATGCAAAGTACATTAAATCAAGAAGCTACCAACGCAAAACTACATCATAAACCTACCCTGAATTTTGGCTTGCAACAAGACCTAGGTTATGTCTGTCTACAGTCTTAATTTGGACAAAATCCATGTACAGTGGGACCTCGTTAATCCGGACCCCGAACAACCGGAATCCCCGCTATCCGACACAAAACTGCCGGGAACGGATTTCTTCCTATGCATTTTACCCCTTTAATCCGGAAACCCCGCTGTCCGACTCCGACACAAAAGTTTTGGAACAAATGTGCTAAATCAATAGCAATAAAATCCGATAAACCGGATTATTAACAGTTAAGCGAAAATGATTCACGATTGTCCTAATACACTATGTACACTGGGTAGTTAGTTGACGAAACAATAGCCGATCATCTACGCATAATAACGTTGCGGTCTTTATTGATTCAAAAGTACAGTATTGCGCTTTGTAAAAAATTTTAGCCGCACAGCTTTTTAGTCATACAGTACTATGAAATACTGTACAGTATTTTAGAAACGAAAAAATAAATTGTTCATCAACAGTAACAAACAACACTTCCGCGGTCGCAAAAAAATACGTACAGTACATCGGTTGAGTGCGGCAATCTATTGAAGACATACTGCTGCAACTCAATCGTGCTATCAGCTTAATATATCGCATTGCGCAAAGATTGGAAACAGGTCAAAGAAAGTTCAAGACTGCTGGTCCCGCCGGAATGCTTCGCCATGCAAGAGCGGTTGTCAAACCGATTTGCGGCCGAATGTTCGTCACTTGGAGAGCATTCGTCTTTAATACAGTGGTTCTGGGGTTCGACACTGGGTCGGATCATACAAAAAATATAATTTTATTTTAGTTGCTGTCCAGCCAGAAAGTCGGTACTTAGAATTGGAGTAAGGTGCACACTGCGTTTTGAACACGGTGCTGCATTTGCAAGATTGATTGATTTTTTACTTTCCGATAATCCGGATACCCCGCTAAACCGACATTTTTTGACGAAACGAAGTGGTCCGGATTAACGAGGTCTCACTGTACTCAGTTTTCTATAACAATTGCCTAAACTTTACAACAAGTTTTTAGCTTAACACTTTATGACAAATACTCCAAAAAAACAAAAATTCAAACCCACACAAAATTTACAACTTAGCCTAGACCTGGAACCAGCTGTCGTCAAAGCAACGACGAACTACTCCACATCGACGTCACATGCGCATTGGACCGGAAAATTTTTACTTTTTTTAATATGACGAATTGAGTGCGACACGGTCACAATCACTGTGTTGCCCGGCACAAAATTGTCGTTTTATTGGGAAGTGACCCCTTAAACGTGAAGAAATTCATAAATTTTAGTTTTACTTATGACTATATCTATATATAGATATCTATATATATTATATAAGGTAAGTGATTAGGATTAGGATTAGGTGATTAGTAGGGCAAGTTTTTGCAACTTTTGCAACTTTATTTACAGCTTCCGACAGCTTCCTAAATACTCAGGATTTACGTGACCTAGACGTGAGTCTAGCCAGCTGGTGGCCTAGACGTGAGTCTAGCCAGCTGGTGGCCTAGAGTCTAGAGTCTAGAGTCTGGTGGCCTAGAGTCTAGAGGCTAGAGTCTAGAGTCTGGTGGCCTAGAGTCTAGAGTCTGGTGGCCAGCTGGTGGCCTAGACGTGAGTCTAGCCAGCTGGTGGCCTAAACGTGAGTCTAGCCAGCTGGTGGCCTAGACGTGAGTCTAGCCAGCTGGTGGCCTAGACGTGAGTCTAGCCAGCTGGTGGCCTAGACGTGAGTCTAGCCGGCTGGTGGCCTAGACGTGAGTCTAGCCAGCTGGTGGCCTAGACGTGAGTCTAGCCAGCTGGTGGCCTAGCCAGCAATGGTCATCAAACGGTTGTTGGCTCGTCGCTCTGCGGCTCGCTGGTTTGAACCTGCAGCTTGTCTGTCGACGTTCTCCGGTTTTTCCACTGTGCTATGAGTTCCACCCGGCGGCCCTATGCTTTCTGTGCTTAATGTTCAATGCAAATAGATAAAATCGCACTTTTCGCAAATCACTTATGGAAGCGTGATTCCAATTCCGCGTTGGCGGCAGGATTCGAACCCAAGCGGGCAGAGCCCAGCAGATTTCTGGTCTGTCGCCTTAACCACTCGGCCACGACAACTGTGCTTAATGCATAGATGAAATAGTTAAAATACCACATTTCCGAATATCCATATGAAATTGCAAAAGTAATATCGGCGTTGTCGGCAGGATTCGAACCTACGCGGGCTGGGCCCAACAGATTTCGAGTCTGTCGCCTTAACCACTCGGCCACGACAACTGTGATTAATGCATAGATGAAATAGTTAAAATGGCACATTTCCGAATATCCATATGAAATTGCAAAAGTAATATCTGCATTGTCGGCAGGATTCGAACCTACGCGGGCAGGGCTCAACAGATTTAGAGTCTGTCGCCTTAACCACTCGGCCACGACAACTGTGCTTAATGCATAGATGAAATAGATAAAATCGCACTTTTCCGAATATCCATATGAAATTGCAAAAGTAATATCGGCGTTGTCGGCAAGATTCGAACCTACGCGGGCATAGCCTAACAGATTTCAAATCTGTCGCCTTAACCACTCGGCCACGACAACTGTGCTTAATTTGAAATGCAAATAGATAAAATGGCACTTTTCTCGAATCACTAGATAGATTCCACCATGTCGGTGTTTCCGGAATCTTCTCCTGACTTTCAAATCTGACAAGATGAAAATGTAGCTAGCGTAGTCTAGATGAAAATCAAGCTAGCGTAGTCTAGATGAAAATCAAGCTAGCGTAGTCTAGATGAAAATCAAGCAAGCGTAGTCTAAATGAAAATCAAGCTAGCGTAGTCTAAATGAAAATCAAGCTGATTTCGAGACCTAGCTACGCCTACGTCTCTGTAGTGTATTAACTATAAGCTAGTTTCAACTAAATTTTAGGTACAAAAGTAAACTTCTGTTATTTGCTTAAGGGGTCATGTTCCAATTCAAAGAGATAGGCTTTTCAATGCAAAGTACATTAAATCAAGAAGCTACCAACGCAAAACTACATCATAAACCTACCCTGAATTTTGGCTTGCAACAAGACCTAGGTTATGTCTGTCTACAGTCTTAATTTGGACAAAATCCATGTACTCAGTTTTCTATAACAATTGCCTAAACTTTACAACAAGTTTTTAGCTTAACACTTTATGACAAATACTCCAAAAAAACAAAAATTCAAACCCACACAAAATTTACAACTTAGCCTAGACCTGGAACCAGCTGTCGTCAAAGCAACGACGAACTACTCCACATCGACGTCACATGCGCATTGGACCGGAAAATTTTTACTTTTTTTAATATGACGCATTGAGTGCGACACGGTCACAATCACTGTGTTGCCGGCACAAAATTGTCGTTTTATTGGGAAGTGACCCCTTAAACGTGAAGAAATTCATAAATTTTAGTTTTACTTATGAATATATCTATATATAGATATCTATATATATTATATAAGGTAAGTGATTAGGATTAGGTGATTAGTAGGGCAAGTTTTTGCAACTTTATTTACAGCTTCCGGCAGCTTGCTAAATACTCAGGATTTACGTGACCTAGACGTGAGTCTAGCCAGCTGGTGGCCTAGACGTGAGTCTAGCCAGCTGGTGGCCTAGAGTCTAGAGTCTAGTATCTGGTGGCCTAGAGTCTAGAGTCTAGAGTCTGGTGGCCTAGAGTCTAGAGTCTGGTGGCCAGCTGGTGGCCTAGACGTGAGTCTAGCCAGCTGGTGGCCTAAACGTGAGTCTAGCCAGCTGGTGGCCTAGACGTGAGTCTAGCCAGCTGGTGGCCTAGACGTGAGGCTAGCCAGCTGGTGACCTAGACGTGAGGCTAGCCAGCTGGTGGCCTAGACGTGAGTCTAGCCAGCTGGTGGCCTAGACGTGAGTCTAGCCAGCTGGTGGCCTAGACGTGAGTCTAGCCAGCTGGTGGCCTAGCCAGCAATGGTTATCAAACGGTTGTTGGCTCGTCGCTCTGCGGCTCGCTGGTTTGAACCTGCAGCTTGTCTGTCGTCGTTCTCCGGTTTTTCCACTGTGCTATGAGTTCCACCCGGCGGCCCTATGCTTTCTGTGCTTAACGTTCAATGCAAATAGATAAAATCGCACTTTTCGCAAATCACTTATGGAAGCGTGATTCCAATTCCGCGTTGGCGGCAGGATTTGAACCTAAGCGGGCAGAGCCCAGCAGATTTCTGGTCTGTCGCCTTAACCACTCGGCCACGACAACTGTGATTAATGCATAGATGAAATAGTTAAAATGGCACATTTCCGAATATCCATATGAAATTGCAAAAGTAATATCTGCATTGTCGGCAGGATTCGAACCTACGCGGGCAGGGCTCAACAGATTTAGAGTCTGTCGCCTTAACCACTCGGCCACGACAACTGTGCTTAATGCATAGATGAAATAGATAAAATCGCACTTTTCCGAATATCCATATGAAATTGCAAAAGTAATATCGGCGTTGTCGGCAAGATTCGAACCTACGCGGGCATAGCCTAACAGATTTCAAATCTGTCGCCTTAACCACTCGGCCACGACAACTGTGCTTAATTTGAAATGCAAATAGATAAAATGGCACTTTTCTCGAATCACTAGATAGATTCCACCATGTCGGTGTTTCCGGAATCTTCTCCTGACTTTCAAATCTGACAAGATGAAAATGTAGCTAGCGTAGTCTAGATGAAAATCAAGCTAGCGTAGTCTAGATGAAAATCAAGCTAGCGTAGTCTAGATGAAAATCAAGCAAGCGTAGTCTAAATGAAAATCAAGCTAGCGTAGTCTAAATGAAAATCAAGCTGATTTCGAGACCTAGCTACGCCTACGTCTCTGTAGTGTATTAACTATAAGCTAGTTTCAACTAAATTTTAAGTACAAAAGTAAACTTCTGTTATTTGCTTAAGGGGTCATGTTCCAATTCAAAGAGATAGGCTTTTCAATGCAAAGTACATTAAATCAAGAAGCTACCAACGCAAAACTACATCATAAACCTACCCTGAATTTTGGCTTGCAACAAGACCTAGGTTATGTCTGTCTACAGTCTTAATTTGGACAAAATCCATGTACAGTGGGACCTCGTTAATCCGGACCCCGAACAACCGGAATCCCCGCTATCCGACACAAAACTGCCGGGAACGGATTTCTTCCTATGCATTTTACCCCTTTAATCCGGAAACCCCGCTGTCCGACTCCGACACAAAAGTTTTGGAACAAATGTGCTAAATCAATAGCAATAAAATCCGATAAACCGGATTATTAACAGTTAAGCGAAAATGATTCACGATTGTCCTAATACACTATGTACACTGGGTAGTTAGTTGACGAAACAATAGCCGATCATCTACGCATAATAACGTTGCGGTCTTTATTGATTCAAAAGTACAGTATTGCGCTTTGTAAAAAATTTTAGCCGCACAGCTTTTTAGTCATACAGTACTATGAAATACTGTACAGTATTTTAGAAACGAAAAAATAAATTGTTCATCAACAGTAACAAACAACACTTCCGCGGTCGCAAAAAAATACGTACAGTACATCGGTTGAGTGCGGCAATCTATTGAAGACATACTGCTGCAACTCAATCGTGCTATCAGCTTAATATATCGCATTGCGCAAAGATTGGAAACAGGTCAAAGAAAGTTCAAGACTGCTGGTCCCGCCGGAATGCTTCGCCATGCAAGAGCGGTTGTCAAACCGATTTGCGGCCGAATGTTCGTCACTTGGAGAGCATTCGTCTTTAATACAGTGGTTCTGGGGTTCGACACTGGGTCGGATCATACAAAAAATATAATTTTATTTTAGTTGCTGTCCAGCCAGAAAGTCGGTACTTAGAATTGGAGTAAGGTGCACACTGCGTTTTGAACACGGTGCTGCATTTGCAAGATTGATTGATTTTTTACTTTCCGATAATCCGGATACCCCGCTAAACCGACATTTTTTGACGAAACGAAGTGGTCCGGATTAACGAGGTCTCACTGTACTCAGTTTTCTATAACAATTGCCTAAACTTTACAACAAGTTTTTAGCTTAACACTTTATGACAAATACTCCAAAAAAACAAAAATTCAAACCCACACAAAATTTACAACTTAGCCTAGACCTGGAACCAGCTGTCGTCAAAGCAACGACGAACTACTCCACATCGACGTCACATGCGCATTGGACCGGAAAATTTTTACTTTTTTTTAATATGACGAATTGAGTGCGACACGGTCACAATCACTGTGTTGCCCGGCACAAAATTGTCGTTTTATTGGGAAGTGACCCCTTAAACGTGAAGAAATTCATAAATTTTAGTTTTACTTATGACTATATCTATATATAGATATCTATATATATTATATAAGGTAAGTGATTAGGATTAGGATTAGGTGATTAGTAGGGCAAGTTTTTGCAACTTTTGCAACTTTATTTACAGCTTCCGACAGCTTCCTAAATACTCAGGATTTACGTGACCTAGACGTGAGTCTAGCCAGCTGGTGGCCTAGACGTGAGTCTAGCCAGCTGGTGGCCTAGAGTCTAGAGTCTAGAGTCTGGTGGCCTAGAGTCTAGAGGCTAGAGTCTAGAGTCTGGTGGCCTAGAGTCTAGAGTCTGGTGGCCAGCTGGTGGCCTAGACGTGAGTCTAGCCAGCTGGTGGCCTAAACGTGAGTCTAGCCAGCTGGTGGCCTAGACGTGAGTCTAGCCAGCTGGTGGCCTAGACGTGAGTCTAGCCAGCTGGTGGCCTAGACGTGAGTCTAGCCAGCTGGTGGCCTAGCCAGCAATGGTCATCAAACGGTTGTTGGCTCGTCGCTCTGCGGCTCGCTGGTTTGAACCTGCAGCTTGTCTGTCGACGTTCTCCGGTTTTTCCACTGTGCTATGAGTTCCACCCGGCGGCCCTATGCTTTCTGTGCTTAATGTTCAATGCAAATAGATAAAATCGCACTTTTCGCAAATCACTTATGGAAGCGTGATTCCAATTCCGCGTTGGCGGCAGGATTCGAACCCAAGCGGGCAGAGCCCAGCAGATTTCTGGTCTGTCGCCTTAACCACTCGGCCACGACAACTGTGCTTAATGCATAGATGAAATAGTTAAAATACCACATTTCCGAATATCCATATGAAATTGCAAAAGTAATATCGGCGTTGTCGGCAGGATTCGAACCTACGCGGGCTGGGCCCAACAGATTTCGAGTCTGTCGCCTTAACCACTCGGCCACGACAACTGTGATTAATGCATAGATGAAATAGTTAAAATGGCACATTTCCGAATATCCATATGAAATTGCAAAAGTAATATCTGCATTGTCGGCAGGATTCGAACCTACGCGGGCAGGGCCCAACAGATTTAGAGTCTGTCGCCTTAACCACTCGGCCACGACAACTGTGCTTAATGCATAGATGAAATAGATAAAATCGCACTTTTCCGAATATCCATATGAAATTGCAAAAGTAATATCGGCGTTGTCGGCAAGATTCGAACCTACGCGGGCATAGCCTAACAGATTTCAAATCTGTCGCCTTAACCACTCGGCCACGACAACTGTGCTTAATTTGAAATGCAAATAGATAAAATGGCACTTTTCTCGAATCACTAGATAGATTCCACCATGTCGGTGTTTCCGGAATCTTCTCCTGACTTTCAAATCTGACAAGATGAAAATGTAGCTAGCGTAGTCTAGATGAAAATCAAGCTAGCGTAGTCTAGATGAAAATCAAGCTAGCGTAGTCTAGATGAAAATCAAGCAAGCGTAGTCTAAATGAAAATCAAGCTAGCGTAGTCTAAATGAAAATCAAGCTGATTTCGAGACCTAGCTACGCCTACGTCTCTGTAGTGTATTAACTATAAGCTAGTTTCAACTAAATTTTAAGTACAAAAGTAAACTTCTGTTATTTGCTTAAGGGGTCATGTTCCAATTCAAAGAGATAGGCTTTTCAATGCAAAGTACATTAAATCAAGAAGCTACCAACGCAAAACTACATCATAAACCTACCCTGAATTTTGGCTTGCAACAAGACCTAGGTTATGTCTGTCTACAGTCTTAATTTGGACAAAATCCATGTACAGTGGGACCTCGTTAATCCGGACCCCGAACAACCGGAATCCCCGCTATCCGACACAAAACTGCCGGGAACGGATTTCTTCCTATGCATTTTACCCCTTTAATCCGGAAACCCCGCTGTCCGACTCCGACACAAAAGTTTTGGAACAAATGTGCTAAATCAATAGCAATAAAATCCGATAAACCGGATTATTAACAGTTAAGCGAAAATGATTCACGATTGTCCTAATACACTATGTACACTGGGTAGTTAGTTGACGAAACAATAGCCGATCATCTACGCATAATAACGTTGCGGTCTTTATTGATTCAAAAGTACAGTATTGCGCTTTGTAAAAAATTTTAGCCGCACAGCTTTTTAGTCATACAGTACTATGAAATACTGTACAGTATTTTAGAAACGAAAAAATAAATTGTTCATCAACAGTAACAAACAACACTTCCGCGGTCGCAAAAAAATACGTACAGTACATCGGTTGAGTGCGGCAATCTATTGAAGACATACTGCTGCAACTCAATCGTGCTATCAGCTTAATATATCGCATTGCGCAAAGATTGGAAACAGGTCAAAGAAAGTTCAAGACTGCTGGTCCCGCCGGAATGCTTCGCCATGCAAGAGCGGTTGTCAAACCGATTTGCGGCCGAATGTTCGTCACTTGGAGAGCATTCGTCTTTAATACAGTGGTTCTGGGGTTCGACACTGGGTCGGATCATACAAAAAATATAATTTTATTTTAGTTGCTGTCCAGCCAGAAAGTCGGTACTTAGAATTGGAGTAAGGTGCACACTGCGTTTTGAACACGGTGCTGCATTTGCAAGATTGATTGATTTTTTACTTTCCGATAATCCGGATACCCCGCTAAACCGACATTTTTTGACGAAACGAAGTGGTCCGGATTAACGAGGTCTCACTGTACTCAGTTTTCTATAACAATTGCCTAAACTTTACAACAAGTTTTTAGCTTAACACTTTATGACAAATACTCCAAAAAAACAAAAATTCAAACCCACACAAAATTTACAACTTAGCCTAGACCTGGAACCAGCTGTCGTCAAAGCAACGACGAACTACTCCACATCGACGTCACATGCGCATTGGACCGGAAAATTTTTACTTTTTTTTAATATGACGAATTGAGTGCGACACGGTCACAATCACTGTGTTGCCCGGCACAAAATTGTCGTTTTATTGGGAAGTGACCCCTTAAACGTGAAGAAATTCATAAATTTTAGTTTTACTTATGACTATATCTATATATAGATATCTATATATATTATATAAGGTAAGTGATTAGGATTAGGATTAGGTGATTAGTAGGGCAAGTTTTTGCAACTTTTGCAACTTTATTTACAGCTTCCGACAGCTTCCTAAATACTCAGGATTTACGTGACCTAGACGTGAGTCTAGCCAGCTGGTGGCCTAGACGTGAGTCTAGCCAGCTGGTGGCCTAGAGTCTAGAGTCTAGAGTCTGGTGGCCTAGAGTCTAGAGGCTAGAGTCTAGAGTCTGGTGGCCTAGAGTCTAGAGTCTGGTGGCCAGCTGGTGGCCTAGACGTGAGTCTAGCCAGCTGGTGGCCTAAACGTGAGTCTAGCCAGCTGGTGGCCTAGACGTGAGTCTAGCCAGCTGGTGGCCTAGACGTGAGTCTAGCCAGCTGGTGGCCTAGACGTGAGTCTAGCCAGCTGGTGGCCTAGACGTGAGTCTAGCCAGCTGGTGGCCTAGACGTGAGTCTAGCCAGCTGGTGGCCTAGCCAGCAATGGTCATCAAACGGTTGTTGGCTCGTCGCTCTGCGGCTCGCTGGTTTGAACCTGCAGCTTGTCTGTCGACGTTCTCCGGTTTTTCCACTGTGCTATGAGTTCCACCCGGCGGCCCTATGCTTTCTGTGCTTAATGTTCAATGCAAATAGATAAAATCGCACTTTTCGCAAATCACTTATGGAAGCGTGATTCCAATTCCGCGTTGGCGGCAGGATTCGAACCCAAGCGGGCAGAGCCCAGCAGATTTCTGGTCTGTCGCCTTAACCACTCGGCCACGACAACTGTGCTTAATGCATAGATGAAATAGTTAAAATACCACATTTCCGAATATCCATATGAAATTGCAAAAGTAATATCGGCGTTGTCGGCAGGATTCGAACCTACGCGGGCTGGGCCCAACAGATTTCGAGTCTGTCGCCTTAACCACTCGGCCACGACAACTGTGATTAATGCATAGATGAAATAGTTAAAATGGCACATTTCCGAATATCCATATGAAATTGCAAAAGTAATATCTGCATTGTCGGCAGGATTCGAACCTACGCGGGCAGGGCCCAACAGATTTAGAGTCTGTCGCCTTAACCACTCGGCCACGACAACTGTGCTTAATGCATAGATGAAATAGATAAAATCGCACTTTTCCGAATATCCATATGAAATTGCAAAAGTAATATCGGCGTTGTCGGCAAGATTCGAACCTACGCGGGCATAGCCTAACAGATTTCAAATCTGTCGCCTTAACCACTCGGCCACGACAACTGTGCTTAATTTGAAATGCAAATAGATAAAATGGCACTTTTCTCGAATCACTAGATAGATTCCACCATGTCGGTGTTTCCGGAATCTTCTCCTGACTTTCAAATCTGACAAGATGAAAATGTAGCTAGCGTAGTCTAGATGAAAATCAAGCTAGCGTAGTCTAGATGAAAATCAAGCTAGCGTAGTCTAGATGAAAATCAAGCAAGCGTAGTCTAAATGAAAATCAAGCTAGCGTAGTCTAAATGAAAATCAAGCTGATTTCGAGACCTAGCTACGCCTACGTCTCTGTAGTGTATTAACTATAAGCTAGTTTCAACTAAATTTTAAGTACAAAAGTAAACTTCTGTTATTTGCTTAAGGGGTCATGTTCCAATTCAAAGAGATAGGCTTTTCAATGCAAAGTACATTAAATCAAGAAGCTACCAACGCAAAACTACATCATAAACCTACCCTGAATTTTGGCTTGCAACAAGACCTAGGTTATGTCTGTCTACAGTCTTAATTTGGACAAAATCCATGTACAGTGGGACCTCGTTAATCCGGACCCCGAACAACCGGAATCCCCGCTATCCGACACAAAACTGCCGGGAACGGATTTCTTCCTATGCATTTTACCCCTTTAATCCGGAAACCCCGCTGTCCGACTCCGACACAAAAGTTTTGGAACAAATGTGCTAAATCAATAGCAATAAAATCCGATAAACCGGATTATTAACAGTTAAGCGAAAATGATTCACGATTGTCCTAATACACTATGTACACTGGGTAGTTAGTTGACGAAACAATAGCCGATCATCTACGCATAATAACGTTGCGGTCTTTATTGATTCAAAAGTACAGTATTGCGCTTTGTAAAAAATTTTAGCCGCACAGCTTTTTAGTCATACAGTACTATGAAATACTGTACAGTATTTTAGAAACGAAAAAATAAATTGTTCATCAACAGTAACAAACAACACTTCCGCGGTCGCAAAAAAATACGTACAGTACATCGGTTGAGTGCGGCAATCTATTGAAGACATACTGCTGCAACTCAATCGTGCTATCAGCTTAATATATCGCATTGCGCAAAGATTGGAAACAGGTCAAAGAAAGTTCAAGACTGCTGGTCCCGCCGGAATGCTTCGCCATGCAAGAGCGGTTGTCAAACCGATTTGCGGCCGAATGTTCGTCACTTGGAGAGCATTCGTCTTTAATACAGTGGTTCTGGGGTTCGACACTGGGTCGGATCATACAAAAAATATAATTTTATTTTAGTTGCTGTCCAGCCAGAAAGTCGGTACTTAGAATTGGAGTAAGGTGCACACTGCGTTTTGAACACGGTGCTGCATTTGCAAGATTGATTGATTTTTTACTTTCCGATAATCCGGATACCCCGCTAAACCGACATTTTTTGACGAAACGAAGTGGTCCGGATTAACGAGGTCTCACTGTACTCAGTTTTCTATAACAATTGCCTAAACTTTACAACAAGTTTTTAGCTTAACACTTTATGACAAATACTCCAAAAAAACAAAAATTCAAACCCACACAAAATTTACAACTTAGCCTAGACCTGGAACCAGCTGTCGTCAAAGCAACGACGAACTACTCCACATCGACGTCACATGCGCATTGGACCGGAAAATTTTTACTTTTTTTTAATATGACGAATTGAGTGCGACACGGTCACAATCACTGTGTTGCCCGGCACAAAATTGTCGTTTTATTGGGAAGTGACCCCTTAAACGTGAAGAAATTCATAAATTTTAGTTTTACTTATGACTATATCTATATATAGATATCTATATATATTATATAAGGTAAGTGATTAGGATTAGGATTAGGTGATTAGTAGGGCAAGTTTTTGCAACTTTTGCAACTTTATTTACAGCTTCCGACAGCTTCCTAAATACTCAGGATTTACGTGACCTAGACGTGAGTCTAGCCAGCTGGTGGCCTAGACGTGAGTCTAGCCAGCTGGTGGCCTAGAGTCTAGAGTCTAGAGTCTGGTGGCCTAGAGTCTAGAGGCTAGAGTCTAGAGTCTGGTGGCCTAGAGTCTAGAGTCTGGTGGCCAGCTGGTGGCCTAGACGTGAGTCTAGCCAGCTGGTGGCCTAAACGTGAGTCTAGCCAGCTGGTGGCCTAGACGTGAGTCTAGCCAGCTGGTGGCCTAGACGTGAGTCTAGCCAGCTGGTGGCCTAGACGTGAGTCTAGCCAGCTGGTGGCCTAGACGTGAGTCTAGCCAGCTGGTGGCCTAGACGTGAGTCTAGCCAGCTGGTGGCCTAGCCAGCAATGGTCATCAAACGGTTGTTGGCTCGTCGCTCTGCGGCTCGCTGGTTTGAACCTGCAGCTTGTCTGTCGACGTTCTCCGGTTTTTCCACTGTGCTATGAGTTCCACCCGGCGGCCCTATGCTTTCTGTGCTTAATGTTCAATGCAAATAGATAAAATCGCACTTTTCGCAAATCACTTATGGAAGCGTGATTCCAATTCCGCGTTGGCGGCAGGATTCGAACCCAAGCGGGCAGAGCCCAGCAGATTTCTGGTCTGTCGCCTTAACCACTCGGCCACGACAACTGTGCTTAATGCATAGATGAAATAGTTAAAATACCACATTTCCGAATATCCATATGAAATTGCAAAAGTAATATCGGCGTTGTCGGCAGGATTCGAACCTACGCGGGCTGGGCCCAACAGATTTCGAGTCTGTCGCCTTAACCACTCGGCCACGACAACTGTGATTAATGCATAGATGAAATAGTTAAAATGGCACATTTCCGAATATCCATATGAAATTGCAAAAGTAATATCTGCATTGTCGGCAGGATTCGAACCTACGCGGGCAGGGCCCAACAGATTTAGAGTCTGTCGCCTTAACCACTCGGCCACGACAACTGTGCTTAATGCATAGATGAAATAGATAAAATCGCACTTTTCCGAATATCCATATGAAATTGCAAAAGTAATATCGGCGTTGTCGGCAAGATTCGAACCTACGCGGGCATAGCCTAACAGATTTCAAATCTGTCGCCTTAACCACTCGGCCACGACAACTGTGCTTAATTTGAAATGCAAATAGATAAAATGGCACTTTTCTCGAATCACTAGATAGATTCCACCATGTCGGTGTTTCCGGAATCTTCTCCTGACTTTCAAATCTGACAAGATGAAAATGTAGCTAGCGTAGTCTAGATGAAAATCAAGCTAGCGTAGTCTAGATGAAAATCAAGCTAGCGTAGTCTAGATGAAAATCAAGCAAGCGTAGTCTAAATGAAAATCAAGCTAGCGTAGTCTAAATGAAAATCAAGCTGATTTCGAGACCTAGCTACGCCTACGTCTCTGTAGTGTATTAACTATAAGCTAGTTTCAACTAAATTTTAAGTACAAAAGTAAACTTCTGTTATTTGCTTAAGGGGTCATGTTCCAATTCAAAGAGATAGGCTTTTCAATGCAAAGTACATTAAATCAAGAAGCTACCAACGCAAAACTACATCATAAACCTACCCTGAATTTTGGCTTGCAACAAGACCTAGGTTATGTCTGTCTACAGTCTTAATTTGGACAAAATCCATGTACTCAGTTTTCTATAACAATTGCCTAAACTTTACAACAAGTTTTTAGCTTAACACTTTATGACAAATACTCCAAAAAAACAAAAATTCAAACCCACACAAAATTTACAACTTAGCCTAGACCTGGAACCAGCTGTCGTCAAAGCAACGACGAACTACTCCACATCGACGTCACATGCGCATTGGACCGGAAAATTTTTACTTTTTTTAATATGACGCATTGAGTGCGACACGGTCACAATCACTGTGTTGCCGGCACAAAATTGTCGTTTTATTGGGAAGTGACCCCTTAAAATAGCTTGAAACGCATTGATATTTGCAACAACATTAGAAATGCGACATATTTTTTATGTTTTGGGATGAAATTACAGTTATTAGTTCGGTTAAGGGAAGGATGTGATGTATGAGCCGGATTTTTTTTAAATGTCATAGTTATTTATTCCTAAGCTGAATTTAGAAATTTTTAATATGATTTGGAACGTTACCTGAAATACTGTCTATGACTCTTTGTGGAAGTTATCGTAGGTTTCCATAAATTTTAAGTTGAAATATTTTACAATTTTTGATTAGGCCTATAACTTTTTTGGTTCATAGGTCCCACTTCTCCGGGACCAATGAGCCAGAAGTTTGAGACCTATGATCCATTTCATGTCTTAACTATAGTTAAACACTAACAACATTCGTCTCATGACAAAACAATAGGCTATTTATAAGCGGAAAAATATGGATATTGAAAAAGTTAGTTTTTGTACTATTTATAGGTTATTCTAAGCATAAAGCGTAAAGCGTAAAGCGTCCAAAGTAAAGCTTATGACTTAGGACAATTTTTGCGTGGCTGCAACAAAGATAGATATTCATAAAATCTAAAGGATTTCATGTTTTGCGACACTTACCGTATAATGTCTTCATTTATAGGAGATATAAAGAGCACGATGTGTAAAAATGAATATTAAGTTTAAAGTAGGTTACATAATAAGCGACTCATGAACGATCATAGCTCAAAGGTTTCACTGGCTGCCATTTTTCGTCAAAGACTTTCGCTGCTGGTCATCTAACAAGGAGCTTTACATAACTCGTCCTATTCTATTCCTTAGTTGCTATGCTTATTTTCTGCAAAATTCTATTACTTTAAAATTATCTTTATTGATCGAAATATAAATTTCTTGTGCTTCCTAAAAAAACTTACTTTTTGTAAGTTAAGTTTAATAATTATTAGGTTGTATAACTTATTTCTGCGTATCTTCTGAGTGTAATATTTTCTTCGCGAACTTGATTTCTTTCATAAAGCACTCAGTGTCAGTGATCTATACGAAATTTTGGTTATAAAATCTGCATTTTCAAGCATGATTTTAAAACTTTATTTCAAACATTTACAGAAAGTTTTAGTAGTGTTAAATAATTTGAAAATATTTTCCCATTCTTCTTTCATGAAATCTCGAACACTGGGGCGCGCTTTTCCGTGATAACCGGAGTAATGTATACCAGTCTCATATTCGGATTTAACAAGCATTGAATCCGCCATGCCGAGTTTATTTCGTAGGATGCCGGTTATCCAAACGTCATCTAAGTGAAAAGTTCTCTCTTTTCTTGAAATATTAAATAGTTTTTTCACAACTTCGATGCTGGTTGTGTACAGCCCCCCGTGACAGTATTGCGGATAGTCAGGCCATATGTAGGTGTCGAGGGAAACAGACCATTTTCTACCCTGCTGTCGAACGGGTTTTTCGTTTATACCCTTCTTAAATCCGCATATGATAGGAAACATGGGCAGCTGAAAGTCATTTACATCATTGATACTTTCGTCCACTCTCTTCTGAAGCTTGCCAAGATTAACCATGAAGTCGTCATCCACACTAGAGTAAAGAAAGTCCGATGGTAGATTGTCAGAAGCCCACTGCATTCCGGCTAATGTTTTTAGGCCAATGTGTCTAGGAAAAATATGTATAGACACAATGAAAACTTAGGAGACAATCACTCTACGATCTTGTTTATTGCGTAGGGAAACGGACGCGATTTGCGTAAGAGCTAACTACCTGTTCTATCTTCAAACACACTTACTCGTAGTCGTCAAAATCATTGAACTGCAGCAAGTCACCATATCTTTCGCTTTCTTCCTGTAGTAGACTCACATATTTTGGTATATCTGTTTTGCCAATGAGAAATACAGTTTCAAAGCGTCCTCCTTCGACGTAACTCAACGATGCCCAAGTTCTTCTCAGCAGTTCCCTTCGGACTTGGTTAGGAGCCGCAGATTTTACGAAGAAGACCATTGTCCAATTTACTTCTATAAATACATAATAAATATATCGATTCAGCTTCTTCAGTCACTTTGGACCATCTGAACAGAATGTGGGAATAATGGGTTTAGTTGCAACGCAGATGGCAGCCTTGATTAAACCGAATACATTGCTGAATAGCAACGTCCAATACCTAATCTTCATGTCATACAAAAAAGCACGAAATGTAAAAAAATATGATGGCAAAATATGTACATTGTTTTAAGCTTTGTATTAGGAGTTTTCTTTACGGAGTGAACGCAGGCAATACCGTAGTAAACTAATTGCTGCGTAAAGAATTAAGTTTAATGATAACGTTTATAAGCCGAGCCCATATAATGGGCTGGTTATCGCTTCCACAGATATCTTATATTTTTTGGAGCTCAACAAAACACCGTGAAAATGGAAAAGTGTTAAGCGTTTCAAATAAGCTAATCACTCTTAACAGTTAAAACTCGATAAAAAGTCCGTAAAACAATATACTCTTAAAAATCTAAATAAACTGCACCCTATAAACTAAAACTTTAACAGCACACTTTACTTTTATCTTTAAGACACGCAGCCTTTTCGCAATATTTTGAAGCTAATCTCCATGGTTGGATTAGAAACGACGTCTTGTTCTTCAAAGTTTGACATGCTTTGTCTCCGTCCGTTGTACCTGCTGTTGTTTTAATTTCCTTGGGTAAATAGTTATAAACAAGTGAGCGTTGGTGATTAGCAATTGAGCCGAATCTGCAAAACGAGTGTTGGACTTAATATAAAAGTCAAATAACAATTCAATGAACAGACCAAGAGACTGTAATTTGGAAAATAAAATGAAACAGCAATTGCAAGAATTTACATTTGTTATCAGCTTACCTGGCGATAGAAACATTAGAAGCTTGATACATAGTTACAAAAATTCCTGCGTTCAGCATCGTAAAGACCAACAGAGTTAAGCTAAGATGCCATCGTTCCATTGAAAGTTTTTCGTTTTACTTTTTCATGATAAAAATATGATTAAATTACAGTAGATCTGAAATTTAAATTTATTTGTAATTTGGGATATAAGTTATTCATGTTAAGAGTCTGCTGTTTGCCTGCGTGGCATGTCGTCACTAAGTTCACCTTATAGACAAATTCTGAATGATTATGACAGGTTTTCGAATTTTATTTAGCCGTGATTACCTTAGCACATTTTACAAAGATCAGGTAAAAACAACTAACAAATTGCACGTTCGAGTTAAATCGATGTCATTCTGCCTACGCCCTATTTCACAAAGCTTAAGAAGATTTAAACTTACATGATCAAGTCCTTGCTTCACAGATAATCAGTTTTCCCGTAGAAGCTTTGCGTCGCCGTCGAAAGAAGTTTAATTAGCCAACTCGTAATTTAAAGTGACTGCATTTTCCAACCTTGAAAATATGTGCACACAAAACAGAGACTAAAATTACCAGGTGTTTTAAACGTGCTTGATTGTCTTTCTACTGTTTCTGTTTACTATGCTTTCTTTATTTGAACATCCAGTACAATAGTGCCAAAATAAAGAAAATAACTGACAAAAAATGACTAACTTCTTTGCTCTGAAGACAGTGTTTCGCTTGTTACTGTCTGGTTAAAACGTTATCTCCCTGGGCTGTACAGTGTACAGGGTTGCCATAACGTCCTTATTTATGAGATTGGTGCTTATTTTGAAGATCTGTGTCTTAGGATATATTTTTGTTCTTTTTTCTAAGAAACGTCTTTATTTTCAATTGTGTCCTTATTTTTGTCTGTTCTTAGGGCTATAGGGCATTTCGATACCTTTAGTATACCATTTTATACCAAAGAGATAACAAAATTAAGAACATGCACATAGTGTCTCGTTTTTTAGGAACATTGATTGCCTTCTGCTGTGCACTGTTTAAGTGAGTATTCTACTTTCATTTCCTATAGTCGTCCTTATAGTTGAGTCCCGACCGATAGCAACCCTGGCTTTTTTCCAGTGAGAACTACTTTTTCTCAATACAATTCTAACACCAGAGATAGATACGACCTCAACCCAACAAAAAATACTGATTTCATCTGTTCATTTCGGTTAGTTATTTTATGTATGTAACTTTGAGAGACATTACACGTACGTAATCTGATCAAAAGTAAAAAAGTAAGAGGTAAAAAACGCTTTATTGGGAAAATGTGAAACTTTTTAAACTATGAACGATGTATAGGTTACACCTTTGCAGTGTAAAGTAGCCTACTTATATACATTACTGTAGATATATTACAGCAAAAAGTTTTATTTTTTATCCAGCAGTTTATCTACTCCTTTACTTCTATATTGAACACAAGTAATAAGTTACGCTACGATAACCCTAACTACAAGTTACAGTTATAATATCGTCCTCATTAGTTTAATGAAATATCCACCTTGTCTTGCTTGTTCAAGTTTCTTACTCTGATTTGATTATTGCTTTAGAAGTTCAACTGTCTATTTCTCGTTTTAAACGTTGAATAAGCCTAAAACCAGATTTGAAAGCAAGTTTGAGCGATTGAATTCATGTGATGTTGACGCAAATCGCCTGCGGCTGCGTACAAAGAGGCCTCGAGGGCGTGTTAGATTTGTATGAAAGATATTGCTTTCCGCATGCTGGCGTGCGAGTCCAAAATAGGATAGAAACATATAGGCCTAACGTGTTATTGTAGAAGAATATCAATATGATAATGAAACAACTACGGTTTTGTTATTACTTTACATGTCACGGATACACAATATTTGATTTTCATCTGTCATATTAAATCACGTCAAATGGCGAACACTCATTGGTGGTAAACCTTATGAAAAGATAGCAAGGTGTGCTTTTTATTTGATCAAAAATAGGGGTTGTACAAGTTTATTTTGCATGTCCATGACGCTTAACAGGCAATGTATAACTCTATTGGCACATTCATAGCTTCAATTAATCATTGCTCTATAGATCTGCTGTACTTTCTTCTAAGGGTTTGTTTGCTTTTGATTGAGTTTGTGACCATCCTTGTTCGGACACTTCAAATAGAGCATTGAATAAGACTAAAATACCATGTTTAGGGATTGTTCACAAAACACGCTCATGTTTAAGGGACAGGCTACGTTAAAGCCTGATGTTGCATTATGCTTGATATGTGCGCGTTCATCGTTAATTAACCAGTTATTTAAATTTTGAACGATTAAAAACGGGTGGTCGTAGATTCATGCATGCAGCCATTAAATATTGACATGTCAACTACTTCGAAGATATATGCGTTTATGATGGTCTGTACATCTTCAGTGCTTATATGTGATGTGAACGCAAGCTTAACTGCAAACCTGATAACATTAACTGCACATTCTAATAACATTTGGCTGGACTGTTATATCAAATTAAGATGTTCCGGCATAAAACTTTCGAAAATCCGGCAAAACAAAGCTCAGTATAAAATTGCAGTATAAAAAGCACTATAATCAACAAACTTCCACAATACGTATATCAATAACTCACAACATCAACGAGGCAAAGAGGCATGAGCAGTCGGAACCTCAAAATCACAGTCTGTAAAAGAACCAGTATAATTGGTAAAAATGTACCGACGGTACCGGTAATCGCTAGCCTGCTGTTCCTAAAAAGTTGTTTGGTACTTTCTCGGTACTCTAAACCGGTTATTTTGTTATAGCAAGTACTGCTGCACGTGCTATTTTTAGCTCTATTTTGAACCCGCTCCAGGTTATTCCAGGTTAAAACATATTTGATCTCGATCATGCACTTCTTCGGTCGTTATAAGACATTTGTAGATTATAAAAGAACGGCGAACGTCAAAATTGTCCGAATCGGCGAATTAGCTATTCAAATCTATTTTAAACAAGTGCATAGAATTTTCGTGGTGTTAAATAATTTTATACAGTCTTCCCATTCTTCTTTCATAAAGTTTCGAACGCCGTCTTTTTGTTTTCCTCGATAACCAGAGTAATGTAGTCCAGTGCCATCTTTTGCCTTAACAAGCATCGTATCTGGCATACCGATCTTATGTCGAAGAACGCCGGTTATCCAAACATCGTCTAAGTGAAATGTTTTCTCCGTCCTGGATGCGTGAAAAAGATCTTCCACCACTGCTACGCTTGTCGTGTATAAACCGCCGTGGCAATATGGAGGATAATCCGGCCACTTGTACACGTCCAGTGCGACGGTCCACTTATATCCTTCCTGGCGGATAGGTTTTTCATTTGCGCCTCTTGTAAAGCCACAAATTATTGGAAACATGGGCAGCGAAAGTTCTATCATATTCCGTAGGTTTTCCTCCACGCTTTCTTGAAGTTTACCGAGATTTACCATAAAATCGTCATCCACACTGGAGTAGAGATAGTTGACCGGTAAATTGTCAGCAGCCCATTGCATACCGGCTAAAGTCTTCAGCCCGATGTGTCTGATAAAAAAACACATAACAATGGTGTGAAAAGTTCGACCTACTGTAAGTTTCCAGGTTTGTTCTTATCTCAAACGAGAACAAGGACATTACTGTTGATTTGAATGAAGTCAATTGCGACCTGGCTGGCTCAGCTCGTGGTTAATTGTGTTTAGCCATAAAACATACACAATAAAATAAAACCGTTATTACATGATACTGTAGTAAGTACTGCGCATATTCAAAGCAAACTTACTCGTAGTCGTCAAAATCATTGAACTGTAGCAAGTCACCATATCTCTTATGTTCTTCATTCAGCAAGCTGACATATTTTGGTACATTTGTTTTTCCAATGACAAAAACAGTTTCAAAGCGTCCTCCTTCGACGTAACTCAACGATGCCCAAGTTCTTCTCAGCAGTTCCCTTCGGACTTGGTTAGGACCCGCCGATTTTACGAAGAAGACCATTGTCCAATTTACTTCTATAAATACATAATGTATTTCGCATTGCGTGTGCTATATATATATTTGCTCATGGCGTCTCAAAGCAACTCTCCAATAAAGACCACAAAAAACCGTACTTTTTGGAACTTTCTTGGCTATTTTTGAATTGAATTAGCTCCGTTGGAAAAAAAGACATGCTAAAGGCACCACATTTAGTATAAAATTCCACGGCAGATCAGCTTACTTTTGTTTTTGACGCATTTGCTATTCTCGCAATATTTTGAAGCCAATCTCCAAGGCTGGATTAAAAACGAAGTCTTATTTTTCAACGGCAGACAGTCTCGACCACTTGCTCTAACTTTTGACATCTCGGCATTTTCCTTGTGAGCATAGATGCGTTGTTGATAGGAATTTTTGAAGTCCACGCTACCCAAAACAATCGTGATTTCAATTCAACCGTAAATGAGTCAAAAACATACATTGTGTGATCGAATTGCTTCCTGTGACATTTGTCGTAACTCGGTCAAATGTTGTTAAACTGTGCCCTTTATTGTGCACACAGTTCAAATAATTAGTTATACATGTTTTGAGCAGTAGCACTTATTAAGTTACGAGTACCTTTTTGGGTTTGAGCTATCATGTTTATCTATAATGACAACAAGTAGTTTCTTTGGTGGCTATTTTCTAAATCAGATTCTGTAAATAGTTGGCAGTAACAAATGTACAATTGAGCCGTACAATTTAATAACTGCTTCACTCATAAGTCGGTTCACATTAACATACGTCATACATGAACCAAAAAGTTCACCATACGGTCTACCAATATATGAAAACATAAAGTTAATCATTTCATGCAACTGACCTCGAAACAGTTCTCTGTGACATGTCATACAAAGAAAAAAAAATTCCCACGTTGACTATAGTGAAGACCACAAGGGCGGCTCCTGGTCGCCATCTTTCCATCAGTTCTTCAATTTCTGTTTCTGTTTCAATTCACGTAAGAAGAGTATACTTTTTATACATACCGATTGCAATAAAAAATCTTGCTAGAATCTACAAAACCGTTTTATAACTAAGCTTTATAAAACTTGGTCCACGTTTAGTTTGGTTCCCTTCATCGTGGTATCTAATCGCTCGGTCAACTGCGTCACTGTGTTATCGAGTCATTTCATCGACATGCTGTTTGTAGCGAGTTCTAACGCCGGAACAATCCGAACTCCTTAATATCAACTCTAACAAAAACTGTCTCGGAATTGTTCGAAGAGAGCTGCAGTTAACTATATCAGATTGCATTGCAAACGATAAAACCATGGCACATCTACACAGCAGCACAGGTATTGGTAGAATGATCGCTCGTTGTATAACCGGCGAGGCGTAATCAAATCAAAAAGTGCTTCTGGCCGCAGGCTGAAAAGACTGAGGCACGACAAACGAAGTTACACCTTCGGCAAACAAAGTTATACCTATACGCAGTGTTCCCTCTAAGAAAATTTTACGCTGAGCAAATGTTTGATTTAGTGAGCATGAGCATTTTAATGCTGAGTTAAAATGAATTACCAACTTTGTGAACCGAGTTTGGGAACCACTCGTCTAGAAGAAGTTTAATAAAAAGCGAACAAATTACACATTTACTTCAAATAGCTTCTTGTTTTCGTGGTTTTGCCTTTTGATTTGCGATTTGCCTTTTCCAAAATCACTATTAGGTGCCACTCCATGACAAAGTTTGCAGATTATCATGTTGGTTGACGCAGAATAGTCACAGATTTTGGACAGTTTAGCGTTTTGCTGTTTTAGCGTATGATTTCCGGTATCATCATTGTAATTTAGTGTCACACACTCTACTGCTGTATTTAAGAAAATGTAATTACTGTAAATACTAAAACTAGTCTTCAGAGTCGAAACTGGAAAATAAACTATCTTTTGCAAGCTAAGGAATAAAGTTAGTTGCATCCACGAGTGTGGAGTGTTTGTGAAGCAAAGACAAAGGATTGTGATGTAACAAAAGGGTAGTGTATGCTCATGTGGTTCAGCACCCGGTATAAATGCGATAAGCGTTCTGTCCAAAAATAATGTTGAAAGTCATTTTACTTTTAAATTTGGAAATTGCAAGTGCGCAAGAATGAGATTTTACTGCGCAAATAGTCTGGTGGTACTGCGCATTTGCTCAGTTGCGCACCTTAGAGGGAACACTGCCTATACGCAAGCGTATCCAGACGCTGTGCGAATTTAGAATTACGTACATTCTACAAAGATCGGGAAAGATTACATATTTGAGCCTAATATATTCCAGACTTGGGCAATTTTGATATACACATTCGCTAAGTGCAACTTCTATTGTTACTCAAACTTCATGTTATACTTCTATTTATATCGTATACTTGGAACAATTAGGCGCTGTCTCAAAATTTTTGTTGTTCAAACACCATTCTGGTTACAATTATGTGCTTTCTTATGAAAATTGTTATTCTATTGCATAATGGTTTGCTGCTTTATAAAACCTAACCACAAAAGATGCTTGTGGCTTGACTGCTTGGTAGTTCCTTCCGCATGTACTGGACAACGACAGCCTACTTTGTCTAGAGTTAAAACACTAATGATTGATCTGTAAAGCAACGCCATGTGCATAATGCCAAAAGTTCACTTTGGTGCCAGAATTTCAGCGGCAAAAATCAAAACGCTCCTCAAACAATTTCAATATGTGTATTAAAGGCGTTGGATATATTACTGTGGAGGTAAGCAGTTCTTTACAAACTTGCGTAACTTGTTCCTAAGCGGAGGTTTTACAGGGCTTAGGAAGTCCGTTAGTAGAAGTTGTTTCAACGAACATTGGAGTGCTGATAATAATCGCTTGCGCAATGACGGTTACCAAAACTTTAAAACCTTTATACCGGGAGTAAATAAAAAACGGGTAATTAAAAAAATGTATTTGAATTAAGGTAAAATGAAAGTCACCTCGCACAAATACTCAGTATATCTCGCCTATTTTTGAGAAGTTGGCTAATTTTTTACATCGCCTAAACATATATCAAGAAGTTTGAGAAAAAATGTTATGTAAATGTCAACCATCTAAAAAATGCAATGCTTTTATTATCATTTCAATACTTCATTAGTTTTCTACATTGTTGTTTTTACGGTGAAATTTCACGTTTGACCTGGCGTCCTTCACGAAAACAACAAATTTAATCCTGCCTTATGGTAAAGAAAAGTGGTTTTGTCTGCAACTAACAACGTAACCAGACAACCAGTAAATTTAGCAGTTAGTTCCCAAGACATTCGACCATTTTCTTAACCTACACTAGTCAATAACCACAACTGGAAACCTAACCCAGCGTTCTTTAACGTTTTTGACGTCATATTTTGAACCCCGGAGATACTTCTGAAATGTCCTGGAATGTCCCATTAATAAAAGTTATAAAAAAGGAAAATAAATGTTAAAAAAAGCAAATATTCAAAAAGCAATATCTCTTTCAAAGCTTCAGCAAACAGTTTAAACAGTCATTACAAAAAATGGAAAACAATCCTGTTACTATGACATCTGCAGCTGCTCGGAACCTTTCTAAATGTTTCCAGGAACACTGTAGAGTTCCAGCAACCTCTTGACAAGCGCCGACCTGCCACAAGGTCTAACAAATGAAAGCAAAAATGTTGTGTGTTTGAACCTGCTTCACACACACACCTATACAAGCGTACACGTCAGACCAATGTAACTATACACTATACAGTATATACATTTGCAACTTGCATACATAGTACTGCAGATAATATATTATTGGTCAGACAATGGCAACGCGTCAATACACTTGAATATTCCCTCAACACAAAATAAAGCAGCGTAAAGATAAGGATAATTTCAAGCATATTATTGCCATCATAAGAGATTCGAGCCGCGCATAGCAATGCAGCTGTAAAAGGAGAGCTAATTATTTTACCATATCCTGTACAAAATAGTAATTTCCTGCCTTGACATGACGCCAGTCACGAAACACTTTTCACTAAGCTAGGACTAGGCACTGGTCAAGCTGAATTAACCTGCGTTTGCTACATTGCGTCTTATCAATATTTAATCTTGGACATTTTTCAGCAACAATACACTCTCGTCATACTATTTTACACAAGTAGCTTACAATAACAAACGCCAGTGTTCAATAGGTACGAATAGTTCAAAACAGGCTGTGACCTGTTGACAACGTGTAACATTGAACACAGGTTTTTAATTAATAACCCAATTCACACCCGAGCACTACCCATTATAATAGGTCGCATTATGCTATAACCAGGGTTATCATTCCATGCTTAATTTTGTCTTATTTTTAAGGCAGAGGTTCCTATTTTGGGCATTTCAACCCCTTTAGTAAGCCATTTTGTACCTAAGAGATAACAAAATTAAGAACATGCAAGTAGTTTTTTCTCGTTTTTTTTTCTTTTTTTTTAGGAACATTGATTGTCTTCTCTTGTTGTGCACTGTTTTAGGTAGTATTCTTCTTTCATTTCCTAGTCGTCCTTATTTTTGAGTTCAGACCGATGGCAATCCTGGCTTTGGCATATCAGACCTACATTGTGTTCTGGTCATGGTACACTGTACAAGCATGAGCAAACGCCTTCATTAGGTATACAAACAGACGAACAATTTTTCTTGGTAAAAATATAACCACCAACTGGTCTGATCGTTTTCTCAAGACGATTTTGTTGCATTAAGCACTTGTCATAAAACGCTTTGTTATACGCATATGCAAGTATAGTTCAGCTTACTTTCACAAATATCATGGAATATATATCTATCATAGAAATATTCCCTCAATACGGGCCTAGGCAGCACAAAAGCAAGTACAACTGTCATAGCACAAGTTCACTGAACCCTGATGACTTCTTACAAACGAACTCTGTATACGATAAACGATGCTAACAAAAACAAAGGTAAAATTGAAGAAAGAACTTTGAAAATTTGCAATCGCACACGCATGACGACACACTTGACTAGATTACTAGAACGACCAAGCACGTCAGTCGACGCATTTCAAGTATTTAGTTTATTGTATCTCCACCGGGCATCACGTTTTTCTTCTGAAACTTCTTGACAAAATTATTTGCTTCTTACAACACTCAGTTTATCTGAATTTTGGATGTTATTCGATTAAAACGGCGAATTTAATCATATATCTTCCTACAACGACCAAGTGCGTCAATTGATGCTTACAATTTGATAAAATTTCACATAGAGTCTACGGAAGGTTTGATTGCAGTCCACAGAATCATTATAAAGTGAGAAAATGGAAAAAAACATGATACTCAGCGTTGTAGAGGTATAATTGAGCATGGTGATGTCACAAGATGATCGGGATAATTTTTCTCCAGCGCCCTGCTTAACTGTAGAAATCCGGACTTAGTCAGCGATTTTATTCGAGAGTAGCACGTAGCTTACTTGCGAGCAGTGGATATTAGAATGAGGAAAGGCAGAGAAGGCTGCTGTACAGTGACTTTACTGACGAGTTCGAAACTGACGAACCTGCAGTAAAAAAGCGGAAAGCATGCGCAAACTTAAAGTGCCGTAACAGAACAACGGATTCGTGCAACACCTGACGCGGAACAGTTTGTGGGAAATGCGCTATACAAACTTGCCCAAACTGTGTTGATTGAATGTAACCAACACTTACTTATCTTCGTGAACTGTTGCAGTTATTATTTTGCAAATAACAACTTTTTTATATTTTTTCTCCTTCAAGCGCTGCTAATGTTCAACATTTGTAGTTTATGCCTGTCAGGTTGCGTTTTTAATTGTGTGTTTTCTTCTTCCGAATAAAGTATAACATGGTGTGTGATTATTTTTAAATTACAACGAATGACGTTTAATGCCATTTCTACTTCAAGGATGTTATTCTCACTAAATAAATGAACGAATTGTATTTTATGTGTTTTATACTTCAATTGACGCACTTAAGGTCGTTCTAGGAATCTAGGGAGTTTGAAAGCGCGGTCATCCTAGTAATAAAGAAGCACTAGGCTCGCTTATTATGATCGTGTTCTGTGCAAATCACGACAACTGTGCAGGTAAAATGTGTTTGTTTGTTTTGAGATCTTTCCAAAACACTTGGCGCGAAACGAAAGTAATTTAATAAGTTAATGATTGAACTGTACACTTAAATTTAATTTCAAAAACGTTCAAATGCCATCGTCAAAACTGACATAGCCTACTGTAAACTTTCTTTGTCAGTTAACTGTAACAATTTTTCAAATTGTCACTGTAAGAGTCAGCCTGTCACTGTAAGGTGTCAGCCTGTCAGACCTTTTTATACGCAAGCAATTTATAGGCTACCTCCATTTTCAACGGTTGAACTTAAAAATTTAATTGGTAACGGCTTACTGTTTTCATCGCAGGCTATTTCTAGAGAAGTCAATGTAGAATGCCTGTGATTTACGGAAATGAACTTTACAGCCAGAAACTTGTGTACAATACACTGTTTGATACACGTTAGCACGGACACATTTTGTATACGTTAGTGCGGTCGAATGGTACATTGTATAATACAAGTTTTTGGACATGTGACGACTTTTACCGACGGTCCCCAGTTTTGTGGCGGAGTTTGTCCGAAAATTAATTGGCATGCCTTTATGCGTATTTCAAATAATTACATGTCAATATCTCATCAAATTAGGACAAGAACAATGCATAAAAGCTATAACAAAAGCATGATACTAGCACTCCTATGATTGCCAATGCGATCATTATTTCCCGGCGTGCACGGATAAAAGTGGGATGAAGACGATAAAGATCAGCAACCATTTTCCCTCCGGCATTAATGTGAGGAAAAGGCTCGGAAGGGGTTTTAACTTCAAGAAATTTACACAAAGGTTCCCATCCCTGCTTAACGTTGTATACAAGAAGCTTGTCCTTCGGCGCCGTCTGTGTATACGCACAACACATAAAATAGCACTCATTCAACAATCTTACATAACAAAGTACGTATGTAGGCCATATTTAGGTAATTCTATATAAATTAGCCAAAGAAAGCAATGCACAAGAACCAGATTTGCAACGCTGACAAATACTGGATGCCGCAAATTACCAACATTTACACATGACGTGGACAGATACATTCGTGATGGTGGAAAACGTCATGTCCGTTATCAGTAAGAAGGTCAATGGTACCTGCAACACATAAGCGTTGTGACATCTATAAGCTTTGCGATAGTACATTTCGTTTGTTTTGATCCTGTTGATTGGCTACATAGTTTCGTACCATGGTGTTCCATATGCAGCTAAACCTGCAAATATACAATACATGATAATGAGATAAGAATATATAGGATAGATGTTATGCAAATGTACCCGCAGGGTCGCGTTACAAAGCGTTTAGTTTAGCGTTTGACCGTTGACCCTACCGTTGTTATTTGTGTATGAACGAAAGCTCTGATAGGTTGGTGACAAATACCAAAGTGGATTCAACGCATCGCGGACTTGGTCTCCCTGAACCTTCAAGCTTTTAAACCAACGCTCTTCATTGTCTCTCATTGTGAGAATAATCTTTACAAAACAAGTTAAAAATGCAGGTATTCAACGACACCTTACGAAACCTTTATCTATTCTATAAGAAGACACAGCTCAATGTAAACCACAAACAATTTACTCACTGCACAACTAAAAATTAAACAGTAACACCATGAAGTGGAAATATATTGGGTGGCTCGAACCTTAGCATCTGGAAATGCTTTGTGAATTTCATCCCAGAAATATGCTGCCGGTGTGTCAGTAATCGCATCAACGTCTTTGTACATTCGACGAAAATCATCCGTGGTTCCATCTCCGGCAAATATCTTTTCCCAGTCCTTATGCAAGTATTCATAATTTTCCATGTAATCGTACACGCTGTAGCCTAGCATTCGCAGAGCATCGGCCATAGATTTTGTACCAGTTTTGGACAATCCTGCTACTATTACTTTCATTTTGCTTTTGACTGTTTTTGAATTTCTAATGAAAATAAATGTTTGATGCCCACTGGTATACCAAATGTTTTCCTTTTATCAAAAAGCGTGTCCCCTTGAAATTCCAACTCTAGAACAGTCCAAACCACGTAATCAGAAACCTTACTACACAATTCTTTGCATGTGTGGCCTTCAGGACTAAAAGTTGAACTACTGCCAGCAATAAAATGCTCGATGAAATGCCACTATACGAAGTTAATGATTAATTTACCACCTTCAGCAATTTATAAATTCGATGTAATCGTCATAAACCCAACGTCAGCTCTCTTTTTACTCAAGTAGTCCTAAGTTCAGTCAGCATTTTCGTCATAGCAAACATGCTGTTTAATTCGACATATTGCAGTTTTCTTATTGCCTTCGGCGTAAGAATTGTAAGGCTTAAATTTGATTTGTTGTGAGAAGTCTACGAAAGCGATGACGTTATATTGCACGTTTTTTGTTTTGTCTGTAAATCGTATTAACATTTATTGCCACTGATGATAATTCGTTTGCTTTGTGAACTTTTTAATATATATTAGGCGTAGTTATATATGCAGTTCAAAGTTCTGCAAGTTTTATTTCTCTAAGTGCTTATTCAACATTCATAGATTTCTTTTGAAAGCTTGTGACGGTTACGTCGCGAGTCATGGGTTGTTCAAAGGAAACAAATATTCAATAACTAATGTTGCTATACAATTCATGTTGAAACACAATTTGCAAGCATTAAAAGTTAGTAAAAAGCTTTAACAATTTTAAAACAATCACTGAACGCTTAAAAGGAAGACTAACACCAAGATTTGATAAGTGGTGTTACTCGCATTTGGGAACCTCTTGGCTTCTTTTCTGATGCTTAGAGTTGTTTACGCAGCTGTTAAGTCACTCATTAAAGCAAACTTTGCAGATATATAATCCGAAATTATCAATTCACCCAACTTGTACTCGACGATTGTTAAGATTTTATTAAATAGAAATAACTATGTTAATTGTTTCTGCTCATCCAACACCTCATTTCTCAAGACCAGAATTGTGTTATCTTGCCACGTAAGGCAAAATAGCAGCTGCACCCTCCCAACAAACCAAGCAGCAGTAGAGACGCCCTGACCTCACGGTTGACCCGTTTAAAAGTTTCATGCGTTTCTTCTAGTTCAACAACTTTCTTGCCGCCAATGTTCTCGTGCGGGAACGGCTCGGAAGGAATCTCGACACCGAGAAAATCACACAGTGGCGCCCAGCCTTGCTTGACACTGAACACCAACAACTTGTCTTTCGGAGCATTCTGGGATAAACGTTATCAGCTATAGTAGCAATTGTAAAAGGACATTATCCTGTAATACAAGTTGAATTTGTGAAACAATTCCAACCTTCACTTTCACAGTTGCTCACCTTCAGGATGTAATCGTTGTGACGACGGTAGGACATTGTCATCACCATTTTGTTAATTTCGTGCGGCCAAATCGGTCGACACGCTTTGCTCCAGACTTGCCCGAGAGCTACTATTCCTGAAAAAATTAACCACTCTAGTGTTGTAATTAAATATTCTTATTCTTCAATTATAGACTACACTTGTTCCAGCTTTAATTGATTCGACCCACCGCAGTTGTCCATGAAACGTAACATTCTATGATAAGTTGGTGAGAGATAAAACATCAATGCAAGAGGATGTTGCAGTACTTTCATCTGCTTTATCATGCTCTCAATCCATCGATCTTCACTTTCTCGCATTGTTAAGATAATCTGGTGTCAAAATGCAATCTGTTTTTTCAAACCCATTTCAAACCTATAGAAACCAATTTAATTAGAACTCTATTATACGAAACATTTTACTCTTTGTTCTTTATTTATCACAACTTTCTATATGCTTATTTTTGAATCACGATAATTAAATATATTAATCTTCAATTAATTATAATTTGGATCATAGAAAACCTTCGCATTTGGAAACGCTTTATGCAGTTCTTCCCAAAAATAAGCAGTTGGCAAGTCGGTGACTGCGTCTACATTTTCGTACATTCGACGAAAATCATCTGTAGTTCCGTTTCCGGCAAATATCTTTTCCCAATCTTTTTCCAAGTATTGGAAATGTTCCATAAAATCGTAAACATTATATCCCAATCTTTTGAGGGCAGTGAACATCGACTTTGTGCCGGTTTTCGAATACCCAGCCATTATAACCTTCATGGTGTGTGCAAATTCTCTATCTCACTGAGAGAGCTGTTACTTAAATGTATTTGCAAGTAACTTTTATATATTAATCTATATTCAGCTTTTATCTACAGATTATACAAGCCCAGAATAATAAAACCGTTGTCGCTTCGCACGGGTACTATAGTTTTATATTTCAATCGCGTACCCGCCCAAATAACTTAAACATAACCTTATGTACAGTATAGGGCCTTAGGCTTAGTTAATTATTTACTCGTTGTCAGTCTGGTGCTATATTCGTGCGTGGATCTTGGGGAGTGCGAGCAGTGGATAATACGATTTCAATTTTTTGCGGTCGTCGCTTGTGAAGTTGTGACCACAACTATTCATGCATGATATCTTGAGCTATCATATAGATATCATATGTTTAAAATGACTTTTAAGAAATGTGTTAGAAATCAAAAAATTGAAATTTAATGTTTTTATTAAATAAACAGTAGAGAACGATGACTAGTTGTAGGATAAAGTGTCAAAGTACAAGAAGAAGTCATTGCATTCAGCGTCACGCATCGGATCCGATCAAATCTTTTTGGTTCAGGTAAACAAATCTAGTCAGTCACATTTTAAATTATAAACACATTGATGGCGAAAACTAAGTAGTGACGTTTGGCAAGTATGGATAAAATTGTTGTCAGATTTTGATGGTTTTTTGTCAGATTACAAGCTTACGGTACCATAAGCACTAAGCAGTTTTTCACTTTCAAGTTGAAGCTAGATTACCTAACACACAACTCTATTCTAACTATATACTGTTCATAAAATGTGAACTTTTTAACCGAACTATTTAACTCTAATAAAAAAAAAACACATACAGCTATTAACCTAAGTTATTTTTTCTACACTGTTGAAAAAGGCTGCAACGAACGAAAAACGTTTAATTTAGTAATAAAAATCGTTGTGTGTATTCTTAATACGGAAATTCCTGTAGAGCGATTTCTTCAGGTCAACGCTATGTATTGTAAATTAGTGGGTAACTTACCCAAATTCTATTACGAGTGGCTCGCGTGTTGCAAATTGTTTTGGCAATGAAAGAAATGCTTGTTGTATAGCCTATTAATCGCCTACCTCTTCTTATTTTGTTCATGCATTTGAACTATATTGGATTCATAAACGTTGGTGCATATTCGTTCCCGGCGGTGACGCAATCAACGCAGAAATAAACACAAAGCTCAAATTTTAACCACCGGTGTCTAATGTAGGCCTACCATATTTTCTACCATAGTTTCATCGCTATGAAAGAGGACAATTTCTCCAGCAAGTACAATGCAAATAAAGTTTTACGTTTAAAGAATTTATCACATGTTTTTGGATAATTATACGCATATGCACAAGTAATGCATTCAGCTTCAAAATCATTACGTCCTTTTCTGAAACAAGGATACTTCTGCCGCAGTTCATCAGAAAACACAGTGTTATTTTTTGGCATTATTGCTTAGCTTTATTTAGATTTTATGTTTGTCTAAATTAAAAAAATGATAAGAAAAATGATTAGACCTCATGCTGTCGCTGAAAAGTCATTTCACTTGACTTAGGCCTCATGCCGAAAAGTCACATAAACATATAATTCTGTTGAAAATATAAGCAAGAAAGCGCAAAATGCTAAAAAGGAGGACTATCCTCCTAAAAGAGGACTTATGGTAGCCCTAGTCTAATGAAACTTACGTAATATTACGGAAATATTTAATACTGGTTCCAATTAATACACACCTCACATGACAAATACAAACTGTTGAAATTAATCTGAGGTTAATGAAAGTTTGAATAAATGTTCCGTTCAAGAACAACGATCAAACGTTTGTCACAGTTTCAGTCAACCACTTGAAGATGACATCTTCGTTATCAGCCTTCCATTTGATGTTTGTGTTTGTTCTCTCCAGAGCTTGGTTGACCGCAGTAAGTCCAGAGCCGAGTATTTCCAAGTTATTTTCTTTGAAAGCTTTAAGCTATATTAAAGAGAATGAAAAAAAAATGAATAAATACCCTTTGTTAAAGGCAAGCCATGTGATGCAAACAGTCTTGTAAACGTTTCTATAAAAGTTTTTTAATAACTATCAAAGATATTTTGGAAAGTTTCTGACGATCAACATATTCATTGTAAACAACAGATGAAAATTTTTGAAGTGAAGTTGGTCAAGTTGGTCATGAGTCTTATCATGTAACAACTCCATGACCAAAAATAATTAAAAGACATATGTTACGAGTGAACTGAAATTCATTATAAAAACAACCTCCGCGAGCTCAAATTCAGTTGAGAAATGTGACGTACAACTTTCAATTAATCCATTGAAGGAGGACAGACCAATTCCATATCTGTGAAAATAGAACATATTCAGCACACTTGATTCACATTCACATTCAGATTCACCTGATGAGAACATATGCAGTACACTTTATCAGCGTTCCGACCAAAAAATGTACAGAAGCAAAACACGTATGAATTTCAAACCAATTCAGCTGCGAGGGTTAACCATATACTCACGTTTGAAAGATAAAGTCCCATTCTTTTCTTATAAAGTCCCAAGTTTGATCACGCGCGTATTCATTTCGACAAAGATCCTGAAATATTCCGGTAGCGTCTTGCTTCTTAACGTAATCGTCATTAATGGTGAATTCCAACAAACTGAAAATGTTAAGGGTTCACTTTTCTTGATTTGGCAATGCCTGGTGTGTGCCGACGACTTGAAACTTTGAAAACCTATCTAATCGGTAGATTATAAAAAGACCTATACTTGTTACTTTTATCAGGACTCTAGTCCAGAAGTTTCGAACCTCCAGGAAACCTGTGCAAGTGACAGCATATTTTCGTGTAAAACATGAGGATACCAACTTCCTTTTCTATTAAAAATGAGGTATCATTGACAGTAACCTAACCGTTGGATTATCCATGGGGTTCTCACGCAAGTGAGCCCATACTCAAGAGCTGCTTTCTCCTGCGAGTTACTTTCGTTCAAGTATTTTTGCCACAAAAAGTCCCAATCGTTTGAATCGCCGTTGGAAATTCCCGAGCAATACACGGTGCTGCGTAGGTTGGATGAAATCCTATTCAAATAATTAAAAGTAAACATTAACATTAACTACAGTTAACATTTACTACTATTTGTAGATTACTATTGACATTATTTATACGTTATTATACGAAAGCAGTAGGCCTAATTACAAATATTTCTTCAATCATAGATTAAACTTAAAATACACAAACAACCACTGACGGGTTTATTTCAGCAGCAGTTCTGAACAGTTGGAATTGGGACGCTGCCTTGGAAATACAGTCTTCGTTGCCGTAACTGCACGCAGTGGATATGGCGTTTACGCGTTGGTATCTAGAAAAAGTATTTAAGTTAATTCACTGCCGCTAAAAACATATATAACGTTAACGGACTAATGCCAGTCATTAGAGCGTTTTGGCTGCTAAAACTCTTCACACTTTCCACACTTACTTGTGTAAATAGTTGCCGGTATCTGTCCAAGTTACGTTGTCATACAACGGCTGGATCAGGTACAGCAGATAGTCCTGTATAATACGAAGCACTATGTTTCTAGCGGTCTTCACTTCTTGACTAAACTTTGCATCAATGGCCCGACGACGTTATAACATGTACAGCTGACTTATATAATATATACATGATGATCATGTGATCATAGGATCATCATCGTATGATCACGTCAGTGTAGAACTTACTGAATAAACGCCATAAGCTTTTGAACGACCCAACATGTCGTCAAAATACGACAAAGCTTCTAAAGCACTTTCCCAGGTTATGTAGTCCAAGTCGTTTCGTAGGAAGGGCGTCAAATCTAATGCCGTCTCGTAGTCAAGCCTCTTTGCTCTAAAATATAAACCACGTTAAATCAGAACTTGAAGAAATTATGCTGACTTACCACATTTTTCGACAACAGGAAGGAAATACACAACAATTTTACACAATTTGAAAAAGTAATTATAAAACTCTTCCGCACCTGGCCAAATTAAATGCGTCATCAATCAGCTGGGCTCTATTTTTAACATTAATTTTCTGTAAAAATGAAATGTTTCAGGATTGAATTATCTCCAATATAAAATAACAAAGCTATTTTTGTGTTTTGGTACTGTAGGGCTTAGTAGAATATACCTTCTTTGTATATAGATAGCTTATATTGTTTTGTTTTTTTCAATTTGTTATTTAAAACGTGGTTACCGAAGATGGTTTTTAATTTAATTTTACCTCATAGTCCGTGTTTAAGACATTAGTTATCCGACCCCAGATATTGGAATCGTAATTAACTCTGTAATATCCAAATGCTCCTGAGTTTCCAATAATGTAATCTCCGCCCATGTTAACAGTAATTTCTACAATAGCCAAGCAAAGTTGTTTAAATAAAATTTTTGTAAATTGTATGCTTTGGCATTTGATGTAAATTTAAGTTTTCTTATTTGTAATATCTTCCGAAAAAATATTTACCGCCGCCACCAAGAATCCACTGCAGATTCTCTCCAAGTTCGTTAGTAAACCAGAAAGGCACAACCCATTCATATCTAGAAAATTATGCACCGTAAAGTGTATAAAGATAGGGTTAAAATATTTTTACAGACAAAGTTATTAAAAAATTGTCTCACCCATAAGGACTGTCAGGCTTAGTAATGTCTGCTTCTGGGTCCAGTAGGAAACGTTCCTGGCTTAATTTCATGTTTTTAGGATTGTCAGGGTCTTGTCTAACGTTGATCACCGGGTAACCCATTTGCAGCACCCAGGTATTCATAGCTTCTGCAAATCCACCAGGTGGATTCCCGGGCCCACCAATTTCCTCCACTGCCTGCACGTATTATACTTTATTTGCTTATTATAAACATTTGATTTTGTGCTTGAAGACTGGAAGCTTTGCATTTGCCAACCAAAAGCCTAACGAAATACTAATTTATTGCAAGGCCACTGTTATATTTTTTCTAAAACGCTTTGTACCTTTTCCCAATATTTAAACAGCAATTCGTGGGTTACAGAACCATAGGCATACTCTTCCAAGTATTGCTATCAAAAGGGAAAAATATGAACAAAATCGTCTCACATTATCAAGAATTGTTATCAAATTATCATACAACTTACAACTTCCACGTTATCAAAACTTTGTATAGTTAAATAGAAAAAAAAGAACTCATCTTAGAAGTTTAACTTTGGTTTAAAGACACCAAGCCTACCTTAAGCCCAAGTCTAAAAGCTACTTCTCCGGTCATACGGTTTATCATTCGAATTATACAACCCGCCTTTTCGTAGCTAATGTCATCAAACAAAGCGTTGATATCGGAAGGAGTGTTTACGTTTTCGGCTACAATCGGTCTCGAAGTAACCAAAGCGTCCACTGTAAATGCTGTGTGCATGTCCAGCAATATATATTGGTCCATCTGGAAAAGCAATTCTGGCCCTGGTAAATACTAAAAAAGCACTGGCTTATCTTAAGAGTCAGTAATTTATTCAGAAAAAGTATAAAGTTTTGCGTCGAAAATGCATAGCCAGGTTTTAAAGCACCAACCACTCTAAATTCCGGATCAACTTTGTCTTGGCCAAGATACTCTACGTATGAAGCAAACCCTTCATTCAACCAAACTTCGTCCCACCAAAGTGGACTAATCAAGTTTCCGAACCACTGCATTGATAAAGCAACATTTTATACCAAACACGCCGTCACAAAGATCGTTTTTCTGACAGATTACCTTTCTTCGTATAGGATAAATTTAAAGTTGTTAAGTATAACAAACGATCATCAATACATGACAAGCAACGTATGCAGCATATAGGCCTAATCTGCTGTATACCTGGTGGCTTAGCTCGTGGGCAATTACTGCAAGCACTCTTTGTTTGTTCCGAATAGAATTGATATCAGGGTCGAAGAGCAGAGCAGTCTCGCGATACATCACCAAACCCCAGTTCTCCATACCACCGAGAGCAAAGTCAGGAATGGCCATTTGATCTAAAGTAAGAAAACTATTTATGATCAAATCGCAATAGATAAAATACTATTTTGTAATATCAAAAGCTTCAATCCATTTTTTCACCTGATTTTGGCAAAGGATAAGAGACGTTAAAATACTCGGCGTAATAGTCTAGAATGTAAGGAGTAGCATTGCGCGCGTAGTCCACGTTTCCCAAAGAGACCGACTCGGGACGGGCATAAATACGAGTCTGAGAATACAGTTAAGGTTTGTGATTTAACAACTTACCAACATTTTGCTTGTACTGTGGCAATATAGCTAGGTTACTTAGGTCTTAGGATATCAGTAAAGTAATAAATACCTGTATCTTGGGCTCAGAGGATGTATAGGCTTCAGTGTAATTGAAATCGCAAACAACAAATCCCAAAAGATAGGTACTCATGGGAAAAGTGGTTTCAAATCTTGTTCTATACCAGCTTCCGTAAACCAGCTACACACAAAGACGGCAGCATGATTACTGTTATCACGCACTTTCGCGCATATGTATTACTTCATCTGTATTACATTACATCTGTATTACATCTGTAGATAAAGCAGGCATATTCGAAAGGGCGTAATACGGTGGTTCATGCCATAATGAAATAGAAAATGTTGCTTTTAAACCGGGTTCGTCAAAACAGGGAAAGGACTTTCGGGCGTCCGTGGGCTGCATCTGTGACACCGCAATTGGTCTGAGAAATTTAAAGAAACGAATTTCATCTAACAACAAATTTCTAAAAACCATTTATTTTAAGTAAAAAAAAAACAAAATAATAAAAGTGCTGACTACTTTTTGCTTATGTATCTTTTTGCTCACATTTCTTTTCTGTCGGTACCGGCGTATCTGCTTAAGTATAATCCTCTCAAGTCATTGGCAAGTGGTCCCAAAAAGACTGTGCTCAGAGTGTAATTTTCTCCAACAGACAATGGTTTGTCCACTTCAACCACCAAATACTCATTGGGATCGTAAGTCCAGTAAGTCACAATGCTGACAGCCAGACCCTAACTCAACAATAAAAGTACGGTATCTGTCAATTGCAAACAGACTTTACTGTTAGGATTGTCGCAGTTAAACTAACCCCACAACCATTGTCAATTGATTATACAGTATTACTGTTATAATATTTAAAAGACGGAAGGGTAGCAGCTTACATTTAAAGCTTTCTACTACAGCGTACCTCAGTGTTGGCAGCTGACACACTGGTATAGTTTAGCTTGAAACTGTGAATGACGATAAAGTTGGTGCTCTGAGCCACACTGAAATAAGCGGTGCTGTTGCCATTAAACCAGTGAAGTCCTTCGTCGTCCGGTTTGAGATCAGGTTGCAGATCAACCGTATAATGATACGGTATAAGTGACGATGGAAGACGGATGTTAGCCCAAGGTTGGTCAGGAGAACCCGATGTTTCGGCCGGAGTATTAGGAGTCGTAGATTTACTGGGGTTTGGAGCTGTTGTATCAGACACCACCGTACACTTTTCAGGAGCAGGTTTACCGAGTAGACCGGCCAGCAAACCCACGGCAACTATAAGATAACAGCAAACCGTAAAACATTTTCTCACTAACAGGACTTAGAAATTGATTGAAATTACTCGGTATTTAAGATTGCGGACTAGTTGATATGATTACAACTGTTTTACAAATATTAAAACATGCTCATACCTATGACTAGTATAACCAAGACGCCTATGGCAAAGGCTGCCCTTTTGCTTAGAACAATTTTGCCTTTAGTGGAGTCGTCTTTTGACATTCTTGTGGTAACCCTGCTCGTTACAGAAAAAAAATGGGGCCAGCTTCGCCGTTAGAAGTAATTAAATTACCAGTTTTCAGCACTTCAAAAAATAAAGGTGCAGTTTTATGCTCAAACCTGGATAATGTGGAACTTATCATCCTCACCTTTCCCTCTCGTAGCTGTCTAGGTCGAGAAAGTGAAACCTACACAGCTACTAGGCCTATACTGTAACACATTCATGTGCGTCATATCTCTTATGGGAATATTTCAGCTGCCTAGGCTTCGCTAACATCACGCTTTGTTAGTTATGCCATCTGCGATATAGCCTACACATGTGCATAACTAGTATCGCTGATAGACGACTGCAACCATGTGCAGTCTAATTGCTATGTACATCAGAGCTGAAAGCTTTTCAGGAAACATACTATTGCATTAATCTCTATAGACTAGTCCTAGCGCAATGTTTTACTTTTGCATTTTCCGGTCTATGTGGTAAACTTTTTACCTGCATACTATTTCCACAATTATTCATTAACCAGTTTCAATTATTAACTCTGCTTGAAATCTTAAAAACAATTTCCAGGTAGGAAAGGCAGTACATTGTTTCAACAAAATGACCAAGCAAATATTAGTTAATCGCATGCTGACATGTGAAAAGCAGCGAACTAAATAACGCTGCGTTTACACAAGTGGATGACAACTAGATTCTGTTCCTGGTGGTCGCTCCACGAGCGTTCACATTAAGCGGGTTTCACCATCTCCAATATATGTAGATCACGTGGACCAAATTCGACATCTACTTAAGACTAAACAACGTTTATTGCCAATGCAAAGAATTTAACTGCTTTATGAGAGTTTATCCGTGTGTTCTATATGCAATGGCAGTGTTTTACCACATCTGCAGTAAAAAACGTTAAAGAGACTTTGTTTTAAATTTTTGCTATTTAAACATGTTGCACGCTCGCCGTTTCGAAGGGAAATTCGAAAATGGTATGAAAAATGGATTCGACTTTTTCGACATTTGGTTTTTAGATTCGTTACGGTAGAGAGCGCCACTGTCAGTCCGAGATGAGGAATCTGTGTATCTCATGTAAAAGTGAAATCCTAACTTAAGTTTATTTTCGTGCTGCAAGTTTGATGAAAATGTTTTGATTTCGGTTAGTGTCTGTTCATTTGTAATTATCAGATTTAATGTAGGTCTAAAAGAAAGTTAAAACATACAGATACTTCTTTTGCTAATCGCATGGGCAAAAACATGATCACAGTCAGACTAAAGGTCCGCTTGAACAAGATCAGCAAAATGATTTTTAAACAAAAAGACATTAGAATATTACTTAATATAATAACACGACAAGAAGAGAGCTTAAATACTTTATGCCAGAAATTGGTAAAATATTGGTTAAACACATAAAATTTTCCTAATTAAGTTAAAACTTGCGTATTAAAAAAAAAAAAAAATACAGCGTAATGTCGCGTAAAAAGACAACAATAGATGACGCTATTCATTGTTATCCTGGAGCTTTATCAACTCTGCGTAAATCCCATTCAATTTCTTTAGCTGGTGGTGGCTCCCGACCTAGAAACGTTCAGGTTTCTTACAATTTCTTTTACAGCAGCGACCAAATGTCACATGGACTCAAAACATAATATTTTACTCTGCCACTTGACACGTTACTGATGCAGCTTTACAAGACAAAGCTTTAAGCTTGAAAAACGCACAAAAACTATGAAGAACATCCGCAGTGATATACACTGATGTTAGCATTAGCTCACGCACCTCTACAACTTTGCCGTCTTTCATAACGGCGATGACGTCAGCATTACGTATGGTGCTGAGTCTGTGCGCTATAATGAGGGTGGTTCGACCAGCCATGACGTGATCAAGCGCGTCCTGTACAAGACGTTCCGATTCCGCATCAAGCGCGCTGGTGGCTTCATCCAGTATCAAGATACCTGATAAAAAAAGTTCATGGAAAATGACCAAATTAATAAAAACCGTCAGAGATGGCTTTGGGACGTAAAGAACGCATTTCAGGACATTCTAATGCATGAGTATTCTGCGTTTGCCGAATGGCAGGTTTGCGTACTTGGATTTTTCAGTAGGGCGCGGGCTATAGCGATCCTTTGCTTTTGTCCGCCTGATAAAGCAACCCCCCTTTCGCCGACGACGGTTCCATATCCACGCGGAAAGGCGCGTATGAAAGAATCGGCATTTGCCAGTCTCGCTGCTTCTTCGACGTCCCTTTGTGGTGCATCGGGTTGTCCGTATCTTATGTTTTCCTCAATCGTGCCCGAAAAGAGCACCGGTTCCTGTGAGTAAAGCATTTGTTAATAATGTTAATAACTGATTTCGATTGTGAAAAGGCGCTTTTGCTGAAAAACTCAGATGAATTTCGACGAAACGAGACGAAATTCCCTGTTTTACCAGAACTAAGTTAAGACGAAAACTTCAGAAACATTCTCACTGCGAAAGGGCTGAGATTTGGTTTAAGAAAAAAAGATTGTTTACCTGATTTATGAAACCAATCGTACTACCGCGAAGCCAAGACGCATCAAGATCTTTGAGATCGATCCCATCCAAAGTTATACTTCCCGAAACCGGATCGTAAAATCTTTCCACCAGGCTAGCAACAGTGGACTTACCTTTACGTCAAAATTAGAACAATTGAAGTTTAATGATAGAAGCAATTGTGTAAATCGTATGTACTGTCTGTAACCTTTCAAAGTCCGTTTTACAATACAGTACACACTGTCAGGGGACTTTACCGGCTCCTGACAAGCCGCACAGGGCCACGGTCCTGCAGGGTTTGATGTCCAGGTTGACACCTTTCAACACTTCGTGGTCAGGCCGCTGTGGATATTTGAAGTGGACGTTGTCAAACTTTAGGTGACCCAACAGAGAATGATAAGGAATTTTGCGACCGCTGGATATGTGATGGCTGGATGACAGATATAGAAATACATCTATATAGAGTTTCTATTTTCCAGAATTTTCCACTATAGAATTTATAGTATATAAATTTCTATATTCTATGCAGAAGGTAGGATACTAGTTTTTTTGTTTCGGTTACAAACTGCATCATCTGCATGCACAAGAACGTTTCTTAAAATTCAAATACTAAAATGCACGCAAAATACAAGTCACTATCTCACTTACTCGGGTTCAGCAAGAATATATTCAAATACTCTTGCACCAGCAGTGACGCCTCGCACAGCGGTGCCGAATAAAATTGAAAGTGACGACAGAGATCTTTGGATCATTTGCGAGGAGACAAGGAAAGACATCAACTGTCCTATAAAAGATTCATACCTCTTCACATTAGGGTTAGTTTTGCAATCTTCATAAACTCTACATACAAATAGACGATGTGTAGCTTAGTAGTTACTACGAGCAAATGTAAACTATACCTGGGTTTATTTCTTCCGTCATCACCAAGTAACCACCGGCATATATGACTCCAAGTACAATTCCATTCAGTGCAACGTTAGTCAGGCCTTGGAATGCACCAATTCCTATTCCTAAATACTATCACAGAAAAGGAAAATTGTTCATTATAAAAAGACAAAAAACTACGTTACCCAAACACTGATCTACGGTATTGTAAAATTCTGTATAAAATTTAATATTACTGTAATTGGTCGTTACTGTAATATTACTAATCAATTATTAACTATTGGTAATGTTACTGTAATTACACTTGTAATTAATATAAAAATATATAACATGTATTTGTTTTACTTCTGCAGTAAAAAAACTTCAACTTTCCAGTACCTGGTTAATATGACAGGACTGTGTTGTTATGTTATTGTAATTTCTCTCTTCCAATGGTTCATTTGCAAAAGCTCTAACAGTTCGGAAGTTGGCCACAACTTCATTTGCCTTTGCTGTGGCGTCAGCTGCATGCTTTTGTGCAAGCCTAGAAAAAAAAATAACTGGAACGTAAAAAAGTTTAAAGTGAGAGGCAAGTCCAAAAACAAGTTGGTCTTAAATCAAAGAGTAGTTATCAGTAAACAAACTGGTTAAAAGATTTTCAATACAGTAATATAATATTGGTTAAGTAGTTATTGCCAAAATTGTAACTGTCATTTTGGATGGAATATATCCCCATAGATAGGTGATTAGTAGCAGGTAATGTTTATTTTCAGCATAGGAATATCACAGATAACAGTACATTAACTGGCAAAGCATTCTTGCTTATACCGCAGTTACCAGTACCTGAGTAGGCTAGAGCCAACAGTCAATACTGAATTGTACTGTAGGTTAGTATTTGCACTAACTGACTAACCAGTTTAAACACCAACGGTAAGCTAGTTTAGGTTTATTTAACGCAAAAAGTTCCTGTTATACACATAAATATGTTATAATTATACCTATTACCCTTTACTTGTCTGTCACAGGAAACATTCTATTCATATTTGATCCAAATATCTGAATCATCCCTATTGTTTCTTTTATTATGACATAATAAGAACCGCCATCTTCGTCATAATTAAGTGATGAGTTTGCATTTTTTTGCCACTTATTTATGGCAACAACTGCTTAACCACTACCTATTAGTACAGATTCTTACACTAGTATATTTACTGAAAACTACTCTTTGATTTAAGATCAACTTGTTTATGGACTTGCCCGACACTTTAAACTGCTTTGTGAAAATGTCAGCGACAAAAAAAGAATTATAATTGAATTTATATCTACACTTCATTATTCACTGGTACTAATAACACATGCGTTTAAACTGATCAACATACTTTGAGAGTTTTCGTAGAGAAGCTCCAATCAATGCACCAACTAATACAAGCAATGGTATAGTAGTTGCCAGCACTAGAGTAAGTTTTGGTGAAGTAGAATAAAGACTATAAATGCAGCCAAATGTCTGAGTGGTGCTTTTTAACCCTTGCGACAAACAAAGTTTAAAAGAACTCTTGAAATCCTGCATAAAATCATCAAGAAATTTATCAAATTCAAAAACAGCAAAAAATATTACAGCACAATGCATCCGTAGTAACAAACAATCCTACTTGAAACCAAATGATAGTAGTACTGTATACATGACAATTTGACAAATTTATATCATTGCAGAAATATTAAACGATTCAACTATATTACTAATAACTGTACAAATATTCCATGCTGTACCTGAATATCAGATGTGAGACGATCAATTAATGCACCGGTTTTGTGCTGGTCATGAAAACATACGTCTTGATGGAGGTAACTTCTAAATAAATCCTGACGCAACTTGCAGGCGATATTTTCACCAGCATGACTTAGGAGAGATATGTATGCAAATGTTGTTAAAGCCTATCATCAATTGAAAAAATGAGTGATGGTAAAAATCTTGTTCATTTGTATAATCGTATCTGGAGACAGTTTTATGACAATTTATTGAAACAGACACAAATAAAATACAGCATTATGGCTATTCATATATTCATGTCGTAATTTATCACGGTTTAAATTTCTACTTGAAAAACATGAACTACACCAACACAAAATAAAAAGAGATTCAAGTAATGATGGTTTACAGTAATTACACTGTCAGATGACACTTATATCATACCTGACATATATATAAGCTAACCAATTGCCAAACAGGGTTCTTCAATTCTTGAAAATAATCAGCCCCATTTCTAAACTCAGAATGGGTCAGTTTATTCAAGGAGTTTATCAAATCCCCCAACGCTTCAGGAATCTTCATATTCATAGCAGCCCCAACAAGGGCAGCCTAAAAAAAGTCCGATGAAAGTTCATTTAATTGTTCCGAGATCAACAATGACTGCTATTAAGCACACCAGATATACTAATGAGTTGCTTCAGTTTAGTATTATTGCATTACTGTATAAGCAAGTTTCTATATCCATCTTTCAAAAGCGACTTGAAGTTGACCGACTTTTAAAGAAATAAACTTACAACAACAGCCAGAGTAAGTGGCACAATTTCTTTGACCAAGTAGTTCCAGAAAAATTCATAAAATGGAAAATCAGCATTTTCCTCCACTTTAGAGTGATGATGGTGATTTGTTTCCAATTTTTCGCACATGACCTTTACATCTAACAAGTACATTAATTTGTTTTTGTCAATATACACAAATAACAAATATATGATATATATTTTTTTCTCAATTAGAAAATAAAATCCGTTTAACTACAAATAAAAAAATGTTCATAAAAAATAAATGTTTGAAAAATTTTTTTGGATAAATATGTAGCGTTTAACTAAAACCTAAGATAAATCCTAAAATATCCTTTAAAGTATTATCAGTAAAATATTTTATTAACTTGTATTACCATCAACTAATATGATATACACCTGTGCTTTTGAGTGCTGCATTTACTGCTGCCAAGGATGTGCTTACTAACAAGCCAAACTTCATTACATTGCTTTTGAAGATCCTTCGCAAAATCGGACGAATATGCAAGATCTTTATGGAAGAAAAATTCAAATATTGGACTTTGCAATATTTTTGGTTAAAACTCTGTTTGACTGTTTGTAGAGAACTTGGATTTAATAGTGTCTGTTGAAAGACTTGCTTGCTCCATAACCTTGATCCCAGAAAAAGAGTCATTATGATTATGAAATGATGAGATGATTGGTTAACTTTAGAAGTCTGTAGTAATCCACTAGTAGAGTTGAAAATATTCCTAATAAAGTGCTTAACGTTTCATTAGGGTTTAGTACAACTTATAACCTTATCCTGAGTACAGAAAATACAAATAAATTCACTTTAAATAATAAAGAAAAACATCACAGCAACCATTTCACCGTTAAACCTCAAAACTCAAAATCAGCTTTTTTGGTAAATACTTATCAAACTTAAAACTAATTTTACGTTGAAAAAAAATATTTTCACCAAAAGTGGAGTTAGGTGAGGGTATGTCTATATTTTTAATTCCATCCAGCACTTGTTGCTGTGTATATTAAAAAAAAGCTTCACCGTGCAAATGAAATGGACTGTGCAAGGTATAGACGTAGCGCAAAATAGCTCAATCCATATATCAAAAAACATTCACAAACACCAAATATTTTTTCAGAGCACGAAACGATATTTAGTTCAGCATTAACACTTTTAATTCTTATTAACCAAGGCTCTAGGCTCCGGGAATCTGCTCGCCATGTTAACCTAAGTGGAAATTATGGAACACACATGCACCTGACTTTCCAACATCCACGCTGATCTCTTTCAGGTTCTCACTTATGTTAAACAAGGTAAAGGTGGTTATTTGACAGTATGCTATAATAATCTGAGTTTCACAAACTATGCAAGCGTATTCTACTGCTATTACTAGGCCAGTAGGCCTACTACGAAAGTATTTTATAGGCTGTGCTGCAAGTGTGGGTGTCTCGATTATGGGGAACCACCACTAATGCTACTCTGACGCATAATTTGCAAGAATGAAGGAATTTTCTACAGCCGCTTATTAAACATGCGTTTATGCATAACAAAAATGACGTAACAATAAATTAAAGTTTTCTTTCCGAAGATTAAGTGTATTTCTCAGATTGCTTTCGCGAGCAACGTTTTATCTATAATTTTATGATTATACAAACTTATTCATTTATTTCAAAGTAGGCTAGGCTACTTAGAGCAATAGGCTACTTACTTACAAAATATAGACATGGCTGTCAGTAATAAATGAAACAACTTAAATGCTTTGTGGTTTATACTTTGGCAGGAATAGGTCTATATTGTTATGATTTCACTGGTGCAAGATACCAATAAATGTTGCATCAACATAAAAATAGGCATTTAATTTTTGAATTTTTAACCGGGATCCGGCACAAAGTGGATTTTTAAACATTTACCATCGACTAGAATGATCTATAGCCATGCATAGAAATACATTAATTTTTTTTGCACAAAATTTACATAAAATACATACCGTAAAACCTCTATTTCACCGCCATAGCGCTCTATTTTTCAACTCTTGTTTAAAAGTGGCGTTCTATTAGAGGTGACGTTCAATTAGAGGTTGGCGCTCTATTTTTCGACTAGCTGGTCAGAATTTTGAAATAAAGTTTATTAATGAAAAGAAAAAACACCAAACACATTTACCGGTATATACAGGTAATTAGAAAATATACTAATACAGGGTGATTACTGGTAAGTAATCACAAATTCACTGGTTAAAATCAAGTGACGCGTCGCTGTCCTCGTCATTTTCATTACTTTCCTCATTAATATCAAGTTGCTGAATACCGGTGAGTTCATGTGTACCATTAATGTAGGCATTGTTCCGCGCTTGCTTGAGAAGTTCCTGTCCAGTCTGAATCGGGCCGTCTGACCTGAAACAGTGGATCTTGCAATCCTCAGAGCCGTCTAGATTGTTGGTCAATCCGCATCCCTTGAACGATTTGATGATCAGATCCTTCGACAGCTGATACCAAGCATCGACTATCCATTTTAAATAAACTTCCATTGATGGTGCTCGCATGTTTCCGGATTTGGTGTAGCTTTTCTCGCCGTCGTCGTTTTTCATTTTCATTTTTCGTCGTTTCGTTTTTCGTCGTTCCATTCTGACAAGTCGTCGTTGGGCGGCGTGAGACCAAGTTGTGACGAAGCAAAAACTTTTCCAACCAGCCATTGCTTGCACTGAAATTTTCGTTGTGTGACAAAGTGAGCGCCTCTCTCTGGATCATCGCGCGGCTAACACGCAACTTCTTCTGACGTTGCTGACGAACCCAGTTTATGAGCATCTCGTCGAAATCCTTGTCCTTCAAAGGACGTCCGGCACCTTGGAGTCGCTTGCTTGAAGAGGTGGAACATGACATCTTCAAATGAGCCTCGAGCTGTGCTTTCTGTTTCATCCAATCTTTGACACATGAACGAGGAACCTTCTTGATTTTTGCAGCCTTTGATTTATTGTATTTCTCAGCGTACGCAACAACTTCCAGCTTAAAGTGCATGTCGTAGTTTTTTCTTTTTGAAGGAGTTGCATCTTCAGATTCGGAACTGCTTGACATGGCCGCTAAATTTTTTACCAATATGTTCTTATCGGACTCTGCGGAAGTTTTAATACCGTTAATTTTTACAGTACTTTCCGTCGTCAAAAGAAAGTGATAAACTCTTAGAAGCAATGCCATTATGCCAAAGATACTCCCACAATAAAATCCTGAATCTTAAAAGCTAGCTGTCACATGTAAGGTCGTGATGTTGAAAAAAAGGCTTTTAAAGTCTATTGTTATGCGTCACGCGGGCGAGAGTTCGTTTAAATATACCCGTAAAAGAAAAAATTCTTTCTTCTGTTTGGTCATAGCCGGTTTAGAAGGCACAAGGGAGACTGCTATTGTTTTAAGCTTTCCTTTGTTCAATTCAAATTGTTTGCTTACCGCATTACTGCTGCTTATTGTAACGTGATACTGCATTGTTACTACCGGTATGTTGGTTGGTATCTTTTAAATGGCTGCTTTAACTGCTAGATTGTGAAAACTTAATCAATTGTATAATTATCAGTAGAGACCTGCTAATACAATTCCGCCGCTAAAAGTGGTGTTCTATTAGAGGTGGCGTTCAATTAGAGGGAGGCGCTCTATTTTTCTAACCTTCTTTAAAAGTGGCGTTCTATTAGAGGTGGCGTTCAAATAGAGGTGGCGCTCAAATAGAGGTTTTACGGTATTTACATAAAATTTTGGGCTTAGATGAGCCCGGTCACGTTTTAACGTCGGCTAATGGTACAGAAGAAAATGACATACCAGAGGTTGATTTACGCTTCACGTACGGTGCATAACTAAGAACACTCAGTTTTGATAAGATTTTTTTTGAATCGATATAGTAAACCAATTAGCCGGAAAGAATTTTTTCTTAAAAAGGTAAACAGAAGGGTAGGCCTATTGAAATTGACGTCATTTTAAGAATGAGTAAGGGAATAGAAAGTTTGAGATGCGTCAAAGGATTTACCATTCGAAAACAACCGAAAAACATATTTATTTGTCGAAATCTGGCAACAAAATAACAGGAAGCATTTCCACAATTGCAAACATAAATTTTTTATAAGATAGCAAAATGTTTTTAGTCTGTAAACTTTTGCAGCTATAAATTGTTGTTTCATAAAAAAAACAAATTTGAAGCTCCTTAAAACACAACATGAAGAACAATACAATTTTTAATCATGAAGAACGCGGTTATAAAAACGAGCATTTAAAATCGCTTTCAGATTTTCATTAGGTCTACTACAAGGTGTCGATAAAGTCTGGATACATAAGGAATTATACTAAATCATTTATATTTTTCCAGATTGAATGATAGCTCTGTCTATAGAAGGACAAATCGAGTTGGTACTCTTAAGTGGACGAGACGGATGGTCGAATCGTAAGGAGGAACGTCTTATTTTTAACCATGTACTCAGGCTTTGTGGACGCCCTGTACAGCAAATCGCAAGATGGATGCTATGAAAAATATTTCTTCCACGTTCGAGTAGTAGGTAATTCCCACAAACCGCAAAAGTTGTAGTAAACGGTTCCAAAAACCAGATATCGAACCATCAGCTGAATGGTCACGTCAGGAACAAAGTAGGTGTTACAACGTCACCTTTCAGCTGAAAACAAAATTTGTTATTTCTCTTGGGGCAAAGGAATATTAAAAATACTGACACTTCACAGACAAATGAAACTGTGAAGATTAATCATTTCAGAAAAAAATTGGCTAAAGATTATGCAAAGCTAGCATTTGTCTTCGTTACCACCACTACGATACGATTAAACGCAGCGTCTGATTGTTGAGAGATTGTTATACTACCAGAAATACTTTTTTCAAAAGTTAAAGAATAAAATCGAGTATAAAATCTAGTTTAAAATCTTCTTGACATCAGCAGATATTGTGAGGTGTTACAAGCAGCAGGCAGGTTGATAATGTTACTGAATTGGAGACTGCTAGATAAAACGGTGCAAATGACCGAGCAAACATAAGTAAATGTATTGGATTCAATTCTTAAACAGCAGTAAAGCAGAATAAACAACATAAACTCGTCTCTGCGAACACTCCCAACCCTGTCAAAAAAAATTGGCAAAGCACACGTTTTGCAAATGCTGGGTTTCTGAATGAATGAAAATCAAGTTATCTTAGCACAGTTAAACATTGGTCACAGGTCCTTGATGTATTAATTTCATTATGCTCAGCCCTATCAAAGTTGGTTTCGTAAATAAGAGTTGGCAATTACGCGCTTTTAGAATGGTCTCCATGAATCGCTTTTGCAATGCGCACTGTTTATTTTCCTCTGACCGCTATTACGACTCTAACGAGCGTTTGGTGCGTTTAAAACCAGGTGCATTTCCATGACGATTGCGCATGCTATTGACACAACGATTACAGCAAATAATGAATAAAAAGAACTTTTTGCATTTCTGTTTACGATTGCGGAAGGGACGTTTGCGTAATTCGTTTGGTGAGTTCAACGGCCTGAATGCTAAAGCAGAGAGTCAATAATTCGAGAGAAATTTTTCCATGACTGTCAAGTGTTGAATTTAAATAAAGCAAAAGCAACTGAAGGAAAAATCAGAATCGAGAGCTACTTGTGTCGAGCAGAATTTTAAGCGTTCATCTGTATATTGTTAGGATTTAATCAAATAAAACAATTTAATTTAATATAACGATTTCATTATCAGGAGCGTGAGGTTAATAATTGTCCATTGCTTTAGTAATTACATGAATGCAAACTTAAACCATAATTGTCCTAAAAACTATTCTGCATATTATTGGGTTGTTCGTGAATGGAACGTGAATGTTTGTTTTTTATCAGGATTTCTGAAAATATCATTCCTAATTTCGATCGTTTCTTTTAGGTTATTATTAGCAAAATATCTTTAATCATTGACCAGAAAATATTAAAGGTTGCTTGAACATGGGAGGTTTTGACTCTATTGATGGCCGTAACTCGTCATCCACCAAAGGAAAAGTCGTTTTAAGCAAAGGGGCAGTTGTAGCTTATGTCATCGTAACTATAATAATTATAGGTAAGATGGAAAAGTTATCAACGCCTCATTAAAAACGACAAACGATATATCTCCAAACATATGTGCATGGAAGTGCAAACAAAAACTGTTGTTTTTTTATTTGGTATTTATAAGCGTATTAGTGCCGCTACTATTCATTTGCTGTATGATATTACTCCACTATGGTATTAATATTATAAGTAGCCTAACTACGTGTAATGTTTTATCAAATGCTGCTATTATCTACCCTTTTAGTGACGGTTGGCTTGCTGGCCGGTTTATTGCCAAAAAGAGGCGAAATAGATTGTCCTCCGGTTGACAAACCAGTCGAAACGACCGCCTCATCCGGTGTCATCGTATCCACCGGCGCCGACCAAACGTCCCCTAGCGGACCGACTGGACCGTGGGCAGACGTTCGCCTCCCAAAGAATCTTGTGCCTTTGCACTATGTAGTGGACCTGCAGCCCGACTTAGAGCCAGTTTCTACCGATTATTATGTCTTTAATGGAACAAGTTCGGTTGATTTTACTGTGAAGAATGCCACTAGCTATATCATTATACACAGCAATAAGCTTAACTACAGTGTGGTGATTGTAAAAGAAATTGAAACGGTAAGCGTTGTTTTTCTTGATAAAAACTTAAAAATGTTACCCTTTTTATCTCAAACACCCTTTAACAACAAATAGCTTATTTAATGTTTGCAGGGGATGGAGCAATCATCATCTTTTTCAATATATGAGCCAAATCAGTTCCTAGTTGTTGAAATGAATGCAGAGCTGGTAGTAGGGAAAAATTACACGCTATCCACAGTTTTCATGGGCGAACTGGCAGACGACCTTGGTGGCTTATACCGCAGCTCCTACACAAACGCAGCTAACGAGTCCATGTAAGTTCATGTTTATGTGGCAATGCCTGTTAGCTGCTAACAATTGACAAGAAACATTTAAATATGCTAAAATGTTTATCAAAGAGACGTACAAAACATTTTAACAGTTTTTACTGTTCATAATTTGAAGTTGGTATTATTTCATATTTTAGAAATAAAACGTTTGCCTTCTGATATTTTACAGTGTGATAGCAACGACGCAAATGCAGCCAACCGATGCAAGAAAAGCGTTTCCGTGTTTCGACGAGCCAGCCATGAAAGCAACTTTCGACATAAAGCTTTGGCACAAAGACCCTTACTTCGCTCTTTCCAACATGCCCAATATTACAACGGAGGTATGATTTTACTTTTGTTATTCCTTTGTTATACGCACATAATTAGGCATGTTTTAATGCAGCTTTTGTATGTTATTGATCCGCGTCTATTTCAACATTTGCAGCTCATTAATGTCGTCATTATGATGTTATATTTGAGAGTATTTGCCTTAGAAATAGTCAAACACCTCATTGTCCATTCTTTGAACATCTCACTCTTAATCTACAGATCGAAGCGCTTACATGTTTGTTCATCAACTTTCATACATTTTGACTTTCATATTGCCAAAAATGAAAGTTATAAAACCTACATGTTTCAAGCTTGTTCGTTACGTGGTTCTTTCGTCGGCCTTCATAGATAAGCCAAGAGCAGCGTTTCAGCTCAAAATTATAGAATGTAAAAATTACGCAATGAATGTGGAAACGCTTTTATGATCAAATAAAACAAACAAAATAACGGGATTATGAGAACTGCATGCAGCGTCAAAGTAAAAAGCAATCCGCAAATCAATTATTTGCTTACTTCTTTGCTGTTGTTTTTCGTCATTTTAAGAGATCTATTTAAGAGATCTATGCCTGGGCAAGCCCACAATAAAGCAAAGATGATCAAAAAATGTTTGAACAAACTGTCCTAATACAAACACGTCACTATGCAACCGTTCGTCGTCGAAAACAAAGGCTTTAGCTCGGCCTTGCATCACAACGCAACAAAGCTGAGGCGAAAGTTCACTAACAAGTTATTAGTAATAAGGATTATGGTGTTACAGGTATATTAAGAGTTCATTATTGCTCGTAGGTCATTGATGGCGACTGGAAAAGAACGACGTTTAATACAACACCAATTATGAGCACCTATCTTTTGGCCTTTGTCGTTTGTGATTTTGATTCTGTAGAAAATGCGACATCAAAAGTGCAGGTTTGTATTATTACTTGTAAAAATTTACGAATTGTGTCAAACTTTGCTATAAAACAAGTGTACACATTAAGACCTCCATTACATTTTAATGATCTTCCCGTACAATGCAGGCACGAATCTACGGAAGACCCGAGCAAATAGCAAATGGAAACGGCGATTATGCCAGAGACATCACACCTGTGATACTGGAGCACTTTGAAACATTCTTTAAAGTGGCTTATCCCCTCCCGAAAACAGGTATAATGCTGCATCATGTGGTAGCCAACTGGTAGCATTTTATGATGATGTAAGGCTAAGTATTTGACGTACCTGTATAACCTAGTTTAGAATTTAAGTGAATAAGTTGTTTGTTTCTAAAATATCCAGACCAAATAGCGGTGCCTGATTTTGCTGCTGGCGCCATGGAAAACTGGGGACTGGTCATCTACCGCGAAACGGCGCTGTTGTACGACTCAATGATTAATTCTGCTTCAAACAAACAGAGGGTGGCGGTAGTGGTTGCTCACGAGCTGGCTCATCAAGTAAAAGTTTTGAAAAAAATGAACAAATCTTTATTAACTGATGTGTGTTCTATTGATAAAATGATAGGTCAATTTCCTTATTACCATTACTGGGTTTAACAAACATGTCATGATTCAGTGGTTTGGAAATTTGATCAGTCCTGCTTGGTGGGATGAACTTTGGCTAAACGAAGGGTTTGCAAGTTACGTGGAATACATCGGAACAAACGCAGTGGAACCAACGTGGAGAATGGTAAGAAATAAACATGTTACCAAAGTTACTTAAAAGGTAAAGCGAACACGTTTGGTTTCAAAAGCAGATTCGCAAAATGCCACCGCGTTTCAAAGCACGGCAAGCAGGTTGCCTGGATCCCGCGTTTCACCTTTGAGAATATACTTATAATAAGTTGAGTTACGCCTCTCTTTACCTCAGTTTTACATTTCTTGGAAAATTTCAGAACGACCAGTTTGTCGTCAGTGACTTGCACAGCGCAATGAACGTGGATGGTCTGACCTCGTCGCGACCAATTGTTGCTGAGAATGTGGAAACGCCATCTGACATAAACGCTCTGTTTGATACGATTTCATACAGCAAGGGTGCTTGTATCATCCGGATGATAAATCATTTTGTTGGGGACGATGCTTTTAAGCTGGGGCTGATGGTTTGTTAGATTTTTGTGCTGTTTCGCTATAAGGTCATTTTGTAAAGTAAGTGCTTCGTTTACAGCTGAGACCCTAGAAAAAGGATATTCTTTTTTAGAATTATTTGAATGAGTTCGAGTACGGCACTGTAACACACAAAGAACTGTTCCAATATTGGGGAAACGTAAGCGTTTTGACAACATATTATCACGTAGTGGATTGAAAACAAAAGCAAACATGACACTTACTGAAGACGCATTTTTTATTCTATATCACAGGCTGTGGCCACAACGCCTGGTGTAGAAAATCCCCCAGTGGGCTTCAGTAACGCCATGAACACCTGGATACTGCAAATGGGATATCCAGTAGTTAACATGAAACGTGAGAGCACAACTTCCACCAACGTAAAACTAACCCAGGAAAGATTTCTCCTGGATCCAAACGCAAAGTTAGACGAACCAACCAGCCCGTACAGGTAGATTTGAACTGATCCGTTTATGGTTTGTTTAGTGAAATAGGCTCATATACAAAATGCTGATTCTGTATAGTTACGTATGGGATGTGCCTTTCTGGTACCTGTCTGAAGACGAAACAAGCAAGACGTTGTTGTGGTTGAATGATGCAGGTTTGTGAGAGAAATGCTGTTACGTGTAAGAATAAAGGTATTAAGTACGCCTACGATATAGGAGATGCTTAGTCAATAAACTATAGCTTTGCTAAGAATAAAGATAAACTAAAAAACTAATGAATAAAATCAGAATAAATACGTAAGAAAGTATACCCTCTTTTCGTTTTCTGATGACAGGTTTCGAGATTTACACGATCCACAGTAATTTTTAAAGATCAGATTAATATGTCAATAGTGGAAATTTATTCTAAATCACTTCATGCATTGTGCATTTAAAATCTGTAGATGTTACTCTTACCGTTCCGGCCGGAAAATACTTTATTGGGAACTACGAAGCGTTCGGATATTATAGAGTAAATTATGACGACAAAAACTGGCAGTTAATAACAATCAAGCTAAAGAACGATTTTGAGGTAATACTTCTGGAACACTCTGAATCATTCATCATACAGTGCTGGTGATGGCCCTGTAACAGCTGTATTTCTTCACTTCCAGGCTATCGACGTTAGAAGCAGAGCTCAGTTGATAGACGATGCCTTCCAACTGGCCAGGTATTGTAACAAACATAAGCTTAAGGTCATCATAAGCGGATATAAAATTAAACTTAATATGCGAAAAACACGAAGCATTCTTTTCAAAAGCAAACCCATTGGCAAGCTGCCTTTGGTCGACGGGTTTAACATTACTTATTTAACATTCACCAACATTCAACATTCACCAACAAATTATAGCTGTTCGTAATTAAGAGTCTTCCTGACCTGATTTTGAGATTTAAAAAGTCGTGTTTAGCATAAACTAATAATAAAATTTCTTACAGAGCAAAACGACTGGACTACACTATTCCTCTTGGACTCACTGAGTTTTTACGTTCCGATTTCGACTATCTTCCTTGGGAGAGCGCATTGGATGCCATCGCGTACTTGGTTCGAATGCTAGGAAGATCAAAGGCGTACGGACCTTTGTCTGTAAGTCACACTAAACTAATTTTAATTGTAAAGTGTAGTGCAATTATAATTACAACTGAAATACAGCATTTAACTTCTTGATAGTAACAGATTGGAGACGCCAGAAATCACAAACGGGACTTCATTAAAATCGGTCAAAACCTGCGCATAACTATCATAGTGCGGTCTGCAATAATGCTACATTACTGTGTCACTATAAGAAAAATTACAATATTATAATAATTCTAACAATACAAAATACTGTAATTCAATGCTAGGCACTAAGCAGGATCATATCAGCATAAAATACTTAACCACTAAGAAAGTGAAAAGACGTGGGGTTTATAGACGGATATTAACCACATCATTCGTTTTGCAAATGGCTTGAGTTCTGTCACTAGGTATAACTAATCAAGCGTGATTAATACGTCACCAAAACACATAGACATCGTACCTTATTTTTGATTAAAATGTAAGACAAAATTTAATATACTTATCGAAAAAATAGCACGAAATTTAGATTCTAAAATTTAGAATGTAAAACTTTAGATCTGGCTTTATAAGTTGGATGAAATAAAAATAGTCTCTGTGTTTATTCAAACTGTTTTAGACATACATGCTGGATCTGGTGGGACCATTATACAATAACTTGACTTGGATAGATGGAGGATCTCACTTAGAGCAGTGAGTAACCCGCGTGCATACCAACCATAAATTTTTGCACTTTTTGTCTACTGTGAAACACCATCGGAAATTAATACGAATACTTTTACAACTTTCTCCAGGTATCAGAGAATCAATGCAATTGGCACTGCGTGTGGCTATGGCCACCCTGGATGCGTCCAAAACGCAACAGACAAGTTTAACGAATGGAGAACCACCGGAAGCAACAGGTGACCTGTAGGCAGTGATTGCTTAGTCTTAGATCATGCTCAACTCTGCAGATAACGTTTGTACTGGTTGCGCAGTTAGTGAATATTTTTATCTGTATAGGGCATAGGCTATATCTACCAAGGTTGCATTCAAGTCATTTTTTCTGACTCGAATCAGCACAAGTCAAGTTGAGTTGTGACTCCGGTCAGCATCGACTCAATTTAAACTGTGACTCGATTCAACTCAAGACAATGTATTTATTTTTTTAAATGTCTGACATCACATTGTTGTATATGAATTGCTCATGACATCATGCGGCTCTCTTCAAATCAGTAAGGTTGACATTTTTTTCTGAGAAATGTAGTTTTCAGAAAAACATTCTATTTTGATGTCTAAAATTCCGTCTTATGCTGCCACGATTGTCTTGCTATCATAAAGAAAGCGAGTCCGTGACTCAAGTCATAGGAAAATGTGACTCGAGTCGATTCCATCAGTCAAGTCAATGACTCGGCTCTTTACAACCCAAAAACCTCTTTCCTATACTTTTCGTACAAACAGAACTTTTTATCATTACTAATGCAGCATCACACCAAATCTTCGGACAACCGTGTACTGCAACGCAATAGCAAACGGAGGCAGTGAGGAATGGGATTTTGCGTGGGAGAAATATAGAAATGAGTCAAATTCTCAAGAAAAGGCGAAGTTGGAGTACTCCCTTGCGTGCACGCGCACGCCCTGGATAATTAGGCGGTATATATGGATATATCCAATCAACATTTTCATTATTACTACATTCTGAAATCAGATTTTATACGTTTTCTTTTAGTATTGCATTTTGCATGCTCATGTCTTGCTATCCAGGTTTTTGGATTACGTATTGGACGATACCTACGTGAGAAAGCAGGACGCCTCTTCGATATTTCAAGATCTTTGTTATAACGAGTACGCACGTGACATGACGTGGGACTTCATTCGACAAGAATGGGATTTTATTTACAACGTGTAGGTTGAGTTGGGGAGCACTGTTTTATAATTTACGGCTTAAATTTTAATGCAGGTTTTAAATTAAACAATAAGTGAAGCCTGATAAGAGAACAATATTTAATTGCGTTTGTGTGTTTTGCTTAGATATGGAACAGGATTTTTCTCGTTCAGTGGAATTATCAACAGCTGTACATCACATTTTTCAACTGATTTTGAGCTCCAACAGGTTTGTTGACGGGTTATCATAAATGGCATGTTTTCCGAAGAACATGTTTATACCGGATGTCCCATTCAAATAAAAGCTTAAATGTAGATTGGTATAATATAGGGGAAACTTGTGTTGGTATATAGTCAAGTCAATTCGATCTATTTCACTAGACACGTAAAAAGTATGATAATAATACACTGATCACTAACTTCATGGTTAAACTGTACAGTAATACATTAAGTAATTATACCGGCTAACTGGACCCAGCGATGAGTTCTTCTGAAGGTAAAAAAGTGTGATAAATTGTCGTATAATATCATAAATGGGACTGAGATACATAGAGACATTCGATGCGATATGTGAAAAATTTCTGACTTAAAATTCAAACATAAATAAACTACTTTGCAGCTACTAGACTTCAAGGATACCAACGGTGACAAACTCGGCTCCGGTGTAGCATCGGTTGAGCAAGCAATCGAGTCTACGAACACCAACATCCAATGGAGGAAGGACAATGAGGAGGTCATATTTATGTGGTTATCAGATGAAGTCAGCAGCCTCTAAGAAGCCTATAGCAAGTGAATCAGATAAACATCTATAATCACATGAGCATGTTTTAATTTATCTTTCACTTTGTAGTCAGTATTACCGGTTGTACTTTTTACGTTTGCAGCAACCACTTGTTTAATTTTGTACCTGCTTTCTGAATTGAAAACCAATCGAATATTTTTTTGCATTTTAAATAACATGCTTTTTCAAAACCTTAAAATTAATGATGAAGTCTTATACTTCAAAGTTTAAACTAGAGTACTTGTTCAAACGTAATGCTTCACAACAGTTTTAAGAATTAAAGTTTAGTTAAGCAAAGATCCTTAACATACAGGTGTTATTCGATTGTATTAAGTCGTAATGTTGTGGTTTAGTGTACTTGTGTTAATCTAGATTAGAAAAGCACGGTGTTAAGACGCGTTTTTTCAGCATTCCCTTGATAGCATTTGTTAAGTTTCAAAGTTGCGTGTTGTATTGTTTTATTTTGCATTCGGAGTGACCTTTACAAAAAACCTTTGTCTTAATTTTGTAACAGGCTTCATCACTTTTCGAAATAAAATTTTCTTCGTAACAAGCTCGAACCATTTTTTGTTTTATTTAAAGTGGAATTAAAACTCTTTTAGTATTGTTTGAGACCGCACTGGCTCTTTTCATCAACCGCAAGACCCAATGTTATCCCAATGCGTTTAGCGGTCTAGCATACTGCCTAAATGTCTGGCTTTTTCCCTCTTGGGACTGCCCAGTACGTCAAGGAGTTAGAGAAGCTCATTGCTACGAAATAATCTAATTTACAATATTATAAGCAATACATAGTTAAAGCGCATGATACATTATAATCATGCATGCTATTTTAGACCGGTAATGCCTGCATATGCATATGACATTGGCAAGTATCGTATTACTTGACCAAAATGGAAGATGACTAACACGAAGGGCAACTCGTGTTCTCGTTGGAGTCTTTCTTTTCTGTGAAGGTTTTCCAATTCAATATACCAGCAAGTGATGATGGAAGAACGGGGACAAATACAAGTTGATCCGCATATAGCTATGAGCTTTCCAGCCTCACCTTACTTCGATAGCTTCTACTAGAAGCAGCGTTGCATTGAAACTTTGCCTATGTCAGTCACATGAACGTGAAACCATGGGAACTCAAAGTGATGAGCAAGAACAGAAAAAGAGGGTTTCTGTGAGAAAAGCAGCGCTTGTTGCTTGGATAATAGTAACAACATGCCTCTTAAGTAAGTCAAAAATGCTGGTGTTTCAATTCACGGGTTTCCACTGTGCTTAACGTTACCACAAATAGCCTATAGCGTCTATGTTTCACATGCTCTTGTATATTGGCTATAGTCTCGGTGTCGTAAGCTTTCGATTACAAAACTGGGTATAATCTTGGCGAATTCAAACCTTAGGAAGTTTATACCGAACAAGTTCTGTTATACAAGGTTATAGATTGCACGAACTATACAGGATAGTTTGTCTATCGAATGTTGATAAGAGAAAGATTATACAGTTTAAGTTCTTGTTTTAGTTGTGGTCATCGCGCTGAGTATAGTTCTTGCGGAAAAAACGACAAGCAAGCCCAGCAATGAGACGGCAGTAAAAAAGAATCCAAATAAAAGCAGCTCATCCGACTTTCCTCCGGTACCTTGGTCTAGTCTTCGTCTTCCAAAGAATATAACTCCCTACCATTACGTGATTGATCTGCAACCACACTTGACTCCAGGACCAAACGGGACTTTCATATTCAATGGAACGAGTTCGGTGGAGTTTGTGGTTACGAACAGCACAAAATATGTCATCCTTCACAGCAAAAAACTCGTATACAGCGCAGTTACCTTGTTCAACGATGAGGTATAGACCTATATATTAACTCATTACATTCCCATATCTGTTGTATATTACTTTTATTTCGACATAACAGAGCTTAATCTGCGCAAAAAAGTGTGCGACTTATTTCAATAATACTGTGCAACAAATCTCGGTCTATAGCTACCAGAAAATGCAACATTTACTGCATTTTTTAGGGTCAAAATGTAACGTCGAATCATAAGTTATACAAAAAACATCAGTACTTGATAGTAGAAGCAAAAACAGACTTGGAAGCTGGAAGACATTACAACCTGACCACCGAGTTTTATGGTAACTTGTCGGATGACAATGCGGGGTTGTACAGAGGAAATTACACAAACACAGCTGGGGAAACAATGTGAGCAAAACTCTTTCATGTGTATGCCGTATTGTATAGGCTAACATTGATTATGTATTAAGATGATTACATATTCAGTATTAAATTTCTTATCGTATTGTTGTCAACAGTTTATATTCATAAACTTTTTTAAATTTCCACCATGAATTGCCGCAAACGTTAAACAAAAAGAAAACACAACTGTTGTATGAGTTACACCAAATAGTGCATAAAAATACATAGTATATAGCTATACTAGGCAATATATTTTAATTTCATCGACTGACAAACATTCATTCATTGTTGTCAGCGTAATGGCATCTAGTCAACTGGAGTCAACTGAAGCAAGAAAGGTTTTTCCGTGCTTCGATGAGCCGGCATTGAAAGCGACTTTTGATGTGTTTCTTCGGCACAAAGACCCCAACTACGCGCTTTCAAATATGCCAAATATTTCAACTGAGGTAGATTCCCCCTTTTTAAAACTATGTAGTTTCTTAAAATTTACAGAATATTGCACGTCAGTGCATAAACCGCACGAAATTGCGATACATGCCAGGTCATGCAACACGGCTGGAAAAGAACAAGATTTGATCGAACACCAAAGATGAGCACGTACCTTCTGGCCTTTGTTGTATGCCGCTTCGACTATGTGGAACAAGAGGGCGTGAAATACGATTATCAGGTACGAGGTATCTACGAATATCCAAGATTCAAGTTACCGAAAACCTGAAAGAATGCAAGCTTTTCATTGGTTTGGGTCTTTGGGATTATAATAATTGAAATATGAGAAATAATTGTAAAAAAAAGATATACTCGTGGGTTATTTACAGACCAGAGTCTTTGCCAGACCATCTGAAATTGCAAAAGGAAATGGGGATTACGCAAGCAAAGTGGCTCCGGCCGTTCTAAAATACTTTGAAGAGTCTCTAAATGTGTCATATAAACTACCTAAGTCAGGTAAAACAAAGAGTGTTGAAATTTTATGGAAGACAACAATTTCTAACTTATAAAAGCGACCACGTAATGCACAGATCAAATAGCTGTCCCACATTTCAATTCGGGTGCAATGGAAAATTGGGGTCTAGTGATTTACCGCGAGACGGCGCTGTTGTACAATCCAGACATAAATTCAGCTTTCAACAAAAGAAGAGTCGCCACTGTCATTGCGCACGAATTGGCCCATCAGGTGATAATGTATGCAGGGAATGACGTACAATTAACGAGGCTCAATTACAAAACTAAAACACGAGGCACTACGAAATGAAATCATAACATTTTTCGTGTGTGTTATGTTTTATAAGTGGTTTGGAAATCTAGTCAGTCCGCAATGGTGGAACGAGCTCTGGCTGAACGAAGGGTTCGCGTCCTACTTTGAATATCTGGGAGTGAACGCCGTTGAACCATCGTGGAAAATAGTAATGTATTTTTACAGCCTCTTGTATGTAAAACTGGGAAAGCTTTTTTACATCGAGGAGCTGTTTAGTTCAAAATGGCTTTACTGACTCTAGCAACGCAATAAGCTCTTTTAATTCTTTTATTACTGAACTAAATACTATTTTTGTATTATTCTATCAGGTGAAGGTCTTATTTCAATAATTCTTATTTCACTTCAGTATTTGAAGTAACCACATATATATGTTAAGCATGACCAATTTGTGATGTTGGATATGCATCGAGCGATGTTGACCGATGGTTATACGTCATCGAGGCCCATAGTGTCAGACAATATCGAAACTCCGTCCCAGATCAGGAGTATTTTTGACGCCATATCCTACAGCAAGGGAGCATGCATCCTCCGAATGATAAACGAGTTTATGGGAGATGAGGCCTTTTTTCTTGGACTAAAAGTAAATATTAGACTGGGAAAAGGAATTGTGAGTGCGAAACATCTATAGGCTATAACACCATAAACCTGTCGCGGGCATCTATTTGACGCGGTGTTGTAGGTGTATTAATAGAACGGGCGAATATTGGACACATAAGTTATTTAAATTACTGTTTATTTAAAAACTATTAGAAGATTTTGAACCTAATTATACGCAACGCTAATGTTTAGAATTATCTTGAGGAGCTCTCGTACAGCTCGGCCAATCACAGCCAGCTTTTTCACTACTGGGAGCAGGTATACATGTGTTCAATCAATCCTTTGTGTAAGTCAAAGAAGGCTATTGGTACGAAATCTCGTAATTGGTACTTGATTTTTTTTCTATGCAGGCGTTGGAATCGCTCTCCGTATCGCAGGCGAATCGACCCCCGGGTAATTTTCTCGACTCTATGAATACTTGGGTGCTTCAAAATGGTTTACCGGTTGTCACAGCAGAAAGGGAAAGTGCTACGTCAACGAACGTAGTTTTGCGTCAAGAGCGCTTTCTTGTCAAACCCACACAGAATATGACGTCGGCAGAAAACAGTTCTTACAGGTTCAGAGCATTTTAAAGTATTTCTGATATTTGTATGGTGTTTATTTTGTGATAAAATACGGTTCATACTCAACTTACGTTTATCTAACTGTCTTCTTTGTATATACTTTTGATTTCATTTATAGCTGGGCTATACCTTTCTGGTACGCGACACAGGGAAATCTCCACAAAAACCTTAAATGGATCAACAAAAATTCTTCAGGTAATTGAGATGAATTTTGTCTGCTGCTTGTCTCGTGGTGGCGATAAAGAGCTGCATTCTTGAAACTATTGTGGCAATACCATTAAGATATCAATATATTTGGGCCTTTCAATTAAAAGCAACTAATCAGTCAATCGATTGTTCATAGTTATGTTTAACGTTTTAATCATGCAGTTGATGAAATAACGGTCCCGGTTGATAAATATTTCATCGGGAACTATGAGGCATTCGGGTATTACAGGGTAAACTACGACCAACGTAACTGGGAAAGTATCGTTGAACAACTTCATCTTGATCATACAGTGAGTTTACCGGAAGGCATTTAAACTACATTAATTCGATTTATGATTACCGCTTACACGATTTCAAGTTTTTCACCAGCGCAAAACTGGTTATGACAATGGCAATGTGAAGGCATGCGACATTGTGTACTGTGTTTTGTTAGTGGTTATCGGTTACCGGCTACTGGTTGCCTGGGGCTATATTGTCCTTTTTTCAGGTGATAAACGTTAAGTCCAGAGGTCAACTACTAGATGACGCCTTTAACTTAGCGAGGTAACTATATTAAGACTTCATAGGTTTACCAAACTGAGTATTCATTCATATATGTCTGCAGATTCACATATACTGTCAGAGCTCGTTAATCCAGACCACTTTGTTTCGTCACAAAATGTCGGTTTAAAGAGGTATCCGGATGGTAGGAATCAAAACAGTAATTGGACGAAATATTGTTGATCGGAAACACGTCACAATGGTCATTGTCAGAATTTTGTATTGGAAAGGCTTTGTGCACACTAATGCATTTTAGATGGGAAAAGTTAGTCTGTGCGTCACAAAAATCAGTCGCAAAAATAAACAAAAAATTTTGACGATCGCTTGGCAATGAAAATATGTTTTACGTGCATGCTTTCAGTAAACTAGCTCGTCAGTGCTGACTCAGCGTTTTGTATAGCGATCTCATCCAACTCCATCACTGCTGCTTTCATTGTGCATAGATAATTGTTTTGTTTTCGTTATTTACGACAAACACACGAAAACCTGCATTCACAACCAATCTTTTTCGCTTCGCACTTCGAAATGTCGGATTTTTTTGTATTGATTCAGCACATCTGTTTCGAAACTTCCGGGTCTCAGTCGGACCGCGAGGTTTCCAGATTAAAGGGGTAAAACGCAGAGAACGAAATCGGTTTCCAACAGTTTTGTGTCGGATAGCGGAGATTCCGGTTTTTTGGGGTTCGGAATAATGAGGTCTGAGTGTATGCGTATCCGCAAATCGGGAAAATAAAACCATCTGGCAAACATGGTGACGCCCTAATGGTTCTGCTTCGGCTGGCAGCTTCAATGCGCGCAAATGCCGCAGATACCTGAGTGGTTTTGCACACAGACTGCACGACGTGTTGACGGCGTTAACATTTAAATCAAAAGACGGACCTTGAGCGGTAGGTCATCATTTTGAGTGGGTTAAATTACCCGAAACCCTATCCATTTGCTCACCCGGTCCACTTAAGCCGTCAATTGTTAAAACGAGTAGGGGTGTAGCAGTGATCAATACCTGTCAAAGTCACTCAAGCTTACAAGTTTGCCAGACAGACTTTGTGCTTGCTTCTCTTGCATCCAAACTAGAACCGGACCAAACTAGTCCAAACCGGATTTTGTTTGTTTTATTAATATTTACCACGGCGAATTGCTGTAAATTTTTGTCTTGCAAAAGTAAGTAAGATTTTAAATCTTTAGGTCGAAGCGTTTGGGTTACGACACGGCCTTCCGTCTTACAACTTTTCTACGGAATGATCTTGATTACGTGACTTGGGAATGCGCCTTGGAAGCTACAGCCCACATTCCCAGCATTCTTGAAAGATCAGAGACATACGGTTTGTACCGGGTAAGTAGCAATCGATTAAAATGTGCCAAACTAGGAAATGATTTCATAGAATTCTTGTGAAAACGGGTTTACCACAAGGCATCTGACGTCAAGTATCAATGAACGGATTAACGTCCTATCGATGAGCGCTTAATGTCTTTATAGTGTTTATAGTTGATGAGTTAATTAATTTAACTCAAAGTATTCACGGAGACACACGTTCATCAGAACAGGAAGCTGAAACTGTTCATGATGATGAATAATAATTAATCAATCGATCCAGTCGTACGAATCAAAAAACAGAAACAAACAACGCGAATCAATTACATGCAGGACATCGTTAATCTTTACCACCAATGACGGCCATAAGTAACGATTAAATTCTCTTTAGACAACTTGTAATTACTCAACCACGCAATTTCCTAGTAACCTCTTATTTTCCGTTGAAAATTATGACAGAGACGACGATTACTTTTTTCATTGCGTTACTTCCTTGCAGTCGATGAGAGTTCATTTCTAGGTGCTAGTTACCGGCGTGGTGCAAAAAACAATCTGATGACATTTGACCGATCTGCAACATACAATCACATAACAATATTTTCCAAACTTTACTAGGCTTTTGTTCTGAAAGCAACTTACAGTGTCAGTGCAATCGTATAACAGGCGCAATGGTTTGGTCTACTGGCATAACTGTAAGTAACTTTTATACTGACAGCAGTGGGACGTCGCCCTCGTATTACACGAACCGCTACGACAGAAAATAACATTACAAATATTCCTGTTTTTGTTGTAACAATTGCAACATCTTGGTGAATATAAATCGCTTTACTTTTAAGAAATACCTTTCATATCTGGTGGAGCCTTTGTACAATGACGTCACTTGGACAGACGACGGGGGACAACAGAGGCAGTGAGTAATTTTATTTGGAATGTGAAGGATGAAAAGTTCTGTCTATCAACAATGGCTACGTTAATCCCAAACACAACTGACATGTTGTTTAAAGCGGCAAACCTTTCATGATCTTGCTTAGATTTCAACGAGCAAACGCGATCGAGGTTGCGTGCGCGAACGGAAACAAACATTGCGTGGAAACAGCAGGAAAACTATTCAAAGAATGGCAAACCACAGGAGTTAACAAGTAACGGAAAAAGCTAAATTACTACAATTGTGTAATTTGCATTGAGCCCTACCGCCCCATAACAGGCGGGCTGAGTTTATCTTTCTTCATGGATGTTTATTCTGAAGGATCAGTCCAATTTTGAAGTACATCACCTACTGCACGGCCATCTCTGCTGGGGGAGAAGAAGAATGGGATTTCGCTTGGGAGCGCTACCTCAACGAGAGCAACTCGCAGGAAAAATTAAAAGTCGGATACGCACTGACGTGCACCACAATCTCTTGGATTGCCCAGAGGTTGGATGATTAAGTGTGGGGTTGAGTGGGATAAAATTCTTAAAATTGTTTGAGTTGGATAAAATTGCTTACTTGACATTTTCCATGACTTTCATCATATTCAAACTTTACACGGTTCAGTTGTTAAAAGCCAATAATCTCCATATTGCTTTGCACCGGCATTGTATATGTCTGTTGTAAAGGTTCTTTAGCCACGAAAAGAGAACAACGTAACAACACTAACCGAGTTAAACTCTTGTTTTACAGATTTCTAAACCGAATTGTCAACGACACGTACGTGAAAAAGCAAGATGCATCATTTTTTCTTCGCTATCTCTGCTACAAGGAGGCAACTCGCGATATCACATGGAGATTTATACAGCAGGAATGGGACTATCTGTATAACACGTAATAATTAGGTTACAACTACTGTATGTATCTTATTGTATGAACATGTTGCAAATGCGTTTGCGTTTCCAGTAACGGTGCTTGGTTATGAGCGCTGGCTTTTAAAAAGTTTCTTATTGCACAACATTGTATATCTACGTGCGTTTTTCCACCTGGAACAAAACATTTAAACGCTACAATAAACAAAACATTTAGCCCTAATCCACGCTTTAGCAATGTTCAGGGTGGAACGTGGCCTATTTGTTTGACTTTGTGTAGAATTGGATGGGTAGGTGATTGACGTAATCTCCCTAAAATCTTATGATCACATCACCATGACAACAGAACATAATTGGCCTGAAGAGAATACTAAACATACCAGAATGCCATGCTTTGAAAATCGTTGAGTCGTGCAAGGATTTGTGCAACATTTTAAGTTTCTCGAAGCGCCCAAACGCACCTTGTTTGCCATATATGAGTATTTCTAGTTACGTTGATGTGTCGTAGGTACGGGAAAGGATTATTCTCATTCAGCGGGATCATCTATGCTTGCACGGGGAAGTTCTCAACGAAAATTGAACTGCAGCAGGTGCCGTATATGAATTTGACGATTGACGATTGACCATATATCTTGTCTTTATTTAATCACAAAACGAAGAAATTTGATCGATAAATAAAGGCGCTATTGTGTAGCCTAAAAGCGACCCTTTTCACGCATTATCAACTCCGTATACTAGCATTGACCTTGCGCATTCCAAAAAGATAACCTCTGTACACTTTACAGTTGGAAGACTTTCAAAAGGCGAAATCGGATCAGTTAGGCTCAGCAAGCGCAGTTGTCGATGGCTCCATAGAGCGAGCGAAAACTTATATACAATGGAGAGAAGACCACGAAGAAACCGTACACAACTGGCTCAAGACGGAAGTGGAACGAATAAAAAGTGCTTGAAGTTACACAGAAACAAAACCTAAATTTACCGCATATTTTGAAAAGCCGCATTTTACCATTTCTATTGCAATGTTTGAATTAGATAAGCACACGAAGCTTTGGCAATGCGTTTTTTTCATTTCACATACGTTTTATAACCACAGCAATATACCAAGCTTTATTAAGCAGTACCTGCACCGGGTTGGCAAAGGTGTACGCGCTTTGATTGTGTATTCGGGTAATGCTTTTTTGTGAATATATAACTATAAATGTATGAATATTGACTTTCTTGTGGTGATAAAAATATACGACTGAAAAATTAACTTCAGAGTGCATATACCTCTTCATTAGTAGGAGAATACCTGTACGTGGCATTTGGCACAATCCAACGTTTTTCCAGAGCAATTCGTTATTGCATTGCGTTGCTTAAAACCATGTTTACGCGCGCGACCAAATTTGATATCCAAGTTTACCCATAAATATTTATCAAACATATCCACCTATGCTTTGTCTTTTTGTACGGTCGATAAAGAAGTAAGACTTGTAATAATGATATGCAATCCAAAATGCAATCATTTCTTCAATGTATTACAACTAATTTCCCATGACAATTAAAATAAATTAAATCGGGTGGCAGGTATTTGATTAGCGTGAGAACAGTCAATACAATGAAAACCAAGACACTTGGCAAAAAACAAGAGCTGTGCGCCAAGAGAAACAGAAGTGCTTCTATGGTTTAAGTTACTGCACTTAGGGTTCTTAACCTATTGGTAATGACCCATATGGTGGGTCACAGAAGTAATCTTACTGGGTCATCATACAACTGTCCGTCCATGTTACCAACAGATTCGCTGAAATTGTAGCCATTGGGGATGATTAGAGAATTAACATGGCAAAAATTGCCTATGTAGCGTGCTTATTGTAATTAACAAAGTAACAAACAATTGCCGTTAGTTAGCAGCTCGTAGCACCAATAGGGCATCCCTTTTAGCAAAGACTATACAGTTAAAGCATTTCACTTTTTCCTGTAATAGTTGTCGCCGCCTCCCAAGCCCACCTCATTTTGAGCGTAATAAGCGGCGGGTAATTTAGGAAGCGGGAAGAAATGTTGATTTTGACACAACATCAACATTTTGAAACAATGACGCACAGTAATTCTTTTTAGTGCAAAAACCTAGGACAAATATATTAACCCGTACGTAACTGAGCTTGTGACGAAACACCTGGATCAGAATGGAAGTTTGCCGGTCAGAAAAAATGATGCGAAAAGAAAAAAACGATTGGTGGTTTGGCTTCATTTGACGTGAACCACATTGAACTAAAAGCCTTCATCACCACGTCTTTGCACTCAATTTCATAGGAAAATAGGATTATAAAACGAGGTTTCGGGTTCATAAAAAGGAAAATTTCATACTGCAGTAAATCTGGAGTAAATAAACTGGAGTAAATCGGGGCCACGCTTAATTGAGCTTTTTGAGCGGTGGGCTTATAAAGCGACGACCACTGTACCGAATCACTACTAAGGAACTAAACTTCTTACCACAGCACTGTTCTTAATTCATATAAACAGTCTGGTACTTTCTACTGTGTGTTCCAGAAGCGGTTTCTTTACTATTACTTACCATAAAAGCAGTACGAATTTAGAAAAAAATTGGCTATAACTTTTCCATTCAGAATCAGGTTGGGTCCCAGTTGTTATAAGGCCAACAAGCCCCGGTTTGATATAGACCATAAACAACGTTGGTGGGGAAAACGTCATAGGTGATAAAAACTGATAATTTAAGTGGTCAAAGATTCATCTGCATACCGCATACCAGTGACAAAAAAACTAAAACAGCAAAAACCTCTTACAATAAAGACGTATAGCAAGGGTAGGTTTGTAGGTTAGGCAGTGTAGGTTTCGGCTCACTAAAATGAAACGGGTGCAACAACTTTATATCAATAATTGAGAATTTTACGAAAAAACAAATTTGAATCTTTACACGCTCATACTTAACGCAACCACTGGCAACTATTGCAGCGTAATCAGCATACGGTGATTACCAAAAACGTCCATACGTGCATATATGCGTCAGCAGTTATACTGTTCACTGTATACTATGTTACGAGCTGCGGGTGACAAAATACATTACCTAATACAATACATTTTGTAAAATACAAAATACGAAGTACACATAACACATACCGCTACCGCTTTACAAAATTACAATGCAATACTTCTAAAACTACCAGCAAAATCATAAAATGATACATAATACAACCAATAAAACACAACAAGAAAACTGACTATAAATCCCAAAATATCAAGGCGTTAAAATAATCGTAAAAATGACAGACGCGGTTAAAATGATGTAAAAGATGTGGCAATAAAAAATAAAACAAAGATCACCGTACAATTTAACAGATGATCTTCTATTACGTTTAAAACCAACCCTCTGTCTAAAGGTCGCAGCAGAATTACTTACGTCGAGGACATTTAAAGTATTTAAAGGTATTTAATGGTATATAAATACACGCAGGTATTTAAAGTATGCGCGGACAAATTACAGGTGCGGCGGAAGCAAGTATTTAGAAAGTGCGCTGGAGAAATGCCTAAATGTGCAACACGGTGCGTGCGCGATGCTGCGAGTCAACAACACAGGTGCTTGGTGTGACAGGGACAGCAAAATCTTAAAAGGCAAAAGAACGTGGAAGAATTTCAACTATCAGCTGAGAGGACACAAATAATTAATAAACAAAGGGAATATATTCACTATTACACTCTTATAGAGCAATTCACTTGTTATATGAAAGTGTTGAAAAAGTTAAACTTCAGTGGAAAAACAAATCCTTTCATCGATGAAGAACCGTATTGGTTATATCCATGTCAACAAGCGTACGGCTTCATGTAAGGCTGCGGCATTTTTACGAGCAATGCCTTACTTGATGGCGAATAGACAAAAAGTGAATGGCAGCAGGATTGCACAAAAATGTCTATCTAAAATATCTACACACACAACGCCATTTTCGTCTACATGTAAAAATGGCGAATTTTGCCGAAATTGACCAGGACGGGCCTTAATCGATTCTGCAACATAATCTATTATAATGCTTATATCTTCATATACGAAAGCTATTTTATGTTCAAGGTTTGTATTTTTAAAAGACTTTGGCTTTGGTATTTATCGTTGTGAATGTAACGAAATATTGCAGCTATTTTACAAAGCGCGATGCATTCGCACGAACGTAGTCATTTAACTGTAACTGTGATGGCTTCAGCTGCAAAAATGCAATTGAACCATTCAGTTCGTGAGTACCTAAATCCGCAAAGCCTTTGTTTGAAATAACAAAAATTTGAAAATTTGGAAATTCAAGAAGATAGTCACGTGACAAACCATCAAATACAGCAAAGGTCAATACAGGTCATTGAGCTTTTGTTATTTGAAAAACCACAAAGTTTTTGAAAATACTAAACATGAGATCCATGTAAATTGTGTGACAGAATTTGCTTCGTTTGTTGGCAGAGCAGATGAAAACACCAGCAGTCCAACACCAGCATATATGTGCTAAGTGTGACGTCTCGGGTACGATTTACAATACAATCAAAACGAGACGAGTTGCCAAGACGAATCGGGCGCTTGAGTGGAATTGGTGCTTTGGAGAATAACAGATCATGTGATACACACACAATCAAAAACAATTTTGCATCACAAGTTACAAGACTTTGCAATCAGATTTTGTCTGATTTGTGCGTGTGTTGCACATTTATTACTTTGCACGTGTTTAAGAAGAATCGGCCTGGCGTAGGCATGCACACGGACGCGATAAATCCGTTACGATGGCGAAAATAAGTATTGCATTAATTTGAGAGGAAACGATAAGCCGACTTGTAAAATGCGTTTAACGTAAGTGTATTACGATAAAATACATTTGCAATGTACTGAGATGGTGAACGTACAACAGGCACACGCTCAAGTCGCAATGGCGAAATAAACCGCAGTCCTTGAAAGCTTTCGTAGCATTTCACGTTTCTGATGGGAGTTGAGTAAATAACGTTTAAAGATTCAAATATTTTCCACTAACCTTATATGTACATTTAAAATGAACCTTCCACAAATATAATAAATTAATAATTAATAAACAGATTTTAAATAAAGAATTTTTGGAAGGACGCCAAAAAGTGGAAATATTTCGACGATACATCTTAAAATTATTTCTTAAAATTGAAGTTTTATTTGAAAACTGCATTTGTTAAAGCTACATAACAATAAAATTAGTATATTTAGTAAAATTACTGTCGACTTCAGTGATTTTCAGAAAACGACAGATTTTCTTATGGCGCGAGTATTTTTTACATCCTCTTGTCATGAAAGTTGTTAAAACTCGATACCTAAGAAAAGGATAAATATTTAGACTTAAAAAAAATTACATTTAAAAAAATGTCAAGATGGTATGTTTGACAGTCGCTTAAATCAAAGTTTTGCACCGCCGAAGTATTCGATATGAGTTAGTCGATTCGTTGTCACTTGTTTTGATTAATCACGTTTTCCAAGCTTTAGAACTTCAATCAAGCATCCTGTGGCCTCATCATACAGCCAAACGGTTTTTTCTCGTCTTATTAATCCCATATTGCAAAAGAAACTGTAAACCAACTCTGAAATCAAACATTTGCCGATCTAAAATAGCAAAATAATATTTGACACCTGGGACAATTTTTAAAATAGGGAGAATGAGATAAGCTCAGCTCGACGTATGAGGTTGTCAGTGGTTCCATTCGAGCGTGCAAGGAGTTCACACACAACGGAGAGAAGACAATGAGGAAACCGTACACATTTAGCTCAAGAAAAAACCAACAACAGATAAGAGATGCTTAGTTCTACAGGGGCAAAGCGTGTATTTCTTGTAGAAATCAAACGCAATATTTCACTAAGTTTAGCATTGGGATTAATACACACATGATCCTGGCAAAGAGAAATCTTTGTAAAATAATAAAATTTATATACTATACAATATTTACTACAAAGAGTCGTATAGCATTCATACAGTCCAACAGGTTTGGCTAATGCATCTCTTTTGTAATCATATATGTAAACTTAATTCTTTGGGTTGCGATCTATGATCTTCACTACCTTGTGGCAGTTCTAACACCAATGTTTCGCTTAACATTCGAAAAATAAAAAGCTTTACTTGCAATGTGGATGACGTCACCTTGTAACAAATTTAGAGCGGAGAAGAATTTTTTTGCAGCGCCGCTCAAGCTCGCCCCTTTGCGCAAGACTGCAGCTGCAAACAAAACCTGATTGTTTGGCGAAGATTTACCATTACGTTAAAATTACAAATATTGAAATCAAAGGCCTTTTACGACCTAGGTATTCACTTGCACAACAAGTTCTTTATAACTTGCTGCGCGCCTTTATTATGCATTTTGTTAAAAGAAAATAATAAGGAAAACTATAGGCGACAACGACTCATGAAACGTTGTTAGCTGCTACACATCTATTTGTTGTCTCTATATTCTGTAGTATTATAACAGAGTATGATAAATTATTAGCAACATTTTAGATCACTCAAGAAACATTCAGTTCTTTGTCGAAATTTTGTCCGAGAAAAATTGTATTTTTGCAAGTTTTCTGCGTAGAGCACACTTATACCAGATGTGAAAGTTCTATAAAGAATTTTTCGTGAAATAGATACTGTTTTGGTTTTTGCATTGGTTCTACGTATAAACGTATATACCAGGTGCGGGTGTCGCCTTATCAGTCTTGTACTTCCACTGATCATTATAACCGAGTGACCCTATATATTGCCACAAAACATTTAAAACAAAAGGTCTTAAATTGTGACAGACAATCTATTCGTATTTAGGTCAATGAGTCAAGTAAAATAAGACACAACGCAGCTACTACGTAACTCTCGAGAATTATTAAGGTCCATAAATGTCTCATAAATTTAGAACATAAACCGTTGAAAACGCCATAAACAGTCTTGCATGTGTGTTGGATATCATTCCCATAATGCATTGCAATAGCTTTAAACAAACGACGTTTTAATTGCCGCAATGGAACGTTTTCCCCGCATTTTAATTATAGAAATATACTGTTAATATTTTAGTACAAGCAAACATGCAAATAATACTTAATAAAGCACAATCTATGCTCGCTGTGCCCTTGCGACCAACCTATCGATTGCAATCGCTCTACTGAGCACTTCCATCATTATAAAGGAAATGTCGCTGTGACAAATGGTCCAATGGGCTTGTGATTTACGATTAAAGGTAATCCCATACACGCATCGTATCGTGCCATTTATTTTTCGCCATTGGCTGTAGGGAGCGAACATCGTGGTGCTAACCTTGTCGCGGACTGGTCAAACGAGAAATATGCGCTCTGAAATAAGCAACGAACGGGGAAAAGCGGCTATGCCCCACTAGCTTTAAACACGCGAGTGTAAATTATAGTGGTGCGATAACGATGGAAGGTTAGTACGGCTGCCAAACCTAGAATGTGCTTATGTGAAAACTAGAAAATAAAACTAAAGCTAAGTAAAACATAAAAGCAAGCAAAATCAAATTCAGAAAACTCATAAAATTATAAATATTTACACCAAAAACAACATTCAAGAAAACGTGAAGAACAAGCTTAGAAGTTGTTATTATGCATATACATGGTCAAATAAAACCCTACCAAAACGAACAACGTCCCAAGGATCAAAATTCGAACTCTCATTTCTGTGATCAGGGTGAGGGCACGGCATGTTGTACGCACGCAATGCATGTCCAGCCAGGACAAGATTTGCAACTAATCGGTATCCAAAATCGTGTTAAAATTTTGTTTGTACTCTAAAAATAACAAGAGTTTTATAAACTTGATTATAAATAACCACGGAAAATTCCTAATAAAACACAAAATATCTAAATCATCGTTCCGAATTTGCGTTAAAAACATGATATATCTTATACTTAAAATGATAATTGGTTTCAGACACAGACTGTTTTATTGTAATGTTATTTCACGCTTTTGTTCACTGGACGAAGGCTTATGCTAAATCTTTAATATAGTAATTTAAATTAAAAGAAGTACAATATTGGGCCAGAAATTCCTCTATAAAAGTCGTCTGGGTGCGTATACCATTAGGTTATTTGCAGCTTTATTGATAGCAAAATGATAATTTTTTCCTTAAAGGCCAGGCACTATTTTGATAGTAGTAAACCCCAGGTGCAGTTGCATTTCAAGAACTTATACATTCGCAAATGATTGGCTAAAAATTCTGAATTGTTATTGGCGAAAACAAAACGCGAAACCGCCCAAGTCTAACATGCAGTGAGTACAAGAGACAAATATTTTGACTAGACGTAATGAGGTTAAAGCTACGCTAAAAAGTGAAATGATCAGAGTGAAAATGTTTTAATTAAACAAGGATCTTGAAATTCTGATCAGCAAAAGGAGCCAATCCAGTGTCTTGCATTAAATAAAAGACATCATCGTAAAATAAGCGACCCAGGTTAAGGTGTGACGTCTATTATCAATATTTTGGAAACAAATCTTGGGGTTTTACAAATCAAACAAATCTTGGCAGCTTGAACCAACCGCTGTGGTTGACGCTAAGTCGTGCACCGCCTAAAACCGGTTTCGACCAGCTATTCTAATTTACAATTTTCGTAGTAAGCTAAATCGGTAGCCAAGTTTTTTCTTCTTTTCCGTTTTGTCTTCTGGACAACAAAACAAATGTAGCGTCATATATAATTAATAAACTGAACGTATTTACACAACAGCATTATCTGACCACAGTATACAATACGCGCTTAAACCGGACATGGTATTAAATCGAGGTCTTAAACCTCAACCGTCATATGAACAAAAACTTTCCAAACAACGGCGGCGTAAATTTTTATCCGAATTGTGTTCTTCTTAGTAATGAAAAGTAACTTAAGAAACCTGCGTCTGATTCATTGGCATACACGTATAACGGTAAACCGAAGTTCGTAATTGACGCAGTATAGGACCTTAAACAAACATACAGGCCCGAAGCAAATTTTATCGCGATTAACGCGAAAATCGAATTGATTCACTTAACGATATTATATCGAAACATTGTTCCTTGAAAAAACCTTTCTGCGGTTCTGTAACGATTCCGCAACATTACAGTCTCGGTTTCCGAGACCGATGAATGCAATTTTACTAGAGGTTTTAGTTTTACAATGGTCCTGTGCGACTTCGGCCCAGTTTGCAAAGGCCACGTTGCCACGTTGTTAATGCCTCATCCCGAAGCACTGCAATAATGGTTCTACGATTGACGTCACGTGCAAAAGTTAGCGCTATACCTTGAGACGACCCGGCACCGTGGGTAAACGAAGCTTGACACGTCTAGAACAGTACACGTCATAAAGTAGGGCCTTGAGGTGAAATCGTTGTCAATGATTCACAGATGTTGTCTTGCTCGGAGTTTGGTGAAGTCTGTTCAAAACAATTGGTTCGGAGCATTTTTTGTGATAAATTAATAAAGAATTAAACAATAAAAACATTGGAGTTATTTAGATGTTGATGTAAACGAAACTTAATTTGATTAAATATGGTCGAAAAGTTCACCCACCGTATAGCAAACACTCTTGTCTGAAATGTTTTTCAGTGTGGCAGTTACACATATCTTCTATTTTAAGTTAGTAAACATGCCTTTTTACTTTATTCCAGACACAGGTAAAAAGCGCAATTGTTCACGGTAGAGGCCATTTCTTTACAAACAGCAATAACTATAACATGCATAAGAATACACTTTTTGTTGGAATATAGAGCTTTGCAATAATATCCTATCGCTACTGATAAAGCGACTGTCAATAAATATCGATAATATCGATGCGAATAAAAACACAAGTACTTTACAATTGAACAAAGTAGCATTTACTTCAGGTAAAATTTTTTAACGCCTTATTCAGAAACAGTTAGGTTTTGAAAAAATATTGGCTGAAATATTTCCGCAGAAGTACCTTAATATTAAGCGCGATCATTCAAGTTAAGGGACTGGTTTCATTTGAAACTACAAAGTTGCAAACACAAAAGAACTGGTTTGCACAGAAAGCTCCGGCAAATGAACATGGCACCATAAACTGGCGTAACAGCATGGTAATACCGTTGTACCTTTTATAACGCAACGATGCCTGGTATAAGCATGGAAAGATTTCAGAAAAAGTTATCGATTGCAAAAACTATTTTTATCTTAAAATGTTGATTAGGTTTCTCTGAAAGCATTAAAAGTTATTAGAATTCCAAGCTGTAATGAATGAAATCGCTCATAGGCTGGTCGCATCACTGAACCGATTAGTGGTGATGGAATTGGAACTTTTAAAAATAACAGATTGTACGAGGGATATTTTAAGAGCTAGCGATTGTGTTTGAAAAAGATTGAATCTGAAAAAGCAAACTAACCGCAAACTCTATTCATAGCAGCGTCGATAGTTTCCAAAACGGGTAAATTGCCAAGAACAATGTCGACATAGCGGGAATCGTCGAGGAAAAGTTTTCATTAAATTGCTTTGTCTAGTATCTTTGCATTTGCGCTATACCAGTTTTGTGTTTCTAACTGTTCTGTATCAGACACGGAAAACTTTTTGCGTCTGATAACGAAGATGTGACCAAATAATCCTAACAAACCATTTTCAATCTAAATTCCATAACAATACAACGACCACATGCCGGATTAACGCGGTGATTATGACGGAATATCCAGCCTCAAAGTACATTCACTTTTGCAAAGTCTCCGTGTGTTGATAAATTTTCGAATAATAGTTTGCAATACATTTAGGCTGATCTCCCAGCGGAGCTTAAAAAATTTAATTACACATATTTTAAAACCCAAAGATCACTTAACGATAACCGTAATACATGATTATATTTTTTAATTAACATATTTGGAAATGCGTTAGTTTGAACGCTCAGTGTGAAAGGCAATTTCAAGGTACCGAGTGGTATGACAAATATAACCTTATACCGACAAGAAAAAATGTGGCTTGCCCCGAACAACTCAGACAGGGCTTAAATAGGGCTAAAAATGGGACATTATTCGCCATTCCGACAAAACCTTAACAGTGACTGCGAGGTTCTTTAGGTATATGCTTCTTAAGGTCGGAGAAGCCTAAATGAGATATTGTTAAACTAATTTGCGAGGTAGACATAACTTGCTTAAACAAACAAATTTATCCAAGCCTTAAATGTATAAGATATTGGAGTTTGTATACATTTACGACAGAGTTACAGAGTAAACGGCAGTTTTATTTTGATTAATGTTGTCGAAATAATATCGTTTTCAAATTATCCGTCGCTGTGCGTTTTTTAACAACTACATGTTAGATTTTTTGGTAATAACGTGCTACCATAAGCTTGTAATTTTCCATTAAATAAATTTTAACATTTATAAAATATTAATCAAGTAATTTGACAACAAAAACCAAACTTATTTTAAAGTGATAATTATGTTAAGTAGTGATTTAATCCTTCAAGAACGTCAGTTGCTCAGAGTTGTACAAAACATGCGATATGGTTGAACTTATTAAAGTCAATGAGAAAATAATAATTGTTATTTGAGTTGCCTGGATAAACAGATTGAGTTCTGAGAAAGGATTTTCATTTTTTTCAAAACTCTGGTATAACAACTATACTGAACCAGTCTTGAACATGTTAAAGTTCTTAAGCGAGGTATAAAGAATCAAGGTAAAATAGCCTACATTAAGGAAAGTTTTAGAAAATTTGTTGAAAATAAAATTTGGACTTAAAATCAGATGGCAAACGCCAAAACAAAGATAGAAAAAGAGCTTGCATGAAATTTTCTTCCCGTTTCCTGCGTGTTTTTTTAAAAAGAGGAACCCATAAAACGATGCTTTAGAGAAACCTTACACAAGATTGATTTTGCTGGCCCTGACGCCATTTGTTCACCTCTGGCAAATAGCGAATCGCCCTGAAGTTGTAATTGCCCACCGCAATTTTAAAAACTGCGGATGTGAAACGATAATGCTTCAGTTTTGTCAGCTTTAATTGTTAGTGACAAATTTTAGTATAAATCGAGCGACCAGTAGGCCTATACATTATATTGTACCAATATACCATATTTGGTCAAAGAGCTGCAATGTAACCGTAAACCAGGAACATCTACAATATATTAGATTGTGGATGTGGCTTCAGTGACGTTTAGTAAAAATCAACGAAGCTTGAAAGCTGTCTATGTATGTCGTGACACCAACGGGATGGGTGGAGAGACTACAGCAGCATTAAGAGGATATATCTCCAAAATATACAGGGTAGGTGGGTAGATCATTGAACATAAAAATCTATTAATCGCGATCACCGATCACAAATAACGTAGAAAAAAGTTTGGCAAGCGGTCTGATAGGGAATCGACTCCATATGAGGTTAAGATATGCAGTCTTTGCAATGAAACTTGCTTACAAAAAACGGCTTCTGACGCAGCTTCTTCCAATCGATTGTTAAAACTGGTTTGTACTGTACATAGCGTTATAGTTGTCTTCTCGGCGGTTACATACCCATGTTAAATAGCCTGATAAGAAAATTACTTCTGGTAACCGACAGTGAGAACGTTTATTTCGCAATAAGAGTTGGTTTCAGTTCGAAGTGAGCTGTACCACAGCCGCCAACACTACAAAAACACTAAATATTCAAATAAAACTTGGCGTGACTATTTCATCTAAAGTAGGTCACGCACCTTAGGTTAGGAGAATCAGTTTGCAAAAAGTCGATTTAAGCTATAAAAGGTTTAATTAAAATTAGATTTAGATTAGAAGGTAGATTTAGGTTACTATGTTATAACATTTAAGTTGAGTTAACAACTGACTGTAAAAAATAGCTTCGAACATAAGATTTTTTCCGGTGAAATAGTGGCAGTTAATTGAAATGCATACGTGAAAAAAAACAAAAACAAGTTTATTTACCAAGTGGTTGTCAAACTGCGCGCCGCGGGAAACTACTAAGTGGTGATAGTTTTCAAGATGTTCCGTGAATGTATTGAAAAGCGTGCTCAATTCCTATTTTTTCATTATATTTGTTATCTTACTTTGCAAAAAAATGTTTCTGTCGTAACACATATCACGCGCCATGAAAATTGTGCACTTGTGCAGCTTCTGCTGCAATCGTAACAATGAAACAAGCAATGTTAGTAACTGGAATTGTATCGTCGTGACATCAGAATTGTTCTCGTGACAAAACAATCGCTTTTATAGTTGGTTCCTACATTTTCGTTTTATTTAAGGCAACGCTTTCTTCTCTTTGAAAACTAACGACGCACTGGTCATGCCAATGTGAGTCTAATTACGACGTACTTCTAAAGACTCGAAGTTACTGCATTTACCGCGGTAGCGTTTTTTTTAATGCTGTGAGTGAGTGCAGAGAAAGCAAAAGATTTAGATTGAAAATACAGCACAAAGTAGTTTAAATCCAAGCCTTTGAGCTTTTGGTTTGTAAAAGTGAAGTTGTGACGCGAAAAACCTACTGCATGGGCTTTGTTAGTGTGCTAAAATATGCTAAAATAGATTGAAAACCACTGACAACCATTGCTAAAACGGTAAGGAATCGTCATTGAAGTAAAAGCGTTTCTCCGTCTTTGGGTATGCACTATATTTATGTACTTCACTAAGCCAAGATAATAATCTGGTTATTGAACTCAACTACTGCATTTCTGGCATGCAGTCTGGTAAAAGGTTGTTTTTCTACCGAGATTTTAGGAAGCGCTGTTTCAAGTGAACAACGTATAGACGTGCTAGAGCAGGGGTTCCCAACCGGTGGTACGCGTACCACTAGTGGTACGCGGGAGCTTTTCAGGTGGTACGCGAGCAGCTCTCCGTTGCATGCGATATACAGCATAGTAGTATAACAATTTAATTTTGAGTTGCTAAAATATGCGAACAACACTTTTATTTCTTTCCGTACTAAATTCTCTGCACTCAGTAAGCTACTTTTGTCGATCTTGCTCCCTGCTGTCATTGTTATTAATACAATGCTGCTGTGCGAATACTGGATCAAATTAGTTGTTTTGAAAATAGTGGTACGTGTTGACAATCCGTGGTGGCTAAGTGGTACGAGAACATAAAAAGGTTGGGAACCCCTGTGCTAGAGACTCTCAATTCGAAGAAAATATGTTGGACTGATGTAAATCGTCATACATGGAACTAGCTGCGCGTTTTCGGAAGATTGAAATTTCTCATAATTTCTATGAGTTAACTTACAAAAATAGCAGTGGTATTAATATTTAGACGTGAAGATTTCCCTGAAAAACTGAAGTAAACCTTGTGGTGCCATTTGAGCAGAAAGCTTATAAACTTCTGTAACATGTCAAGGTTCATTTTCTGAAGTTATATTCTGTGCGAATTAACTCAGAGATTAGATCTTAATGATCGAAAAGCGTTCAACCTGATGCGCATAGATGCAAAACATTACAAACTTTTACGATGTAAAACTTTTTCCTTTTTTTTCTTTTGCGACACCTGGAGTAGAACCTTTTTTTCAGCATCGCGTCATACCAGGGTTGCTTCCGCTTTTCTTCCCGCAGCCAGTCAAGCGCACAATCAAGACAAACGTATATAGGAAGGTTACGAAAGAACGAATTTCACAACTAGAGGCTCCCACGCAGATGAAATATGCGTGCTTGTGTGACATATTAGCAAATTTCATTTTTAAGGAAATTTCAAATATTGCGTTACTATACATAAGACAATGCAACAGCGACGATCTTAACAGCATGATCGAGAATTCGAGCTTAAAATAGTTGATTTTCTGCAAGCTACTTGTCAATCTATTTTGGTATAACAGGTATACATTCGCAGAATTTTGCTCACTTATTAAAATATGCTGGCTTAAATTATGGTTTGCTTTTCCTACGAAACAAATAGAACACAAAATAACGAAGCAACATAAACGTTTTTGAAGTTGTTAAAGATTTATAAGACATCTTTTTTGATATCCGAAATGTTGATTTCTACAACATTTACAGAATTACAGCATATGCGGTATTTGCAAGACGGAGTTCGGCATGTGAAAGATTAGTCAATAGATATTGTCGAAAGCACTTTGATAAATTAACTAACTTCAATTTTTTTCAGGTTTTGTTTTAAAATTCTGTTAAAAAATAAAAATAAAACATGAACATCTTGAATACACTATTCTTTGTCGCAGTTGTAGGCATTTTAGCAGGTATTTAAAAACTAAATACAGCCTTATAACGAATGCAATAGTAAAACAAATAACGAATACGTTATTGACAGACGTTATTGTTTGACTGGTAGCTTAAAACGTAAACAACAGATTCAGATATAAGTTATACACTACAAATAGGAAAAATAGTTCAAGTTTTTCGTTGTTTAGATGCAACGTTGGGTGCAAGTTGGTCCTACGGCGGTAAGTAGCTTTCTTTACATCTCCCACATGAAGATGATTTGGAAGAAATATTTTAAATTATCAAAAAAGATTAAAATTTTGAAAATGTTTTGTGGAAATCATAAATGAACTTAACTTTATCAAAAGCATTGGCCATTTTAAAACAGACATTCCCGCCTGGGCGACGAATTATGCAACATGCGCCACTCAACAACAGTCGCCCATTGACATTGTGCACGACGATGCGATCGTAGATACGACGCTGGGTGATTTCACTCACGCCTTGTTTGATGCGCCCCCACAAACCATGACGATAAAGAACCCTGGTTATACTGGTAAGTTTTTGGCTAATTACTAAAAATCTCATGTGAAGATTAGCTTAATGAAAAATTAAAATATTTGATTGTTTAGTTCAAATTGACTTGACTGGCGGTTACACCATCGATGACCCCAGCCTTCTTTCTGGAGTATTTAAGGTAGGTCCACCTAACACGTGATCAAAACAAGATATGCCGTAAAACTTGCCATAGTATAAAAATATACCAATTTACTGGTTTAGTACAAATTAAAACAAACCGCTTTCGTTTTACGTGTATATGACTATGGACGAATCTTCAATACACCTAATAATAAGTAAATATTTTAGTAGGCTCATTACCATATTTCTTTCTGTGCAGGCCGCCCAATTTCATTTACACTGGGGGAACTCTAGTTCAGCAGGGTCTGAGCATTTATTCAACGGCAACCAGTACTGGGGCGAGCTTCACATCGTACATTACAACACCAAGTATCCAGACCTTGGAACGGCAGCAAATGAATCTGATGGTTTGGCTGTGCTCGGGTTTTTTATAACGGTAAGTAGGCCTACACGTCGCCCTACCAGTCTTGGAATTGCAGCAGGTTTTGGTTACCGGAGGAATATAGAATTTGCAATTGTTTAATTTAAGTGGACATACACAGTTTTGTAATAAGTGTGCAATTTGATATATGACTTGAGATGAAATCTGAAAAAAGCACGCGACGGCAACGATCATGAACATAGTTGTACTAAATGATGCCGTTACGCTTAGCTTTATTTAACGTAAAATCATTCATCTGAAATAATAGAATAATAGTAAAGCAATAATAATAGAAAAGCAACACAACCTCACAGCTCGAAAGATGTTCGTTTGTCACAATACGAACCGTGAAGTAGTCGTAGTCTACGACTAAGAAATGCCCGAAGCAGAAACAAAACACAAGAAGTAATTAAGATAAAACGAGGCGAGTTAACAAAGGAATTTTCATTACAATAGTCATTGGTGCTTTTTCAGAAAGATTATCCTCAAGACAACACTGCCGTTCAACGAATGATACAACCACTAACAGAAGACCGGGTTAATTATAACAGCGAAAGTGAATCCTACACAACCACTTTTTCAATGGAAACATTTCTACCAAACAATATATCCGTGTACTATCGTTACCAGTAAGTTTTTAACCAACTGTTGTTTTAATATTTGGTAACAAGAGAAATGAAGATTTTTCATCGATAGCTTTCCACTTTTACCAGGGGTTCTTTGACGACTCCACCGTGTTATGAGAGCGTGATGTGGACGGTTTTCAGTGAACCAATTCGCATTTCAACTGCACAAGTATGACGTTATTTTGACTAGATGCGAGAAATTAAACTTAAAAACATAGTTCTACAGAAATTACTTGCAAAAGTAAAGACGATTTCAAAGAAGCTGCCAATCGGATGGGTTTTGTATTTACAGGCCAACATATTTGAGACAAGAATTTTTAGTGCCGACCGTGGTACGAGCAACCCAGATCTGGTAAACAACAACTACCGACCTGCCCAGCTTCTCAACGGTCGTACCGTGTTTCGTTCCACCCAATGCTCAGGAACCGGCTCGTTCTCGATGCCAACTTTTCATTTTGTCGCTCTGTGCGCCACAGTCATTGGTTTGATTATTGTGCGCTAAATGTTGTGCGCAAGTACGTGTTAAATTTTTGCACAATGTGTTTAAAGTGGTAAAGATTTTTTTACAAAATTAAAAAAAAGTTGATCCACAATCATGTAAACAATACAGAAAATAGTAAAGTATGTTGTCATTTTTTAGCTAAGTATGCTTGGAACTTTTGCGTACGGGACAAATTTTTAATGTTTAGCTACAGTATTATGTGCTTATGCTGCTTAGTAAGAAAATGTCTGCAGTATGTTTTGCATTGGTATATATCAACGTACAATAAAAAGTGATGACGAGCAAACAAACGTGTTTTCATACCACAAACAATGCTTCATGTATATATTAAGGCGAACACCGATGGTAGCAAACAAAAAAGCACGACATGAGAAAGCTAAAAATATGTTTTTTGCCGTATATAAGGATAAATTTATTTATTGTCATTGCCATTGCATTTTTAAAAATTGTTAACAGCAAGTTCATTTCGTTTTCGTACGGTATGGCAACTTTTCGGCACGGAACTGCTTTACACAACATATCAGCTTACCGTTTTTATTAATTTCATTACTACTTCTAGGGCATTACGACTCGCCATATGCATATTTGAATCCAATTTTGTTGTAACAGCCCGAATCAATAAGACAGCTTGCTTATAATCAAATATTGGACAGGACAAACCTAAAATGAAGCATAATTGTGTATTATAAACAATGACAGCCTCTATTTCTGGAGCGTGAGTTCACCTTTGAGATGTTTCACCTACTTGGAAGTTACAGGAAAGACGTTTCGGAAATCCCTTCGTGTTCAGAAAGCGGTTTAATTTCGCTCATTTCCTGTTTCTGACATTCAGATTCTCTGCGAGGATTTTGAATGCATATTTTTGGAATCGAGACAACCAACCATTTGCACCCAAGCATTAGAATTATTATTGATTGATTATTGTGCTTAACTATTTCCGTACAATCTTGGAAAAACGTGACAATTAACATGTTTTCTGCTGAGTAAACGTAGTTTTTAACCTATCGGCAATCATTTTAAACTCTGACCTGCCATTATTTTTTGAATTTTGTGAAAATAAATTTGAAATTTCATAAGCCTGTTGATGAGTTTATTGACAGTTTTTAATAACGTTATTATGTTGTTGACATACAAGTACATTGTATGTCCATAATCGCAACAATAGTAAACAAATTTTGCGAAAGATTTTATCAGTGGTGATAGACTGATTGCGAATTTTTCCTGGGTAAAATTTTCTTTTTTTCCATGCTTCCATCAAAGTGAAGACGAATCAAAATAGTATCATTGTTTTAGTTGAGAATAACAGTATTTTAAAGAGAGGGTAAAGATTCGGATATCATGCAGCACTGTACCATCAAGAACAGTTGGCAATCAGTAAGTAGCCTATAAAATCAGCGAAATAAACGAAAACGCAGACCAAGGTCACCTAATTTTCTGATCCAATTTCCATTACTATCGAAAATACATACATCAGCTATATATTAATTCTAACCTAAAAATACAAAACATTTATCAATTGATCAGTTCTAACTTATAAACGTCAAAGCTCTGGAAAAAATTACATTCATTGCATTTATATCCGAAAGACTCCAACATAAGATAAAAATAAAATATTGTCGTTATTACCAAATTTTTTTAGTTTGAAAACTATTATTATACGGCGTTACGAATGAGGAAAATTGTAAGTGTATTCGATATATTCAACAAAATGAACTTCAAATTCACCAGCAAAACAATCGTTTGCTCTATATAAGCTGTTTCAGTTTACAAAAGATAATATGGCAGACAAATTCTTCAATTTTCGAAATTGTAAATGATCATTCTTTTAATTAAAAAATTTGCATAACTTTGAACATAAGCACTAGTAGTAGCACGGCAGTATTTAAAACAGGTATTGACCCGTCTGCCAAAGCACGTCACAGGAAACAATGCGCTTGTATTACAATGCATCTTTTTTTCCGGACAAGAAATTGTGTAGCGTTTGAAATGACGCAGTATTAGCCTAAATGTCAATCATGTCCTAATAATAACATCAGACTGACACCAAGTATCGAATTAAATGAACCTATCAGACAAACTGATAATTTAAAAAACGACTTGTGCTCTGGTTATTTATGGTATACGCGTACACTTGCGCAGATCGTGTCTTAAAAAGGCTAACTAATACCAAACTTGTCCAATGCATCTAAATGCCTGAACGAATTTTTTAAAGATATGTCAATTCCAGTGCAGATGGTAGTGGTAGCCAATATCACTTCGTTTCAAATACGTTGGATTTTCGTTTTATACCAGGCCGTAATGGTTAGAAGAAAATTTTGATTCGAAAAGAGAGTCGTCTTTCTCGTTGGCATAAAGTTTTATCTTGCTATAGCGTATAAATTCTCCAAAATGTGTAAAGATGTGACAATTTGGATGTGACGGTGGCATTACGCCACATGAGATTTTTATCTGGTAGTTGTCGTAAGATCGTATAACAGAGCCGAGAGTCTTACGTAAAGTCTCACGAAGAAAAGTGGCTTCCAGTTATGCAGTACACGTATGTAGGACGATACTTGGAACAAATTGATTGGAATAGCAGGTAGGCAGTAAAGGTAGATGAAGACAAGTAGGGTATGTTGTGGTCAGTCAAGTTCTACATCCATGTAGGCTTTTCCCTGTTTGAGCAGAAACGAAAAATATGCCGACACCACATCTTACCACCACCAAGTGTCTATCATCAGTTACAGGTTTATAAGGGAAATAACCGAAGATAATAATTAAACAAAGTTCATCTTTTATATATATATCTATCTCATAACATCAAATCATTATAGAAAGTTAGATTCATTGTATCTACCGGAACATTAAGTATAGGTATATTTGATAAAACGTACTTCACGCCTTTCATATGCAAATAAGTTGCTATAGTTCTGTCCGCAAACTGTTTCATTTTACAAAGGAATATTGATAATCAATTTCTTTATTTTTTTTTAAATAGTTTAAGCCTTTAAGACGCAGCTAATCCAGGATAATAAATAACTTGTTCAATTGCTTCCGTCTCTCATAGCAGTAGGCTTACATAAACCTTATCAATCAGACGCAATTAACAATTATCGGAAGTTTTTCAAACAATCTTTATCGTCTCAATCGATCGATTGATGCAGGGTTATGACATAAACCAATGCATTATACAAAAGGTTAATTTTCAAGATCGCTTCCATACTCTTGGGTTCTGTTATAGAATCCTGCCCATTCGTGCCATTGTGGCTGGTTTTGGAAGTTCACCTAGGACTTCTGCTAACTATCCAAAACAACCAAGCAGTATAGTTTGGTACTCTTTGTAGAATACGTGCTTAAAACTTTATTTAAAAATAGATGTTCGCATGTATACCATCTGCGAAAAACATTATACAAAAAAATTATCCTTTCAATAAGTTATTAAAGAGAAACATATAGAGAATATCCTTGTAAAGGTGTAACAAATTGAAAACACGTCTTGATTTTTAAAACAGTGCATAGCGATCAAGGTAAAAAGGAGCTGACAAAAAAGCCAAAAAAATTCGCCAACACCTTAACCTCAGTGGTTCTTTTTATAACTTGTGATGAATCTGTGGCTTGTGATGAATCGATTTTAATCAAGTCCAAAGACATTCTTGTTCTGTATTTCAGCTGCGATCTATACGATAAGCTGAACACTATATTTGCATGAAACATTGCACATACATTAGCTTTCCTAATGATTTGCTTACACTGTTTTCTGTGACTGAGATGGCACAGAGCAAAATGTGTACTTACGCGCTAACATTTAAAGAGGAAACAAAGTCCGAAAACAAATAGACCTTGAAGTAAGAGGCAAGCTCAAAAAAAAGTTGATCTTAAATGAAAGAATAGATGTCAGGAACTATAATAATATGTAAATGAGTTAAACAGATATTGCCTAAAACGTATGAGAGTTGCTGCTAACTATAACGAAGGTGGAAGTGATGATGACGCCACAATGAGAAATCAACATCCTTGTCAGGGGGCGTTTGAATACAGTTAGTTAACGTATTTTATTTGGAATACAACTACGCATAAGTAGGCGATTAGTTTAGCATGAAAATGGTTCCGGTAACTTCCATAAAATAACAAACATGAGTTAGTCAAAGAAGACATTTTATACTGACATCAGTTGTACCCGGCATTTACGTTAAAGCACCTGAAAGATGACACACTGTGCTCGGCAGGACTGGGTAATTATGTCTGCCTCAGACCATCACAAGTTTGGGGCACTTGTTACTATTAGCAAGTGTTACGTCTGCTATCTGAGCCTGACCTATACGCAACAGACGTAAGTTGAACTAACTACAGTCCATGTTATGAAACGCGTCTAGCCTTTAACTTTGACCTTCGTTACAACACAAACTGAATTTTATAAAACAAGGATACCGATATGTACAAAACAAGGATACCGGCAGAAGTCGTACTTTTTCAGCACCGCTACCGGTGTTGTGCCAAATTGTGAGTAGTGACCCCCCTTTGTGACGTAAAAGATTCATTGGCTGACGAAAGATTGACTCAGCATAAAGCTTATTGTGAACTTAGTTCGTACAATTCGTAAGACCCAAGAACTGTGTTTACTGTGTTTATAGTTCTTACGCATAAAACAATTTTTTTATTGTGGTAAATCAACATACACTGCGCATGCTAACTAGGGATGGGCCGATACGAACCCAAACCCGAATAGATTCGCCGAATATCGCCGTTATGGAAGATCCGGGCGAACACGAATACCAACAATGGCGAACCCGAATACAATATTACTTACAAATTTACTGACTTTCGTAAAAAATGATGATCTAGTTTCCCGACAATGCTAAACAAGAGTCAGCGGTACTTACAATGAAGGTCATTTTCCTAACGATTTTGCTTTTTCGATTGATTTTTAAATACTACTTTTCGAAAGAAAGCGATTTGCTTATCGATTATGTTATTCTAGAAGAAAGACTTGACAAATTTTGGAGGAAATTTTATTGTTTGGTTCTAATGCGAATAGATTCGGGATTCGTTCGTGTCGACCTTCATGATATTCGGGTTCGCACTAATCCGAATAATCCTTCTCGCGACACATCCCTAATGCTAACTATTATAAAAGTAAAATTTAACCAACTGCTGTAAACGACATTTATTACGTCACGAAGGGGATCAATATTTGGCAGAGAGTCACCATTTGGCACAAGACCGGTACGGTACCATACAAAAAAAACTCTGTTTCTTTTTTATGGGTATAATATCAGCAACTGTTAGAAACATCTTTTTTCCTTTAGTGTAGAGTGTTACTATTATGCAATGTGTATTGTTACCAAGCGTAGAAGTAAGTTAAGACAAAGGCAGGAAGGGTATATAAAGACCTGTTTCAGAAAAGAGGTGCGGTATTACCCACCACACATAGGTGTAGTGCTGTTAATATGAAATAGCATGAACTTTGATTTAACTTACTTGTTGTTTTGGAATGTAGCTATAAATATAGAAACACGTTTACTTCTGAATTCAAGTTAAGATTTTGTGCAACAAATAACATATAGGCCATATAAGTTAGTCGGTAACATATTTTCTGACAGCAATAGTCCTGTTTCAAAGTTGTATTTTTTGATGTTGTTTCACATTTTTCTGTCCGATTTCTAACTTTTAACAAAAAATTCAATTTTAAAAGTTATTAAAAACATTCGTCAATATTTAGTCCTCGATTTTTCAGGTTTTATCTTAAAATTCTATGAAAAATGAAAACCATGAATGTACTCTTCATTGTAGCAGTTTCAAGTTATTTGTCAGGTATCTTAACTCTAACCTATCAATGCAGCAATATCTTTTATTCAAGGCATGAACTTAAAGTTTCATAAATAGCATATGTAAAATATTGACTTCAGATGACGGTATTTATATACAACGGGTACCATAAGTAATCCTAACAGTGTATTCGTATTAATAATATGTAGTCGTATTAATAATATTTTTATGTAATTCAGAAATTACAATGGGTGCTCACTGGACATATCACGGTAAGTAAATTTCATTGATCTTTTGGTTTCGTTAAAGTTGCTGTTTATAGACATCATAAGATTAAACCAGAGGTGTGCAACATGCGGCCCTCATACACTCCAAAATAAGCTGTTCGGGTCAAAATTTTTAGTTAATCGTGCAGGGTCGTTGTTTGGCTTTTGACTTTATTCTATAATTTCAAATTGATGTGACTTTTGCTGCAGATTTATACCCAGGTTTGCCATACCGTCCTTATTTCTAAGATTTGTCCTTATTTTGAAGGTCTGTGTCTTAGAAAACTCCATTGTACTTATTTCTTGGAAATGTACCTATATGGGACTTGCGTCCTTATTTTGTCTTATTTTTAGGACAACGGTTCCAAATTGGGCATTTAGACACCTTTAGTATACCATTTTGTACCAAAGAGATACAAAATTCAAAATTAAGAACATGCAAATCGTGTTTTCGTTTTTTGTTGTATTTTTTTAGAAACATCGATTACCTTCCATTGTGCACTGTTTTGAGGTAGTATTCTTCGTTCGTTCCCTAGTTGTCCTTATTTTTAAGTCCAGAACGATGGCAACCCTGGTTATAAGCCTGTAAAGATTGTGATACTATACCATATGCTTATGCAATTTTTACGTCACTATTGGCAACATAATCAACGCTGTTGTTAGTATTATTAGTTATCTTTGGTTACAACTTAGTTCAAAAAGACAATATTTCAAACGTTACACTAATTACTGTAACAACAATATTTGAGATATGACTTGGCAGTAATAAGATTTTTATGTTTTTAAACACTATGCGAGCTTGTACATATAATTAATTATAATTGAATGCCTGTAACCGTTGCAGTTTTCATAACCCCTAAAACTTAGCTGGTTGCATGTCCCTGGTACTGTAAATGTTTTCTAACCAAACACAGACATTCCTGCCTGGGGAACGCACTATCCCCAATGCAAAGGTCAACATCAGTCACCCATTGATATTAAACACGCTGATGCAGTTGTAGATAAGAAGTTGGGTGAATTCCGCCACGCCTTGTTTGACGTGCCTTCTCAAAGCATGTTGATAAAAAACAATGGACATAGTCGTAAGTTTTCGCGTAATCATGCAAAATTAGTTTACTGTTTCGAACAATTTTGGCAAAAACTGCATCGCTCTTTCCTCAGTTCAAATTGATTTGACTAACGGCCACAGCATCAACGATCGCAGCCTTCTTCCTGGACAATTTAAGGTCTGGTGTGCTGGTAACAGAAACAAAACATGACGTAACGTGATTTTAAACAACTGACATAATTTGTTGTGTTCAGAACGCATGCATTTTAAGGCCATTTTATGGCAACTATCAATGCAAGTGTATGCGACGTTAAATTCTCCTGACCATGAGTGACTAATTGTACAGGCGGCACAATTCCACTTTCACTGGGCAGCCCCTAATGCATTAGGATCAGAGTCTAATGCCAAGGGATCGGAGCATTTTTTCAACGGCAACCAGTCATGGGGTGAGCTTCACATCGTGCATTACAATACCAAGTATCCGGATCTTGGAACGGCAGCAAAGAAGTCTGATGGTTTGGCTGTGCTCGGGTTTTTTATAACGGTAAACGCTTTTCTCTTTCTGCTCGCTGTGTTTATTGATAAACATTGACACTTTAATATCTAGTGATTTAGTAGACAGTAGATGCCACGTATATACACTGTAACTTGGTCTGAAGAAAAGCAGTACAGCCGGTAAACTTCACAAGGTTAGCTCTTTACGTATTTTCCAGAATGATTATCCCCAGGACAACACTGCAGTAAAACGCATATTAGATCCTGTAACTGCTAGGCAAGTTAATTATAACACAGAAAACAAGACATACGCAACCAGTTTCTCGCTTGAAACCTTCTTGCCAAACAACCTAACAGTCTACTACCGTTATCAGTAAGTGTTTTTGCAAACAGTTGTTGGACTGCATTGATACACCAACTTATATGTTGACATATTTCTTATAAAACGTTATTGTCCTAAGATCTAAATGTTTTGCGAGATAAAAACTTTTCTCATTCACCAGGGGCTCTTTGACGACTCCCGGATGTTATGAGAGTGTAGTGTGGACCATTTTCAATCAACCAATTCGGATCTCACGCAGACAGGTGCGATCCATATAGATTAGGTCAACTTTCTCATGGCACTGCTTAATTTATCTGCAGTATGCCTACGTTTACTATCAAAATAGTTTTGTGAAAACAACAATCAGAATTAATTTTTTTATGTTTTTAGGCAAAAGTATTTGAAGAAATGGTTTTCGAAAGCAAACGTGATGCAAGCGACACAGTCCGGATAAACGGCAACTTCCGACCTGTCCAGGACCTCAACGACCGAACCGTGACTCGTTCTACTTACTGCTCAGGAGCTGGTTCATTCTCCATGCCCATTTTTCACTTTATTGTCTTGTGCGCCACCGTTGTTGGATTGATTATTGTGCGCTAAAACTTGCTGTAAATATTACAGCGTTATACACGAATACAGAAACGAATATGAATATAACACGGATATGTTGTCCAGTAAAAATCCATTTGTGAATTGTTTCGCAGTACACAATATCAACGTACAATAAAAGTAATAACTGGCAATGAAATACTGTATTCAAGGGAAAAACATGAACATCAAGTAGTGGTAAAATGTTATTAGTTGCAAACAGTGCAAGGGAGTAGTGAAGAAGTAATATTATAAATTCTGATAATAACATTGTCCATAAGCATAATTACAAACTGTTCTTAAAATCACAAACTGGGTGTCAAACGTTTGGAAATATTGTACTCCCAGATTTCTGCTTGACAAAACTAAAACAATACACAGCAAAGTCGTAGTATATGAATGATAAAATTAACTTTATCTTGAAGCTGTAGCGTTAGAAAAATATAGGTGTGAAAATACTTCTTTGTACCCAACGATATTTAGAAATGTATCTTAATATGATCAAGCAACATTGTGAGCTGGAAATAAGTTTAAGTAACTCGTTTAGTGAAGAACCAAAACGATATTTACGTCACGTCCTTAAAGTGTGAACGTGACCTCGCCACGACCGTCCAGGCGTTAGTTGTGGCGGCGCAAAGTTTGTCAAGACGCTAGATAAATTCACTGGAGTGACAATGACCGAAAAATTTTCAAAATTTTTGCACCACTATTCACCATCACGATTATTGAGCACAACTAGTCGACTATCCTTTAAAAATAGGTTCATTAACTTAAATAGCTTAGTTATTTCACTTATTCGCTTGCATATCGCTCGGTTAAAATCGCTTTGCAGAAACGTAGTTGTTTTAACACTCATGCTGAAATAAATCTTAACAATAAAACATTTTGCTAATATTACAAAAACAACTGATATACTAAGAACGCAATAATTCTGTAATTTTAAAAATTTATTAAAACAATTCACTAAAGCAAATAGCTATCTTTATCGCCTCCTTGCGGAAGTTGAAATATAACTTGTAGGATACTTCTTTTTACCAAACCAAGTGTCAAGATTTTGAAACTGTAGCGAACAAACCAACAAACAAACTGCATTGCGTATGCTAAACTATCTAGCATACATTGTGATAGAAGATATAGCCTACATATATTCCTATAAATTTCAAGTCGTTGTACATATAGGATACATGGCAATTATACAACAAATTATTCCGACATCTATGAGACAGGAAAGAAAAAATATATCAGTTCAAACAACGAAAAGTACAACAAAATAAAACTTAACAGCATGATGATAAATCACTTCGTATAAAAAGCTTTAGAAGCAGTGCATAATGTCAGGATTATTTACATTAATGTTTACTCTCTAGTTTATTCAATTCATTACCTCAAAGTGACCAAAAAAGATCAATCTGATGTATTTATGCAGGTGCAAAATATTTTATTCGCATCAAAATTGGCACCTGTTAGAATTAATCAGTTTTTCAGCTTTAATTTCTTTCTTAGTGGGCTTTCTATGCTTAAAACGTTATTTTCAACAGCTGAAACAAATGGAGTGGAAATATAACACGTCAAGAATTTCCTTTTTTTATTTTACTTTAAAGACATCTAGGCTTAAGCAATTCAGCTTAAGCATCCAAGAAAAAAGCGTTTTATGGTGACCAACTTATATTTCTACAACAGCACCAACATTTCGAGCTAAAAGTGTCTAAGTAGGAAATATCAAAAGCATAGCGCTAAATCATAACAGCAGAAGCTTAACGTGTAGTGCGCTATGTTGACACCAAGAGGTTGAAAACTTAAAAAATGTTTATAAATAACTTTTTCGTATAACTGCATGACATGCCTTTGTGACAAAATAACATTTCGCATCGTTGTTTATTTGTTTTTCATGTGTTTTCCCACGCTTCTATTTTGTTAGTGTTGTGTCACCCTGATTTCTTTTGTCCACTGTCTTATTTGATTTTGTTTTTTTTGGCGCCTCAGTGTTTCGATGTGGTCGAACGCGTAATCATTGCGTGCTCTTTTTCGATTGGTGTCCCGCATTTGCTTCAGGCGTAAGTAGTTGCCTTCCTGAGAAAAGGTGGCCTTTGAGTCAGTCTACGTTCGAGTGTTCAGAGCGAGGACTTGTCCTTTTATGGTCTCTCGGGTCTGCTGTTGCTGTTTTTATTTTATTTTACCAACTTATTTTATATTTCTGTTCGTACCTTTAAGCCCCAAACGGAAATGAGTTTTTAATCTCTCATGAGAATACAATCAAGGTGCATTGCACAACGTTCGTTGGTCTTGAGTGGACCGTGAAAGCGGTAAAAAACATACCTGGCAGAAGAAAATCTGTAAAACTTTCATTGAGATTGTAAACAATGCACTATGCAATTTGATGATTAGTCTGAAACCAATCAATGATTCCATTCACATGATTATTGATACGTTACTGTATAACGATCGGTTATACAATCATTAATTTCGCGGATGACTGAAACGTAATTTCCTCATGAAAAATTATCGGAATGAATGAAACGTTGTCTAACTTTAGGCAGAAATAAATTGTGTACGATCTATTATTTCTTTTTTTGCTTGCAGACTTTTATGCTCGAAATTTGATGGAATGACGTTGGGTCGTTGTGCAAAGACATTTAATCTAAAATTTTCTATACATTGCTTTAACGTATGTAGCTTAATTGTTTAAGGTTGTGGTTGCTTTGTCTTCATGGAGGCACAAAATAATGAATATCAAATGCACTTGCGTGCTGTAATCAACGAGAGTATAGCCACTAACAGGTATATATATATACTGTAGGCTAATAGCGTTGATATAATTAAGACCACCACTCTTGGCGGTTAACGTAACTATAGCAACCTTCTGATACAATAATTAGCAACAGAATAAACACATCTTGCCTCATGCTGATGCTCACCTGTTTTTTAGTTTTACAATACTGGGTCGTTGTGAAAACGATAAAAAATAATCAAATGAAACCGACACGCAGTTTAATATATCACAAGAGCTTTTTGTCAGATTGTGCTGCCAAAGATGAAAGCAGCCGAACACTTCCTGAGAATAATCATTTATTAATTTGCAATTACAACTTTTTTATTAATCGGAATGTCAGGATATAAATCAGGACAAAACCATAAACAACAGTGCCACATTTGCGTAGGCTAAAGCGAAGAGATTTATAACACACTGCACATTTAGTCAAACCTGCCTTGTTAGCAAAAGCTCTTGTGCTATTCCTCTGCATACGTGTGTACAGGCTGCATTATATGTCGTAGTTGCACACGCATAAAATAGAGGGCTCCAAGCTTAGTCCGGTAGCCCGAAGAAAGTTGCCGTAAGAACACAAATGTTTCACTAGTTCATGCACTGTCACCTATAACATTTCTAGGCTGAATGTAATCAGCACAGAATGCAGCTGCCCTTTCATTATAACTAGAGGCAAATTTGCGATACATCTTAAAAAAAGTGTTGTAGGTAAACGCTTAATACATTGATTGAAAAACTTTTGTTTGACACCGGGACGGCCGAAAAAACATAGATGCTGCATAATTGGTTAATATGGGCGGGCCATGTTGATTAGCTCAGCAGCTTTATAAGGGGCCCACCTTAATTTCAACGCTGGTAGAATACTGGGTTGTTGTGAAACGATAAAAATAACCAAGTGAAACCGACACGCAGCCTAATATATCACAAGAGCTTTTTGTCAGATTGTGCTGCCAAAGATGAAAGCAGCCGAACACTTCGTGAGAATAATCATTTATTAATTTGCAGTTACAATTTTTTTATTAATTGGAATATCAGGATAAAACCAGTGCCACGTTGCGCAGGCTAACGAGAAGAGATTTATAACACCCTGCACATTTAGTTAAAAAAGTTAGCTGTTAGCTGTTAGCAAAAGCTCTGATATATAGCGTTTACAAAATACTATTGAAACGTTTTTGCGTTAGACACCAGGCAAGCATAACAACGCAGAAAGTTTTACAAAAAAATATCTGACTGAGATTCTTAAAAGCATTGGACTGAGTTGGGAAAGGTTATAACCTATATCAAATAAAATATTTTAAAACTATTTCTTCGTCATTTCAGAGATATTTTGAATATTGCATACAGACATATAGAAAAACCAGTCATGATAATTGGGTTCTGTCTCTCCGTGCTATGCTTCTTCACTGGTTAAATCGGCTTTGAAAATTACTATTAACGCTAAATGATACTTTATTAAATCGTGTTATCATGATTTGTTGCTGTTATGTTGTTATTGTCGGGAATTGAAATATAATAAAAGTATATAGGCCTAGAATTCAATATTTAACTTCTACACCAAATGGAGCTATTATAACAAGTAATTTTCTGTGTTGTAGGCCAGACTGCTGGCAGTTCGTGGGAATACAGTTCCCCGGAAAGCTGGTCACGTGAGTATCCTGCATGTGGCGGACGACGACAATCACCGATCAATATTGACACGTCAGAAGCAGAGTCGTCCTGGATTCTGGAACGATTTCCAAAATCGCTTTTCTCTGAAGAACCAGAAAAAATGACGTTAAAGAACAATGGACATTCCAGTAAGAAGCTCGTTTGTGCCCAATTTGCGCTAGAAATTTTTGAAGAATAAGTTTCCTATTTTTATTTTACTTTTTCAGTTCAGGTCGATTTGACTGGTGGTTTCGTCATTGACAACGTGCGTCTTCTATTCGACAGATACAAGGTGGTATTTCGACCACAACAAACTTCCATTTAAAGAAAAAATCAAACAAAACTTTGACAGCCAAAACGAAATGTGATTAAATACCATTTAATTTTAGGCTGTCCAGTTTCATGCCCATTGGGCAAAATCAAACGGAAAAGGATCGGAACATACAATCAACGATAAACGATATTGGGGCGAGCTTCATATCGTACTTTACAACACCGACTATGAAGATTTTGAAAGTGCGGTTAGCAAATCTGATGGTTTGGCTGTGCTGGCATTCTTTATTTATGTAAGCAACTTATTTAGTTTAACTAAGGTACTCTAATAGGATACTTATTACTAAAACATTTTAGTTAAGTTCCATTGTAGGTGCATTTTGGGTTATGCATTATGGTTGTTTAACCCAAACTTCACTTTCATTTCATCAAACTTTTTATAGCTAACTACCCTAAGGAGCTTAATCTGTACTTCCTTAAGTTTAAGAATCATGATTGTTAGAATCAAAACGTTGCGAAAAATCACAATGCATACTGAAGCGAAACATTTGCCGTCTTTGGTAACGAGAATGAAACATCTGAACCTCGTCGTCATCGTTTGAGCTTTGGAGTTTTTTAGCTTCCCAGATTAAATGTTGAAGCAGGTATTGTCATCCAGAACGGGTAGGACGTGTGCTCCGCTTGAATCACTGTCGACAGGGCAGTAAGATAAATGACGTAGTTTGCTGTTTGCTTCTCCGCACAACGATCGCAGGTTCCCTGTCTGTGATGGTTTGAGCGGAATCGACCGATTCAAATGCGCTAAATCCGCGCCAAAGCTAGCATGTGAAAAAGGATCTGCGGAAATCTGCATCGGGAAGACGTTATACAAGGTTTGGCAGAGCCTTCCTGCCATTCCGCATTCCATTATGGCCTAGAATCCGCCGGACGGGCCATACTAATGACATGCCACATTTGCTGTATTAGCTAACAATGCGACTAGAACAATTGTGTAAAGTGTCCTCTAAAGAGCGTTTGATAAAATAATGTTCGTGCACAATCGTACTGGTAACTTATTTAACCTATTACGCAGCTAGATGATTTCATATTCAAGAACAGTGGATTTGACAAGATAACGCAAGAACTCTCCGATGGAAATGCTAAATATGAAGGAGAAAGCGTAGAAATTTCCCCTTTTCCTATTGATGACTTGTTGCAATGGACTTTCCTGGAATCGTATTACCGTTACTGGTAAGGAATTTACCCCTATTTGTTGTAATTGCTGTATGATGACGTACTTCCTGTTAGTTTTTGTTGTAAGCGAAGAAAGTAAGTTTAGACTTGTTTATAAATGAATGCCTAGTAGATAATCTCTGTGTATAATCGAATAAATACTGTTACAAGTTGCCTTAATCATTAAGTTTTGTACAAGTGTATGTTTGTATCAAAACTTTTAAATGCCATACATGATGACAGGGGCTCCCTGACGACCCCGCCGTGTTACGAGAGCGTGACATGGACTGTTTTCGAAGACCCAATCTGCATTACTCGCTCTCAGGTTTGTTTCCATTGCTGAAGCTTACACTACCGGTTTAACGTCTCAGTCATGATATTTTTATTATATTTCAGGCAAGAGTGTTCGAAGAAATGGTCTACGAAAATGAACGTGGTCACCATCATGAACATCTTTACAACAATTATCGGCCAGTCCAACCACTCAACGGACGTACAGTTTATAGCTTTGACTATGACGACTGATACAGACGTGCGGAATTTATTCGCCTCAACTCAAATGCCTTAGGATACTGCGGCAAATAAATTGAATATATGAGAGCGTTTAAATGTGTTTATTATTTGTACAACAAAACGGCTAGTATAGTTATTTATGTACGGTACAGTATATAGTACACCAATGCAGTTAGGAAGTTCAAAGGTTATTTGCTCTTGAAAAAACTACAGCTTGTGGATAAGTAATTAGTTTAAAGTAAGAGCGGTTGTTAGTGACTGAAACGATAAATCAAAGACTTTTACACGTACTTTGTGCTGGCTTTTTGACAATAAGCTGTAACGCTGTCCAAACGAAGGTTTAACTTTATAATTGTCGGCATTGAACAATTAGTCCCCGAATGAGCATCCGATTTCACAAAAAGCAAGGAATTGCAGCTGTAGATCAGGTGTTCGTTAAATATCAAGTGTGGCTGATGTAAAAATGTTTAAAAAAGATGAACTCCATCGACAAAAGCAAATGAATGTTCATAAAAAGCACCCATAACCCAGCATGCGCCACGATTCCAACGTACGAAACCGAGTGAGATTGACTGGTGTCTTCACAAAGCGTTGCATTATGTTCACACTTTTTACACATGCTCATTACTCAGAGTATAGGTTGCATTCTAAAATGCATTCCAGGTTCATTTCCTTAAAATGATTAAATCAGCATCACATGTAGTTAAATATATGAAAAAAAACTAAGATAAAAAACAACTATTCCAAATAGCGTACGTTTACTGTGATTGCTACAATGGACGCAAATCATATAGGACGGAAGAATTTTTTTGCATAAAGCTTCGTGCGTAATAATAAAATTAGTACACAGTACATCTAATTGTTTGAATAACTCACAGCTGTATATGTGTAGGATAATCACTAAGGCATTTCAGAAGCAAGTGTAAAATCATTTGTATTTGATAAAGCCTATTAAAATTTTCTCTTATATGTTTATCTTATGCTGCAAAGCGCAAATAGAAGAAATGACGTTTTGTAAGCTGTGGGTAAAATGAGTATTTTCCTGTTTCCTATTTCTTGTTTTGTGTATGCTTTCCGTTTTCGTCGTTTTACTCAATTTCTTGCGAAAAGCTTTCCTTCGTTTTAGGAATTTCTCTCATTCATTTTACTGTAAATAACCTTCGGTCATAGATGATTCACTTTTGTTGTGTAGAGTGCATGAGGATTGATTTTGGTAATATCTCAAGTCATACTGTTCACACAAGTTCGAAGCAGAAGTTACATCCGAGTATACTTTATGCGAATGATTAAAACATTATTAGATATAAGTAAACATGAAACCACAAACACATTAATCACCCAACCCATTAGTAACAAAACTCTGTGAGCTTGAAGTACAACAGCAAAAAAATAATTTAGTCCGAACCACACATTCATAGCTTTTACGCCATTCTGTAAAACCACAAACAACTTTGCCATGTTACAAAGGGAGACATAAAGAGATATATTAATGTATGCTAAGGTACGAATTTTATTAAATCTGCAATCGATAGTTTTAAGTAATTCAATGTGTCTCCCCAGTTTAGACTACGAGCATGGAATTGTTTTCTATTTTTTTGGAATTGGTTAGTCTGAGGTCAGCCTCATCTTCAAATCTTTTTAAGATCAGTTTCAACACGAGAACAAGCTGTTTAAATTGAACCACCGCAACAAGCAAGAGTCAGTTCAGCTCATTTGTTTACGCCTCTCCGTATAGTTCACCCTCAGGTTGAGGTAAAATCTTTACCCGGCAATGAGAGTCCGGTTCTCTGTTTCAGTTTTGTCCCAGTAATCAGAAGTTCGACAGCGACTGTTTAAATGTGTAACTGATTCCAGCCGACAAATTTTATCATAAATGAATATAATGTATCTGTCTTCAAACATAACAGAAAGAATATGTATACTTTGTATACATGTTAATATGTATATTAATAACACTCAGAGCAGTAAATCAAACCTTACAAAGTAATTTTAAACTTTTTGTAAAGCTTTATTTTAATTCAATTTTATCTTTAATTCGTTGCAAACAAACGTTCGTTGTTTGTACGTATGAACGTTTGTATACTGCAAAGTGCAAATAGAAGAAATAATGTTTTGTAAGCTGTGAGTAATATGAGCCCGTGATAATTAATATATACGGGCTTTCCTCTATTGCGTTTGTTTTCGTTTTCCGTTTTCGTCACTTTACCCACTGCTAATTAAGAAGCTCACGTCTTCTCCAATATATTTCAGAGAACCTTCTCTCATGGCTGACACATTTTCGCTGGTAGAGTGAGAGTTGGTTTTGGTGATGTTTAATGTCGCGGTATGTTTCATGCTTCTAGGCTGCATAATGGCTGTAGTTGGGATTCTGATTATTAGCAATCAATCACCAGGCTTATGGTATATATGTTTACCGACAAACAAACATCTCAACTAAACAACATAGTTTTTTCAGGTTTATTTTAAGATCTGCTAAAAAGAAAAAATCCTACTGAAAACATGAATGCACTTTTCCTTGCAGTAGTTTTGAGTTTTCTAACAGGTACTTCAACTACAGCCTAATAATGCCATGCAGCAATTGTGTTTTATTTATTTAGTGGAGTTGGTGGTTTGATTAGTTAATAGACCAACTTTAGACGATTATTGGTAAACTACAGTAAAAACTATTACATTAAAAAATAAAGCATATAGCGTGCACACTAAGCTAACATTTTTTCCTGATAATAATTTAGGCTCAACATTGGGTGCAACTTGGTCCTACGACGGTAAGAAAGTTTTACAAAAACCTAAGCAGTTTATCAGTTTCATTCACTTTCTTTTATGCAAAAGTTTGTGTTAAACTTTAAATTTATCTAAACGTCACTTACCTTTATGCAGATATCCCTTCTTGGGCAACAAACTATCCTGCATGCGCAGGGGACCTACAGTCGCCCATTAATATTGTGTCCGATGATGCGGTCGTAGATGCTGACCTGGGCAATTTCAAGCACGCCTTGTTTGATAGACCTCCCCAAAGCATGTTGTTAAAGAACACCGGGTATACTCGTAAGTCTTCGCGTTATTATTATTAAGTTAAGTTATGATTTAGTTTTCGCGTAGCTGCTTGTATGGAGTAATTTGTTCAAAACCAGCTTTGTTTATTTGTTTAGTTCAAGTCGATTTAACCAACGGCTACATCATCAATGATAGCAGCCTACTTCCTGGACAATTTAAGGTGCGGTTGCACGAGGGACGGAAGCAAAATAAGACATTTTACTTAAATCATATCCACAAAGAACGACTGTTTCAAATAAAAATATATCTTGTTTTTATGCAAATATTTGGGCATAGGCTTTGGCTTTTTAAACAAATATAGGCAACTATAAAGCACATAGACCAGATAGAAATTTTAGGTAATGCTTCTACTTGTGTACAGGCGGCGCAATTCCACTTTCACTGGGCCGCCCCTAATGCAGCAGGGTCTGAGCATTTATTCAACGGTAACCAGTACTGGGGCGAGCTTCACATCGTACATTACAACACCAAGTATCCAGACCTTGGAACGGCAGCTAGTGAACCTGATGGTCTGGCAGTGCTCGGATTTTTTATGGCGGTAAGTATGGTCTATAATTCTATATGATTGTTGGTGATTTAGATAGTTTTCTGACTCCAGAGTTAACTTAGACTAAAAACAAGTAGCATGCATAATGATGAAGTTAATATTATCAGGTATTAGTCTGTTTTCAGGACGATTATCCCCAAGACAACACTGCTGTAGAGCGTATAATACAACCGTTAGTTGACGACCAAGTAAATTATTACAAAGAAAATGCGACCTACTCAGCCACTTTCTCAATGGAGACATTCCTACCAAACAATATATCTGTTTACTACCGATACCAGTAGGTTATTTTTAGCTAACAGTTGTGCAACATCCCATTTAAAGTGTTTAACCTAAGAATAAAGATTGGTTATAAAGTATAACTAGTAAGTGCAAATTGCTTGTTTTTACCAGGGGTTCTCTGACGAATCCACCGTGTTATGAGAGTGTGGTGTGGACGGTCTTTAGTAAACCAATTCGTATATCACGCAGACAAGTAAGATTTTTTCAGATAAATTTTCAATTGTGTTGTCTTCACTAGATTAAGGATTTTGAAACTTTCCAACAATTGAACTTCGTGTAGAAGTACATGCGTTACAGTCACTCAAGTAAAAATGAACCTGTAAAGCAAGCACAAGACATTACTAAGGAGTAAACTGGCTGAAATATCATACTGTGTATTAACAGGCCAACATATTTGAGACAATGGTCTTCGAAAACGCCCGTGGTGCCAACGATACTGTCCCTATAAACAACAACTACCGACCGGTCCAGCCCCTCAACTACCGAACCGTGACTCGCTCTAGCTATTGCTCGGGGACCGGTTCATTCTCGATGCCGACTTTCCATTTTACCGCTTTATGCGCCACAGTCGTTGGATTGATTACTGTGCGCTGAAATTTGTGCGCCCACTAACTTAGCCAAGCAAATAATACACACGTATATATAATATTATAAAATTAACCTATACTGTATCATAGGTTTGAAATATGCTTGCTGCAACTGTTCGGTATATAGATATTCATTCATAGTAAATGGAACGAAAACGCTCGCACATTGATTGATATTAAAAACTCGTGCGTATACAGCTGCATTGACATTTCAACATAAGCTTTTGTTTTTCTTACTCATTTAGTATAGTGGTAACACCTTCATTTATGCCTCAGAATATTCAAGCTTGTCTTATGCGTGGCATATGCAGTTTGCTTTAACGCAAAATGTATGATGCTAAGTGTTATGGAATAAAATTTAATATATTCGGTTACGGAAACACTCCAAGGCATTGGTGCTTGTTGTCTATCGCAGTAAAGACAAGTTATTTGAACTTAACTATCGATTCAACCACGGCAAGCGGCCAGGTCATGCATATTCATGATCAAAAACTTCCAATAAAAACGGCCAAACAAGGTCTTTACAAAAACCTGACTCCAGTAAGCCTAGAGTTATTCTATCTCTGCTCAGAGGCAGTGCCCCTAACCCATGCTGATCGGCATTTACCTAAGAAATATATCACCAAGAAAGTCTCTGCAGTATGGGAATGAAGGTAACCTTGCACTACTACACCCTTACAAAAGCTGGTCAAAGGTGGTGAAGTCACTCTCCGTCATCCGTCATGGTTTTAGTATCGGAGTAAATAAGAAAGTATACAGCCTACTCAAAAGTATGGATAAAACTGCCACATTCTTCCATCTCAACAACAAGAAAGCTAGAGGCCAACTGCTTGTACTCATCAATGGTTTGTTCCTGACTGCCATGTGAACCTTGCATTTAGTAGCATTAGTAGCATTAGCCTCCGCAGTGCCACTGAATAATTATTTAGATCCAGCCTTGGGTTACATACACCATTAAGTTTAAAGCTAACCTAACTATCACCATGTGGAGAATTAGTGGATACTTATGCCCATTCCCACTGGTTATCGCTGCGGCCAGATAATGGCTAGACACCAGGTTTAATTGCCAAAAAAAGCCATTGTGTTTTGTCTCTTTTTCCCAGTTCGCATTTTGAATCAGCCGATTTTAAGGAGGCACACAGACGCTCTTTTGAGATATCTCTCAGTGTCAAGTTATGCCTGTGCTTTGGCACATATTATTTGCCAAGAAAATAATACCAAATTAGCCACAGTCTTGGATCAGGAACAGTTCAACAACATATATATAGAGCGTAATATCTTTCGTTACGTTATGCAGTAACCCGCTTATTTGGCACAGATCCCCATAACTGCACAACATATCGTATATTTCTGCCCCATTCTCCGACCTCCAAACTCCAACCTCCAACCACAAATGAGTATGCCTCAAAACATGGTTTAATGATTGTAGCGTTCAAGAACAGTGGATTTGACAAGATAACGGAAGAACTCTCCGATGGAAATGCTAAATATGAAGGAGAAAGCGTAGAAATTTCTCCTTTTCCTATTAATGACTTGTTGCAATGGACTTTCCTGAAATCGTATTACCGTTACTTGTAAGATATTCACCCCTATTTGTTGTAATTGCTGCCTGATGACGTACTTCCTGTTAGTTTTTGTTGTAAGCGAAGAAAGCAAGTTTAGACTTTTTGATAAATGAATGCCTAGCAGATAATCTCTGTGTATAATCGAATAAATACCGTTACAAGTTGCCTTAATCATTAAGTTTTGTACAAGTGTATGTTTGTATCAAAACTTTTAAATGCCATACATGATGACAGGGGCTCCCTGACAACCCCGCCGTGTTACGAGAGCGTGACTTGGACTGTTTTCGAAGACCCAATCTACATTTCTCGCTCTCAGGTTTGTTTCCATTGCTGAAGCTTACACTACTGGTTTAACGTCTCAGTCATGATATTTTTATTACATTTCAGGCAAGAGTGTTCGAAGAAATGGTTTACGAAAATGAACGTGGTCACCATCATGAACATCTTTACAACAATTATCGACCAGTCCAACCACTCAACGGACGTACAGTCTATACTATAGACAGCTCTAGACTCTATAACTTTGACTATGACGACTGATACAGACGGAATTTATTCGCCTCAACTCAAATGCCTTAGGATACTGCAGCAAATAAATTCAATATATGAGAGCGTTTAAATGTGTTTATTATTTTTGCAACAAAACGGCTAGTATAGTTATTTCTGTACGGTACAGTATATAGTACACCAGTGCAGTTAGGAAGTTCAAAGGTTATTTGCTCTTGAAAAAACTGTGGATATGTAATTAGTTTAAAGTAAGAGCGGTTGTTAGTGACCAACACGATAAATCAAAGACTTTTTACCGAATTTTTGACAGGAAACTGTAATGCTGTCCAAACAAAGGTTTAACATTAAAATTGTCGGTATTGAACAATTAGTTCCCGAGTGATCATCTTTTCGATTTCACGAAAAGCAAGAAATTGCAGCTGTAGATTAGGTGTTCGTTAAATATCAAGTGTGGCTGATATAAAAATGTTTAAAAAAGATGAAATCCATCGACAAAAGCAAATGAATGTTCATAAAAAGTTTGTACAATTCCAACATACGAAACCGAGTGAGATTGACTGGTGTCTTCACAAAACGTTACATGATGTTCACACTTTTTACACATGCTCATTGCTCAAAGTTTAGGTTGCATTCTAAAATGCATTCCAGGTTCATTTCCTTAAAATGATTAAATCAGCATCACATGTAGTTAAATATATGACAAATAACTAAGATAAAAAACAACTGTTCCAAGTAGCGTACGTTTACTGTGATTGCTACAATGGACGCAAATCATATAGGACGGAAGAATTTTTTTGTATAAAGCTTCGTGCGTAATAATAAAATTAGTACACAGTACACCTAATTGCTTGAATAACTCACAGCTGTATGTGTAGGCTACTTGCTAAGGCATTTCAGAAGCAAGTGTAAAATCATTTGTATGTGATAAAGCCTATTAAAATTTTCTCTTATATGTTTATCTTATGCTGCAAAGCGCAAATAGAAGAAATGACGTTTTGTAAACTGTGAGTAAAATGAGTATTTTCCTGTTTCCTATTTCCTGCTTTGTGTTTGTTTTCCGTTTTCATCGTTTTACTCAATTTCTTGCTAAAAGCTTTCGTTCGTTTTGGGCAATGTCTCTCATTCATTTTACAGCAAAGAACCTTCTGTCATAGATGATGCACTTTTGTTGTGTAGAGTGCATGGGGGTTGATTTTGGTAATATCTCAAGTCATGCTGTTCACACAAGTTCGAAGCAGAAGTTACATCCGAGTATACTTCCTGCGAATGATTAAAACATTCTCAGATATAGTTAAACATGAAACCACCAACACATTAATCACCCAACCCATTTGTAACGACACTCTGTGAGGTTGAAGTACAAAAGTTCAAACTAATTTAGTCCGAACCACACATTCATAGCTTTTACGCCATTCTGTAAAACCACAAACAACTTTGCCACGTTACAAAGAAAGATATAAATAGATATATTAATGTATCCTAATGTAAGAATTTTATTAAGTCTGCAATCGATAGTTTTAAGTAATTCAATGTGTCTCCCCAGTTTAGATTACAAGCATGCGATTGTTTTCTTTTTTTGAATTGGTTGGTCTGAGGTCAGCTTCATCTTCAAATCTTGTTACGATCAGTTTCAACACGAGCACAAGCTGTTTAAATTGAACCACCGCAACGAGCAAGAATCAGCTCATCTGTTTACGCCTCTCCATATAGTTCACCATCACGTTGAGGTAAAATCTTTACCCGGCAATGAGAGTCCGGTTCTCTGTTTCACTTTTGTCCAAGTAATCAGAAGTTCGACAGCGACTGTTTAAATGTGTAACTGATTCCAGCCGACAAATTTTATCATAAATGAATATAATGTATCTGTCTTCAAACATAACAGAAAGAATATGTATACTTTGTATACATGTTAATATGTATATTAATAACACTCAGAGCAGTAAATCAAACCTTACAAAGTAATTTTAAACTTTTTGTAAAGCTTTATTTTAATTCAATTTTATCTTTAATTCGTTGCAAACAAACGTTCGTTGTTTGTACGTATGAACGTTTGTATACTGCAAAGTGCAAATAGAAGAAATAATGTTTTGTAAGCTGTGAGTAATATGAGCCCGTGATAATTAATATATACGGGCTTTCCTCTATTGCGTTTGTTTTCGTTTTCCGTTTTCGTCACTTTACCCACTGCTAATTAAGAAGCTCACGTCTTCTCCAATATATTTCAGAGAACCTTCTCTCATGGCTGACACATTTTCGCTGGTAGAGTGAGAGTTGGTTTTGGTGATGTTTAATGTCGCGGTATGTTTCATGCTTCTAGGCTGCATAATGGCTGTAGTTGGGATTCTGATTATTAGCAATCAATCACCAGGCTTATGGTATATATGTTTACCGACAAACAAACATCTCAACTAAACAACATAGTTTTTTCAGGTTTATTTTAAGATCTGCTAAAAAGAAAAAATCCTACTGAAAACATGAATGCACTTTTCCTTGCAGTAGTTTTGAGTTTTCTAACAGGTACTTCAACTACAGCCTAATAATGCCATGCAGCAATTGTGTTTTATTTATTTAGTGGAGTTGGTGGTTTGATTAGTTAATAGACCAACTTTAGACGATTATTGGTAAACTACAGTAAAAACTATTACATTAAAAAATAAAGCATATAGCGTGCACACTAAGCTAACATTTTTTCCTGATAATAATTTAGGCTCAACATTGGGTGCAACTTGGTCCTACGACGGTAAGAAAGTTTTACAAAAACCTAAGCAGTTTATCAGTTTCATTCACTTTCTTTTATGCAAAAGTTTGTGTTAAACTTTAAATTTATCTAAACGTCACTTACCTTTATGCAGATATCCCTTCTTGGGCAACAAACTATCCTGCATGCGCAGGGGACCAACAGTCACCCATTAATATTGTGTCCGATGATGCGGTCGTAGATGCTGACCTGGGCAGTTTCAAGCACCCTTGTTTGATAGACCTCCCCAAAGCATGTTGTTAAAGAACACCGGGTATACTCGTAAGTTTTCGCGTTATTATTATTAAGTTAAGTTATGACTTAGTTTTCGCGTAGTTGCTTGTATGGAATGATTTGTTCAAAACCGGCTTTGTTTATTTTGTTTAGTTCAAGTCGATTTAACCAACGGCTACATCATCAATGATAGCAGCCTACTTCCAGGACAATTTAAGGTGTGATTGCACGAGTGACGGAAACAAAATAAGACGCACACATTTTACATAAACCATATCCAAAAAGAACGACTATCTCAAATAAAAATATATCTTGTTTTTATGCAAATTTTTGGGCATAGGCTTTGGCTTTTTAAACAAATATAGGCAACTATAAAGCACATAGACCAGATAGAAATTTTAGGTAATGCTTCTACTTGTGTACAGGCGGCGCAATTCCACTTTCACTGGGCAGCCCCTAATGCAACAGGGTCTGAGCATTTATTCAACGGTAACCAGTACTGGGGTGAGCTTCACATCGTTCATTACAACACCAAGTATCCAGACCTTGGAACGGCAGCTAGTGAACCTGATGGTCTGGCAGTGCTCGGATTTTTTATGGCGGTAAGTATGGTCTATAATTCTATATGATTATTGATGATTTAGATAGTTTTCTGACTCCAGAGTTAACTTAGACTAAAAACAAGTAGCATGCATAATGATGAAGTTAATATTATCAGGTATTAGTCTGTTTTCAGGACGATTATCCCCAAGACAACACTGCTGTAGAGCGTATAATACAACCGTTAGTTGACGACCAAGTAAATTATTACAAAGAAAATGCGACCTACTCAGCCACTTTCTCAATGGAGACATTCCTACCAAACAATATATCTGTTTACTACCGTTACCAGTAGGTTATTTTTAGCTAACAGTTGTGCAACTACCCATTTAGAGTGTTTAACCTAAGACTAAAGATTGCTTATACAGCATAACTAGTAAGTGCTTATTTTTACCAGGGGTTCTCTGACGAATCCACCGTGTTATGAGAGTGTGGTGTGGACGGTCTTTAGTAAACCAATTCGTATATCACGCAGACAAGTAAGATTTTCTCAGATAAATTTTCAATTGTGTTGTCTTCACTAGGTCAAGGATTTTGAAACTTTCCAACAATTGAACGTCGTGTAGAAGTACTTGCGTTACAGTCACACAAGTAAAAATGAACTTATAAAGCAATCACAAGACATTACTAAGGAGTAAACTGGCTGAAATATCATACTGTGTATTAACAGGCCAACATATTTGAGACAATGGTCTTCGAAAACGCCCGTGGTGACAACGATACTGTCCCTATAAACAACAACTACCGACCGGTCCAGCCCCTCAATAACCGAACCGTGACTCGCTCTAGCTCCTGCTCGGGGACCGGCTCCTTCTCGATGCCGGCTTTCCATTTTACCGCCTTGTGCGCCACAGTCGTTGGATTGATTACTGTGCGCTGAAATTTGTGCGCCCAGTAACTTAGCCACGCAAATAATACATACGTATATATAATATTATAAAATTAACCTATACTGTATCATAGGTTTAAAATATATGCTTGTTGAAACTGTTCGGTATATAGATATTCATTCATAGTAAATGGATCATAAACGCTTACACATTGACTGATATTAAAAACTCGTGCGTATACAGCTGCATTGACATTTCAACATAAGCTTTTGTTTTTCTTACTCATTTAGTATAGTGGTAACACCTTCATTTATGCCTCAGAATATTCAAGCTTGTCTTATGCATGGTATATACACTTTGCTTTAACGCAAAATGTATGATGCTAAGTGTTATGTTTCGTTGCATTATACAGTAACCCGCGTATTTGGCACAGATTCCCATAACTGCACACATATCATATATTACTGCCCCATTCTCCGATCTCCAACCACAAATGTGTATGCCTCAAAACATGGTAAAAACACGGTTTAATGATTGCAGCAAAGGGTTATTCAACGGGGGCGATATCCCCCCCCCCCCCCCCCCAGGTGGCAATATTGTCCATCAAGGGGGCAATTGCAATCGCATGTGACAATGTTTAAAGTTGGGGGCGATTTTAGTCTTTAAGGTGGTGGAAGACGCTGTTATCGTTGCCCTCCAAGTTGTGATTTTATAATTATGCATCTGTTATTTACCGCGCTATTATTGCATAAGGTCATACTTGCTTTGTTTCTGATTGTTCTTTTTTTTTTAGGATAATTTATAATTTCAAAGCATATTGTACATCGCAAGAAGCAAATACATTCGTAGAAAAATAATCATAGGGGCGATTTTGACCCAGAGCCCCGAAAAAGGGGTGATTTCACAACAAAGGTTGAAGACCACTGGTCTACACGAAATAACACAACTTCTTCTGCGGTCTCAAATGTGAAGAGAAGAACATCTTTAACTCAAGATTTGACTCTTATGTAACCAACCGTAACTCCACCAATGTTACTAACAAATGCGTTATAGCTTATACTCTTTAATTTTACGAAATTTACGAGTTTAATTTATAGTGTTTAGAAGTAGTTAATTATGTCAATATCAGGAACAGCGATAAATTATATCGTAAGTGCATTTGCAATGAAGTCAATATTTGACTTTAGCGACATCGGGCTTCGACATGCACAACGGCAATGCAGCAAGTGTTTAGTTCAAGTCAGCCCAGAGGTCGAGCGACTTTTTCATAGTTTAATAGAGGGTAAAACTTTTATCTTTTAATAAGCAATCGCGTAGTTACATCCTAAACTATCTCGTTGCAAATAGGAATTAAATTTCGATCAAAAAATGATCGAAAATCTGTATGAGCACCTTCATTTTCGTCGGAAGAATCTTTAATGATCGTGGACCAGACACAAAGTCATTTGTTTTGCAGAGACGTTTTGTTGAGTCATAGATATTACATAACAGTGGTGTAGTAGACAGTGCTGTAAGGCATACCGTACTCATTTGAATAGATGACGTGCTACCGCTCTTTTTAAAGAACATAATGCGTTTTCTAATCTAGGGCAACATTTTTTTCTTGCAATGATGAATGTATTTGGCCAGTACCGTATGTAGAACAGTTATCCTGCTGTTAAGTTTGTTAATCAGTGGGTGTTCAGGGTAATTTAATTTACTCCTTCGAGTCTCTTTTGTTGATAGACAACGTTTCCACACTTCCGAAACGTACGCTGCGGGTATGTGGTAGGTAGGACAATTAATCTGACAACTTTTCTCCTGGTTCCATGAAACTAATCTCATGGTTGCTAATCTGCAAACCATTCCACAATTTCATTTTGTAAATATCGCACACAGTAGCCTACAAGTGTGAGACAGTACGTATATGTGCCAGACGTTTTAAGTATACCGTAACTTTTTAAAATCATTGTGTATGCCTTCTAATTAAATAGCGTCTACTATTCTTTTTTAACATCAGAGCCTTTTAATCAAGTAAATATACGCTATCTCGATTAAAGTATGTAACTTAAAGCATCGAGTTCTTTGACTTGGCAGTGAAGACGGTAATCGAGAATGTGGCAGTGAAAGACATGTCTATAGTAGCCGCAATAGGAGTTGGATTAATGTCTTGTCATGTGCATTTGAAATGCATATTCTATAGCAAGCTCACAAAATCTTTTGATACTTTCAATACCCGGACGCGTTACGCCAAACTCCGTTATTGATTACCGATTTGGAAAAGATTACAGATTTGAATTTGATTTGGTGACAGGCCTTTGGGAATTTTTCCCTCCTTATCCATATGATGTGACTCGTGCAAATTAGCAGAAAAAAAAACAGCAACACTGAAGATCAATGTTTCAAAACTGCAATTCATTCTAACAGAACTGGATAGAACGCTGAATTTGTAGTGAAAGTGAAACTTTAAGAGCAAGATGTTGAACAAAGTTAAGCTATCTTAGCTGAAAATGTGCGACCCTTACTTGGTGGCGACCGACAGAGTTGCTTACAAACCTTTTATGGACTTTCATGATTGTTTTGTCTTGTTTGCTACAGTTTGCTCGACATGCATAGGAATATTGAATAGTTTTGTTCTTTAAGAGAAATTGCATAGCTTTATGTTAGTGTCAAATGATCGAATATACTGATGTTCAAAAAATCACTTGCAGAAAAGTTGGTGTTAGACCGAGCAGGCTGGACATAACACTGTAATGTGCTTTGTGTAAATAAAACAGTGAATCCCACAGGATGGGATGAAACAATCACAAACTGCCACGAGATGGGAGAGAATTACTGGCACAGACAAAACTGTCCCATGCACAAACCTGGTGGCCATTAATAATTTTAATCAAGCAGGTTTAGATAAGGGAAGCTCGCACAGTATGCGTTAGTAGAACTGATAACAGTGTTTTAACGTCGATGTTAACATTTATGCTAAGATGATTGTAGTTTGATCACACGAGGAAATAACCTTGGTTACATGTGTAAGACTGATTGAGTTCTACATGTTATCTAATATCTCATGTCTGAAATTAAAATTGACATACAGTCGAGTGTAGGGACAAGATTTTACTTGATATTTTTTTCGATTTTGGCAACTAATAACTAATCCTTCTTAATGTATTTGTTTGCAATTGTCAGAAATGGTACTCGACAGTTTTGTTTTCCCTCATATAGTATAACACTATAACAACTCAGCTTTATGCCTAATTATGTTGTCGCTGTGACCGCTATAGGTCTATACTCATTAAGTTAAGTTGAACAGCTTACAGCTTAAGTTGAAAACAATTTTTCGACACTCGTAAGACTTTTTTCTTTCAATACATTCTGTTAGTATTTAAGTAATATTTTGAAGCCATGAACATTTTCGTAGTCGTCACAACCTTGTGCGTTTTCTCAGGTAGGTCTATATTTCCAATTTTTAATGAACAGTTTTACGAAATATTAAAAACTGAGCACTGGTTAGCATCTTTACAGTTATCATCTATCAGAGTTTCGTTATACTAACGATGCAGAAAACTTTTCTTTTCCACATATTTAGAAACAACAGTTGGCCAATCTTGGACCTATCACGAAGAAAATAACGGTAAGTTATTGCACTAAAAATACTAGACGATATATGCGAATTCGTCAAATGAAACAAAAAGAATTAGTCTACTGTGAGTTTTAACTGAATCTAAACATAGGTGTCGACACATGGTCAACGAATTATGCGACATGCGCCACTCAACAACAGTCGCCCATTGATATTGTGCACGACGATGCGGTCGTAGATACAACACTAGGCGAGTTTAAACACGCCTTGTTTGATGCACCCCCGCAGAGCATGTTGGTAAAGAATAATGGACACACTCGTAAGTTCTGCAGTATATGCCCTGGGCTCTGTGGATTTCCATGGAGGAATTTGTTCAAAACTAACTTGGTTATTTGTTTAGTTCAAGTCGATTTAACCAACGGTTACATCATCAATGACCTCAGTCTTCTTCCTGGAAAATTTAAGGTAATCAGAAAACTATGGAAAACTGACAAAAAGATGCGACGCTAGTGCTAGAAATTATAATCGTGATTTATAAACAGTTCACATACCAGTTTCATATTTTCAGCCAGGCAACGTCCACACCCAATTCGGCGGTGTGTACCTAGGGGACATTTTTGAAATATAAACACGTCATCGTTAGCATTACACATTGAACCCTGTAAATGTTCTCATAACAAACAGGCCGAACAGTTCCACTTCCATTGGGCGGCACCAGAGAGCAGAGGGTCGGAGCATTTGCTAAATGGTGGGCGTGACTGGGGTGAGCTTCATATCGTTCATTACAACACCAAGTATGAGGACTTTTCCACGGCAATGAATACGAGTGACGGTTTGGCTGTTTTGGGATTCTTCATAAAAGTAATTGTTATTGAAGTTGGACGATCCTTTATTGATATAACAAGCAAGTGTTCGTCGAATGAAGTAAAACAGCCTACTATTTACCTTACGTTGACAACCTGCTGTGTTACTTTCGACGTTTAGACTGTGTTAGACTAACTTCACTCAAGTAATTAATTTGTCCGTTAGGATGATTACCCTCAGGACAACGCTGACATTGAACGCATTATAGAACCGGTGTTCAACGATCAAGCAAGTTATTACAGCGAAAGTGCGACATACATAACCAGTTTCTCGATTGAAACCTTCTTGCCACATAACCTAACTACTTACTACCGTTACCAGTAAGCAAATGACCATATAACTTATTTTTATACATAAGGTGCTTGTACTAATATGTATAGATTATTAATAAATAAGAACTTTGGATACTTTGTTTAGTATAACATTAGTGAGCATTGTTGTGTTACTGTCGTGTGGCTGTCTGTTTGCAGGGGGTCCTTGACAACTCCGCCGTGCTATGAGAGTGTAGTTTGGACGGTTTTCAGTGAACCAATTCGCATCTCACGCAGACAGGTTAGGTTTGTTTTAATGAAAAATTTTCATTTTAACTTCTTTTGATTTTCATATTGAAAATCAAAATAAACTTGTTGGTGAAAAAGCTTTAGACTTTAGAGCAATATTTTATATTTATATTTTCAGGCAGATATGTTTGAAAGAATGGTTTTCGAAAACAGTCGTGGTGCAAGCGATACAACCAACTTGAACGACAATTATCGACCTGTCCAGGCCCTAAACAGACGCAATGTGTATCGCACTGCCCACTGCTCAGGAACCGCATCATTTCTAAAGCCAGCATCCCATTTTATTTCCCTCTGCACATTAATCATTGGATTGATGAGGGTTTACTAGTTTGAGAAAACGTTTTCCTCGGCCGTTTAAATACACCATAAGAGTTGTTAGATGCCCATGAATGCTTGAGATGTTATTAAAAAGATGCTGTATTTTAAAGTTGTACTGATCAATGTCTTCAGAGTATTATATTATTCAAAATATTCGATTTTATATACTTAAAAGTGTAATTAAATAATGTTCTCCCATACATGTTCTATACATACGTTTCGCGTTTACATGTTTTTTTCCAGGCATATGCAAAGCCGCAGCCAGGGTTAAATTTTTACTGAGGCAAATATGTTGATTAGTCCCAGTTTTAGCCAGTTATCGCAGTCTTCTTCTCTCATACTGCAGTAGTTGTAAACCTCGTTATATCGCCCGTTTTCTGGTACATTTCTCGATCTGCGTATAGACCTAATGTTGTGAATCTTTTATTTGTCAGCGTTGGGAGAAAAACGCATTCAACACAACGTAGATAAATTGAAATCTGATATCTATCATTCTCCAAGCATTGGCCTCATTATCACACATTTCTTTGACTGCATTGTTTCCTTTTATTTCGTGTTCTGCTTTATTTTGTTTCGCAAAATTAACTTTTGGCGGAATCCAGAAGACAATTGTCTAGTCTAGCGGGTGATAATTTGCGACTCCTGCACTTAGTTCTTAAATAATTTTTTATCGAAATCAAACGTTTAACAGAAAACATGTTTTGGTTCAAGATAGGAGGCACTGAGAGGGAGACCACTACTGTCGATTATGCTGGTTTGTTAAATGCCTCGTACCGGATGGTTGCTTGGAGTTTAACGGTCGTGTCATGCTGCCAGCTAATATTTAATCGGGTTGAACTGATGTTGCTTATTAGCAAGTCGGTTGGCGACGGTGAAGCCACAGCAGAACAGAGCTCATCTTACGGTATAGGAAGAATAACACATTTCATGATAAGCTCAATGCAATTCTTCCCACCATAAGCAAGTCTCCCTTCTGCAAAATCGATGAATCAGTCGCATGTCACACTGTATGAATAGGTGTGTTAGGTTAACCGCGAATCTGACACGGCAAATTATTCAAGTTTTTTTCTTTTTTCGATCAACTTGCTTTTCTTAGAACCGCGTCATTTGACAGGCACAAAAATCGTTCAAAAGGAGAGCATGATAATCATATCTACGCCTCAAACCTTACAAAACTACATTTACACGTCTTATAACCAGAAATTTTCAGAGATAATTGTTCCACGAACTCTGGCGTTACACTCGCATTCCTAGGTCTTAACTAATGAGTCTTGCGATTTCTGACGTAAACATTCAGATTGATCTGCTGGATAACTCTGTTCTAGGATGCTTGTTAGAAATTTATATGCGGACCGGACAGGTACAAGATTGATAAACGCCGTGAGTCCATGTCAACATGAGTTAACACAGGAAATTTTGCATCCTTCAATAAACGTCTTGGGCGACTAATCTTCTTCCTGGCTTGAGTGTCCTGACCGACTTTTGAAGTATAAAGCACTCAAGAACAGCAGATATTATGCATTTATTGACAAGCATTGTTAACGAATAACATGTTGGTTGATAAATCTAAATACCTTACAGAATATAAAGTTGCTGAGAGCTGATGTCGGTCTAAATATCTTAAAATCTATTGCACATTTATCTCTTGGAGCTGAAGCTTGTATCGCACTAACAACGAAAAATGGAAGCAAAATCGAAAATAGCAAAGTACTGAAGTAAGTTGCTACAAAAAGCGGCAAGCCAAAACCACAGAAATAAAGCCAATTCCGGTGAATAAATTGGAGGCGTGCATTAAATCCTATTCCCATGAAAAACCATTTGTACTCAAATGCATATAAAGCGTATAATAAACAAAGATGAACACAATACATTACATAGGCGATTTCCTCAATAAAAATGTGCTTGACAGCAATAGCTTGTAACAAAAAGAAAAATACTATAAATGCTCCGTAAATTAAATCTGCAAAGAAACTAGAAAATGATTTCAATTGCTTATACAGGGGTTCATGAGTTTTTTTAAAAAAATCATCAAACCAAAGTCTAGTTACTGCTTTAATTATAATGTTTAACGGAAATAAAAAAGAGGCAGAAAAGATGTAAAACAAAGTAACTCCAACAAAATGCCATGAACCAGGGTGCTTGTCCTTATCACTGTCTCGCCATAATGCTGAAGACACCTAAAATGAACCTTTCTGTATATATTGTATCTGCATATAGTTTTTCTGTATTATTATATCTCTATATTGTTTCAGATATATCTTTAAACCAATTAAGTTATACATAAGTAATACAAGTAGGATATTTTAATGTAAAACTAAGCTGCATAGACAAAGGTACATCCAGGAGTTTGATAAAAAAGGGTCAAAGGATTTACAACAGTTCATTACCAACATAGTTGCTTCTTTTTATGATTTTTACAGATTTAACATGAGGTCAATAAAACAAGTAAAGTGATTCTTGCTTTGTTTTTTCACAAAAATCATTGCGACAGAAGTCTAGTTCGTTTGCATTTCCTACAACACATAAAGTATATTCTGATATCATAATTTGGCCTAACTTTTTTTGTTCAAATTAAAAATAAACCAACTTCATTGGATAATATAGAAATCTGTGAAACTGAGTATGTCCTAAATGAAAGATAAAAATTACAAGACTATGATCAGTAACACACAATCTGGAAAAATACGGCGCTGTATGTCTGCATGAGCCCAAACAAAAAGAGCCAAGGCTGGGATTCAAAACCAACCCCTGGATACACTTTGCAGGCAGAAGAGTTGAAGTTTTTTGTAAAATATTTTCTTTCCCTTTTTTCTATTTATCTACTTGTGTACATGACAAGACAGTTAATGATAAAACCCTGCATCTGGTAAATTGTTTTGCTTTTCAATTTTAAAGCCTGTATCTGTTATTGAAATGGGCAACTGTCAAAAACAAACCCAAAATTAATAAAGCAGCCTAATTTAGTTCTAAAAGAAATACAGTAGTAATATTACCGATAGAAGCCCATTGAGTGAATATATGCACAACCAGGCAACACCATTTAAAGTTGAACACTTGAAAACACGAATGATCATAAGACCGGAAGCTCGATTGCCCAGTCTTTGCTCTAAGATATTAAAAACACAACTTTTAATCTGTCAAACATAATCACGGTATTCACAGCAAAGTAATCCGACTCATCTTTACACTTTAGTAGCATGGTCAAGAAACCAATTCACAGAACTAAAACAGTATCAGTACAACTCATCAAATGATTTGATTCAATGTTTTATTTATCATTAAAAAAAACAATCCAACTAACATAAAGCTTTTTACTTAATTTACTCACTTATACCATTTATATCTCCATTTGCAAATCCCTTGTTGATAGCTGCTGATGCATTTTGCTTGTCACACTTATCTTGTTCAATCTTTTGGTCCAATAGTAAAATCCAAATGATTCCATAAACAGAATCTTTAAAACCCAGCCAAAACTGAACGAAACAATTCCAAGTTTCAACTAACATTATTTTACAATCTTATTTTTAATGGCGAACAACAAACTTTTAAAACCGAAACTTTTTGACTTGTTTTAACACATTGTGAGCTTAACAACAATTAGAATATATAGACTTACCATACGTCCCGTTTTAGCCGGGACAGTCCCGCTTTTAAAGGCTTTGTCCCGGCGTCCCGGTCAGTCAACTAAAAGTCCCGCTTTGGCATTTACTGAGCCAGCATTGCCCTACACTACATGGATATTAGCATGATGTGATTGGTCTGTTTAGCCACCTTGCAGAAAAGCAATACTCGATGCGTGTTCTTGTTTCGTTGTGTTAAATGTGAGAGTAATTGTTACATCATTATAGCTGGTAATTGGTCCAGTAGTGAGTTGATTGTTAGCGCATTCGCTTGTTCAGTGTTCAGTAATAGTAAGCTAGGAGGAGGAGATGATCTTTTTGCAGTTAGGTTATCGAAAGAACTTAGTTCGTACGGTACCGTTACTTGTTTGCATTTTCTTCTGCAAAAACCATTTGAATGTGAAAGCTCTTATCACCTGCAAAATTAAAACTGACTTTTCCTGCTGTGATTTTTATGAGAAAATAAAGTCGAATATAGACTTCTGGAAGAAAGTATTTTCTACAGAAAAGTATGATTTGACGATTATGTAAATTTACAAATGCTTGAACGTTTTTTTGTTTCCTAGTAAAATCCATTATTTTAGTTTTTCTTGGTGTCTTACTACTTTAGTTGTCCCTGACGATAGGAATCCAAAATAATCTCATACTTCTAGTAAGATATGAACCACATAATTATCTGATAGGGATCGTTGTTCTGAAGCGTCCCGCTTTTCAATCACAAAAATATGGTAAGCCTAAGAATATATAGATTGTTGAGTGTATAGTTTTGTGGTAATTAACGTTTTGTTACCTAACCTAGGCTACCTTTTAAAATTTTGCATAGAACTGCCCAGGAAATTGAAGACAAAAAGTCGCTCAGATGGAAATACAATTGAGGATTCGCTTAATTACACTAGAACAATAGACCAGCTTAACATACTTAGCTATTCCCAATACAATTTATAGCACCATATGATGTGGATAGACCATTCAAGGTAGGTCGTGTCTTATCAATTATCATCAATAGCAAAATGGTGACAAAAATTGCTTAAAATTTAAAAAAATCGACAACTTTCAACATTTTACCAATCTCAGGGTTTTTCAGGTCAACTAAATCAAATTAAAAATATCCAAACTAACGAATATGAACTTCTGCATTTGCGAAGCACTGGTTGATATAGGCTGGAATCTAGATCGTATAGTAGATAGTTAACGTACGGTTAAAGTCTGTGATATATGACACTTACTAACCTTTTACTTCTAAACTCTAAAGTCTAAAGCATAGCAACCGCAATCTTCAATTCTGTCACTGCCTGTCTCAAGCAACATACTGCGTTACACGCGTTTGGTCACTCTGGTGAAATGACCTTTTTTGTTCTTTGTCTTGCGAGCACGCTGCAATTTGAAAGCGGCACTTAAAATCATACCGGTTGATGCAAGGCCAAACATATTGACAAAAATGGAAAAATCATTTTTGTTCACATCTCTTGCGATGAAAGTGTTTTTTTATGCCTAGGACTTTAAACAAAATAGGCTAAAATTATCCTCTCTCACGTTTATCAATGAGAAGCGCAAATTTTTTGAAAATTATTTTGAATAACATAACTTTCAAAGATCTACCTACATTTGCTTTGTATTCATATTCAGTGCATAGACACCAGTTTTCCCTCACATTATGAAGCGCAATGGCATAGTATAACGTCATCTTCACTCTTAAAATGAGAAAAGGAATAGCACAACTAAGCGTTGATTTAGTGAACTTGTATTTAATCAAAAAGTCAGTTTATTTTTCGTCATCACCGATCGACAAAATCGATCCAAACCACTGTTGGTATGTCCCATATGATAAGATGCCAATCATTAGAAACGGAGCATTGATTGAGCACAATCAATCAACTTCGATTGCAGCTGGTGGCGAGGGATCAGGTTGACGTGATGTCTGGACCACATTGTTTTGTAATTGTCTATTGCGAAGTGGATTGCGTAGTTTTTTTTATCATAGTTAATATATTCTGGATAGCATGCTTTCCAATAATTAACTCATGTACAACCTTGTACAGTTATTATTTTGCGTCATCATCTATAATTTGTGTATATTTTGTGTTTAAGAGTTTGTTTACTACAAATATTTTATTTAGGGAAGATGCCGAAACAGTTGAGTTCTATGATCCAGCCACCAATAAATGGCAAGTATCGACCAACATGGACAGAGAACGAGACTGTTCTTGCGTCCTTTCAATTTGAAGTTTTGTTGGATTTTGATTTTTTCATCTGGATATGTTTAACAGTTCATTTAATTTATTTCATGATTCATCGAAATTTTTTTTATCTTCAATATTTTATTTGCCAATTTTTATCAGTAATCGTCTCGGATTTGATTTTGACGTCATAAAAGCGACCATCTTCAAATATGATTTTTTGTGGTTGGGAATTTTTTATGTAATTTCCGTCGGCTTAAAATTTTTTAATCTTATTACTATTTATTTTGTACAAATGAATATTTAATTTCAATTAAATGCATTTTATCCTCTTATCGTTTGTTGTTTCGATTTATAAAGTTTATTCCAGTATATATGTGTATTTCCATCCGTGCAATGGCCCTCTACCTTGGTTGTCTCAAAAAATGAAATTGATTTAAACATGGGATCATTTGTCGTTGACATGGATTGAATATTTCCATTTTAACCCGATGATTATTTCGTTTTTCTTTTTTAGACCTTATTATACTTTTCTCAAATATTTGCCTGTTATTGGTTATTTTCCTCACGTGACCTTATTCTCATTTGTTTAATTTTTTCGATTCTGTGTCATTAAGTTCTTCCACTGTTATAAGTTCTGCAGGGGCTAATAAGTCTAACTTTTTACCTATTAATTATCTCAAAAATTTATATTTATTTTTTCTGGATTAAAAACATGAATAGAACATTTATCAAAATTGAACCACTTCCAAATCATATTTGTTAACAGATTAGTCTTTCCTGAACCTGTAGCACCAACTATCATATAAAGACAATCTGGCTAAAGATAATGATGCTTAATTTGTTTTTCATCATCGCTTAACCAAATGTCGAGTGTACAACTCTTTGGCGGGCCGGAATTTTCATTAATAGGCTGCTATAATTCACACTCACTTCAATATATTACGCTACATTGTTGCAATCTCAATCATACCAATCACAAAAACAGCAAAAGATATGTATTCACACTTCAACAACACAGCATTATAAAAAAGTTTAGGTTAAAGCTCGTGTGCATCTCTCTTTTTATCTATAACGACTAGTCTACTCTACAGACAATCTCGTACTTAGTACGAGATACTAGTCTACCGCTTTCGCACCAGTTTTATGGCGTACCAATAGACTAGTACGACGTACTTATGGCGTAACAATACCACAATTTTTTCAAACAGTGCTAACACTGCAGTTTGAAACTCAATAAGAAAGAGCTGTTCGCGGTAATCTTGTGATAACTAAATAACATGTCTCGGGCCAAACGATTTCGCATGGCGGGCCGGATCCGGCCCGCGGGCCGTAGGTTGCCGACCCTTAGCTTAAGTATTGGTCAAAATTAATTATACAGTATTCATTTATTATAAAGACAGATAAAAGATGAGTATCTCAAACTTTGGTACAACTGCTTCCAAAAAAATTACTACTCAAACTAAAGTTATAGGAATTAAAAGTAAATTGTCAAAATCTGGGGATGTTATTCAAGGAAATCTTGATTTAACTGGCTATAGTTTTAAAAATTAAGCTAACACTGAGAATGAAAGTGATGGTAATAATAAATTTTTGCACAACGCAATGAGTAATGTTATACGCTTTACGCCTTTGGTAAGCTATGAAGATAGTATCCTATAAGGTTCAAATTTAACAATAACTCCGGACTCCCTTCACTGGCACTTCTTTCCATTAACTTATCGCTTACTGTAGCGCTATTAACTCTCTTTTTCTTTTTTCCACAACCGTAAGCACAGCATTGAGTTCCCCTTTTATCCATGTTTTATATAGATTACAAAATTGACAAACAAATGTAATAATTTAACGTTGGACCTAACAGCTTAAAAGCCTTATAAAATCGTGTTCAGAGCCCAGTTTGGGTCCCTTACATAGATATCTTATATATAATAACTAGATATCCAACTCTCGCTGAAAAGTGAAGCAAGCCTGCGATGACACATGCGCCCAAAAGCGTTGGGAGAGAGTGAGAGAAAGGCTAAAAGCCGATTGTAAATTCGTTCTGTATAGGCCTAATTCTATTGAAGTTTTTCGAAAAGCCGAGCTGTTTGCACTGCGCTATCACCGATTGTTTTTGTAAATATTTGTATTTTAGCTGTATCAATGAGTAAGCTTGCCTAGGCTAATTGCCTACCGGTACCGTATAGGCCTAGCATAAGGCAATGTGGTTGCCCTTCATTTGAGTAAGAGTTGCATGATCCAAAGCAAATAATTGATACATAAATAATTTCTTTCAACAATTTATTGCCAGAAACATCCTACCATTCGCACAAACTGCTCGCTAATGATACCGGTACGGTACGGGCCGTTCCAGTATCTGGGCCCATATTTAAACGCCAAACACCCTTTAACTATGCAATTGAGCTTTAGCAATATTGCTTAGCATCGTCTGCATCAAAAAACGTCTTTCTATTTCATAACTATTTTCCAATGTCACATAATCTTTTCATATGTTGCATTCAACAAATATGCGCCAGAGCATTTCTGGTCGCATATGTTGACAAAATGGCGGACCCATACTGGCTTCACTTCTTAAAGCGCAAGCGCAAGGTAGTTGGATATCTAGTTATTATATATAAGATATCTATGGTCCCTTACCGTTGTCGCCAAATCTCTTCAATTGGCTCCATTTTTGATTGGTCGACAACAATAATAAGGGCAATCTAGTGTTTTATAGGATATCTATGGTTTGGATACTGTACTGCATTTTATACCTAAAGAGGTCGTACTTGAAACCAACATAGGATGTCTATAGTTTGGATGGTCACGGATCGCCACTTCCCGTTTTTGTGAATGTGAGTATTCTGTCTTTAGACTTGGACCAGTAGCCTATCAGTAGGCTTACCATAATTTTGTGGCTTCAAAGCGGGACGCTTTCGAAATATGACGTCACAATAAAATTATTATCGAAAACAATGAAATAAATAACAAAAAAGATTACGAATTCTTCTTCAAGAAGTACCGGTACGCTACACAGCAAAAACAATAATAAGAATATGCTAATGTTCGTGTATGGCTTCTATGCGGTATGCCTATGCTGGCTGACTGAATGCCAAATCGGGACGTTAGACCGACCGATCGGGACGCCGGGACAAGACGTTAAAAAGGGGGACTGTCCCGGCTAAAACGGGACGTATGGTAAGCCTACCTATCAGGAATTAGGTGGAAATGTGTCTACTTGGCTCTTTGAAAGTTGAGGATTGCCAACCACTGTTCTAGCTACTAGCTGATAGAATCATAGAATTTCGTACTGTCTATCGTTTAGTGCACTTTTGGGTCTCAATATTGTGCCCTCTCTTGGCCACAGAAACGGGATTCCGATCCCTAGGATGAGGTTTCTTTTGTGTGGGTTTTCTAGAATCTAGAACATCCAATTGTTGTGAACTTAAGAAATTCTTTGTCATTTTAATCTAATCATGTCACTTTAGGCCTATGTATTTATTTCGGCTATTAATATACGTGTTTTTAATGTTAGAGAACATATCCTCTACATCTTCCAACAGTATATTATTTTGGCCTTAAATTCATTAAAGTTAGGAATTATTTTGTGGGTTTGGTGGCCATGCTAACCTACCATCTTACAGCACATTTGTATTATTGCCATCTTGCATGTTTTAAGCTCTTGAGCTTTGCCACTTTTTCCTGCTCGTTAATTGTCCGTGAGCATGTGTTTTATTATGCTATAGCCTAGCTTATAACTACAACGGTTATAGCATCGTTACTTTCGCTCTGTACAGTTAATGGCGAAAAATGAACAATGTCATACAATTCAATACAACCAGTAGTACAGAAAGTCAATAAGCCTGCAGCATTAAACAACAGTTTTAGTCTGACGGTGGTAATTATGTAGGCCTTGGCATTAATACTGTAGGTAATATGTATAGGCTAGGCGGGTCTAGTACAGAAGTACACTACCACTGGATGCTTGTGCATACTAGACCCCAGCTGTTCAAATTGTGACGTCATTTGTTTGTGTACTTCTGCACTAGACCCGGTTATGTTTTTATAGGCCTTAAGCTTAAAACGTGCTCAAATTTGAGTGACTATTTCACTCTAAGTAGGTCCTGTAGCCTAGGGTTGCCATACCGTCCGGAAAATTCCGGACATGTCCGGAATGTAGGGTTAAATTTTGCGTCCGGGAGGAATTTTAAAAAATGCTCAAATGTCCGGAATTTTATGATGGGCGTTTTAGGGGAATTAGAATTGCGGGAATAATCCTGTAAATCAGGGGTGTCCAACACGTGGCACGCGACGTGTCTGACCTAGACCCTAGCCTAGAGATCACCATAGCCTAACCCTAGCCTAGAGATCACCAGAGGTCAAATCAGAAATAGCCCAATAGCCTAGTGCAGTAGTTCCCAACCTTTTTTAGTCACGGACCCCTTTTTCAAGCCTGCGGACCCCTACCTAAAATTTGCCAAGAATTCAATCAGAAAATATCTTGTTATTTAATGCATAACCTACTATTGAGGGATATTTACTGTAATATCGGATATACTTGAGAGCTGCTGCAAATTTAAATGAAATAGTGTCTTAAAATGTTTATGATTCTCTTCTTTCGTTGCACAAACAATAGAGAAACAAAGTAGCCTACATGCAACCAAGACACTCACGGACCCCCTTACACTATCTCACGGACCCCCAAGGGGTCCGCGAACCCCAGGTTGGAAACCACTGGCCGAGTGAATTCACGACACTATGTTCAAAAATCCACTCCGGTATACAATGGATAGGCAAAGCATTGCTAGTGTGACGTCATATTGACAGACAATGTGTTCATACCTCATTTTTAAAAACCGCTAGTGGGCACTAAAGAGTGTCCGGATTTTAGGCCACGAAAATATGGTAACCCTACTGTAGCCCATATTTAACAAGTCAAAAGTAAATAGGCGGTTAGGTCTAGTTTAAGAGAATGGGCATGCCAAAGTTAATTGAAGTTATTTCCAGGGTGCATTCCATGTGAGTTATGCCAAAGATCCCCAGTGTAATCTCCAGTTTGACCGCAGCATGAAACGGAGCCAATTCATGGCAACTGCACTTCCGTTTTTCTCTTGTTTAGACAAAAAATAGCAGTGTCTTCTTTTTAATTTTTTTTTAGAAGTTGTAGTTGGCATAACATCTTCAGCATGGTACGCCCGGCTGATCTTCGATGAACCCATCGCACGAAATGCACCCTGCAGGCCTGGAGCTATTCGGGGTTTAATTGACTTAAGATTAGAGGGAAGATTTAGGTTATGTTTCAGTTTCTATCTTATTATAAGATTTAAGTTAGGTAAACCAGGGACCAATAAAAAATAGCTTTGACTGCACAACTTTTTCCGGAGCAGTAGTGGCGACCAAAAAATTAAGGTAATAATTGCTGGTAATACCTAACAACAAAATTAACAATTACATTTAATTAATAATATACAAATGCAACAATTAACAATGGGGTCGGGATTATATCCCAACTGGAAAGTACTGCAGTTTTCAACAAGAAGTCATGCGTGCAAAGATGCAAATTTTGGTGTGCATTGAATCAGACTAAACAAAGGTTAATTTCAAGAAGATAAAAGTTGCCTTGTTTTAGGGAATTCTTTCTTTGTAAAACTTAGCAAAATATACCGTAGGGTAACAGCTTATTCCCTGAAACTGTTTTACATTTGCCGGTTCATTGGTTCTGTGCCGTAGTGAAAAGTGTGTTTGCTGCACACATGAGATTCATCAACAAACACGCCAATTTTCTTTTCTTCCTGCTGATTTATAATAAATAAAATATTAAGGCTTTAGTGCATGCTATCATACCAAAATGCCTGGGTTTGGTGCATGGTAATGATAAATAGCTTTGTAGTTATAGAGATTGTTCAGGTGATTGGTACATCTGTATATATCAGCTATATAATGCGCACTGCTGACTAAAATTATCATAGTGTATATAGCCAACTAAATTACCAACTGGTGTATCTTATGGTTCTAGCAAGGAATGCCGTTAGTGTTAACATAAACATGTCTGAGCCTGACAGCAATTCTGCTTCTCCAGTTAAGAAGTTTAATTACGCTGACTTCACTGACAAAAAGATATTGGGGGAAGGTTCTTTTAACCAAGTCTATGTAGTACGACATCCCGAAATAGGACGATGTGTGGTGAAAATTGTTTCAAGATTGTTTTATGCAAAAGAAAGGTTTGTGTTTTTTGCTATTGTTATATATATATATGTTTTGTGCCCTTTTTGCAGTGAACCAAATTAAAAGGTCTGCTGTTTTTGGATGAGAAATACACAGCAAAGTTAGCACTTAGCAAACATCTGAGTAGTGTATTGTGTTGGTTAAATGAATGATGCCCATACAATAGGCGTCAGTGTCAAAGTTGTTGAATTTTCATTGATGCATGTGCATAACATAGATAGTTTCTTGCATCACACACTTGCCATGTTACTGTATGTATTTAAATAGAGTCTGTTAACACCAAACCACAATGTGGTGCAGGTCAAAATTGGTGTTCTGTAGGGATGTACAGAAATCTGAATTTTATACATAAAATTGCCCATTTTTGTTGTACTTACGACTGATTCAGATGGAATCTTTTACTTTTTATGAAGCAAGAAAAAGCCAAAGGCTCATGCAATGGTGTATTACTATTTAGGATCCCAACTGAAAAGTATGACAGTTTTCGACGAAAAATCGTATGTGTAAAGCCACGAATTTTAGTGTTTATTTATTATAAATCAGCGTGAAGTTAAAAAAGTTTGGCGTTCACATTACTGAACTTCATGCGTGCAGGTGCCACAGTTTCCAACTTTCCACTGTGGTTTAGGATTATATTGAAAGGGAGAAGGAACGAAAAGCTTTTAAACGCAGGGTTTAAAATTTCCACATGTGTTCTTTCACCACGCCAAAATACACAAAAATTTTGTTTTCACTTCTCAAAAGCGCTTTGAAATGAAATGTACCATATTCTCATACTTATCTGTACAAGAGCTGCCAATTTATGGTGCTCACCAATTTATGGTGAAACGCCATATACCTGCCCAGGGGAACAACTTTACATTGCAAGGTCCAAGCTGTAAGATCTCTGAAAGCTGACAAAGCAGCTGAGTGTAATGGAATTGACCTGAAATGTAGAAGGCTAGAGACCGAGGAGGAATCCTTTGGCCAAGCCGTGTGTGTCAAATGGCAGGAAATTTAGGTGGTTTCAATTCAATTGAAACTGTCCTACAATAACTATGACTACAACCATAAATCGAGTATGCAAAGTGTGGAAATGATGCTACTAAACTATCTAAGACCTAAGTGATATCAAACTGCACGAACCCTACGAAAAACATCGCTTTCACGTCTCGTGCAAAAGTAGATCGCAAACTACTTTGATAGAGCTATGATACGCAATTAACTTAGGGAAAATGTTTGTCAAAAAATAAACCTAATCCATTACGATTTTAGTAAATGACCTTTATCTACGTTTCAGCTTGCGTTTCTGTAAGATAAAACAAAAATAAATAGAGTAATGCTTTATAAGAAACGACGACTTTCTGTAAAAACACACTCAGTAAACGTTTAGTTTGTTCAACTTCATCCTTCTTTGGCCATCGTGACACAAGGTTTATCATTTACATACGTATATATGTGAAATCAATTTCTGCATCACATTACTTTGCATCGATGTAAAAATTAAAAAGCATTTAACGAGATGTCTATGTATACGCTATGCACAGTGATGTGATTTTGTGCTACTTGTAACAATGTAGAATGAAGTTAAAGCTGGAAAAAGAAGCCGCCGAAATGTTCAATCTAAAACATGAACATATCCTTCCAGGGTATGGGATTGTTATTGAATCTGCTCACTTGTGCCTCGTATACGAGCATGCTGAGTATGGCTCCTTGACAGATGCCCTGCGTCGAATTTCATTGTCTTGGCCCTTGAAAATAAGAATTGCTTACCAGGTGAGATATTTTCATACATGATTAAAACAGCATGGCTGTTGATTCACATGTGAACACAATTTAGATTTATCATCCCTGGTGTTTTGTCATTATTTTTAGACCGCATTGGCAATGTGTTACCTGCATAGTTTTACGCCACCTATCATTCATCGTAGTTTGAAAGGCTCCAATATACTGCTAACAAAAGAGTTCAATGTAAAAGTAAGTGTACCCCTGGTTGTATGTGTCTTCAGTTATCAAAATATCACCATTTCGTGTTCCTTGTTTTTAAAATAGAGAACATGTAATTCTCTGTGTTTGCTAATTGAAATGCATTAGAGAACTAACCAAATTTATACTCAATCAGTCTCAGAGGATGCATTGTAGATATATTTTCCGATCATGCACTTGATTCCACACAAACTTGTTTCCAACCAGATCAGTGACTGTTGTGCCCCTAAGACCAACAACTGGAACATACAAGCAACCCACCAGAAAGAGATCACCGATCGACGACGGAGAGAAGCTGGTGAAATTGCTGTAAAAAAGGGTTCGATGTACGCTCATATTCCACCTGAAGTCATCCGCAATATCAACACCAAGCCTTCCCCCTCATACGACATGTATTCGTAAGCATTCCACTGCAATATACAAAAACGTGATTTGTATTTTCATTTCAAGTCAGGAAGGGCATTGTTTTTATTTCATAGATTTGGAGTTGTACTATGGCAAATGATGGCGAATAAAGAAGCTTTTGCGGGTGAGTTTGACTGTTTGTGCGGCACAAATTTTTATGGCACAGTTTGTTATGCATTGTATTTGTATGTTATCTTATATTGTGGTTTGAGTCATAGAATCTACATGTTTCAAAGCACAAGACTTACTTTCTGTAGTTTAATAAAGCTATTGATGGAGAAACTTTTCATTGGCTGGTCCAAAACTGTGAATTAATTTGTAATTTACAGTTTGCATTTATCCATTATGGCCAGCCTGCTATTGGTAAAAGATATGATGTCCATATGAAATTACAATGCAATCTCAAAAGTAACTGCTCCTCGCTGAACAGATAACACAACGGGACAAGTTTTCAAGATGCTTTTGGACAATAATGTGCTCCCAATCGATGAGCTTATCTCCGGTTACCCTCTTGTTCTTTATGATGTCATGGATCAAGCATTCAATGAACCTTCATTACGGCCCTCGTTTTCAGGTTTTTATTTTTTGCAGCGGAATTTTGAACGAAAACATGTTCCGTTACATTGAGAAAATGAGCCTGTCTTTTCAAATTAATACCACGGGTTTCAATAATGTTTTTAATCGCCATAAATCAGCATATTGATTTCGAATGTAGCTGAGTTACAACATAGTCCTTTGCAGTTCTGTGCTCTAATAACCAAGCTCGGATGTTTTAAAAACCAGCAAAGTCTGGCTGCAATGGGAACAAGAACATTTGTTTTTTACGAATGTTTGTTGTAATGCAGAGGCAGCAGCAACGCTGAATCCATTTTATCAACTCCACGCTGCCATGGCTCTTAAAGATGCAATCGAATGCCAGCAAGCATATGTGAGCTTTTCGCTTGACTAATGCTGTACAATTTGTAGAAAAGAGCAAAATGCTTTTTTGATTAACAAATGTGTGGTGATATTTCTTGTCTTTTAGCAATACGATTCACTTTGCTGGAATGTTACTTATTGCACAGCTCTTGCAATAAGAATGTTGTTAAATTTTTTTTATTTTGATGTAGGAAAGATATAGAGTAATCAAACGTGATCGTTTGTCAAGTCGTAACTTGGATTCACAGACAGATTATGTAGGTTACACATTTTTTTGGCCATACAGTACATTGCCTGGGTAGCATTTTAGCATTTCTGTGCAAATGTCTTCTGATATATTTTTCTTAAAATGCATTCGAAATTTCTTGCATTTTTAGGCATCAACATCAACTGGCAATAGCAGCGAACGTACATTTTCTGACACGTCCACAACAAGTAAATCGCCTCATGTGCATGAAAGCGGTCAAATAGTCGACACTTCTGCCCACGTTGCCAGCATTCCTCCGGTACGAAAAAATGCTCCTGCAGCTTTACATCCTGCTTCCATGAAGACAACCACAATCGGAGCACAGCCGGTGAGTTAACATTCTCGTGTTTACAGAGATGCCGGACTCGAATCAAGCACTAACGATAATTCGATTATTGACCATTTTTGTTAATTCTTAGAATTAAGAGTCTTACAAGCAGGTTCTGCATTGAATCTATAATTTTCTTAAGATACACGAAAGAAAGGTTTTATTCCAGAACTGACCTTAAAATGGTAGAATTAATAAAAACATTTAATGATTATGCAAAAGCAAAAACATGTTGATATCTACCATTCATTACTAAAGTGCCAGGTTCAAGCACGATTGTCGGTCACCTTGCACTTGAATTAATGAGTTTAAGCACAATGACCAAAGTTAGGAGATTCAGAAAAACAAAAATATAAAAGTTTCTTGTTCTTATTTCCCCGTATGTAAATCTTTTTTAATTCGGCACATCAGAGTCAACCCAGAGATGTTATTTTCCTCTCTGCTTTGAAAATTTTCTTGCAACTTTTTTGAATAGTTTATGCTTTCTGAATCTTTGCCCTGATATTTTACTTTTGGTGCTGCAATTAGATGGAAGACAGTGATGAAGAAACGGATAAAATACCTTGTTCTCCACCTATATGTCCTCCAGAATTTACATCTTCCTCCACAACTCCTTCAGATTCATCATCCATCATAAACAATCCACTTACTCCTGCTCCACCTCCAAGTATTTCAGAGCCCAGATCTTCGAGCAAATCTGAAGAAGACAAGAAAGAGGACAAACCAAGTGAGAAGTCATGTTCTTATCACTCGGAGCTTCCAGATCAAGATCCCAAAGCTCAGCCGATTCCTGAGCAAGAGGATCCTATTGTCCGTCGACAAAGTATGAAAAGTTGTTTTAGTTTGTAGTTTAAAAATTTAAAACACTTTAAATGTTTTTTTTTTGAATAATTTGTTTGGAAATAGAGTTGTAGAGTGTTGAAGTATGTTCTTGGGAACTTCAGTTATTGTATCAGTAACCAGTTGTTGAGAAAACATCCTCAATGTGTTCAAGCAACGCCCAAGTAACTTTCTAAAAACTTTCAGCTGCAAACTTCAACATCAGTGCTGGCCAAGTCAATGTGCAGGTTGGACCCAATATGAGGATGAACTCTGATGACCTTTCAGGATCAGCTGCTCCTGTAGAGATTCCTCCAATTGAAATCAGCATGATCGGAGCCAGAAGTGAGCACCATATCCCATCAACTAACTCTAATTACAAAGAAGATGAAACCGAACTTTTATCCTGCTAAATGTTGTCTCAACTAAAATTTGAGATAAAAACTACAATATTTTACTCTTTTTAATATTGTTTTAGGTTATTTTTTATTTATATTTTAGTTATATTTTTTGTTATTACAAATACATCCACAGATTCCCAAAGAATATTAACCACCGATGATATATATATTGTTGCTGACAACGTTGGTACAAATTGGAAGAGATTGGCGAGAAACATGAACTTGTCTGACGGTCAGATCGACGAAATAAACCACGACTATGACAGAGATGGGTTGGGTGAAAAGGTAAGCATCAACTGCACGCCAATTTCGAAAACTTTTCTAAATATTCCAGTAAGGTTTGTGAAACCGTGTTGGTCTTTTACCACACTCGTTGATATGCTAGGCAAAGTTTGAAGAGATGTCAGAGTTAGAAGAAGTTGTTTACTATCATGCATCAGTTAAACTAATCAAAGGGAATGTGTATTTGTAATAACAAAGCCTATTCCAATTGTAGCAATAAGTTGCGGCTGTGTGTGAATGATAATGAATGATTGAATGATTTCATCAGAGCTCACGTACATTTGCTGTATTAAAGATGACACAACGTTGATCTTCTAATGTTTATGATCTCCTTTTTTTTGGTGGACTCAACATGGTCGGCCATGCTCTTGCATAGAATTACGCATGTTTATAAGATGTATAGAAGTTATCATTACACACTAATGTCGTAATATCAACGTTTCAATCTAGGGATAATTTCAAACTCCAAACGCTTAAACAAATGAATGTGTTTGGTTCCAAAGTGAACTTATTTTATCATTTGCCTACACGTGTTGGTCGGTCCTGCATTTTTTTCAACAAAATGTTATATTTAGGTATATCGCGTCGTCCGCAAGTGGGAGCAAAAGAGCGGCGGTGCGGTCACGGTGGGACAGCTCGCACAAATCCTAATTTCGACCCGTTTGCGAGACATTGCTAGCAAGTTACCGGCATAAGCCCAAAGAGGTGCGCACTGATCTGCGCAGCGAAAAACCTTTCGGATAGGCCTGGTGCCTTCAGCTGTTTGGTGCTAACGTGTCCTGGGGCACAGCTCGGTAAAGTGATTTTTTTCAAGTAATAATGATGGTGTTAAGTCTCGTATCAAGCACTTAAATCAAGGTTCAACAAACCCTCATCCTTGTCGAATTAAATTTTTTTTAAATGCAAGTTTCTATTTATCCTTCTCGTGGTGTTTGCGTTTCAGTAAAAATGTTTGCATAAATCGAATACAAAATAATAATCGTTTCTACTAAACCATAACTGAAGCTTGTATTTACAAGCGTTAGTTATTGTCACGTTGACTATAAACGCATTTACTTTTCTATAGTTTAAAAGTCTCTTGGAATTTATTTACTTTTATATATTGTTTAAATCACTTTTTTTCTGTGTCCATATGTCATTATAAATGTTTTTACCGTAGTAAACTTAAATTTTAATGTGAAACAACTAATTTTAAAGTCATAATTTTCATACCGCAATTCTCAACCAATCAATCTTGATTATTTTTTACGTAATTCCACAAACAATAGGACAGAACTGGCCCCGTATGAGCTTGTGCTTTTAATATGCTAATTGCTGATGTTAGTCGTTTGTGCAGGTATTCATTGAACCAGCACTGGGTGGTTGTGTCTGACCGACTGTCATTATTTCAAGCAATTTTACATGTTTTGTTGTCTTAATTCTAGGCATTGACATTTGTTTTTCTTTAAAAATCGTATCATACAAATCAAAAAAATGCGAATACTCCGTTTTCTTTTTTATAGTACCAGTTTTCATCGTTCCTGCATGTGACTGATTATAAATCAAACGCCGTAATGTAGGGTTAATACCCGTCTGTTGAAATGTTATGTACTTATAAAAGCAGTATCTGCAATATGCGTTGCTTGACTTCAGAGAATAAGAAGCTAGCTCAGATTTTTAGCAGCCTACTTGTAACTTCTGATCAAAAAGCTTCTCGAAAACGTTCATTCCCATCCGATTTTGATTTATTTCGAACGTACTGTGCAGCGAATCTTTTTCTCAAAAATATACAGAGACTGAAGTAAAAAAACCCACAAAATAATCATTAGTTTTTGTACAATCACGGTGAGGTTTCGTTGGTTCCGTTGACCTCCAAGTTGACCTTCGCGATAGAATTGTCGGTCTCGTTTCTCGGCAGGTCGACCGAACTCAAATTTTCCAAGGTCAAATTGTTGTTCTTTTCGGGGGTTATCTTACGTCGCAGTCTGCCACTGGACTGTGCATAAAAATGAATAAAATTATGAAAAACTAATCGCCCAAAAATAATGAAAAAGTGATTAGGGGTTGTGTTCCTTTCAAACAAAATTGATACTCCAAATGCAAAGATATTGAATGTCGATTTGGACATTTTACTAACAGTTTGCTACTTCCTTGAAATCCAGAACTTACATTCTCATCAATCGTCTTCCACTGCCTCCTTCGACGAATACTGACAAGGAAGCATTGGTGCAGACAGGAGGTCATCAACGTTTTAAAACCTTGCACTGACAACATACTGTAGACAAGATAGATGCAGAAGAGCACAAACGCCAGTGTTAGGATAATATACAGGGGCGTGAGATTACTGAACAGCTTTGGTTCCGTTGTGGTCGCTGCAGTCATTGTAGTGGCGACTGTACTTGCTGTAACATAAACCATACAGCAAAAACTCGTTCCGTGAAAATACACTTAAAGACTTTTGTGCAGCTACATCATGTTTATGCATGAGCATTTCAGCCTGCGGACATCTCTCTAAATAGCACTGTCGAAACAATCGAAGTAAACTGCAGCTTTTTAACCTGATGCTGTAGGTGCCACTGTTGTGGCGGTGGTAGTAGTAGTGGTGGTACCGTTGCAAAAGCTCGGTGAACCGGTCGACTCATCTGTGTTGTCTCCGCACGAATCCAACCCATCGCACTCGAGTTCTTGATAAATGCATCGGTCGTTGTTACACCTCATTTCAAGGCTGGGGTCAACGCAGGGGTCTGAAAAATAAGAGCTTAGTAATAAAATCTTACACATAATTTTATTGCTTATTTGATTTCGAAGATAACCTAAAGTAAAGTTTGTTGCTCTCCCAAGTTAATTGCCAGCTTGAGATGAAATTCGAAACTAAAGATAACTTGTGTCATTCAGATATAGTATTCAAATACTCTTAAGCTTTATATCAGTAAAAATTTACCCCGATCATCTGTGTAACCCAGATAAAATCCAGAAAAATTGGCAGTTCTGCGGTCCGATATACTGCTCACTTGAAGCTTCAGAGTCATCCAAAAATCTGCGCTGAGGTATTCGGTGCTAACAACGTCGTCGTCTGCAACAAGACCTTACAGTTTGGCCTGTCGCTTGAAAATTATGTATTTTTGATACGTGGTTGTGATCATTCCCACCTGGACAGATGTTGGCGAGAACCGGGGCTGAATCTGTGGCGCCGTTGTAAATTGTTAGATTGGTGAGGCTGCAGTCTGTGGGTGTTAGACTAAAATATCTGCGCAAGCAATATAACAAAACAATTTTGCTGTTTGAAATGATTACAGGCAAAAGATAACAAAAAACTCATCTAAGAAATAAGGGTTCCGCTAAGAATAAGTTATAGAAAAGGGTCCTACAAGAATTTAAACCGTATCTTCTGGCGAAATCTGAGGGCACGTATTGTAAAGTAGCAGACAAAATCGTTTGAGATCGGAGGAATGATGTCAATAGGTTGATGAGAATAGACTCTTCCTCCGGCTACCTGTGATGTCCTTCCGCAACCTCCGCCTGTCAGGAGGACATCTAGGCAAGAACAGAAGCGTGGTACGGTTTTTACCACAAACGTGAAAGCGCAAGATTTTTCAAAATGTCCTCATGGTTACAATGTCAACAAAATAATCTCATAATCAATTATATAATCTCTTTGATGTTAAACGTTATGGTTTCCTCGTATGATCAGACAAGATGTAGAGATGAACTTACGTTCCTCAGTTTGACAATATCCCTGGTTTTCGAAGAAAATAGCCACGAAATACATTACCAAAAGTTTTCTATCCATTTTCTTTTACTTGAACCGCACTGATCTCAGTGTTCTGAGCAACAATAATCTCTTTTAGTTTTATCCAGAAATTGAGTTATAGTTTGCTGCCGTAAAAGCTCCCTTACAATGTAAATGATGCTTTCAAACCTTGCTCTTGCGTGACCATGTTGAAACTCTATCTTTCTTTGTGATAAAATTAAACACCCCCGTGTTAAGGAAAGCTATACAAGGTTTTCATATCCCAAAGCAAACATTGAACAGGATTTTCGCTGTACGAATAATCCAGGTATAATGTTGTCATGACTACTTTTACGTCGGTTTTCCGGAGTTAGTGCTATGTGCTGTCGAAGTTTCAAAAGGTTGTTTTTTTAGTAATCTTCGCAGAGCAAAGCGATAAACGTAAAGACGAATGTCGTTCTCAAAGTAAAAAGCATGATTAATAAGTTGACATGAAATATTTTTCCGTATATTTGACAGGGGTTTGTTCTTTAATTTCGAAATGATGTTTAATATTATTAAATCATACTTTATTAGTTATATGTTTATGGCTCGCAGCTTTGTGTTATTGTTTGCTCATAAAGTTTATACAAGTACACTTTCTCTATGCTTGCAAAGAATTGACGCGGTTGTTTTTTTAATACTTGTTAAGTTTTAAAAGGCTATAACGTTATTGCCTTAGATGCCCGGAAATTGCACTTTCTCCCATTGTCACGTCACAAGTGAAAGTGTGGGCGTAATCCTGATTGGTTCAAAGCATAGTAGAGATAAGGATTTGTGAGAATTTTTGACAAATTAAAATTCTTCTTTTCATCTCTAACGAGATTGCTATTTCAAGAGCAGGCAATTCTCACACGACAAAATGATCGCCATTCACACAACTCGTCACCTGGACTTTAAGTGACCATCAAGAATAATTTGTTATGACACAAGAATGCAAACGATTGTTCTTTTATGACGAATGAAGCGACCCTTGGGTCAAATTGAATCGAGTATTGACTCTCAAACGTCCGATTTATCATGTAATTTATTCAGAACTCAAGTTTAATCTCTAATAAGGGCTTTTCAAATACAGATGTTTTAATCACCGATATCTTACGCATATAGTGAAAATGGCCGAAAAAGGATTTCATTTTTTTTTCTTTTATTCCTCTTAGATGTCTTACATTAGAAGCCATATAATACTTTTGTGCATTAGATTCGAATAAAAAATATTAATTTAGAATATAAAAGTCGGTGGCTAACCTTTCAACAGGCTAAGAGGTCACGTTGGTTTCCAAATATAATTCAATTTGGAAAAAAGGCAAAAAAAAGATTTGTTTTTAAAGAAAATTTAGCAAACGTCTATTTTTATGAGGTAAACAAAACACAGAGCTCAGTGTCATGTATGTAAGGTTGGGATTAAGTGTTCAGTAAAGCACACAACTATACATCGACGCTATTTGAAGTTTTTGTCATCTGCTGTCGCTCTCTGTCTCATGACGCACAACCGAAGTCGTTTATTTTTTTAATGTTTTAAACATTTTTGAAAGTTTACTTTATATTTATCTACTTTACAATTATTTTAATCCCAATAAATAGACCTTGTTATGTTAATATTTTCCGGATTTAAACGCTTTGCGGCAGTGGACAGACAGTAGAGTGTCAGGCAAAATAGGAAATCTCAAGTGTGTTGGAAGACCTTGGCTGATGTATTTGCGGTCACCGCGGTTTAATCTCGTCACAATATTTGTTCATCGACGAAATTTATTTTTTTTGATGTAATTCATTTAATTGTCGCCCGACGCGTGCAAAGAGTTATAAATGTCAAACACGCTTGGTTTTAAGTTATTTTAACTCATTTTTATAAGTGAAATCAGCAAGAATACAGCAACTCATTCATGATCATTCTAAATGGCACTTTCTAAGCATTTGCGGCTTTTTAATTTACAGAGCAAAGAAATTTTTTGAGCTAAAATTCAGCCTCAGATCTTTTGCTTTCATAGGTGAATTTTCTAAAATAAGGGAGTTTTTATTTAGAGGATCAACCAAAAAACGTTTTTACTATAATTATGAATATTTGGATTTATTTACTTGCAGTTATACTTGCTTTGTGCATGAAAAAAGGTGAAGCTATAGATTCAGGTAAGTGCATTGCAAGATGTACTGTGTAAAATGAAGTGAATTTGTTGTCCAACGCCATTTTGCACAATTTCAGCAGTTAACTGCAATTGCATTTGGTTATATATTAGTCTACTTTTCATTTTAGCCCACTTATTAGGCTACCGCATTTTCACAGAGTAATGTTTTGCAGCTCCTTAAATAAATGTACCGTTTGATTCTATTTTGTTTTATGTTTGAGTTTGCATACAACCAAAACTTTGAAAGCATGTTAGTAAAAGATAACAATTTTTATCTAAGCTTCTACGTCAATTTTTAGCGTTTCTTCTCCCGTCGCTATGTGGCACCACAGAGCCTCGGCGTTCATGTAAAATTTTAAAGGCGCATGAAGGAACGGAGAGAGGTGATGACGTATATTCGGTGCGCACGCCGTCTTGCACTTATGTGATGCAGGCTGAAAGTCCATCTCACAGATTGCTTTTTGGGGTCGGCACAGGTACCTGGTCCGTAACTTCCGAGAAATGTAACGCACGTGTGGTTTTAATAACATCATATTTTCAGCTTTTGATGACGTGTAATCGTAGATTGAAGTTAACTAAGAATATCATTACAATAAAAAAGCATCCTGTGTCAATAATGGATTATAATTATCGATTACAATCACTTTTAGAAGCGATCCTGTTTTTATACAAGCACCCCACACATTTTATTTCTTGCAATTTCACAACAACTTTGCAAACCATATTCAATTTTTGTGGCAACAGGTAATAACGAAATCAACGTTCTCATGCACGAAGACGGGTGCGATGCTGCGCGGATGAGGCTGCTTGATTCGGACGGATCGACGGAGCTGGTTGAATTTTGTGATACCCTCGACAGGATCAGGGAGTATATTTCGTCGGGAGATAGTCTTACGCTTGAGGTTTTGCTTCCGATTGGTGGAAACAGCTCGATTTTGAACTTCACGCTTCATTACACATCGTTCACCGAAGCCGGTTTGTATGAATGTTCAGGCTATCTCTAGTTTTTTTTGTTTCACGTTTCGAAATTTAGGCTATTTATCCAAATTTCTACGCAGATTTTCTTAACAAGAAAAGCTATTTTGAATTCTGTTTGAAAATATGCCACAAAAATTATTGGCATAAATTGCACCTAATTTTGTCAATAATCAAGTTTGTTATTGCAACTTTGAAACAACTTATCGGTATCTGTTCCAAATCATCTCAAAAATACCGAGCACAGAAAGAAAACATTTTATATTTTTTCAGCTAATTGCAGCGATGATCCGGACGTTTTTCCCTGCAGGAACGGTCGTTGCATCGATCCCGCTGGCAGATGTGATGTGACTCTCATTAACAACTGCGGCGATTTTAGTGACAACAGCAGAGGTCCACCCGGAAATTGCTCCTGTGCGTTCATTTTTAGTTTTTTATTGCGCAATAGATGGTGGTTTTCAACCAGCGCCTTGACCCGCAATGTTGTCATAAAAAAATGTCTTTGCAATTGTAACTATAAGATATCTTAAAGCTTTATATGACAAGATGTACGTTATGATAGAAGTGAATCATTTGATACAGTAGAACAGGTTAGACTCTATTTTTTATCAGGTCATCATTGACATTACTCATCAAGGTGGTCATTGCTTTTGCTAACTCGTTACCATATTTGTAGCTGAAACTACGACAACAACACTTGCAACTACCCCAGCCAACTCCACTGCTGGTACGTCAAACTCTAGTAGTTCTCAAACCAACTTGCTTTGGATACTGTGGGTTGTGCTGGGTTTGCTAGGTGCCTATTTTCTTTATTGGTCCCTATGGCGACCGGGATACCTAATATGGAGATGCTCTTGTTGGCGAAACATGGCTTGTTGTAGGTACGTCTGTTTAAGCTTTGAAACGTCATGGAAATTTTGTTGTTCATTTACGATGACTTACATGCATAAAATACATTGCATGAAGCGTCAAACAGTTTCGTAGTTATGACAGCTAGCTTATTATATTTTATGTGTTTACTATTAAATTGCTCCTTTCGCAGAGCTTTCAGCAATGTGGTAAACTTCTACAAGCATTTAATAATGACACAAAGTACTTTGTTTACGGTTTTGTTCTCTCCGTTTTGCTGCCAGCATTAATCACCTAATATGGTAAATTTGCACAGCTTCCTGTTATTTTCCAAACCACAAATTGCTTTTATTTGTAGAAAATGTCTTGCTCAAGGACCACCAAAAGGCAGGAACCCGTTTGACTGTTGCGGCAAATCTAAGATTGCCAACAACGCAGCATCTTCCTCGGTAGCAAACGGGGCTTCAGCAAATGCAGGCAATGCTTCTAAGTTAGATTTATTTCTGTGTACACTGTCTTTACAGATTTGTATTTTGTTAAGAAATGTTTTTGGTTTGAGATTTTATACACTAGGAATACTTTCATTGAGATGTTATATACACCGAACAACTTGTAATTTAACCGCAGACCGCCCACAAAAACGTCATCAAGTAGTAATTAACAGTAAATGAGTAGCATGTACTTTATTAAGCGCACGGTATATACATAATAACACGACGTCATATATTTTGATAGGTACTGGAAGCAATATGGCGTCAACTAATTTTCACGACGTCAACTCAGCAGGCGGCTTGAACGGAAACGCCACTCAGTCTGTAGGTTCCACCAAAAGCATTTATAACTCACCGCCCGTAGAAGGTAACAATCAATATGCAAGCTTTATACTAAATTAGACTTCTAAACTTTAAATAGAAATAAAACTTACGAGCTACAATTCCTTTGTGTAAGAGGAGCCAAAAATGCTCCGCTTTTCGTTATAAAAAAAATTTAATTAAGTTTTTTATGATTTATATTTATGGCCGGATTACGGAAAAATGTTGATGGTTATTACCCCAGCAACGTTAACCTAAAAACTGAGCGTAAATATTTAACTTATGACGTCACGGCGTGTAAGTTTTTGTTACTTGCCCAGAATCGTTTGCTCCAAGCAGTTCTATACTAAGTCGCCGGACATACAGCGTTTTGTGTTATTGGCATTAAACAAACATACATACCTACAAAAACAACATTTACCACTAGACTAGGACATTATCAGAACATTTTAATTATACAGTCGGAAACGGAACTGCACAAGGAAACGCTAACCAGACGATCTCAAACCTCCCGAAAGACCCTGATGATTTTCGCCGCCCGCAACTCTTCCCCATAGGAGGGCTTCGGCGAGAAGGTCACATTTTTTCTCTCAGCTGAAATAAGCAAAGACATGATCAGGTTGTATGTTGTTTATTTACAAGTATACGATGCTGATATTTAACAGAAAAATTAATTCAAAAACGGATGTAGCATTAGGGGCTGCCATTACATTATAACTTTGTTAAGTTCGTCTATAGATTTTTTGTATAATGTTTTTATAATTTCGTGTTTTCCAGGGATTCCTTGTTGAAGTTTTGCACAACGTCTCAAAATTCAACGCCTTTTCACCTCTTCTTTCATGTTTGATTTCCATATACCTGCCCTTGTCTGCTTGTGCTTCATTACACTTCACAGCTTCCTATTTGTACATTGTATATATATTTCGGTTCCATGCCGCATAATGTTCTATTTTCAACATACAGTACTTGTGTGTTTGCAAATAAACAAACGTGGATAGCAGAAAATTTAGAAATTATAAATTTTGCATCTGTTTTGTTTTTCATGCCAAGCATTTATAAAAAAGATAACACGGGTATAGAAGCTGTAAGTTCGATTTTTTGTGACTACAATGCAACAAAAAAGAGTCGCATGGACAAATAGTAACCAATTGCATTACCAAACTAAGTCAGTCGCTTGCTACCTTCACTTTTCAAACGCACTTTGCTTTGTTAGAGTTTTGTGCAAGACTCATGCTCAGTTCCACAAAGACAAGTTCAGTTGTATTGCGCAACACTTTCACAACATGGCAGTTTGCCCACAGTTGATTCGCAATCATGCGTTCTTAATCAAGTGCCGCATGCTTAACGCGTGTTCGGTCTACATAGAGATAGCTGATAATACAGTAACGGCAGTAACCTTCGTCTTTTATTTATTACGTATCATTCCAATACCTTTGGGAAAGAACTTCAAATCATATTTGAAGAGTATGCATGCAAGTCAACCTTATTATAACAATCGCAAACTTGAACGCTTTTCTTTGCCGCCGCAGAGATAGCATTTTCACGAAAGTTCAACAAATTTATTAAATAATCTAAAACGACAAGTTTTGTATCTCTTAGTACGCTTAGTTTAAATATTAGCTTTTTGGAATGGAATTTTCCACTTATTCTTATCCAGATTTTTTCTTTCTAAGCCCTCCAGGAAAATCGTTAGAAGAACAACGTAAATCTGAACCAATTGCGTTCTGTTGCGTAATACGAAATCGATGTTGATACGAAATGACGCAAGAAGTAAACGAATTTGAGGATACAACATAGGTTAGGGTAAAAGTAAACAAGTTATAGCCTTCTAAGTGCATTCAACAAACTTCACTCAGGCAGCAATACGCATCGTGTATTGCTGGGCAATTATTTCAGGTATGGGTGCTCTGTCACCGGCTCGGTAACCTTCCGTTGGCTTATTTTGGTCGTTTGTTATGATCACGCGTCCTTCATGCGTGGCTAGCTGAGCGAAACGACGCTGCCTAAAGCGATGCGATTGGTCAGCGAACAACTGACGTCATTACCCAGCTGATCGATATCAACAAGGATAGCCGAGTAACAAAGAACAGTTGCGACGACCGCCTATACAAGAAGGGTGGGCGAGGTTCAGTAAGAAGCACTCATACTTTCAATTGACTTTTGGCCTTTCTTGAGCATTTGGAGTATATGAGATTACTGCAGGCTCATGAAATATCTGTAACTGTAATTGCTCCGTGGTTTAGTGTTGTCAAGTGCGCATGAAACTGTATTTCTGTGAATCTTTTCCTACTCGACGTTGTTTTTTTGTTTCGAAATCGACAACAGTATAAAGAAAGTTTGAAGGTGAGTACACAGCAAGTATACAATATAGGCCTTAATGTTCCTTGTGGATTGCATACTACAAAGTTCTTGCTAAGCTGTTATAAGGTATTTTACGATTTGTTATTCATGGTTGGGCGAAGTTAATCGATAATTGCGCGAGTCAACTGTAGGCAGCGCAGCAGCTTTTTAAAGAGTCCCTCATGTTAGTCTCAACGTTGGATTAAGTCAAACTCCGTAATAGGACCCTTAACTAAATATTTTGGTAAATTGTTTAATTACTGTAAATACACTTATCAATATCAATGCCCTTACTAACCCGTACCTTATTTTGTACCCGACAAATTTCTATTTTTAGCCTGCTCTCTCTCTTGTGGTTACATTTTTCCGGTGTAGGCAAATTGCTAGATTCCTTTATAAACACTGCGCAGCTGTTTCGATAGATTGCTCAGTGGTTTATGATGCAGCCGATTTCGACCATGTCTGCCGCAGTGTTATCTTACTAAATTATTCATTACGTTGATTCCCATTTGTAGGTCTATACCTGTAGTAACCAAAACGTCACGCGGGCTGTGACGTTGTGCATACTACAAATTTGCTTTTTAAACTTCAAGCTGAACACTTTCCTGTTTGTTATTACGCTCAAAATTTGCATTCCAATTTACTTTGCAAAGTGCCATTATTTCACTTATAACGTAAAATAATAGACGACTAGGGATATCCTGTCTGCCTTGGTTATGTATGTTAATTATCTTTCATATTGTGTTTACGTTTTTCCTTCTTCTATTGTATAAAGTTGACTTCTTATGCAGATGTTCAACACAATTGCTTATTGCCTTGGCTTCAGCAGCAATGGCTTGTCACCGATTGAAAACCCAGATCCAGTGGAGTTTATAACGAAGGATGCAGATGACCACTGGACATTGGTTGATATTGATCATGAAGGTATTGGCATCTTTGTTGCTGTGAGCAATTCCCGTTTTGCAAAATAAAAAAATAAGTTTTTATATTGCTATATTAAAACAAATTTTTAAGTTTTTATATATCGACTGCCAATCGTAACAGTCACGCTTCATTGAATTGTGCTTATGTGATGAATGGTGGTCCAGGCTATGCTGTGCATGGCACAGGAAATTACTAAGCATCAACAATTCACGATAATGTAAATGTGACGTAGATGCATACGTGGCATGTAGTCAGCACATCATCCTGGACTACTCAGATCACCTTCTGGTAATAATTAATATGCATCACCATGATCTCATCAAATTTTATAAACATTACATGGATGTTAGCTCAATTGATGCTTTATCAGCATGCATTGCGTTTCACACAAAAGAATCGAAACACTGTCTTCATAGTTATAGCGTACTGTGTAAATGTGGCTCTATTCAATGAAAATTCAACCCATATGATATTTTCTCAATTCAGTTGAACAAGGAAGTCTCCATCCCGCTTTTTCATTATAATTGCCGTAACTTGTTTGGCAAAAAATATTTCGTTGCTGATTTTACTGTGAAATTATATAGTTGTTCGAACTTTGGAAGTCATTTGTGAATCATTTTCAAAATTGGTCTTGGCACTTGATAAAAGAACTACTTTATTGCAGATAAGTGTGAGGTATATCAATACCCTACTCCTCCACCATCGCCAAAGTTGGAGCAAAGTTGGCTTGTTACGCCCCCACCTTGCTTTAATGCAGGTGCAAATTTGTTCAATTTCAGTGTTATACCATTCATTGTGACATTTTAATGGAACTTTCAAACGTTAGAGTTCAGGTCGTTAAATTGAACGATGTTTTCCTTCACAACTAAATCATAAAACGCGACTGGTTTGTTGTAAAAACCAGAACTCAACTAGGTGCTTTCGGCTACGCAATTGTGTAAAAGGTTAAGACTTAAAGTTTTAGATATGTTGCGCTCATTTGTGATGTAGGTTTTTGTACGTTTTCGGCAGCTCAGGATATATGACACCAAGAAAAGCTTTCACCGTTGTACCTGAATAGCACAAAATTAACATGTTATAATATTTGTATGGAAACTATGTCAAGCTTTTCGTATATATTTTCCGACCATTTTACTACAGCATATCATTTTTGTGCAGAAGACAACCAGGATTCACTGCAAATGCTCAGCTCCAGAGAAAACCTACTGATAGAGCACCCCAGTATGTTTGTTTGTCCTAATGTAAATGAAGACGACACAGCCAACTCACAGAACAATGACACTGCCGCTCCTACCGCCGTTGTTCACAAGCATAAAGGGTAAGATGAATATGCCTTTATATTGTTGGTATCTATAGTCAAAACTCAAATTCTATTCTATCCAGGACGAAAAACAAACCTGTTGGTTTTAATTAACCTTCCGCTTAGTATTGGACTGTTGTCTCCGTTGTATAGCACAGCACCGCTCAGTGCTTCAACTACAAAAGTTAAAATCTCTCTAGGACAGTGGTTCTCAACCGGGGGTCCGCGGACCCCCAGGGGTCCGCGAAACGTTTTCAGGGGGTCCTTGAGAACTTCGAAATTTGCAACATAAAGTACGAGTTTTAAAAATTTTTTTGCTGTTTATCATTGCTTTTTGAAATAGGCTGGAACATTTGCTTAATTGCCTATTGTGATGGGACAATACGAAAGCTTATTGAGATTTATCACCCGCAGGGAAGGCCTATTGTGATGCACTAGATTGCGGATTATACGAGAAGACAGCTGGATACAGTGATTTTAAGTTGCTGGAGATTGCACATAATCGCTTTCTCAGTTTTAGCTTGTAACTAGCAGCTTGTTGTGAGCAAGGTATAGATAACGCTTTGAAATAAATAAAAATATCCGCATAGTTTTATGTTATTGTGAAGGAATAGCGCAGTTGTGCACCAAGACTATTAAGTAAAACTAAGCAAAGCAACATTTAAGTGCAGTTTCAGAACCCTTAGTTTGCTTAAACTTCAGGGGTCCGCCAACTGCTTTGACAGCACCAAAAGGGGTCCGCCAAGATCAGAAGGTTGAGAACCACTGCTCTAGGAGGTGCAATCTCAACGAAAAAAAGCAAACAAAATATGCAAATATTAATTTACAGGCAAATTGAAACTAAACAACAGACCGACAAAATCATTTATTAGGCCTTACGCAGCGGAGTTTAGAATACAGTAGAAGCCCTTGAAATGCCACCAATGTAACCTTCAGCGCTGTTGTTAACCTGGCTAATTATAGCAGTAACGTAATTACAATACTAATGCAAAACGTCTAATTAAAGACAGCAGGTGAATCGCGTTCCTTTGCGTTATTGTAAATGTAAACGATTGATTTCGACAAAATGTTAAATCTCCATCTAATACTGTTTGACCAAACCTTGCAATGTGATACATTTTGAAAGCACCGTTTTAAAAAATGTAATGTCAATGCGCTTTTTTGTTTTCCGTATCGGTTTCTATTTTACACGCCCCTGGTCTCTTTTGTTACGCTGAAAAATCCCTTTTATACTACCGTTTCTTTTATTCTGTAGCTATATATAAATCAACCCCTTTCGACACGACTTCAATTATTCGAACAGAAGTATGTTAACGCTGAGAGATGTATGAGAAGAAATGGTCGCCATGTCTGTTGTACAGGCAACCAATAAGGGAGTCTTTAGTACATTAAAACACAATCTCCAAGCACTGCCCAAACAGAGAGTGTGACTTTGTCTACATTAGTGGCCCCGGAAATCACACTAAAGTGACTGGTGTTGACAGGTTTTCCGGTATTGCGTATAAATGACTTGACTGTAGACAGGCATTGCTGCCAGCCGTGACTTAATTTTGCAAACCATAAACAAACCGTATTGACTGACAATTACTATCCTTTTTAGAATTCCCACGACGCTACGTCGCTCTCAACGTAGGGCTGCTAGACAGGCGGCATCAGTTCTTTCTCAACAAAATCGAAGACGCAATAACCAGCAGTTTAAACATACTAACAGTGACGTTGGGCGACGTAACAACAAAGGATTTCAAAAAATGCGCCAAATTGTTCAGCAACCGCGCAAGCGCTGCTGATTGTATTGTTCTCATTTTCAATGTTGTTCTTGTGGCCTTAGTTGTTTAGGAAAAGCTTTTGTTTTTTTTTCATTGGTGTACGTTTTTGTAAAGATATTAGGCGTTTATGTAAGTTATTAGTATGTGTATGTGTGTATATAACATCAATATCAGTCCTTTTGGTCATAAAATGTTACTGTTGTGTATACTACAAACAAAATGGCAGACACTGCCGAAAAACAGCCTCGCTTGCTACCTACCAAAAATACTCATTATAGATTCACTAACAAATTAAATGTGTTAGGTAAGCTTACTTGTATTTACACTATTAAATTGTAGCTCTTTACGTAGAAAAATATAAGAAAAAGTTTGTGTTGTGTTGCGTACCTTAATATTGCCGTTTGTTGTTCCAATAACTTGCGCTTGTTGTAAACAACGAAATTTCACTCCTGATAAGGTAGTGCACGGATTGGACCGATGTGACTGTAGAAAAACCTAGCTCCAACCTTTTCTTATTTTTCTCTCGGACCTTTGATAAATTTTGCAGATTGACAAAAGGTCATCAGTTTTAGTTATTTTTGGATGCACGTGTTTGTATATCTTTGCTGAACTGTGTTTTTTATGTATAACGAAATGTTCATTTGTGGCTTGTACTTAATATTCCTTTCACAAACAAAGTTTTATTTTCTAAAAATTACATTGTTATTTGCTTTTTGAACATATATAAATATATACAGTACATACCTACGCCACTTCATTACTCTTATATCGTGCATGTGCTTATGGTAAATTTACTTTATAAGTTGGGTTGCTTTAAAACTACGTATGTATACTGACAGCTGTGTGTTGTAACTTCAGATCAAAATTGACTGTGCATGAACCAACGCCGTTAGCAGCAGTGCTTCTGCATCAGCGGCACGCTACCTCCACCTTGCGGTTATACGAATACTGTGGTTTCACATGATTCGCTCGTCGCTTATGTTGAGTTTAACAAGAATAATAGCAAAGTTGTAATGCGCCTAAATTCGACATTTTTTCGAACAAATTTTGTTGCAAAGTTGTATAGTTATAGTTATACTTTTGCTAATGAGTGTATGTTACACTTACTTGTAATTTATGGCATTTTAAACGTTTTAATTGGACAATTTGGTTTAACAAACACGCTCGATACTAAGTTATTATCTCAAATTTGCAATATCAGTTCTTAAATTGTGTGATGCTATTTTTAACTTGGCTACTGTTTAAATTATTTTACAAATTTTAATTGCTTGCTTGGTGATTCGATACAAAATCTATGCGGTCGAAATTAGTTAACTTGATTGGCTATTTGCAATATACTTGTTAAATTTTAAACCTAAGAACCTTTTTTTATTGTTGAATATAATGAAACTTTGTACATTGTAATGAAAAGTGTTTAACAGTTGACATTTTACAAGAAACAAATGTTTTGCTACATCAAGCTCCCGATCCCAGTTTAGAATCAAGACTAACTTTTGCGGGCAATTTTTTTTTCTTTGCTGCAGCTTAAAAAATATGGATATTTGTCTTTTCTACAAATTTTACAATTTAGTGTATAAACTTATCAAAATTTTGCCTGCATTTCGAATAATGCCGTTTTTGTTTGATACCTTTACCGAAATCCTGTTTATTTAACCTTTCGACATGAATTGTCTACAAATTTTTCCGTTAAGTGTGCCCGTTCCTATCTTCTACACTACAGAGAATGGAATGTGTCGTTCAAAAAGGGATTCTAATAAATTCAACAGCATTTCAATTCTATGTTCTGTTTATTTTAAGTTGTGCTTAACAGTTGATTGGTTAGGCTCAATATTTAAAAAAATGCTGATTTCGTTTGCCAGATAAATTCAAACTTTAAAAATTATTCGCCCTTGTTCAGCCACACTTTTTTCCTTGCACCTGGATGTTACCAGTTGCAACTAGCATTGTAATTTACTAATCCAGCCGTTCTTAGCCTTTTTAATCTCATTTCCCACTAAAGTCAACCACCAAATCTCCGCCTTTGATTTTTAAAACTTTTTCAACTGAACTGTACGTAAACGCTAACGCTATTGTCTGGCTGGAGCTAAATTACTGTAAGCCTAAACACTTCTATACAAAATGGAACGTTACTAACCAAACACTTCTGTTTAATGAATTTATAGCAATCACACCTGGCAAATTTATAACACAATGAAACTGAAATGCGAATTTAAGTATAATTACATGTTTTTCTTAATGCCAGTGCAGCAGAATCATCTCAGTAATAAAGGATGATGAGACCGGTGTCGTGGTCGACAATATTGCAAATCTAACGTACCTAGTCTTTTCAAGCAAGTTATCGGTGATATGCTCATGCACCTCTAACAGGTTTAGGTGCATCAGCACAGAATTTGAACTTTGGCAACATCAAATTGTGATTAAAAATTTATAGCACAGGCTACTTTTTTATCTCTGACTGTAAAATTTTTCAAGTTGAAAATGTAATAATGATAAAAACATGCATATATATACAAATCCATTTAGTAGTGCACTTGTTTGGTTATAGCGTTTGACTTTTTTATGCATATGCAGTAAGTTATGTTTGCAAAGGAATTGCAAAAGTTTATGATTTCTCAGCTAAACTTTTGAAATTTTCCACTGATGGAAAATTTCCTTCGGTTCAGAACCGCAGTACTACTCGATTAAACAAAGCTTGCCGCTGTCACCGTGCGGTAGAAATTTTTCTATGTCAAGCTAAACTGTAAAAATAAATCAACAACCAGCATGAGTATGTGTTTTAAAAGTTAAAATTACTGTCAAAGCTTTTGTTATGATTATCTTTTGTTTGTATCTCCAGTAAACATGGTCAGCAGAATATATGCAACGTGCGCTAAATGTAAGTTAAAAACAAATAAGGCTAAAAAACTTTTAAATATAATTAGACTATTTTGATGAAGCAATCACATGTTCAACAAAATTTTGGCATGCAGCTTAAAGCAAGCATGTTTGTTTGATAACTGGACGGAACTGATTTTAAAAATAGCCTTCGTTTATTTCAAATTGGCTTTGGTTTTTCACATATCTTGCATCTCTGTTTTTACATAGCCTACTATTAGGCCTACTGCAATAGATTAACTTTTAAGATAAGCGTTCTTCAGCACGAAAGAAATTGTTTTCCCTACATAGCACTTATTTGCTGCTAAGTAATTTGTGTGATAGAAAAACTTACCAATATTCTTGATCTTTGAGAGAAAAGCGGTAAAATGCACACGTATAATACCAAACATCGTATGTCTACTTTCACATATTAGGAAACTTTAACCCCCTTGATGGTGTATTATGTTTGAGCCTGTTCTAATATGCATGACACACCAAAGTCTGCTACATAATATGGCTATCAAAGCGTCATTGTTGTCACTATCTTCAAATGAATTGGAATATAGATGGAAACGCTCCCCTTGCAAGTTGCAACTGTTCAGTCATAGCTCATCATTGGTTAATGCTACAGTAGTCATCTGGTTGTCATCCTGGTTGCCGAAGAGGTAAAAACCTAACTTGCCAAATTAATTTTTCACAACTCTACTACCTTCGCACAAGTTCTTTTACCAAGCAGTCCTTCACTACTGACAGTCTCCAGGCCGTAGTCTCATACTGATTTCTATATATTAATTACTTTTTCCTACTAGCATTTTGTCATAAATTTCTACTTTTTGCTTCTCTGTAACCAGTGGGGCAAACCATTGGGATTACTGCAATGCAATGCTATTCCGAAACCAGTTTACTCAAAGTTGTTAAGTTTATTCAAAACATATCACCCAAGCTGTTGCGTTTTCTTAAAACTTAACCTTTTCAATAAACTAACTAATACTGTAATTATTATCAAAATGTCCACGTGAAACATTAGTTCGCATGGTTCTTGCCATTATTCAACGGTGCACATTTTTACGTTTTCTTTCTGGATGTCAATTAACAGTCGCCATTTCCCTTGTTTACGCTCTAGCAAACAGCATCTTTATGGGCCCTGGTCCCTCGATGTCACCCGCTTTGATCACACAAGAAACCAAGAAACGATGTTGTCATGACCTCAAAACTCAAATACGAAATTCAAGTAATTAGGGCTTTATTAAAAACAGAACAGAACAGTCCTAAAACAAAATATAATCAGTTAGCTATATAATACTTATATATATATATAAACTCGTACTATTGAGCAACCGACCCGCTGACAGTGCGCTTACAATTGAACGACGTTCTACAGATGAGACCAACACAATTATAGCGGCGGACCAATTAAGGCGGCGTGATTATGCGTGAGGCAAACAAAACAAAGGAATGTCACCACAGATGTCATAGGGAAAGAAATGGAAAAACATAAGATCTCGGAAAAAATGCGCAAACCGCCATTGAAATGGTACGAACAGGTATTCCACGCTCAATAATCACCGGCAACGCATACCACAAACTTGGTGATACCAGTGACAATGACAAAACATTCTATGTGAAATACAATAAGGCACTTGGTATTATAATGTGTCAGCAGTGCTAGCAATTATTTCAGATTACTCGTGAGTTTTTTGTATGGAGGTATATGGTATGGCTTTCTCGTCAACAAAATGCTGATTTTCGGTTTCTTTTGGGTCTTACTTTTATTTTGACAAATTTAAGTAATGGAATATTTATTTGCTTTAGTTTCAATTTTATATAGAATTACGATAGTTTTTTGATTTGCATAAAGCAAAAACATATTTTTAATATGAGTTACTGATAATTGCCAATGAATCAAACCATAATATATACTTTCAAGTCATTGAGCATTTTTATCAATTTTTATTGGAACATTTTTGATATTTTTTAATAAATAAAGGTTTGACACGCAATAAAGACATTTGCTAGCCAAGCTGTTAGCGTTTATATGAAGTATTGCAGACTTATCTTATTATCCATTATGGTGTCGAGATTTGGTATCGAGATTAGGCGCCCCACCCGCGCCGCGGACATGGCGGTTTTGGGATAGCCTGGATTTCTTGTAAACATGTGAAAAAGAAAGGTGAAAGCGTTAAGTTAGCGACGCTTACCCAGAATTTTTGTAAATACAAAAAGTTTTATCAATACTAAGTATTTTTTGGTTTTTTATTATTTTACAAAATTGTCCTTGAAAAGCTTAGGTTCGGCACAGTACGGTACTAGAGCGACGTTACCGGTAATAGGCTAGCAGGTTTAGCCTTTGTGTAGCCTAACACAGCGCCCTGAGGCACATTCGAGTAAGCTAGTAAACTAGTGATTGCTTAGACGCGCGTTTCAAGCGCTTTACTTACCGTAGTACAGCCAATTTGCTTGGTTTTTGATTGTATGTACATGCAAGCAACAAGCTAAATCTGGTAGTAGGCCTATATGTGAGTACTGAGTAGTTACCAGGAGGGGATGGGGGGAGGTTTGTTACTCAAAAGCAACAAACTTTGCAAGATGGGCCAAATTGAGCTGCTTTTGTCTGCGAGTAAGGCTACCGGTGATGTTATCAAGGTTTCTGGTTGTAGATTTTAAAATAATTTTAGTGTCCAAAGTTTTTACCACAGAAAAACACAAATAATTGCAATTGTTTGTTGGATATCCATTTCAAAACAGGTTTGTTCTGACCTATGTGAGGGATCACGCACTCTGCACACCAGACTGGATTGTACAGTAGTATGGGAGTTTTTAGGAGAAATGGTGCGTATAAAGACACAAATTTGCGTGCACGGAAACCTCACTTCTTTGTTTATTATAAATTTGCATAAAGATAAAAAAGTTCGGCGTGCAGAGGGATAAATCTTGTGTGTGCAGGTGCCGCACTTTTTCGCCATACTATGCGCAACAAACTAGTCTTTATTTCATGGCAGGATTCGCTGGTATCTCTGGTGTGCAACAGGTAGCCAAGTGTGCACCTATTCAATCTATTTTTTGTGCATTTCTAAGCTAACGTGTGTAACACTTTGATGATTAAATATTTTTCAGAATGTTAGCTTACTTGTGACTTCATCCCCGTTATGATTACGCCTATTTCCCTGCTATGTGTTTCGTGCAAAGCGATTGGACTTAGATAACACTTCAGTAGTAGCTTCCGAATATATACTTTAAACAAGCTGAGTAGTCTTTATGTTTATAATCCCTTCTTAGTAGCATCTCGCTTTAATGGCTACCAAAAATGCCAAGTCACAGTATTGAATTGTTTATCATTTGAACGTACTTTTATGTGAAAATAGCTTTAGAGTTTTGACTATTGAGTTGCTGTTTATTTCTTTCTGAATTATGGCCTATGAAAAGTGCAAAAAGTTTGCTTGAAGTTTATATCGGATGTGCAGCTACCAAGACATACAGACTGGGCGTCAAGCTTGTGTAGTGTAGTAGGTAACAAGTCATGAAATGTTTGTGTTTCTTGCATCCGCTAATTGGCCATAGTGGAAAGTGTGGTACATACAATTTTTTATCTTTACACCGATTTATAATAAATAAACAAAGAAACACTGGCCACTTGGATGCCAATTTGTAATAAATAAACAACGACTCTTGGCACACCTAAGCTCTTATTGATAACTGCCGTACCTGTCAGTCAAGCTGATTGGCAGGAAATTTTATGTTGGTGTAACTGTTATTTATGTTTGTTGGTTATGTTGGATTGAAAAGTGTATGAGGAGGTTAAAAACCTGGGAACTGCAATGTGCGAATAAACCCAAAAATTTCTCAGGTTCCTTGGAAATAGGTTCCCACAGTGAAGTTTCAAAATTTGGCATAACGCTTCTAAAGGAACTGACTTGAAAAAATATCATACCTGCAAAATGTATTTCATTAAATAAATGACGTTGCACTGACATGTTTTTTCTAAATGATTTGCACTCGTGATTGTAATTCGTTATCTTTTGGGCTCGTTTTCCTCCAAACAGCTAACGTTTCAATCTGGGCTGTAGCTTATCTTTGTTCTACATGGGTTGTGGTGTCGAACAGAGCTAGTTTCTCTTGTGTGTGCTGTGTTGGATCTTATAAATTATAAAAATGCATGAAGATAAACACCACACTTGGCTACAAAACTAGTTTATTTTCCTGATGTATTTTAATAATAAAATACAATAAATCACAATATTGAGCCTTCATTTGTCTAACCTAATGTAAATTTTTGTGATTTTATAGCACCAAAAATTGTGGTTTGAAACTTTTCGTATTGACACCATTTATTTTCAACATTTTTATTGGTACTGTGAGATAAGGCCTACAGTTGTTGGCAATGTTCCCTCTAAACTACACATGAATTGAAAATAAAATAAACGCATAATAATGGCCACAGTGCGCATGTCTGATGTTGCTCACATTGGTCCAAGGGACCGCTCAGGGAGTTAGTGTGTTAGCTCAGACTCGTGAAAAATTAGAGGGAACATTGGTTGTTGGTAAATGAAATTCTAAGTTTTGCTAATAAGGGTTTACTACCGAGCACGTTATCATTATACACCAATATATACAATTGAGGGTAAAATAGATGACTAAAATTAATGACTAAAATTATCAATTATTTTTCCTAGCAATCAAAATTTTGCAACTAGGAATTAATTTGAATGCTATGGTGATCACACCATTTTGTTATCAACATGTTATTCCTATGCACCAGCTCAAACAGAACTACTGAGTAGATCTCTTTAGAGCCAGATGCATAGAAGCAAATGAGGATTGGGAGAAAAAGCAATTTCAGGCTTTATTTTTGAACTAAAATTTGTGCAACCTATACTAGATCTCTTATTCTTAAACTGCTGTGTTTCTCTATTGTCACTAACCATTATTTCGAAGAAATTTGACGAGCTATAAAAGAATTAAACTTGGGAACACTAGTATTGTATATATATACATCTATATAATACAAGCTTAATTGATGCAAGGTTATTAGCACCACATTTATCTTGCCCTAAAACTTGTCATATATTTTCTAACTCAAACTTTCATGGAATAAGTTCCATGGGTCAGGTTAGAAAGTTTACTATTTGTATCCGATTTCTCACTGATGCTAACACTGTTCAATCTCATTTGCCCCTATATTGAAATATTTTTGTCAAATATTGCACTCACTAGGTAGATAATTATAGTTAAAGCATTTATAATGTTTTGTTAATCTAAATTGGTAGTCTGTAATCCAAACATTTTATAGGAAGCAGTTATCTGCAAGTTTTGCAAAAATACATTGACAAACATTCCGGTCGGGATCAAGTTTGTATAAAGGTCATTCACAAATATGAAAGATCTCTATGTAGAAAAGCTTAAACGCTCTACAACTTTGTAGTAAAGTGCAGCCTGTTCATTTCAAATCATAGGGAGAAGCATGTACCTGTTCGTGGCAAGATAATGGTTAAGGATAAAATTTGACATGCAGATGCCTAAAGCTATATTTTTTCTTAGTTTATTCTAAATGGACATGTAATTATCTATGGGACCTTTCCCTTGCTGATTATAAACACATCACAAAAATAGAAATTGGTAAATTTTACTTTCTTTGACAACAACCATCGCAAGTAGTTAAATATATGCAATATACATGGGTAGTTCCTGATTTATATTATCATTTATATTATGTTTATAGTTAAAAACTGTATGACAGTATGAGGCCGACCTTTTTTAAGGATATTGTGGCTTCATTGTCAGCTAAAGTTGCTTTTCTTTAAAGCCAACAAAAGTTGAGTCGTACCAGATTTATGCCAATCAACTTCACATTTTATTTTATTATGACAGTACAGTCGAATCCGGTTAATTGCATAGTCCATTTGCCAAGCCTTTTTATGCGATTAAACGAATTATGCGTTTATGCGAAAGTGCAAATTCCACTTATTTTCTTACTTGACGTGCGAAGCTGGTCACGTGTAAAGACGTCAACACGCAAAACACTAACGTTTATTGTGTATTGCGATCATCCATTCATTCAAGCACGCAAAAGATGAAAACATGCTTTCTTGCATTTGTGTTTTTAAACGAACAAATGTGGCCATGTCCGCCCCTTCAAACTGTAGTCGTCGGCGAATTGAATGAAGTACATGCAGAACTTCTTTATTTTTGGTGTTGTCACAGCGATTGCGTCAGCAGAGCTTTCTTTATTGTTTACTTCTTTTTCAACTTGTTTGTTTCGTAAAACTTCTTCACAATTACGGCATCATCTTAACGCAACGCTTAAATGAAACTAAAACAGTGCGAATGTTAATGTCTGCGTATTGACAGCCACGTGTTAATGCTTAAATTGAGCATTGTTGGTTTGATTGTTTCATAACAGAGCGCAGTACAAGTCACAAAGCTTACGCATTGCGTGTGCGCTCCCAGTGCGCGTTGTTTTCAATTTTATCTTTTAAAAACTTTTGAATAATCGAATAAATCACCTTCGTTTTTATTCAATTAAGCGGATTATGCAATAAACCGTTATGCAATAAACCGAAGTATTATCTTTACAAATGATAGACCATGGTTTGGGACTTGCGCCTTTTATGCGATAAAATGAATTATGTGATTATCCAGAATGCAATTAACCGGATTTGACTGTATTTAAGAAATCCAAGGTGACTATTTATGATTATGTTCAGTGCGTGTTTTGAACATATCAGAGATTCAAGTTCATAAGATTGAAGTTAGTTTTACTTTTGTTACAAACTTTGCAAGGTTTCATTGGAATAACAGTAGAAGCAAAAATTACAGCAACATACGTACTTTCTTTACCATAGTGTCAGTCTGGGTAATAATGTAATTTTAATATTGAGACATGCAGGTTTTTTGTGAATAATGGAAATAATTTTCAGTAGGCTATTTTGTGATGTATACTGCCTGGAACTCTGAATGCCAGTGTCCGGTAAACAGACCAGTTTTTACCCTGCATTTCGCATTCAGTTCTATGTCCATAAACACTGTTTGTTCAAGGCATGTGCATATGTAATATTTAAGTCATTTTTGTATATTTTTTGTGTAGTCTTGCACATTTACTTCAAGTATGGTAGCATATATGCAGGGTTGCCATCAGTCTCAACTCAAAAATAAGGACGACTAGAAAACGAACGAGGAATACCACCTTAAACAGTGTACAACAAGAGAAAGCAACCAATGTTCCTAAAAAAAAAAAAAAAAAAAAACAAGACACTATCTGCATGTTCATAATTTTGGTATCTCTTTGGTACAAAATGGTATCGTAAGGTGACAAAATGCCCAAAATAAGGACAAAAGTGCCCATCTCCGCCCTAAAAATAAGGACAAAAGTGAAAATAAGGACATATCTTAGAAATAAGGACAAACATATTTTCTAAGACACGGACCTTTAAAATAAGGACAAATCTTATAAATAAGGACGGTATGGCAACCCTGCATATATGGCTCGATTAGAAACTTTGCCATTTTGGTTGGAGAAATTCCGTACGAGGTAACGATCAAAATAATATGAAAAGCATAGAATTCAATTGGCATTGTGCATTTTGCAAACTGTCTCCCTTTGGCAGTTGGTTGCAATTAAACATTTGGTTACATTAAACAGCTTGTCGTTCCATCTGTAGTGTGTGCTATACCCGGGGTTATCATCTATTTGGCACTAAAAATAAAGACGACTGGAAACAAAGTAAGATTTTCCTACCGAAAAGAAACAAAATGGCAGAGCAATGTTTTGACCGATATCAAATTGACTTGGGCTATACAGCAATTTGTTAGCCAAGAAAATATTAAATCCTCAATACAGAACTATCTGGCCAGCAATGCTAATCGCTCTTCTCTTTTGTGTCGTATTTGTAATATCTTTCTTTTATGGTATCACAAAATGTTGGTAGAAAAACACCAGATGTATTACTTTCCCATATCAGTTGATAGAACCGGATGCCGGAAAAGGAGATGCAAAAACCCTGTATTTAAAATTGTACAGTTTTGTTAAAATTAAGACAAAATAAGGACAAAGTCAAAATTAAGAATATTTATTAGAAGTAAGGGCAATGATATTTTCTAAGATATGGCCCCTGAAAGTAAGGATAAGAAATAAGGACAGTATGGAAGCCCTGGTGATACCACCTAAACAGCGAGTTTTATCATACTTTAATGTGACAGTACCACTCACTATTAGATCCCTTTTTCTAAGCCCGAACAATGGCATGCAGCGTAACCATTTGAAAAAAATATGGCAATTTGTATAAAATATAAAAAAATGTAACCATCGATAAAAGATGTAAGAATTATTACCCACAAGAATTAATATCAAGGGCACATGTGTTTGCCATCATTGGTTGGTTAATGGTTTATTTTTTATATTTATATAGTAGAAATTTTTCCACAAATTTTATGAAAATTTTAATATAGTTTCACAATTACCTCAGTTTAGTAATGCACTGGAAAGTTTATTAAATTGTAGTGTGATAAACACAGCAAGCGAACGGCAAAAATTGGTCATAAGCTTTTTCTCCTAACTGTTTCCTGCATGAGAAATTGGAAAAGAGTATTCATACATGCAAGAGTAGGAGTAGTAGGACAAAAGTGTATGCGATTATAAGGTAAGGCTTGGTCAATTGTATGATTAAAACATTTTTAATATAGGAATTATTTTCTCCTTGCGAAAGTCTTGCAATTGCTTGGTTTCTGCTATCTTTGTGTCATATGTGACTAAAGCAATAGAAATCTTGATTTATTTTTGCTACAAAAAATCTACTACACTACACTTATATAAGACGCTTAGTCGTATACCCTGGTATTGCCCACACTTACCCAAGTTCACAAAACCCTGTGTTAAGGGGATCAACACAGTTAACCACCTAGTTAGCGTAGCAAAACAAATAATATATGTTAGGCGATGAAAAAATGAGCATTATTATGAGACAGCAAGCAAGCAAGAAAAAATAACCATAACTTTTTTCATCTTTAAATATCACTATGTAGAATACTGTTTGCCCAGAATATCGTTTAGCGTTGTGTGGACTCTTCTGGTCATCACCACGACATTATTTATATTCACCTACAGGAAACATTAGGTAGCAAATGAAATGGTAAATGATGGCAATGGTTAATACAAGTAGAAAGAGTTTGGACTTGATGACTACTCAAACAGCACAGGAGGTGATACAGAAACTCATGAAATGATGGGTTTTTGTTCGATAATTAGAAATTTTTTGGTTCAGTTTTTAGGCAAGTTATTTAAAAATGCCCGATTTCCATCCATTCACTGTAATGTACAGTGAGACCTCGTTAATCCAGACCCCGATGAACCGGAATCCCCGCTATCCGACACAAAACTGCCGGGAACGGATTTCTTCCTATGCATTTTACCCCTTTAATCCGGAAACCCCGCTGTCCGACTCCGACACAAAAGTTTTGGAACAAATGTGCTAAATCAATAGCAATAAAATCCGATAACCGGATTATTAACAGTTAAGCGAAAATGATTCACGATTGTCCTAATACAGTAGCCTATGTAGTTAGTTGACGAAACAATAGCCGATTATCTACGCATAATAACGTTGCGGTCAATTACGTTGCATTGCATAATAACGTTGTAGCAGGGGTGACGGACCTATTCGTTGTGGCAAGCCACTTTGTCAGTTACAGCTGAATAAGCCGCACAGCTTTTTAGTCATACTATGAAATATTGTACAGTATTTCAGAAACGAAAAAATAAATTGTTCATCAACACTAACAAACAACGCTTCCGCGATCGCAAAAAAATACGTACAGTACATCGGTTGAGTGCGGCAATCTATTGAAGACATACTACTGCAACTCAATTGTGCTATCAGCTTTTGATATCGCATTGCGCAAAGATTAGAAACAGGTCAAAGAAAGTTCAAGACTGTTGGTCCCGCCGGAATGCTTCGCAATGCAAGAGCGGTTGTCAAACCGACTTGCGACCGCATGTTGGTCACTTCTGGCTTACAGCATTCGTCTTAAATACGGTGGTTCTGGGGTTCGACACTGGGTTGGTTCATACAAAAAATATAATTTTATTTTAGTTGCTGTCCAACCAGAAACTCGGTACTTAGAATTGGAGTAAGGTGCATACTGCGTTTTGAACACGGTGCTGCATTTGCAAGATTGATTGATTTTTTACTTTCCGATAATCCGGATACCCCGCTAAACCGACATTTTTTGACGAAACGAAGTGGTCCGGATTAACGAGGTCTCACTGTATATAGTACCGCAATTTAGTTTTTTTTTAAATAAAAATGACCTTTGAAATAAAACACTTAGTGAATTGGTATGCCGTATGCTTGAGACTGCAGAAAGGTGTCAATGATAAAAAAGATTAAAAAAAAATTCTAGCTGATTCAGATTTCAAAATATTTAGCATACCTCGTACAACAGAAAATCTGCCACGCAGACTCTGAGATTGGAAAAATGCTTGCGTTATTTACTTTTCCAACTGTTTTCATTGTTAATATATGTTCTCCCTGTTAAAATGCACTGTTTTATGTCGAAACGCTGTGATCCTAAACCGTGTGGCTCTTATGATTAATGGAGTGAGACTTCAATCTTATTTCTGTAGGAATGTGATACGCGATGCTAAAGTGGTTATTTCGGAGGGTCCTTCAAGTACAAATATTTACAATGCAGAAAGAGTTATGTCAGTATGTTGTTGTACTTAATTTAATGTACAGTATACCAGAATATAGCAGGAGAGAAAAGAAGGCGTCACAAAGATAATGTGCTATGTATCATGATCCAATTCATGCCAAAATGAAACTAGAATTACAAGTATTTATATACAAGCAGTAAAAGTATTGATGCTCCTGTATGTAATTGTATGGTTTATTGACATGAATTCTATACCTATACATGAATGTGGTTGTAAATTTATTTCACAGTACTGTATAATATAGCCTATATATATATGTTAAACCTGTTTGAAATAGTCATTAACATGTGGTTTATTTGATGTCTTAGTAACGTGGAGACAGTTAACAAAAGCAGCTTATTATGCAAGGTTAAATGCTCAGCCTAAATCAACGGTGTATCTGACCATTAGGTAAATATAGGCCATCAGCCTGTTATGCGATTACTTATATGGTTAGCCATGTGATTAGGCAATAAATAGTTACTCTATTACTTTTAAGTTTATTATGTTGAAGTTGAAATGAAAATATAAATTGCTGCAGAAATATTAGTAATAGTGTAATAAGTAATTATATACTTATGTTATACCAAAAGTACTGACCATTGGTTTCTGAATGGAATTAGCCCAACAATTGACTGTTTTTAAGAGCAGTTGAATGCCGTTGAAGTAGGGAAAAGCCGATTTTGTTGAGTACATACTTTATTCATGCATGTCAGGTGACACAAGATAAAAATCTTGAGTCCAGTTTTGCATTGCACCTGTTGGTCAGTTACGATCATGTTTATGACTATTATGTATGCTAGGTATTACTAATGTATCGGCTATTTGTGTTAATAAACAATTAATAATTATGAAACCTGAAACCAGATTTTTACAGTCACCAGCCATTGTGTAATGTTGTGATTAATAATCACTACAAATTATTCACAGATCTGTGCAACTTTACATGAGCTAAGCACTTGTAATCTGCTGTGGAATTAGGGTTTGCTTAGTAGAATATTGTAGTAAGCAATTAATTTTGTGCACCACTCAGGTTGTTATGCGGTAATGTTGGAATTTGTCTGTAGACTTTGGCTGATAACTCATGTGTTTACTGTAACCCTACTAACTATTTACCGAAGCAGCAACCTATCTCAATCTTATTGCTGGGATTCAAATAGTCATACTTTTTTATGAACAATTTTTTCGCCATATGTAATTACGTTATCATTAATTCATATTTTTGTTTTTTTGCAACGTTTGGTAAAACTTAATCCAGTTTGAGTTCATCTAGGAACCAGATTTACTTCATAGGTTAATTTATGGTAATATCATGATTGTTGCAACAACATTGGGCACTTGTTTAATATTTCCCTGTCAACAAATGCTCTGATTAAATGTGAATTTGTAAAATCTTGCACCTGATTCTCCAGCAGTGATTGCGTTTATGTGCTAAGTATTAACATCTTTTGTGGGTTATATAATATGATGTTTTCAGAATTTGAAGCATGTGTAATGATTATGGTCTCATCTCATACTTGTAATAAAACATGTGTTACAAGCACCACCACTTTTTCATGGTCCCAGATTATCGAGCATTTTAATGTGAACTGTCTCGAAGAATTGGCTGAATCTTGAAGTCAATAGCTAGGCACAGTGCAAGTTTATTATGGCTGAAATCATCTCCATATGCATATACAGTATATATAGAATATTTGTAAACACTGTTTAACGTACCATTGTTAAACAGATTGTTATAAGCTTAAGTTGTAGCACTGCAAAATGTTTGAACTCTAAGCCTCAGTGTATTGCCTGGGCTTATTTAATTTGCAAAATTTATATTTATATTTTTTCCTATTCACAAGCTTATAATTGTCATATTTTGATAGTGAAAAAGCACGTTTTTATTCTTTATCCAGATATTTTATGTAGGATCTAACTGTCTTGAAGGTTAAATTGTAGCTGTGAGTGACAGACACATCATGTGTTAGGCTGGCTTGCCACATGTTCGAATCACTTTCAAACTTCTTATTGGAGTGAGTAGGCAGAGAGGTTTTTGTCTGAAGTCATTTCTGTGAAGATCAATTATCCAAACTAGAAAGTCTTTCCTAAAAAAAATCAAGGCCGAGTTGCCGAAACCACCAATAAATATTCCGTTGTGATTACTGTTCATGGGGCAAAGACCACTTTTACCTTCGACCAGATTTTGGTAGGTTGCTTTAATCATTATTTCTTGGTTGCATGTTGTTTGTGTGACATGCATAGAAAAACGTTTTGAGTTTATTGTCCGGTCTAGTATTAAAAATTATTTTTGTGGTATGTTTAGTTTTGTACTCTTAGTCTCTTACACACTTTTTCACCCAAGAGTAGATAAAAACATAATTGCATTACTGAGAGATTAGGTTAAACTCAAAGGATTTTGAAAATTGGGGCTAAAGTTACTACTCTTTCTACCATTGTGTATATTGGTATGCGTGCTTTGTGTATTTACAGCACATAATCATGAAGCATGGTTGTAATAACTGTTTTAAAGATTCGAATAGGAGTTCGTATTGCTCTTCAAGTAATTCTTTCTTACTGATTGGCATATGTGAATTTATTCTGTAATTTGTGTTTAGATTTCTCAAAGTTGAACTCATACAATACAACTGCTTTTACAAACCCAGTTGCACATCGGCACTGACCCTATGTTCAATTTTGAGAAATAGTTTGGTTTTTATTGAAATAGTATACCAATCAGTTAGAATTTATATTATATGCTATTTATCATGTTGTATAAGCAAATTCATTTAGTGGTCGTAAGTGATATTGACCACCAAAATTTCCATCAAATACCAGTTGCTGAAAGTTAGATCAAATTCCATCAAATTAGAAATATACACGTCCAAGTAGAAGCTTTAAGCTTCCACTTTTACAGAAGATTGGCATAAAAAATCATTAATATTACACTAATTCAATCCTGGGATAAGAACAGGGTGAAAACTCATAGAGTTGACTTCACTTTGAAGCAACTTTCCCAGTTCCCGCGAGCAATTATATATGAATATATATATTTCACTAATTCAAGTAACTTCGGATAAATTATGTTTCAGATAACAAGTTATGTAATTGGTTACTTCAACTTTTAGTTAACAAGCCTCTACTGCTTGTTATTGTTCGTTTTGGCATTGCTTTGTCACAGAAGTGTCACCTTAGCTAGTTTCGTATGTTCCTAAAACAATCAATGATATCAGATATTTACACTTTTCTGTGTTAGCACTTACTGTTTAAATGGCATTGTTATGCTTGGTCTAACCTGCTACATTTCATATTTTTATGATGTCTAACCATTGTTTTTTGTCCAGGTGTGCACATAACTAAGTAGCATGCCAATGGGGTGCTTTTGTTCCAACCCTCAGAGAAGCACAGATGATCTCAGAGAGCAGAGAGAGATCAATCGTAGAATCAACAGTGAACTTGCAAGAGACAAGCATGAGTACAGAAGTACACATAGACTGCTATTACTGGGTGAGACCTTATGTAAAACCTACATTTTTTCGTACTGTCTTCAACTATGAAACTGCTTTTCAGCTAAAGAAGCTATTTTGCATTTTTTCTGTCAAAATCAAGAATGCTATCAAGAAACATTTCTAAGCTTACATTGTTCATATAGGGGCTGGAGAGTCTGGAAAAAGTACAATTGTCAAGCAAATGAGAATTCTTCATGTCAATGGATTCAACGAAGAGTAAGTCAAATGTTGTAGTTAAATTTGACTCCAAGAATTATTTCTTAGGGACTTAAATATTCCTTTAAAAAAATTTGATTAAAAAGAAATACTCGAGCCAAAAAATCTTGATAAGCCTTAAAACCTTTTTTGTGGCTTTTAAACTTCTTGAGATTGAGGTCTAATTGTAAACTGACTTAGTGTACCATGTACTTCTCTTGATGACTATATTAAACTCAAATCAATACATTATTAGACATCATGCATGCATCTGTTAATACGTTTCTCATTCTCTATATACTTTTGTTTAGTAAAATGATGTTTTAGATTCTAATAGTGTTGGTGGTCAAAACCCATTTTTGTTAGGATTACTGTTACCTTTTAATTTGGTTTTAAAAAGCTCTATACGATAAATATATATGCTCTCTTAATGAAAGTTTTATTGCAGTAGTAAATCTAGTAATGGCAGTGTGCCAAAAGTTGTAAACAATTTTCAACAAAATCAGAACAAATGCTTTGTATATGTAGTTCAGGTTTTCAGTGCAAAGCGTTTGTGTTGTCTGTACTCCCATGATAGTTCTAGGCAGGAGAACGACCCACGTTGGCAATACATTGTGGCCGATGCTGCTGTAGCTATTAGACGCACACTGAGAAGATCTCGATTGATCGCTCTGGATTGTTATGTAGCAGGCCACCGTTTGATGACATAAACGTTTGTGTCATGGTTCTATTTTTAGCGCATCGCGCTACTGAAACATTTTATTTTCACGGAAGCCGCCAGCCATCATACATTGTAATCGGCACCGATAATAACACTATTCAGTCGTGGTTGCTGCTTGCTGGTGTCCCGCATGTATTATTTGCTTGGTGTTTGCTTTTTTGCAACTTTGTACATAACTTTCGTAATTTTAAAACACACACGCATCTGTAGTTCATTGAAGTATGTTTTTTACAGCGCTAGTAGCAAACGCCAAAAAACTTTACTGTTAAGCAAGGTAGGTTTAAGTCGGACAATTTTTATTACACTTATTAAAACCTGTGAGATCATTGTTGTTTAGTATTCTTTGGAATTGCGGTTTCAAATGTGACGCACGAAAATGTTCCAGAACATTGTTGGGTTTGCGTTTCGTCGCCCAGCGCTATTGTGTAGAGTTATTTCTATGACGAAAGCATTAAACGTACAGGATAAAGCCTTTTTTGGACAAGTGATGTACCTTGTTCTTAACTCAATAGAATAAAGGCTTATAATGGTAAGGGTTTTTGCCCGTTTTATTACAATAATGACTTTTAAATATGTACACGAAGTCAGTCTTTTCAATTTGCCAATCTAACCAACGTGACAAAACTGCAACCACAAATAACCATTTTGATGTCTCTATCCGTTTGCTTTCGAAACTGATAAGAGATAGCTTTTGCCGGCGCGACCTTATTCGTTGCCACGCCACATCTCTATATAAATCTTAAGCGACCCGTTATGGTCTATTTTTAGAAGCGATCAATAACTGGCTTTATCGGTTGGGGTGTTGCGATTGCGGGCATGCCGGTATGTCGATTTGCTTCGTTCGTAGTCTCCTAACAAATTCCTTTCAGTTTTGCTTGCTGCAGTGTTGTAGCCTACCCACAAAATGTCTGGCATATGCTTTACATTTTGCAATTCCAATCAACCGACGCTTTAAATTTGCAATCAGAACAAACTGCCTTGTTGTGGTCCTTCATTTTTGGTGGCATCGATTTTATCAATAAACATACCATTTGGCCGGGCCAGCAGGAGTAACCACGAGTAAGCCTTATAAAAGGCGTGTGATTAGCAGGGACAGTTTTAGCTTTGCTGAACATGAACGAGTCATGTGAATATTTCCGATAATATGATTAATAATCTTGTAATATCTGTCACCCAAATAGATATTGTTACTTTGTCGAAAAAAGACTCCGGTTCGAACCATTTGGGGGGGGGGAGGGATAACGACCTAAACTTTTTTATAAGAAACTTGTTGAAGCTTTTCGTAACTTGGCCTTTAATTAAGTTTGTGCAAACATTTCATATTGTCCGTTTTTTTATAGTGTTTCTAAAGATATGAACTTGTTAAAACAATTACGGCTAAATCTTGAACATGTCACGTAGTTTTATCACACGTTTGTACACATGTAACAGACGAGAAAAGTTCCTTAGCTTTGCGTTGGCCTGATTCTAGAGTTTCCAAGCTTTAGGCAAGAGACCTTTACAACTTCTGTATCATAGGACACGACGTAGATTGGCGTTACACAAGCCCGTGTTCTCCATGTAACATAGCATCGAGCAAACACCGGTACAGGCGTAAAACCATTGCCGTATACAGTTCATTAATGCTGTAAAAGTGTTTTACATGTGTCATTGATAAGGATGCTATATTGTCGGGAAATTGGCGCCCGATGCTAAATGTTGGATAACAGCTACTAATCTACCCACCGTTGTATGTTTTACTAGTGTCAAAGCTATGCAACGCTTGTATTACTGTTATCAGCCATGACTTCATGCAGTGCTGTAAGCGCTATGTCGAAATTGACAGTGTTTCATATCCTTCCATTTCCAATGCCAGGTAATGGAGCGTTTCACTCGGTTCGTCTGCATGTGAGATGTGTTATGTATGCATTTGCAATACGCAAAAACACACCGTTTCGTTCTTTCCGTCCGCTCTCTCAAGTTCTAGGGAAAACTTCGCAGCCCTTGTACAGAGGCTCTTGAATTATTTATTGATGCCCAGTTTGAAGCGAACTGGCCTCTAGCACACGGTATGGGGAATACTTGTGGGCATTACCCAAAAATCTATCTGTGTGTGATTTTATTATGCATTAAACAGGTGTGTTTCTATCCGCATGTAAGATTGAAAAGCAAGGTCTTGAGTATTCAAATATCGGTTGTTTCCTGCTGAAGTGCGACGGTAATTTTACTGGTGGAAATAACAGGTTTATCCAACAACCAAGTTTTGTATTTTGCAAGTCACTCGTTTGTATAGAATACCTCAACAATTACGTTTGTACTGGCATTTTCGCGTTGCCTTTGTAATTAGTCAAAAATTTCCATAAAACCTCTACGTCTGAGGTCATTAAATTTGTAAATACTTTATTCTATTTCCAATCATTGTTGAAGAAAGAGCAAAACATTTTGCGCTCGCCCGTTTTTCACACCCTATGACAAGCGGCCGTCATTTACGTTTTGCATGCAAACACGTTGGTTCGATGCACAAGGTGCAATGGGGAAATTTCAAAAAAGGTCAAAATATGTACCAGTTAGCCCGATCGAACCGGCTCAGACGTTGGTCATTTAAATATCACTAGACGTTGCCTAGTGTTTGTACACTTATGTGTTGCAATTTTTCCCGTTTTCCCGCCCACGTTAGCGTGAGACGCGCACCATCTTACTTTCATGTATTTTTCTTTGGTTGTCTTTTCAGACAAGTTGGTTTAAGTGGCTTGAGTTTTCCCAGTGATATCCGTAGCAATCAGGCTAGACCGTTGAACCGAAACGTTCACTGAAGGGCGTGTCCCATGCCATTTCGGGACTGCATTACATAGGACATTTTTGTTTGCGTGGCGATTTTTCGAGAACATGTTGGTTTGGAACGCCCTTTCTACCGGGTTTAGTTAGCTGAGTTAACTGTGTGCGGGACTGACAGTGCTAATGTAAAAAGCGTGTGTGCGCTAAGCGATTTTTAAAGTGATCTAGTAATACAGTTATCGGTGCGCTTTGCACCATCTTGCTTCTGGTTTCTTTTAACTCCAGCTCGCTCGCGCGCGCATACACACGCTCTCATTAACATCACAGTGCTTTCTATAAATAGCCGGCTGGCTATAAATAGAACATTGAAAAGAGAAAGACTATAGCTCTGTCAAAGCATGATGCCCTATCCCTGTCATAGAAAGAGAAAACGGAGATCGAATCTTTACGCTTGCTCACATCATGCCACGTACAAATCCACTTGTAAAATAGGCCTATTTTTAGTATAGTTTCTGCTTTTATCTCAGCTAATCCACACATTGCTTAGTACACCCCAGTTTGCATGTACTTACAAATGTTTCCTTATCAACCTTTTTCCATGATAGCACTTTCTTTTGCTATCAGCTTACTTCTGGATATAGCCAACAAAGGCTCCATTCAAATTTTAAGTGCTAGTATTTTCACATGACATGATAGACCAAGTTTGTTACGTGTAGTTCTATAAATATTCTTATTGAAAACAAGGTAGTCTTTAAGACTGATGCATAAAAACTGCCACATCAGCTTTTCAATATGTTTTGTATCACAAATTTCTATACTTTCGCACTGGACACTTCTCTTTTTTCATCCTATTCTGTTGTTTATAAAATTTTGTGTTTTATATCATTCTTTTTCAGTATTCCATGGTAAAAATACTTTGTTTTTAGCGAGAAGAAAAGCAAGATTTTAGATATCAAAAAGAACATTCGGGATGCCATGGTGGTGAGTAATGAGTGCATTTAACACTGATTTTTTTTTGCATAACATGTTACTTGTCTTGTTGGATTTAATACAATAACGCTTCACAAAACAGTATAAAATCGCTCGGTTTATGTTGCGTACTTCCCTGATTTCCATCTGAACATGCCCTTCTTATTGCCATACACAATGTAATGTAAACCGTTCATATCATAATGTGGGCCTACGGGGTAATGACAACTTGGTGAGAAACAAGTTGACCTTGAATCAAAGAAAATTTGATTTGTAGAAATTTGCAAAAAAAATTTAAATAATGTTTCGTGGTTTGGCAGTTATTACCAAAATTGTATTACAAATTTGCTGCTAACGATAACATAAGTGGCAGTGATTACGACATCACAAATTAAATGTAAATCAACACACTTACGGCTGGTGTTTGAATCGAGTATCATTGTAGTGATAAGGGGGCTAAGCCTTACAGATGGAAAACAATTCTGCCAACCGGTGATTAGTGGAAGTTGTTGTTTATTGTCCATATACAAAGGTCAAAGGTGACAGTACGTGTACTAGTGAAAGTATTCTTGTCTTTACGACAGTCGGTACTGGACTAAGTTAGCGCCTACAGCCAAGACTGAGCTCAGTGAGCCGCAGCTTAGCATCTATCTTTACCAGTATATATACATCGAGGTAAGTTAGCTGAGGCTTAATGAAGTGAAATATTCTTATTACGGAATAAAGTAAGTTTAACGATACTTATTTCTTGTCAGCCATGCGAAACATTCTGTTCATATCTAATCCAAACACCAGTGTCATGCGTACCATAATCACCACCACCTATGTCATACTTAGCACCAAAGTTGTGTTTTTGCAACACATTTTTGGCAATAATTGCTTAACCACTAAATATTATTGATGAAAGGTTTTTCTCTGGAATATATATCAACGAACTAGCTGTTCACTTATGTAATGGATATGAAATGATTTTATTTTGTACAAAAAAATGGTTAAATTATGTTTTTGTATATTCTATGTACTGGTAGTATCGAACCGTCTAATGTGTGATTCCAAAAATCCTGCTTCATGTTGTTAACAGACTTGCAGTTGTTTATTAACAATTGATGTCAGAGAATGTTGGACATTAGTATGTGCTGCCTTTAAAAAAGACTATATAATTGCATATATCAATACCTAAAATCTCCCAAAGTGTGGTATGTAGATGCAATATTATATTTTAACCTTCTTAGGAATTTTTATGAGGCTTTTTAATTCAGAAAGGTTGGGAGAAACTTTAAATTTAAAACCACTTATGATTTCTCTGTTTGTTTGGTGTGGCTTCATAGCTACATAGACAGAACCTGAATGGGTAAATAGGTTTTCTATTGTACAGTCTAGCAAAATAGCAACTTGCTTTAAAATAACAGCGTTAAATCTCGTGAAAAGATTTCATTGATTGCAGTAACTTGTTAATTTTACACACAACAATTTCAATGTAACATGTTCTGTACTTCCAGCACATTGGTATGAAAGATATTTGTATATAGTAATGATGGGACAATTTCATTTTTTTCCAAGCGCAATGCTGATATTAATGAAAATTTGCGATTCTGATTCTTGGCGTTTAAAAATACAAGTTTTATCACCTGAGTTTTTTCAAAGAATTTTCTAACAGAATAAATGTACATTTTGGTCATGAAAAATAACTTTTCAGTATGGTATGTGTTTGAGTCACCAAATAACTGAGTTGGACTGCAAATCCTTCAAATTCCAGGGACGATCCCAATTAATCTTCCCATCACTGGAAAATCGCAAAGTGAAGTTGCAACCAATGTTGCAAATTAACGTGTAAGGCTCATTATATCACAATGCTATCAACCCAGGTGCGAGGATGATAAAAAAATGTTACATGTGGCTACAGACAGCAGCAATGTCTTTACCACACGCACTTTTTATGTTGACATTACTTTGTATTTCCAGTCTATCGCAAGTGCAATGCGCATGCTACAACCACCGATTGAAGTCACCTGTAAAGAAAACCAAACAAAAGTGGATTACATTCTCTCGACGACAATAAACTTCAAAGATGAAGACAATTTTAATGAAGTGAGATGGATATTCAATATGGTTTCACGATACACATGCAATTTCCTGCTTGGTTTTAATTGGTTTTAGGTTTGGTGTAACTGTTGTGTAGTACCACTGATATTTTGTTGTTGATTTTTCAGAATTTTTTTGATATTGTTCAATCATTATGGAATGATTCTGGCGTACAGAAATGTTATGATAGAAGCAACGAGTATCAATTAATCGACTGTGCAAAATAGTAAGTCACAAATACCGTCTGTTGTACGCATATTGAAAGGTAGTCAGCGTTTTTGAGAAGGTGTTCTCCGTTCTATTTTTACCACAGCAATGGATGGAATTTTATCCAAACCGATTGAGTTTATAAATGTGATAGTTTAGCATCGGTACTCGGGTAATAAAAAGACAATATTCTTATCCCTTCGTCACCTAACTAAACATATACCGAAACAGTGGAAGACTGTGTATATAACGCACTTCTCCGAAAACTATTTTCAGTGCTACAATATCTTTTGTAAACTTTGGAGATTAGTCCTGTATCATAATTGTGCTGTGACCATGTTTGTTGACTATAATTGCGTCTGTGACATTTTTGTTTAGATAGGCCTTAACAGGGGTTTTTTGTAGCAAAGGGCCATGCTCTGACCATAGGATGACGCTCGTAAACTGGTTTTACGATAATAGTTACCAGTAATTGTTCATTAATGGTAAACACGTCACATCACATTTTCCAACCATTGCTAATGTTTGTTTTACACATTGAATGCTTCCACCCATGAATTTGTCCACGGCATTGAACAGCACACAACTTTTTTTCAGTTTCCTCGACAAGGTTTTCGAGATTAGACAAACCAATTATGTTCCATCTGATCAGGTACTTCTTGAACTTTCATTTTCAACATCGATTTATCACAATAGTTACTCTAAAAACTGTATTTTATGGTGTAAATCTTTTACGAAAATTTGTTTATAAGAAACAGCCCACCTAATTCTGTACATGTTCATGTGTCGAAAATATTACGTGTGTTTTGAGCTTTGAATTTCTGTTTCCATCACGAATTCTTTCTATTAAGGATCTTCTCAGATGTCGAGTCCTCACCAGGGGAATTTTTGAAACTAAATTCCAGGTGGATAAAGTGAATTTCCAGTAAGTGCGTAACCAAAAATGGAATGATGTAAAATCATTATTTATACTAGTTCGTCGAAATTGGAATTCAGAAAGTCCCAAATAAACATTTATTGATTTAGTAAGGAATGCCATGGTGGATCTCATGTTTGTTAACTTGTTGTATTTATAGTATGTTTGACGTCGGAGGCCAAAGAGAGGAAAGAAGAAAATGGATTCAATGCTTTAACGGTTGGTCATAACTTTTTATAAGTACATGAACTTTTTCCTCCAGTGTGTTTTTGTTTTTTGACATTGCTGTTAACACTATATCAAAGTTTTTGTTTGAAAACATTTAAAACAACATCCTATTAAATGTGAAAACAGTTTTAACATCCTGCGATCATTGTTCTATCCAACGACTTACCTGTCGCTATAACTCTAAAAAGTTCCACAAACACAACATCCACGCAGCTCAGCAATATATAACATCCACATGTTCCTAACACACATCCAGGCGTGAGTTTGCCATATCTCTTGGTGGCAGATTAGCCGAAAAGCTCCATTGTTTTATTTGAAAATGACTGTTTCAGGCAAATTTTAGTATTCTTAACAACTGCTTGCAGCTTATTAAGTTGAAGAATAGTCATTACTGGGCATGCATACTGAAATCCTCTAACTGGATTGGACATAGTTGCCCTAGGACAACTGACATAAATCCCAAATTACTCATTCAAACGTGGATACAAAGGCAACTTGTTTGAAATTAACCCATTTTTGAAGTGGAGTGATTTCATAGCATCAGATGCATAAACAATTTTTTTTATGTACTTCATACAAGATGATCTGCAATTTGATACTGTTTTTCTGTAAATGGAAATTATGATTCACATGCTAGACTCTTCCAATGGCTGGTAGGCCAATTCATCTGTGCATTTGGAAGTGGTTTTACAGCTTCCTCACATGAAAGAGGCTTTTCTGAAGTTACATTTCATTAGCACAGAAAATTTACCATTTTCAGAACTTGCCAATTTTGTCGGTAGCTGATAAAAACCTTTTCACCTGTAATATTTGCAATCGTAATTGTGGTAAAAACTTGATTTTTCTTGTATCATTTCACTTTTACTAATGATTTTTTCTAAATTTAGAATCTTATACCATTTTTAGACGTTACTGCTATCATATTTGTGGTGGCAAGTAGCAGTTATGACATAATGTTACGTGAAGATTTGAATCAGAATAGGCTGAAAGAAGCTCTTGAACTGTTTCTCAATATTTGGCATAACAGGTTGGTGATATTGATTTTTTTGCAACCAAACTAGGACGCTTTTCAGCTGTCTAAAAGGTGTATGCAATGACAAGTTTATCCAGTTTGCTTATGCTTTGTTACCTTTGTATTATGAGCCCAGCAAATTGGTGTTTAAGATTGCTTTTAGTTGGAGAATTTAATTATAACAACCATTCATTGCTGTTAATGAGAAAACTTGGCTTTTTTATCCCAATCGCTTGAGTTTGTGTGGGCAAACATTACAGCCACTTAAAAGTAGATCAGAGAGGCAAAAATCAATTTGCTGTTAATGATTAAGCTGCGTTGTTGTAATTGCTTAAAAGGTCAATGTATAAAGCTAGAGTTAGTTCAAAGAAGGCTAGGTTTTGTTCATGACTCTTGACCCTTTTCTTTGCCTTGGACTAGGTGGCTACGGACCATATCTGTGATCCTTTTCTTGAACAAACAAGATTTATTAACGGAAAAAGTCGAAGCTGGCCGTTCTCGATTGGAGACTTACTTTCCTCAATTTGCTAATTATGTAATACCAGTAGATGGTAAGCAACTGTTATTTTTGACATGTTGTGCATGTAGTGATTTAAGACATTTTTGCTTTAAAATCACTAGTCCCAGCTAGGCTTTCATAGGAAAGCTATTGAGTTTATGGATAATGCTATATGTACTCTTCCATATATGAGCAGGTTATTGCCATTAAGTTTAATGATATAGCAATGTCATTATTCTGTGTTAAACAGGAACGGTATCTTGCTGGCAGAATAATATATATTTCTAGTATCAATACTATTATCCACATGTTGTTGTTACTTACATCTGCACATTAATTTTCAGCCACTCCAAATGATAATGAAAAACCGGCAGTCACGAGAGCAAAATATTTCATAAGAGATGAATTTTTAGTAAGTTTTAACTCTTATTATTATTTGCTCAATTCAATTTAAAATGCTTACTTGTCTTATCCAATCTGCATACAGTATCTAGTGCAGTGAAATCTTGTCTTGAGGCAAGTACAGTTTTACACTACTGGTAGTTGGAATGAATATTTACGGTCTATATAGTGTATAATTCAATGCTAAAACACGCTAGGTATGTAAATGATACTTAAACAGAGACAAATTAACTCTACTGGCATTTACCGCATATTTTGTCTTGATATTATTCCTGTTACAGTGTTTCGAAGGTCAAATGTATTGTCCAGCATAAGATTTTGTAGTTTGTTTTAAGCACCAGGTTGCAAAACTCCTAGCAATCAGTATGTCATTTGCATAAATCTTGACTCAATACTTACCAAGTGTGTAATCTTGTTGATTTCTAATTATCACCTTGAGCTGGTTTGTTAATATTTTACCATTTAATTTTAATAACTCAGTGCCTATCAGTTTGGAAAATGCTGTTTAGTGAGTTTATATTGGTCAACAATGCATTTCGGCTTTTCCGTTTTCAAATTAACATTTACAAATTAATAATCAACATTTACAGTTTCATCCGAGCTACAGGTCGTTATCAAGTTCTGCTATTCTTATAAATAAGTCTTGGAAGTTGGGACTTTACATGCAGAGCGAACAAAACTCCCGAAACGATAAAAGTCTTTTACTTGGCAACATCTCATTACAGAGAAACTACAAGATTCTGTGTTTATTATTTTCATTTTTTTTTTTTTTAGCGGATAAGTTCCAGCGGCGATGGTCGCCACTACTGCTACCCTCATTTTACGTGCGCCGTCGACACCGAAAACATCAAGCGAGTCTTCAGCGACTGTCGGGACATCATACAGCGCATGCATTTAAGGCAGTACGAGCTATTGTGACCGAATAAGCGAAGAACAATCATTATTGTGATGTGGCCGGTGCTGCCTCTGCGCGTTCGACCCGTAACAATCGTTCGTTTGCGCGCATCGAGGAGCGTAACGGGCTCGGGTCGGCTTCGTCACGTGATTTTCGGGACCTTTTTTGGCGTCACGTGACACCCAACTGGTACCGGGCGCCGTGTAGTAAGGCATTGATAACGTAGGTTTGCTGCCCAAACGCGCGGCACAGTTCACCCTTTTCTTTCTCACTGTTTTTTAAAATTGGCGGCCGATTTTTAAGTTGTCGCCGCAACTGGAGCCTTGCAATGCCGCCGCACAAGGCCCGACAAGCTCGATATAAGTTTGTTTAAAGTTTTTGTTGTTTCATTCTGTTGCGCCGCATTGTGTGTCGTATTGGGGTATTTTTGTCTTACCCCATTTTTCGATCCCGTTCAAGACAAAAAAATCGGCCGAACGCAGCCGTGAATTTGTAATAGGTCGCTAATGATATTATTCTATGACATTTCTGTATTTATTTGCTACGAGGCGCACTCGCTACCCCATTCCTTCCTTTCTGTTCGTACGATCGAAATCCACGTTTCTCTGCTCTGTATCATCATCTGGTGGTTGGAAAAAATACGATTTACGGCGATTTTTTTTTCTAAACTTTTGCTGCACTTTCCGTACGGTATTACGTTTCTTAATCGTGTTCAGTATATAAGGAAATGAGTCCCGTTTTGTTTTGGATGTTTCTAGTTCTCCAGTGCATAAATCTTTTCAACAATTGGGTCCCGAACGCCTGTCACGACCAACTATGAAATGAAAAATTTTGCGTTAATTAGAATTGTATACCATCGCTTAATATTATTGTTGTTATATTATTATTCTTATTGTTTTTCGTTTCTATCCGATACGAAGGTTCTCTATCTCGCTTTTCTTTCAAACGATGAAATGGAGACAAAACCGTGGATGGACATACTTTTCACTGCACAACGAGTCCTTCACCTAGCGATAGCATCTCCCTTTTAGTAATGTTACAGTCGTGTGCTATTTGTTCAATGTTCCGCACTCTGTATGGTTAAGCTCCCAGAAAACAGTATAAAAGCATTCTCCGGCCCAAGTAGTAACTGAACAAATCAATGAGCATCTTTTTAAATCGGTGACCGCATTCATGACGCAAACGAGATCAAACCGGACCATACCGGTAAGCCAACGATCAATTTGACATTTTGGAGCGGTCTTGGTCAAAGGATTTTGCAACTGCTGAATTTTCCTCAGTTTCAATATTTGTTGGGCTTGTTTTCACAATGGTCGGTGATATTATTATGCAGTGGTCGCGTACCAACGGTGTGTTTGCCAACGCAAAAGCATATGCGCAAAGCCTTCATAGTGATTTATGCTATCTAAGAGTCCTTTATATTGTATGTAGGGTTCGAAAGATATTGTTGGCGATAAATAGTAAAAAGTTCTGACCAAATATTGTTGTGCTTTTTTACCCATGAATTTTCAGCGGGTCAGATGCGCATAGAACGTCGGTGACTATGGAGACGTCGACAACACTAAAAAGATCATAAACTATAATTATATAAGTAAAGGGTTTCCAATTAAGTTCTAGAATTTTTAGTTAAGTTCTTCCTATGTCTAGAGGATATCGGGTTATAGTTGGTGAAACCGCTATGGCAATTAGATTTAGTGAACCATTTCGTAAATGTTTTGGGTTTAAGAAAATTTCTCCACATTTTTACAACAACCACTTTTTTGACCACTCAGTAGTATTCACTTTCTTTTCAATGTTGTAGTGACTCGAGTCACGTTTTTAAATGACTTGACTTCACTCGACTCTCGGAAAGTAACTTGACCAAGTCATTAAATCTTAGTTGTTGGTTTATTGACCAACTGAATTACAGACATTTGATTTCATTGCGAACGATCGGTTAAAGGTATAGCCAATGACATGACTTGATTTGACTTGCATTATATCTTGACTTGACTTGACTTGATCCAATCAGTAATTTGACTCGACTTAACTTAAGTCAACTTCGCAAATGACTTGACTCGAGTCTTAAAAAATGACTTGGTTACAGCACTGTTTCTTACACACCCCAAAGCAGTGGTTATCAACCTTTTTAGCAAGTTACAGATTAATACAACCTACGCTTTTTTGCGGCAAGCTTACATTACAGAAACAAAAAGCTTTTAAACCACTTCGTAATGTATTTTCATTCTAAATCTTATGCTTTCTTAGCAATGACGCGCCCCAGTGATAAAACCCACACTGCGATAAATAGTTGGTAATACGGTAACAGGCTTTTTATCTTTTATTTCTCGCCATTTACTGTGAGGAGTGAAAAATGGTTCTAATCTTATTGTTGCGTAATATAACAAGGAACCTGTTCATCAACAAACAGGAAAGAAGTGGCAAAGCTTCGAGAGCTTCATTCGTGAAGGGTGTAAATTTTAGCAACTGCCATAACGATGGAAGATTAGCACGACCACCGAATCTATCAAAAGTGCTTAGGTTGACGATGACAGAAAGGATCAACTGGAAACAAGCGAAAAGAAAGACATTAAGCATAACCACAAAATATGCATGGCGATATCTATATTTCATTCGAACGGAAAACATGCTAAAAGCAGAGTCGTAGTCAAGTCATTTACCGTTAAAGACTTTAGTCAAGTCTTTTGGCATAAGTGACTCGAATTATTTCGTAAATATTGATTAATTGATAATAATTAATCGAAAGCAAAACGACAATTTTGTCAACCAGAAACGTTTAGGTTTGTTACAAAATTTGGTTGCACAGTACACGTTCGTAAACAAGTAAATGCATTTTAGTTAGATAATGTTTTCGGACCAATAAATAGAGATTTGACTCAAGTCAAGCCATTGATGTACTTTTTTATAAAGGGACTCGTCAAGTCTTTGGAAAAAGTGATTTAATTCGTTTCGACTCTGGCTAACAGGAAGTTGCAGATGTGCTAAAGAATGGTCAAAATAAAACCCTGTCCAAGCTTCACAATGCATTGTTATTTAAAAGTAACCTTTTGTTGATGAAGTAGAAACTGGAACATAGGCCTACTGGCGGCAAGTCAAAGGAATAAATGAAAAACTGAACTGCGTGTAAAGTTTGGCGTTTTGCACAAGGTGTGCTTTCCGCAACATTAATATCATGCAACGAACCGAAATCCGAAGTATTTTTCTTTTAATTCGTGAAAACCCGGTTGGTCTACGAGTTTTCAAGTAATATGCACTGCAACACACTTATTCCTACAAACAACATGGAAGAAACAGGATTAAAACGTTCATGAGACACAGGTTGAGAACCGCTAACCTAAAGATAAGTCAGCAAATTGAAATGATTAATTATTATGGTTCCGTCGTAACAGTGTGTTTCGTGCGAAAATGGAATATGATATTCACCATAAGTCATCTTAATCTCTCTCATCAGCTGTGTCACTACAGTGAAAGAAAATGTTAAACAAGAATTTTATAAATTGCTTCTTTTACAAATTTGAGTTTCACCAAAAGTAACTTTCAGTGTCTTCTTTAAAAGTCCTCTTATTAAAAACCTGCGTCAATAAAAATCAAAAATACACTGATGTCATTGTCATAATACACTATTTCTGGATCTAACGACAAAAAGTCTAAGCAAGTCACGCGTTCTTAGGGAGAGTTTATTTTTTGGAAAACTACATTATTTAAAAGAAAAATGCTGATTTGGTCCTTTTCAAAAAAAACTTTGCTAACTAAAGCAAATTTTATGTTTTGAAAATTTAAGAACTACAACTCGATAACAAAATTTGTTAAGCAATAATAAATTTGCTTCAACCATGAAAAAACTATTCACTTGACTAGACAGTCTAATTTACAAATTTGGTAGTAAAGCAGCTTCTTATAAACAGTGAGTGAATTATACTAGTAACCAGCCTATACCAGAGGTGGGCAAACTGCTGCCCGCCGACATGTTTTTAGTGGCTCTTCTAGCTGAATAGCAACATCCATTATTGTTCATTATCCAAGCATTGTTTACCGTATTTTTATTGACACTACAGATTTTGCGGCTCGCTGGAGCTTGTAGTTTTCCGCAAGTGACTCCGTCATTGAACACGTTTGCCCACCCCTGTCCTATACAGTATAAATTGTTCGGATGTTTTATTTCGTTAGGCAGTGCACGCAGGCATTACGCCATCTTCAAATTGAGCCTACTCCACAATGAAGGTGGGCTTCATGAGACACAGTCATGGTTAATGATGTTTGCGATGTCCATATAACTGTAGACGTTGGCTATTTTCTTATCAGGTTATATTAATTGTTACTTAATGTTGGGCCTAGAATTATTCCCAATTTTGTTGAGATACCATAAAAATCTTATCGCGGAGAGGAACCTGAATTTGAAAAGTTATTTGTTCCATATTGTTTATTTTGTGCCCATTCAGAAAGAAACAAACAACTCTAAACAATAAAATGCGAAAAATCTTAGAATACAGTACTTGCAATTGTCTGCCACAGGGGCAATTTGCTTTCGAATTTCGTTTATCTGTATAGGAAATGGAGGAAAAGATTATCTCCCGCCGAAAGCTACGACAGGCGGCCCATATGAGCGTGAGGGCATGTGTGGATAGCTTTGTTTTTAAAAAGTGAACTACAAAAGCTTCAAAATACACCCGTTACTACATCGATAGACCTCATTTACTGGCATTAACACCTCCATCAATATGCTCCGTGCAGCCCACTCAAATTGAGAAGTCGCTGCAGCAGCGATTCATATATGAGCGCCAACACGTTTTCCGCCCGCGCGTATACGCCTAACGTCATAAATGACGTCACAAAAAAGTCGATCAGCTGGAGAGCTTGGCGCCGGCGGGTTGACATGATTCGCGCGCTGTAAAAGTGGAAGTGGCATAGACAATGTAGCAGCAGCAACTAAAACCACCTCGTTTTCCATATTCCATTGACTTCATTTCAGAAGCAACGTGCCATCCTTGGACAGATAGGTCAACTGACAGTACTGACTTGAACTCATATTAATTTCTTTCGGCTTTTCATTGAAAAAGAAGGCAGCACGCTTGACAGTGAAAATCTAAGGTAACTTGTCTTCAGGAAGTTGTGTGCATTTTGTTTACTTTCTTAACAGCAATAGATAAAGCTGTAATACTGGTGTCTTTGGTTTCTGTTTAACAGCAATATATTTGAATTAGTGTACGATCTGTGCAATTGATAACAAAGACAACTGTTTGTTAACTATAAACTATGATACTAAAACTGTAATGTTGTATTGCATTTCTTGGCTTGGTTTTTTTTTTGATTGCCAAATTCTGTTGCATAAGAAGTCTAGCTTTCTCAGCTAAATTCTGCTTTCAGTTAAGTAAAGTTGCATTTGTTCAAGCACTTACTGCAGCTATTAATGATGATGTATTTCTTTGTGAATGAACTTGTTGAAATGGTGTAGTACTAAATCTACAACCACCCCATACATGCCATCTAATATTTCTCAATAAATTTATGTTTAGTTCACAGCCCTTAAAAATATTTTTGCATGTACTTAGCTGATGAAGTTCTTGTTTATTATGTTCAAGGCTTGGCTTATACATGTGTAGCTCATAATATGGGTCATAGGTAAATAACTCCAATATTTATAAAGTATAGCAGATTTGTTTTATATTGCGATAATACTTAAAGCACATAGGCTATCTAAATGGTAGGAATTTATACAGAGACAAACTACATATTCGATTGGTAATTAATCAGTTGGAAGCAATTTCACTTTTTGACTGACAGTGTGATTCCGGCAGAACAGTAAGTTTCTTCCAGCAACTTTTTTGAAAATATATTCTAAGTTTTGTCATTCTTTCGCTCACTTGCTGGATTGTGCAGCATTATATAAAATAAAAATAAGATCTGGTCTTCACAGAACTTCTGAGCTTAGAGGCCAATATTGCTTTCATTTGAAAAACAGTTTCCAAACCCATTGTATTTCACTTAACTATTCCGAAGTTATGTTTTAAGAGCTATCAAGCACTCATGATTAACGATCTTTTGATGGTCAGCTGAATTTCAAATGTCTTACCCAATCCCTTTGTTGCTTTTTACTTCCAAGAACTATGTCAGTTGTTAGCAAACATGACATACACTTCACATCTTGACTCGACTTGTAAAAGGATCATAAAATATTATGACACCATTGTGGTTCATGGAATTATTTCTGTCAATATTGTCATACTGGACAAGTGTGACACTATTTGTGGTTTTCTCAACACCATCTCTTATTATATACAACTTTAGTTGCACTGCAGGTTGACTGATTGACTTAAAACGTCTGTTGTGTTTAGATCAATCAAACTTTGCAATCTGGTGTGGTGATCAAACAATGCCTAGAAACAGGTTCGTGTGTTTATTTCCTAATTATGATAAATATCAACTTTTTACTTGAGGCGAAATTGTGGTATGTATCATGCTATTAACTTTAGATTCCGATGTTATGCCAATTAATTTATAAGAGCAAGCCTTTTAAGGTCGCAGTTACATCCAGTCAGCATAGAAACTTTAGCTAGTGTTCATGTTTAGGGCATGCCTGGACGGCTGAATGGAATTACGTTCGGCGAATTTGTTCAAACAATCTCTATTTACGCAGGCGTACAAAATGATACGTTACGTTTTCTGCCATCTCAGTAAATACCAACAGCGTTACTGGTATTTTTTTAAAACCGTTATACCAACTTTTTCGAATCGTAAATGCTTCTTTCAGACTCCTTATAGTTGACCAGATGTGTTTTAATAAGGTTTGCAGGATGTAACTTTTGCATAGATAGAAGCTTGCACGTATTCAGGATACACTGCAGAATTGAAAAGACTAGGACGGGCTGGTTGCAGTTTCCGTTTACCACGAAGACAATTAAAATCGCCCCTTTGCCATCACTAATTCGCGCCTGTTAGGGCGAGAATCAGACTGTAACCTACCTGGTTTTAAAAGAAGCTGCAAGAGCAATTATTATCTACGCTTTGTCTTGCGCCCCATAGGCTGGCGTTTTATTGAGTACTTTTTGCAAGAAAAGCAAAAGCCTTGTCCCTAAGTGCTAGCAGAGAAGTGTTTGAAGTTTGATAGCAACACTGGCGGACCGCCCGAAGGTTTACGCAGAGACAGACTGTGTGTTTAGTGTATCGAGTTTAATACACTGGAATTTCACATGCGCTATACCGGACGCTTGAAAGGTTTCTATTTGTTCACTTAAAGTTAGCAAGGGCAGACGTGACACTCGCTTATTGTTGATAGATGATTTGTCCAACGTGCAAAAGCGCAGGAAAGTCTAATATGAAATATGAAACGCTTCTACTCGCTTTGTGCCAACGGAATAATTAATCGTTTGCTGCTCGTTTCACGATCAAACTCAATTATTAGTAAAAAATCAGCTGTATATAACTGCTGTATGCCTGTATCTTTACTGTATAAATAACGCCGGAACGTTTTTCGAAGTTTCGCAGTTTCGTAATGTTACTGTTGAGCACGAAGTTATGGCAGTTAATTTATTTGGAATTTTTTGTCGATTATGTGACCTTTAAAGCTAAATTTGCAACGCACAGCGCATCAATAGAGTTTAAAAAGAACCGTGTTGTCGAATGACTTAATAACGCAATTTAAATTTCCTGCCTTCCACAAAGAATTGCGTTGTCGGTTTTTTATGAATGACCTTTGCGGTGGCCGTTTTGTGGTGCTAAAGAGCCCGCCTGAAAAATCGGCTGTGACACTTTTTAAAAACAGACAGCCCAGACGGAACTCAGTTACGGCGTAAGTTTTCTAATAAAAGATAAGGAAAACGCCAACAGAGTTTAGAAAATCACTTGGCCCAGTTCAGTCTTGACTAAGTCATAAACCATGTTATACAACTGGCGCCATTCTTATTTTCAAAGTTCACAAGATCAGAATTGACTTTGGTTTAACACGAATGTAAGAGCAGTCGTCAAATGTCTTGCGGTGCGCGCTAATATCGAAAACAATGACGGAACATAAGCCCGTAAATATTAACTGGTGAATGTTATTTTTGTACTGTTGGAAGTCTGTTCCATAGTAACACGCGCTGTCTATGAATAATTTACCGTTACGTCATGAAATATGCATTACGGCAGGTGCGCAGTTCTCGAAGCTGATTGGCCGGCGGCAAAATGGGAAGTAAGGTTGGCACGCATAGCACACATTTAAGTTACGTCATCGTAAATAAACAACTGTTAAAAGTGTTTGATGGCGAATAAATGTAACAGAAATGGCCCGTGGTATTATAACCGTTTCCATATGTTTAAAATCATTTGATTTCTGTAGCAGACCGTGACATCTTTCAGAAGCTTGCCATGTGCTTGTTATATACGTAATAAACCAGCCAGTTGTATGTATATTGGATGCCAACAACCTAGTTTAAACTATAGGTTTATGCTTCGTATAGCATTTCGTCTTAAATCATTTTAACGCTTTTAAAATTTCGCCCGGCAATACATCGATGACCAAGTTGTTTATTCGCCGTTGTTTAGATTTACGAAAAACAACGTCATAGGATCTGTGCAATAATTTTGGGTCGTGGGAATAGCTACTACTGAAAACCGAAATTGAATTGGTCGGTTGTCTGTCTATTACACTAAACTACTCGATTCTTGGCTTGCAAGTCGATTCCCTAATCCCGCTTTTAATCGTCCGGTGGTAGCAAGCGCTGATTACACTGGTACTAGACGTCCCATTTCTTTTGTTTTTATTTTACAACGACATTGCCTTTTTCTTGCCAGGAAAGGTCTTTATTTTGTGATCGACTTAAACGACATGCAGTCAATTAGACGCTTGCAAGCGTTGCATGGTGTCATCGCAGTCCTGTTTGACCGTTAGAATGATGCGACGACCGAACTGGTGAGAACGTTTTTCTCAATGTTGTCCAACGACGTACGTGCAGCTTTCATACTGTGTGAAGCCTCTCTGTTGTGAACAAGCTGTAGAGATCTAAGTGCAGAAGTGGACGTTTAGTAGTCACTTCGAGTAGTCCAGGGTTTAACCAGCGTTAATAACTTTCTGCTTCTACTGCAAAAAGTGGCGTTGTCTTTCTAAAGTTCGACTGGTTTGTGTCGCTTTAGGTTTTGTCCTACATTCTTAAGCAGATGCGTTTAATATGTTGCGCTGTAAACGTGGAAAATATACCGTCAGTGCAGGCACGTTTCTGAGGTAAGGAAAAAATTTAGGCGGAATATGTATCGTTATTTAAACGCTCAGCTATTTGGGCAATCATTGTCCCTTTGTCTATAAAAACTCTGCGTAGTGCAGTATTTCCTGCATTAGGTAAAATTCACATTGTAAAAACTGCCATGCATTATTATGTTTCTTTTATTTATTTTTATTTTTTATTATTTGTTTTTTCTTTCAGCCATTCGGAACGAGCGTACCAGATTCTTCAGAAAAGCAAACAGCAGCTTTGTAAGACAAAAGTGAACTCGAAACCGTCGACTTCTACCTCAAAAAAATCCTCCACCGCCCTCCCACTAAAGAAGAGATTACGCGAAGAAAGCACTGACGACTTGGTCTTACGCGAAAATCGCAACATATCCAAGGTGGTAAATATATACCTCGCATGGCCTTCTATTACGTCATTACTAAGAGTTATATAAATATTTTGCGTGGGAGTGGTATTTTAAGTGACCCAACCGCTAAAAATTTAGAATTCTTGCCCCCTAGTAAGTTTAGTGTTTCACAAATTGAACAATTTATTGCCCCTTCCGTTCATGTTTGCAATAAGTTAAACATATCTCTCGTATCGGCGCTTTAGATTAAACAGGTGTACTTACTGTGTTTATAATTTGGATTTATTTGACATAATGGGCTAAAATTAAACCTTTTTTACAGATTAAGGAAAAACAGCGCACCAAGCGGAGAAAGACAATGGAATCAAAGGTCGAATCACGGCGGCAACAGTTCTACAAAGAGGTTAGTTCATTGTAATGCTGTAATGAAATCTTTTTTGTAATAACGCTTTCAAAGAAACAATTTTACGCAAAATGACGGTTTAAAAGGCCTCTTTGCATGCACAGCAAGCCGCTGTTGCCGCATGTTTTTTCTGCCAACAAAGCGCAATCCAAATTTCTCAAACAATGGCGTCGATTTACTAGCCCTTAAGTATACATCGATTGGCCTATTCATCACCATTGTGGGACGTTGCAAGCCATGTCCATTGTGTTGTGATTACGTCTGTTAGAAAATAACGGCCGAAGCGTTTGAACCAAAACTCTTCTTTCTCCGTGCCCGGACTTGTAACGCGCCAAGCAGAACTTATCCCAACTCACAGTTGCGCCAAAATATATTGAATTAGACACGTTTTAGTATTTGCTAACGTAAGCGAACCATTTCGCTTGTCAGCTATCAAAGTTTAACGTGTATTTAAAAATGTTAAATGTTAGTTGGCTATTCTGTAACGTCTGGTTACGGCACTAATTAACGGCGACTAAATGAGGGCTTCCAGTTTTAGTACGTTTATGCCTTTGAGTTTAGTGCTTGAGTAAAGGCTTAATTATTCATTTTGGTAGAATTAATAGATGGTAGTTTCCAGATCAGTCGAGCTAGGATTTATCATCAACGTTTTTAACAATAACCAATTTATGTAAATATGCTTCTTTCGTACGTGGTGTGTAAAGGACAATGATTTTAACCGTTTAATCAAGGTATAAGGCAAGTATGTGATAACTGATAAGAGTTGCAAAAGTTTGAACCACGCTGCCATTTGATAAAATCCGTTGATGGCTTTGTGCTTCGATATATATATATATAACATGTGCAGTTCAAATTTTTATCTAACCCCTACCTTCAGGTATTACCACTGTGAAAAAAGTAATTAAAGTGTTCTGTAAAAACAAAGATGCTTTTGACTTGTGAAAGTTTTCTCAGGAAGTTACAAAGCCAGAAGAGGAATACTTAATCTTAAGGGATACTCAGACTGAGTGTTGTGAGCTCAAAACATTATTTTCATGCTCAGACGGACTGGCGTCCCATCGATGACCAAATGTTTCCCACCCCGCTCAAAGACGGACCGGATGCAGAAAATGATGACATCATACCCCTTGCTGCGTCATCACTGCAAACGTCACGGCCAAGAGGGAAGCGTCCGGGTGTTTTGCAAGAGATCAATGCCGATCACTCTCCATCGTCCCATTATCAGTTCCGGAACATTTTTACTCCCATAGTCCAATGCCGAGCGTCTCCTCTGCCTACTCTTAGGTAAGCGAAGCCTATTTTTTACATCATTGAAATTAATTTAAAGTCTGTCGGTCTTGCCGTGTTGGCTTTTGTCAAGGTATAACTGGAAAGTGAAGCAGGGCACAGTTTTTGGAGGTCACGGTGTTCGCATTAGTCATCTTCCCGTGTCGTTTGTTTATGATTGATTAATTAAATTATGTCGTACCTGGGCTTCGCTTCCAACGAAGACCTATTTCACAAAGGTTTGACCAAACACAGCGGGTAATAAATTAAAAATTTATCTGGAACGCGGACAGATGAAAGCTTATTATCGAAATCCGAAAATATCCCCCATTATTTTCCGACCCATTTCTTTAGTTTTATAATCCGGGTAACCGTAAATTGGCTGTTGTGATTGCAGATTTAAATCATTTTTCCTAATTAATCAACGGGTAGCCTCTTATTTTTAGGACAAAAACGGCTTTTAATTGTCTTTCCTACTGTCATAATTGACTTTTTATTCAACATTAAGTAACCCACAGTTGTTCTTCGAGAGATAGTAAATTGCCGGTCATAAATTTCCTTTTGTCTTCGATTTATCAAGTCAACGACTTAACCGTCTCGTCAATAAATTACATCACTTCTCGTGTTTTCACGAGAAACAGTTTGCTCTAGGATTTAAAACGCAACTGTCGTTTACATGATTACGTAATGTTGACGTAATCATGAGCAAGTCCAAACATGACACGTAACGTCCGCTGTAAGTTAGAAACGTCAGGAACCTGACCCTGTGGTTATGACCTCGGTCGAAATGTGTCATGAAACGAGATTTTGCATTGACAACTATATATAAAATACCTGTCGTTGAACAACTATCTGCAATATTAATGAGAATACCGTTTAATCCGTTAAATGCTTCTCATTGTAACCTGACGGTTGGCGAGCTTCTGGCGTGTACGAGCATGCACGGGCCTGATCCTCCCATAACAAATCCTACACCACTACGGATGACAAAACACTTTGTGTGACGTAACCATCTGCCTGACTCGATGGCTGGTCGTCGTCACGTGTCTTTGTTGACAATCATGTGCGGCAGTAGCTATTGCCAAACTGCCATTCCTCACTGACAGATCGCTTAATAACAAAAGCAATATCTGTTGGTTGCGCAGGCCTAGTTAATAACCAGAGTTCATTGATTGGTCCATACAAGTATGTTCGCTTAATCACCGCATCTCTTTGATCAGAAACGCGCTCATTTTGCATTTCCCGATTTCCCAGCCCCTTCTTGGTAAAACGGTGACGAGGCAATCGATCTTGTCATTGTCACAGCACAATAGAGTTAGCAAATGACGGAAGAATCGTTCGTCCCGTAGGTTTCGCTTTGACGCCTCGATCGTTACGCATCGATTAATCGTTGCGTAACGATCGTTCCTTAGTTTCTCATCCCAATTTTTCATTGTCTTGCCGGCTTTGTTAATTAGATCATGATGCGTTTTTAACACAACACCATTCTACTAAATGGCAGGAAATTGCCGAGACGAGTTGCGCGGATTTTTGGAACGTGGGAATAATCTTGACATGCCAACACACGTTCCTAAGCCCGCAACGACAACGTAACGTATTTGTGTCAACAAATAATGGGAGAACCACCGCCTAAGTTTAGGAGCTTTTTGTTCTTGTTTTTGACTTCGCTCGGACTTGCCCGCTGTTTGACGTGATGGGGCTTGTCTCGGTCACGTGACGCGGCGTGTTTTGTTGTCAGAAGAAATTTCGGTTTAAATGTCCACAGAAGACATCTTTGCGTAAATAGTGAAAGGCATTTAAACGATCCCCTGATCTGATTTGAAATAACTATTAATATCTTATCATTAATATCTTCGACTAGAACGATCGCAATTTATCTGCGTCTGTTATTCTTGCCAGCATTAAGCCAGGTTTTGTAAAGTGAAAACCTAATATCATCACTTGACTCAATAGCCACAGGGTGTGTCGTGTTTTGCACAATTCTAACTTGTCTTTTCATCTTTGTTTTTGTGTTTTCCTTTCAACAATTGCTCATCCGAGGTGGTATTGACGGCCTCGGGTTGCAAAAAGTTGCAGAGTTATGATTACTTTGATGACCATCCCTCGTTTAGTCCGTTTGCTTGTACAACACGACATCTTATCCGCTAATTATAATTTTCAGTATTTTGGCGGCGTGGTGATCGCGCTTTAAACAGGTTAGACATCATTCTTAAGATTCAATGTGTCTTTATTGTGTATTTAAACTCCGTTTAAATCCCACCATTTAATCAGACGCTTGTAACATTTTGTGTATTAAGCCGTGGGAGTTTCAACCGGCTTCCCCAGGCCCTATTGTCTGCCTGCAGCGAGCTGGCACCTGTGTCATGCCGCACATACCTTTTACCGTTCCCTGGTTTCACGTACCCAGGTGTACGGGGTTGGGTTACTTTAGAAAATCTAAATCGGATGTAATTAGTAAATGTCTCATTGTTAAGACTCCTTCTTTGGTTACATTGTGTATTGGTAGGCATGCTATCGAACAAACTCACGTATGGCGGTTCCGTCCGAAAATGTTTTAATATTTTAATTTGTATCTTTAGAACAGCCTCACGTGTTTGGACGGAAAACGCATTTTCATTTTCAACAAATCTTAAGTTCGTACACGTATACGGTGCATTTTTTTTGCGTAAGGGCGAGTATACGCGTTTATGTTATTTTAAGCAAGTTACCGGCTGTACTCGTCAAAAGTAAACCAAAGGATGTGTTTTGTTTCGTGACAAAGGAGGGCCGGGCCGGAGCCGTAAGCTATGTTTCAGCTTTTGTTTAATTTCGCCGACTTGGCTGTTGGGTCTTCTTTGTTCGCCACTTCCCTTTATTTGCCTAAGTTACGGCTCAATAACATAACGTTAGGGCTTGGACAAAATAGTTGTCCGTAGGGAAAGCATCTCGTTTTGTAGAACGTGAGAGAGAGAGAGAGAGAGAGGGTAGTTAAGCCCTCCTGCAGGAAACAGTTAACTAGATCAGTCGGTTTCATGAGAGAAAAAAGAAAGGCGGTCTTGCTTCAACAGGCTGGCTTCATACCAACGTAGCCACATCGGAATGTCGAGTCCCGGGGAGCTAGGTCTGTGGTTTCCACCACGTTTTGTAGGTATTCGAGAGACTGTGAGACGTTAATTAGCTGTGGAGTGGCAGTGTTTTTAAATAGGTTTTCTAAGAGTACCGAGTCAATGTGGTCATCGAAAATGCAGTGTTTTTGTGATTTTCTTTAAAAAGCAGTAAAATAACAACAAGAAGTAGGGAACACAAAAAGCCGTGGTCAACAAAGCAAAGAAACTGCAGAGTCAGGCACATTTATTTGTAGTCGTATTTCTTAGAGCAAAGAAACTTTTTGACGTCTTTCTGTTGTGTTTACCTGTGACATATTTTTAAGGGATTAGGACAACCAATAATTGCGAGCATAAATTTTTGTGCTGTGTCAAAGTTTGTAAGATAAATCGTTCTTTGACAAGATTGCGAGCAAAAGTTAGCAACCATGGTTATGCACACATTGCGAATTCGTACAACATTTCAGGACAAATATTTAAACTTGAAAAGGTAAGGAACGTTAGAGCCATGTACATTTTGTGGCATTTATTGGATTTCGTTATGAGATGCTATGGTTTTAGTTGTTGTGGTCGCCGTTGTTTTGGCCAGTCGGACAACTTCGTTATTATATTTTGTCTTGTTTATGTCTTCATCTTGTTATATGACTATTATTAACATCAAGTTTAACTTTCATATTAACCATAACCACAACGTGTTGTTGTTCTTGTGCCCGATCTAAGAGCCCACGTTCTAATCATCTTGTTTGTTTCAGCTGGGCCGACTCTGACGAATTATGGCGCTCGATGGTCGACAAAGAATCGCTTTATTACCGAAGCAGCGCTTACTTGTCGAGACACGAAGACCTGCAACCTCGAATGCGCTCCATCCTGCTAGACTGGTTAATGGAGGTAGCAACTCCACTTCTAAATTCTAAGGGCAAAGCCAGATAATGGAAAGTATCTTGTCTAACGCTGGTGTGTCTCTTTACAGGTATCAGAGGTGTATACCTTACACCGGGAGACGTTTTATTTAGCGATCGACTACATTGATCGATATCTTTCCAACACAACCAACATTCACAAAACGAGGTTACAGCTTGTCGGTGTCACCGCCTTATTTATCGCCGCGAAATTAGAAGTAAGTTTGTCATTTTTTTGAATAAAATTTATTTGAAGAATCTATATTCACGCAGGTAACCAGTATTTAGGAGAAAGGATTTCTAAATATTGGTCTTTGCTAAGCTTTTGTGTCTCTACAGGAAATCTATCCCCCGAAGTTAACAGACTTTGCCTACGTCACCGATGGAGCTTGCACGGAGGAAGAAATCATATCCCAGGAATTGTTAATCCTGAGCACACTCAAGTGGTCGCTTTCCCCAGTCACAGTGGTGTCCTGGCTAAACGTTTATCTTCAGACAGCTCACGCCGCTTTCGCAGCCAACCCCCCGTCATCCGCCTTTTTCCTTCCTCAATATCCGCAAGAAACATTTGTCCACATATCACAGGTGGGAATAAATTTGCAGTCAGTTCTTGTGTGAAAGTTAACGGTCCTAAAATTTGATAAAACAACGTCTCAGATGCATCTAGTGCTTAAAATGTCACCATCGTCCTGGTCCGGTTCTGTTCGTAAATTTTGCTATATTTTTTCTATTATGTCGTCTTCCTAATCTCGAATATGTGAATATTGCGACTGTGAGTTGCCGCCGATTTATTGACCCACTTTGCTTGTGTTTTACATTCATGCAGTTATTAGCAATTAGCAAACAAAATAACTAATATCGGGACTTTCCGCGTACAGCTACCTCACAGCTTTACTTGCTGGATATTTAACGTGCGGTTTCAGAAACTGCGTCAAGTGTCGGGTAATCTTAACGGTTCTTATCTCCATTCTAGTTGATCGACCTCTGTACATTGGACATCGAGAGTCTTCAGTTTCCATCCGGTGTCTTGGCTGCGTCCGCCTTGTACCATTTTTCATCGCGGGAGCTCGCCACCCAAGTTTCAGGCTTTCAGTTCAAAGACATCGCCGCTGTAAGTAATTCTATAAGCACTGGGATAATTCTAGTATAAGTACTAGGAGTGTTATCATCAATGTCTAATCTATTTACGGCATTTTACCTAATTTTGACTTTATTGCTTTAAACTTCGGTTTTCCGGTGTTTGTCGGTTTATTTATATCGTTTATTTTTAAGGCATTAGGTGCGCTATATAGTTGGTTCTGTTAATATTGCCTGATTTTTGCGTGTTTTTAATTGAACTGTTTATGCGTTTAGTGTGTCCACTGGATGGCGCCGTTTGCGATAACAGTCCGAGACAGCGGTCTTCAACCTATGAAACAATTCCGCAGGGTGGCAGCAAGTGACGCACACAATATTCAAACTCACGCGAATAACATTGACACCTTGGTAAGTTAGCGGTAAACAATTCGGCTGATTTTGAACTGCTTTTACTAAGTGTATGTTTTGCTTGTATGGTTCATCGTGGTTAAAGTTGGAATTGAATTTGTAGGATATTGCCATGGAAAATCGCAGCCGTGTCCAGACACAGTTGGCTACCTGCCAATCCCCGACTGAAGTGGGAGGTTTCATGACACCTCCTAAGAGCGGTCAGAAACAGTCCATGGCCACGACGCCGCTACCGGGACTCTGCAGCACTTAAAGACAATGGAATGCGCACAAGCATGGTCGTATTTGTAAACGGCAAATAGCACCACGCGTGAGCAGTTTGTTTTTCTCCTTTTCGTCACTCGGTGCCGCTGCTGAGAGAAGGCACATCTACGAAGACGGCGGATCGAAAACACTTAGGCGTGTCTTAAAGTTTTTAGATACGGCGTTACACGTTGCAATATAGGACAATTACTCTCTGTGACGCAATAATCCTACGATTATCTCCACTGTGATGTCATACACCGTGCTTGTTAGACAACATAATAATTAGCGCCGTGCACGATATTTTTCCAGTTTTTGTGTCCGTTTTGCCCATTTTATTCTATTACCTTTGCTATCTAGGGCTGGTGCCTTCATCTTTTTGGTGCATGGGTGAAATATTTTAAAATCAAATCGAAAATGTTTTGTTATAAGTTTTTGGTGAGAAATTTTCTCGCAAGGTGCCAAACTCCGTTATAATCTAGAGCTTTAGTGCCTGTATGTCAGCCTTCACAGAAATATTTTTGTCCGTTTTATGCTGTTTTCTATCACATCAATCATCGCAACGGATTGAAAGAGTTTTTGCTGCTACGTTTCTTTTTACGTTTCACAACAATCTTATAAATGTCTATCTTGCTGCTTTTGTTTTCCATTCTTCTTTGAACGTGTTTTAACTCTTTCACAATCTATATGTTGACGTGTTTGTGCAGCAAAAGTTTTAACAACTGTTGCTGTCACTGGTTATTGTGCTAAACATGATATAGTGATGTTGATAAATTTATAACTTCACATCAGTCCTAAGCAAGCGCTATGCAATTGAATTTTAGGTAAAACGCTTGCTTAATATCTCAAAAGATGGTTTTTAATTTCGAAATAACAGTTTTTTAACTTATTAGAGCTATCAAGTTTTGCACGCGTTTTCAAAGCAACCGATTTTAGCTATTGTGTAGTGTCGACATTAACACTATAAACTTTTTTTATTTTTAAATTTTTGCATTATCCATTAGTTGACGTTCTTACATAGTTGTAAGTTGCAGTTCTTGTTGGTTGAAACCGCTCGTTCGTAGCTTTCGTTACCGCTACAATTTTTTCTTGTTTTTTGTCGCTGACTTCTGGTCTCGTGATTTTTTATTATGAACTGTGCCATGTGCCAGACAGTAAATTAAACACGTTGAAATGAACTTATTTGTATTTGTATTTACTTTCCTGTCAACCTTTACGCATAAAATAATACAGACGTTAAATCAAGCCGCCAAAAGAGCTCTTTTTAAGACGCAATATATCAGATTATTGCAAGGATAAATTTTCGCTGCACATTCCAAGAATGCACCTATTTTTAATAACGTGGTTCTCGTTACTGAGATATTGTGCGAGATGCAATTTCGTGCCTTGGAACTAAAAGATAAATGCTGCCACTATTTTAGCGGAAAGAGTTGTGCGTTTGAAGCTAGATTTCACAGATTCCTTTTTAATCGAACTTAAATGTTATAACATCGTAACGTAAACCTAACCTAAATTTACCTTCTAACTGCAATAAAATCTTAAAAAAGACTTTGCATACCCATTCTCCTTGCCTAACCGCCTATTAATAACTGGCTGCGTGACCTGCATACGGTGAAATAGTCACTTCGAAAGATAAAACCATTTGTTAATGTGATTTTACCTGTAATGCGCAATCTGTGCTTTAAGTGAGCAGAAAATGTCAAAACAAGTTAATCTCAACCCAAAGAATGGTTGTTCACTTGTTAGCAAGTATTCCAGACAAAAAAGTTTTATTATTATGTAATCATTAATAAGTTATCGCTGTAAATACGTTGCAAAATTGCCGCCAAACTGACGAACGGGTTGATGATTAATACGTCACAATCTGATAACATATCCACACGCTAGACGGTTGGCTTATGAATAAAAAAATGACTGTATAATGAATACCAACAGCCAACAAGGAGTTTAGGGAACTGAAGTTTAGCTCATCTTCATCTTTACTGATCATTGCAAATCAGTCTTGGTCTTGGTAGAGCACTTCATTAAAGTTTTAGATAAAAATATTAAATGCTTCAGCTGCATGTTTGCGTCGGTATTTCTTTTGGTGCTTTGCTTCTTTTGTCCTTATATTTAACGCTTTTTTCTCAACGATTCATGAATAAGATAATGCTGTATTTGTTTATTCATACCAGCTTTGCTGAACAGATGCGGGAAATCGTAAGTGGTATATGAAATAAAATTTCTAACCTATTAGCAAACTTTAGTCTTGATTCAAAACGAACCTGTCTGAAAATACAATAAACCCATTTTTTAAATCCGCTACTAAACACTGCTACGGAATATCCTCACTTTACATGTCAATTTCGAATACGGTCAGTGAGTAAAACAGGAGTTTAAAGTATAGGTATGTAGCCTATGTATCGGCTAAAAGCGATCATGTAAAATCATGTGAAATCTAAAAATGGTGTACTCCAGACAGGAATTAACGTGTTTGGCAAGTATCTAAAACTATAGCGTATAGAAGCGTGAAAAGAGGAATCGAAAAACAGTACTGATGATGTCATTCTTTGAAATAAGATGTCACGGTTTTGAATTTGACGCATCCTTTTCATATTACCAAAAGCCTGTATGTGCTCAGCCAACCGGCGTAACGAGTGTTTTGGGTTTCGATAAACCACGGTTGAGGGTTTCTGTGCTTACCGTTTGAAAAAGCGCTAAAATCCACAGACACCGGTTATTACGCCACTCATTGCATACATTTTTATCTTTTATCCAACCTTGTAATTTTTATTCTTCTCAACATTCGCAGTCTTTGACTGTGACGCCAACTTCTTGAGTTCTTATGTTTCCATTCAGGCTAACAGTACCTTTGAATTTGGGCCAGCTGGTTGATTTTTTAACCTGCCCGTCACCAGCCAGAGCGGTCAAAGCTTTTGAATTGGATAATCTGTCGTCAGTAAGATTTTTCTGATTGCTCTAATAAACAAATCATCGAATTCACAACTTTGTCGCTACGCAAATGTCCGATTAATCATGATCAGTTGAGCATCGATTAAATGTCAAACGAACTATGGGTATGTTTATCATACTTTTTCTAAGTTATCACTTATCACCATGCAAATCACCTTTTCTATGATGCCTTGTACAAGGGTTTGGAAAGCGGTTTCGACATTTGTTGCCTCCTTTGCGCTGACTTCAAAGAACGGCACCTTTAAATTTTTGGCAAACTAAAACAAAAAAGTTTTTTTTTTAAATTAAGTCAAATTTAATGAGAAAAGTAAAATACTCCTTTTGAAAGTCTATAGTAGGCCTATACTGACATTTCTTCCGATTTTGGCAGGGACCGCTTCGTTTAAATCAAGTTTATTTGCCACGAGGACGACAGCCACACCATTAGGGTCGCTGTGGCAATCCTGAAATTATATTTTATTCTATAAACTCCATCGCACACTGAAAAAGAGAAACCAAAACAATGGTCTGGTATATAGGGTCAAGTATAGACTATGAGATGTGTGATGGTGTGATTGTCATCATTTCTGAGTAAAGAAGCTCAAGGCTGGAAAGCATAAACATTACCTTAAAAGCACTTATCCAACCCTCCAAGCTTTCAAAGCTCTGTGGGTCATCAACAGCATAAACCATAATTACACCATCAGCATCCCGCATATACAATGGCGCCAATGAACGAAATTTTTCGCTGCCGGCAGTGTCCCTGCAACAGATAATGTCGAATTATTGATACACGATACTGAAGGCTTGACTAGAAGAACAAATTATGGCATGATAACTTAATACTTTACTCCACTTCCTTAATTCTACAATTAGACCTTCCTCACCAAATTTCCAGCTTTGTGTAGTGCACGCCGTTTACCTTGGCCGATGCAACTCCAAACTCTAAACCTTTTTATGAAGAATAGTTTGTGGTTGAATCAGTGTTTTGTTTATCTTGTTACGTTGATTAATAACATCTTTTCTTAACAACTGCATAATGTTGTTAAAAATTCTAGTGGTTGAAGTCAACATCTTTAGACTCACAAATGTATTAACGTATTGAATATTGAATGTAGGTGTGTAGGTTTAGTCTGTAACAACTGCACAAATGATTTTATCACAAGCACAAAGATTTATCGCACTTACCAACTGTAGCTTGCGTTTGATCAAAATTGTTGTAAATTATTCGCTTTAAAAGCGCAGTTTTCCCTGCGCCTGAATCTCCTAGCACGATGATCTTTTTCCGCTCCGAAGCAACATCTGCAAGCGCCATCGCGTTTAGCTTCAAAACAATCGTTTCCCTGACGCTTTCTCTCAGCAAATGAGATTAAACGTGAATTACTGGCTGAGTAAATGATACGATTTCAAAAAAAGTCCCGAAACGGGATTTACGTTTAGGTATAAGGTTGAACGCAATATTGTCACGCCTGATTGCGCTTAATGGGGAACACGATGTATAGAAACTGTCTATTTGTGGAAACCTACTGAATATTCTCTGACATTGCTACCGTAAGCAAAAAGTACTGCAACAGCTAATCTAGCGATATGAAACGTCTCACGGGACGAAATAAAGCGGGGATTCACCAATGGTAAATGTTTGTTTCTGCCCAGGACTTTAGGCATAAATAGTAAATAATGATATTTGTTAATAGAGTTAAACTGATTTGTTTAATTGGGACATAAACGTTTGTCCTCAGAGCAAGTAATCAAGGGAATTTTGTAATACAGGCGAAACAGCCGTTTGTCGTCAAAAAGTATCACGTGACCGACATCTTAATTCAAGCGTTTTTAGTATGCAAAAGGTTTATTGAACAACTTCAATTTCCTTAAAAGTCGCTGAAGGTTTAGTGACCGACCTTTTTGATATCATTCGTTACATTGGTTGACACTTGAGAGTAGAGATTTTTTCAAAATGAATCCAAGGGTCGCTATACATTATACCTTTTATACCAGCTTCCCGAAGATATATCAATAACGTACTGTATAATGGTTCCACGACATATGGCCGCGGGAAAATGACCGCGAACAAACTCACCGGGGTCAACTGAACGTGACGTAAATTGACCGCGAACAAACTGACTGTGATGTAAATTGACCGCGAACAAACTAACCGGGAACAGACTTACCGGAATGAAAATTGACCGGGAGGTAAATTGACCGTGGGAGTCCTGACGTACAGCTTCAATCTGACAATTTACTTAACTAAAGTGTCCATTGTTATTGCAATGAGTCCATTGTTACTACATGAGATAGGCTACAACGCATTGTTTCATAATCTCATCAAACAACTCGTCTAGACCGGGAAAATGCATGTAACAATAGGAAATCTATGAATAAAGGTGAACAACCCGTAGGGTCACCCTACACCCTACAAGGGGCCAAAAAACTCTACGAGTGGCAACCTTGACTGCAATACACATACTAAATTGGATAGTGACTAGATAGCGACTAGATAGTGAATTAGAATTTTGACCTTTTGACGGCCAATTTGTCGCCGGTTAATTTGATCGCCGGCCAATTTATCGACGGTTAATTTCATCGCCGGCCAGTTTACGTCACGGTTAATTTGATCGCCGGCCAATTTGTTGCCGGTCAGTTGTCCACAACCAGTTGTCGCCGGCGAGTTTGTTCACGGCCATATGTCGTGATCCCCTGTATAATAGCAAAAAGGTAACCAAATATAAATAGCTTTCAAAATACGCCAACAAATCTTTATGACGTTATAATAGGACATATTCCGCGATTGTCTCTTTTCGCCAACATTTTCGAAGGAAGCTTCCAGAGCCTAAAATACCGCGAGGTGTGATTTTCAACCTGGGGGTCATTAGTCTTTTTTCTAGGGGTCGTGAGAGCTTTCGATGTACCATAGAAACTATTTCGGTAAAATTTATTTATAAATATTTTATATTTCATGAGAAAACCATTTATAATTATAAATGGTTTGTGTAAATGTAACCAAGATTTTCCTTGGCCAGGAAACCTCCCGCTTTTACGGCTAGTCGATTAACCGGTTTCTGCTCTCCTATCTTTTATGAGCATTCCTTTAATAAAAACAAATGTCTTTCTTGTATTAAAACCAAATATAAACTCAATCAACTCTTCTCCAACAAACCACAGCGTAATCAATTTATTATCATTAGGGTGTGAGATTGGAAATTGCGGGCAGCATAACATACCTCGGGGGGAGTTGTGGGTAAAGGGGTAAACCGTGTACGTGTGTAGAAAACTTACTAACAATAAAAGGAGTCTCAAGTGACATATCGATAAATTACTAATACTATACAAAAACGCAGTCACACATTATGGCCACAACAATACGGGTGAAATACATCTTAATATAAATCTAAAAACACATCGTGGAATATACATCTAACTATACAACTAAAAACGTATCAATGTGCAGTGCTACATTAATACGCCTGTCAGCATGGATAATATACAAACAATTACCAAACGTGAAATTTGGTGACATAAATGGTATAAATGGTTGGTCCTGTTACAAGAGGAAACATCATAGCTTACTTTTTCAATGTGATTATGACCGTTAGAACTGTTTTATGCAGGAATCCTGTTCTTGATATTCCTGAGGTTAGGGTTATATTAGGCTCTAAATATACAGTGCAGGCTAAATTTTCACAAAGAGAGGTTAAACGTCACTATGGCAAAAAAGCGAAGTTATTCAGAATCATTTCTCAAATATGAATTTGTCAGTATCATCTCTGATGGCTCTGAAAAGGCTCAGTGTGTGCTGTGCATGAAAGTTTTTTCAGCTGAACCCATGAAACCATCAAAACTGGGCATTTAGAAACGAAACACACTGACTGCAAAGACAAAGACTTAGCCTATCATTTTTTAGCGAAAGACAAATTGTGTGAAGCGATATAGTATGGATACCTCCGGAGTTTTTAAGCAACGAAGTCGAGCTGCTGTTGAAGCAATGTTTCAAGCATCATTGCGAATTGCTAAAGCTAAGAAACCACATACAATTGCTGAAGAGTTGATGCTGCCATGTGCGAAAGACATTAATCGCATATTAATTGGAAAGGAAGCAGAGAGTAAGTTGAACATACTATCACTCTCGGATAATACAGTGCAACGTAAGATTTCACAAATGTTTGAGGACATCAAGAATCAAGTCATTCATCAAATAATCTCAGCTGGCTCGTTTGTTCTACAGCTGGACGAATCCACCGATGTTTCATCCTGTGCACAACTTATTGCATTCGTAAGTTACATTCACAATGGCGCATAAAAATTAGTTTCTCTACGTTTTAAATTTACGATCGATTTTTCAGACTATGGATAGTTTTTTTAGGGAAATTAATATTACAGTAAATGGGAACTGTTGTTCGGACTTTGTAAAGATGGTGGTCCGGAAATATTAGCCATAGCTCAGGGTTTCATGCACATGTTTAGAAAGTATCTACAGACTGTACGTTCATGCATTGTATGATACAGCGTGAGGCCCTGGCTTCAAAGACATTGGGACCAGAGTTGACGAAGGTGCTTAAACAAGTAATACAACTAATTAACTCAGTGGAATCCAGTGCACTCAAAACTCCCTTGTACCGATGCGTTTGTGAGCAGATAGATCACTATAATCTCCTCCACCACACGGAGGTGTGGTAACGGTGGTAACAAAGGCAACGTGTTTAAGCACTTCTTTGTTTTGTGGTTCGAGTTGATATATATATTTTTACGCAGCAAAAGAAAAAAGAGCTGGTCAAATTTTTGCAAAAAGATGTGGTATCACTGGCCTACCTTGTTGACATTTTTGGCAGACTAAACGAGTTAAACCTTTCCTTGCAAGGACAAGACAAAACAATCATCAATTTTATCGACGCACTGCCAGCATTTCAGGCGAAACTTAAACTCTGGGAAAGAAAGATGACACTGGGCCGAACTGGAATTTCCACTCTGAATGAATTCCTTGAAGACAACGAGGATATGCGTCTTAATGACGATGTCAAATCGAAAATAATCAACAACCTTCAATATCTTCGCTGCGAGTTTGCTAAATATTTCCCCCGACACAACAAGAGATTATTTGGCATTTGTTAGAAATCCGTACCTGGTCTCAGACACAGACCTTGTTAACATGTTCAATGGAGATGATTCTTCCCAAGAGGAGTTTATAGCCCTAAAAAGTGACTCAACTGCGAAGGATGCCTTCAAAGAGAAGACTTTGCCTGCATATTGGTCAGCCATGTTATCTTCATATCCCAGAGTTGCAAGCACAGCCATTCGACTTTTGATGGATTTTCCGTCTACCTGGCTATATGACACAGGCTTCTCAGCATTGCCGGGAACAAAGAACAAGGCCGGGAATAAACTAATAGTAGAGCTAGATCTAAGATTTGCTCTGGCAACAACAGAGCCACGCATAGACAAGCCTGTTACCAAAATGCAACACCAGCCATCTCACTAATGCTGCTGTCCATTTATATAAATTTAATACATGAGCCTTTGTTCAACAACAACAGCATTTAGTCATTTTTATTTTGCTATTGTGAATGCACAACAGCATTACATATGTTTAGCTGGAAATTTTGGAAGGAGGTCATTTGATTATATTGGGTTGCAAAATGGGTCGCTGTATGAACAAGGTTGAAAACCACTGGTGTGTTTTGTAATTTTTTTGTCAATATTATGTATAGTAATTATTTCTATACCCTTACATAAATGCCATCACTACTTTGGAACTTTCGCATTCGATAAGATGTGTTTGCCTTTATAACTTTTACTACACATATTTTTTTCAAAGAAAATCACATTTATAAAAATGTATTTAAAAAAGCAGTGTTGACCGAAGCAACAGGATACCGTAAAGTTTACATAATTCCACTAATTAGTTGATGCATGGCTTAAATAACAAATAAGAGAAAGCGCTGTCATTGTACAGCACTAGAGAGCAAGTAGGCCTGGAAGGATACGATCTACAATCTACTGTAGTGGTTATAGGCTCGCCATACACGTGATAATATCCAAAGAGAAGCGGCCGACGCACATCTCGTTAGTTTCTACCATTGGACGAGTTTAAAACCACTGGTGTGTTTTGTAATTTTTTTGTCAATATTATGTAACTTATAGTAATTATTTCTATACCCTTACATAAATGCCATCGCTACTTTGGAACCTTGGCATTCGATAAGATGTGTTTGCCTTTATAACTTTTACTACATATATTTTTTTCAAAGAAAATCACATTTATAAAAATGTATTTAAAAAAGCAGTGTTGACCGAAGCAACAGGATACCGTAAAGTTTACATAATTCCACTAATTAGTTGATGCATGGCTTAAATAACAAATAAGAGAAAGCGCTGTCATTGTACAGCACTAGAGAGCATGTATGCATGGAAGGATACGATCTACATTCTACTGTAGTGGTTAGGCTCGCCATACACTTGATAATATCCAAAGAGCAGAAGCGGCCGACGCACATCTCGTTAGTTTCTATCATTGGACGAGTACATACACTAATAAGCTGCATATACGCTGACGACAGAGACGACGACGACGTAGACGCTGTATGCATTAGTGTTTTGTTTCATAAAAAAATAAGTGAACCGCAAAATTGTTTCAGAGCTTTAAAATATGTTTGTCGGTTTCCTTAAAATATTTTGCTCGAAGAAGAAGAGTTTAATTGAACTCAAGGAGCAACCGTATACTTCGCAGGTATGTTCAGAATAAAATATTAAATGAAATATTTCGCGATGTGAATATATATTTTGGGTATTGACATCGGAAATATAAACGCAACACAAAGTGTTTATATTTTCGATGTCTATGTTTTATGATGTTACAAAATATTATTTGTAAACGGTTCTTAGTGCCATCAGAATATTTTTACCTACCAAATTTCTTGCAAAACTTATGCAAATATTTTAATGAAAATTTTGTTGGATGTAAGAAATATGTTAGGATATGGAAAACATTTAAAAAAAAAACAAAAATTTCTTTTGAGTGATGAAACCATTTTGTTGTTTTGTAAATAAAAATAGATGAACTGGAAAATTATTTTGAAGGTTTAAAACATGTTTGTGGGTTTCCTTTGCAGCATAGTGAGTTTGAGGAGATACCGTAAAATGCAATACTGTAAGACGTCTTTTGTATCGAGCTTTGAGAAAAAAATTTAACTTCAGTACTGTCTTTGTCTAAAAAGTATAAAAGGAAATGCGTTGTCGGCAGGATTCGAACCTGCGCGGGCAGAGCCCAACAGATTTCTAGTCTGTCGCCTTAACCACTCGGCCACGACAACTGACGATCAGTGAATTGGAAGAATTGCAACAAGTCGAATTTCCACTCTGAATGAATTCCTTGAAGACAACGAGGATATGCGTCTTAATGACGATGTCAAATCGAAGATAATCAACAACCTTCAATATCTTCGCTGCGAGTTTGCTAAATATTTCCCCCGACACAACAAGAGATTATTTGGCATTTGTTAGAAATCCGTACCTGGTCTCAGACACAGACCTTGTTAACATGTTCAATGGAGATGATTCAATGGAATAAACTAATAGTAGAGCCAGATCTAAGATTTGCTCTGGCAACAACAGAGCCACGCATAGACAAGCCTATTACCAAAATGCAACACCAGCCATCTCACTAATGCTGCTGTCAATGTGTATAAATTTAATACATGAGTTTTGTTCAACAACAACAGCATTTAGTCATTTTTATTTTGCTATTGTGAATGCACAACATCATTACATATGTTTAGTTGGAAAGTTTGGAAGGAGGTCATTTGATTATATTGGGTTGCAAAATGGGTCGCTCTAGGAACAAGGTTTAAAACCACTGGTGTGTTTTGTAATTTTTTTGTCAATATTATGTAACTTATAGTAATTATTTCTATACCCTTACATAAATGCCATCGCTACTTTGGAACCTTGGCATTCGATAAGATGTGTTTGCCTTTATAACTTTTACTACATATATTTTTTTCAAAGAAAATCACATTTATAAAAATGTATTTAAAAAAGCAGTGTTGACCGAAGCAACAGGATACCGTAAAGTTTACATAATTCCACTAATTAGTTGATGCATGGCTTAAATAACAAATAAGAGAAAGCGCTGTCATTGTACAGCACTAGAGAGCATGTATGCATGGAAGGATACGATCTACATTCTACTGTAGTGGTTAGGCTCGTCATACACTTGATAATATCCAAAGAGCAGAAGCGGCCGACGCACATCTCGTTAGTTTCTATCATTGGACGAGTACATACACTAATAAGCTGCATATACGCTGACGACAGAGACGACGACGACGTAGACGCTGTATGCATTAGTGTTTTGTTTCATAAAAAAATAAGTGAACCGCAAAATTGTTTCAGAGCTTTAAAATATGTTTGTCGGTTTCCTTAAAATATTTTGCTCAAAGAAGAAGAGTTTACTTGAACTCAAGGAGCAACCGTATACTTCGCAGGTATGTTCAGAATAAAATATTAAATGAAATATTTCGCGATGTGAATATATATTTTGGGTATTGACATCGGAAATATAAACGCAACACAAAGTGTTTATATTTTCGATGTCTATGTTTTATGATGTTACAAAATATTATTTGTAGCGTTTCTTAGTGCCATTAAAATATATTCAACTACCAAATTTTTTGCAAATATTTTAATGAAAATTATGTTGGATGTAAGAAATGTGTTATGATTTGGAAAACATTTAAAAAAAAACAAAAATTTCTTTTGAGTGATGAAACCATTTTGTTGTTTTGTAAATAAAACTAGATGAACCGCAAAATTATTTTGGAGGTTTAAAATATGTTTGTCGGTTTCCTTAAAAGACTTAATGAGTTTGTGGAGATACCGTAAAATACAATACTGTAAGACGTCTTTTGTATCGAGCATCTAGAAAACAGTTTAACTTCAATACCGTCAGTGTTTAAAAAGTATAAAAGGAAATGCGTTGTCGGCAGGATTCGAACCTGCGCGGGCAGAGCCCAATAGATTTCTAGTCTATCGCCTTAACCACTCGGCCACGACAACTGGCGATGAACGTATTGGAAGAATTCTCTTTGTTGCGAAAACCTTTACACCACTGAACGTTACCGATGTCAACATCAGTACATACACGGAATATCAGAGACGAAAAGTGAATTTAAAGAAATTTATACCATTGAACAATTTTTTTTTTGGTTACAGAAACGTAAGAAAGTGACCTTGCTGACAGAGCCTTGCGTAAATTATGATTGCATATTCCCAGTTGCACACTTGCACTACCGTTGTAATACCCTTGAGCAAGGTATGATATCAATGATGCTTGCTTCAGTTTAGGGGACCTGGTGAACAGTTCAAAATTCGAGCAAAACTGTACAACGAAATATGTATATCCAGTGAAACTGACAAAAAGACAAGCGGCTCTAGGAAGTATGTCGATGATTCCGGGGCTGGGTTTGAGGAATCATTAACGAGTTGAGAAGTTGAAAATACCATACCACACTGTGTGAAAATGACCATAGCAAAATTACATTGCCTTAGTTTCGTTCATGTCATGTTGCAAGTATTCAGCTCTTGGAGAGTTTTTTTACGAAGGTCAACCTCAGTGACCTTTATGGCTTTCTTACAGGCCTACGTCATCGCGTTTCTAGTCACTACGATCGTTGTTAACTAATGACTAGGTGATTAACTAGTTATGCATTCCAACATGCCGTGTTACAGGTAATATAAAATTGTTCAGCAACGGGTCTGTACAAACAACCGGTCAGTTTTTCAAACGTATGCGTCACACTGATTGTTGTATCCATTCTTTATTAATCCTCTCTTGGTTGCCAAGGATTACCGAGCTGCATTACTGGCAAAAGGATACGACAAAAACAGCGATTACAGAGTGAATTTTAGCCTTGAGGTGGCCCTGTGTAGATTTAGAGGTCGTTGCTGTGAGTGAGTGCGTTTCCCGTTAATGCCCTGAGGTCAGATTTTCTCGGAAACGGTTCGATAGCGATGTTACCAAGTACCTTTGATGTCCTTATTATGAACGATGGGTTGCAAGCTATCGATTCTCGATAGAACTTCAACATTTGATTGGAAAAAAAGGCGAAGTACAGCGGCCTTATGCTTAAAATTCGATTGCTTTAAAATGATTATTAAGTAATAATACGCACAGCTGTTACGCCAGATTATAGTAGTGATGTCTGGCTATGTTCTTTAGCTTTCATATGACTTGCTATGAATGACTTTCATGCTGTAACTGTAAGAAACCAAGGTGACTCGGTTATGAGGCGTACCACATATCATAGCAATCGTTATGTTTGCGTTGTTCCAAAACGACTATCTACTTGCAAATATTTACACAAGGAAACTTAACTTTGCGCCATGTAAGCCAACGTGCCCTAACGCTTGAACGGTGAATAGCTTTTAGTAAACGAACCAAGTATGCTGCACACCCCGTGTTTAAAATCCAATGTATTATGTAGTCGGCTTAGGTTTACGCAGTCGGTATTTGAAAACTCACAATCAACATGCACAACAATTACATCAAAACTAAGATGTTTGTACAAATTACCTATAAATTTTAAAGGTAGGGTAATTACACGGCAATATGATAGTACTTTGAACAAAAAGTTAAGTGTGAGGTTGTACAAATGTACTATGTAGGCAAAAAAGTTGTCATTTAGCGTCATGGATAGATGGCGTCAATTGTATGTAGCAGCCGGAAATATCATTTTAAAATTCACTGAAAACAGCACCAAAAAAGAGTTTTTTGCAACCGAGTGGGACATGTAAGAAACTTACACAAAGAAATTGTAAATGACAAACAACATTTTTAGCAACAACAACAACATAGTTCACTTTACCAAACGCTTAAACTCTGTTAGTTACATTAAAATTTCAATGAAATTAGCCCAACTGAAACAGCCACAACATAAAGCAATGCACTTTTGCTTGACATCTGCTGTTGTGCAATTTGCTTTCGCAACTTAACTTAATGATTCTAATAGCACTGTTTAAAAACTGGTAGGGATGATTATAATTATCTAAACAATGTACAACAATGGCATGCTTGGATAAACTGGAAGAAGACTTTTACAAACTGCCTGAGCTCTTGCTACGTTTGTACCAGACCGAACCGAACCCACAGAGAGTGATGGAAACAGTAATTACACTGAATGAAATTAGAGATCCGATAAGTCCACGAAGACGAATGTCTGCAACACAGAATATTGCACAAAATGAACATAAATTAATACAAAACTTGGAATATCATCCCATGCAGGGTTTTAATTTAGCAGCTGTTAGTGACAAAGTGGACAACTCAATTTATTTGGTAGCAATTCCTAATAAATTTACCTTCACAATTTGGTGAAATTTTAGATATGTCTCCACAGTTTGCACAATATCCCGGGGCTACACACTCGCCACTACCACAGCCACCCTTGCAGACCGCTAAATATAATTTGAGTTTTAAAATTTCGATTCAGTATATATCTAAAACAAATCTTTTTCATGCAAACATAATTGACCTGAAACGAAGGTCATAGCATTGGAGAAAATAGCATATTATGTAAAAGCTCGTGGAAAACGAAAATGCTTTATCATGAAATAAACTTAGTTGAGTTGAAACAGAGAAAACCGATGCACACTACAACCTGATCAGTTATCAAACTTTAGTGCAGTTAATACTAAGTAACCAGAACATATAAAAAATACTACAAAAGACGAATCAAATATCACACCAAAACTTACGAGAAGCACAATCATCTCCTGAATATTCACCAAGACAACCAGGCACTGTGCATACGCCAGTGTTGTAATTACATACAGGTCCAGATTCTAAATAAATATAGATAGATTAACAGATTGTGGGTCAGCAACTACCGGGAAAGAATTTTTTATAATTGTCTAAACACAATTGTTTGTACCTGGAGTTTCACACTGGCCACAAACATTTTGACAATCTGGACCCCAACGACCTTTTGGGCAGGTACTATTGTCCTGGGCCATTGCAGCAACTGGAGACCGACATACAAAAAAATTAGTGTAAAGAATTTTTTTCAAACAAACACCATCGTGATAGTTAAGACAGTTTTAACATGAACAAGGTATCCCTTACCAATAATTGCCAGAATTGCAAATGAAATTAAAACCTTCATTGTAATATTATCAATATCTCAATTAGTGCAATCCTTTGGAGGCTGCTTTTTTACAGAACCTGTTAGGTTGACTTTAAGATCCTAAACATCAAGAAGCAAAAAATTAAAATATATTCTATTATTGTTTTATATCTCCGACAGCCATAGTCGAAAATAGTGCAAATTAACTGAAAATATTTGGGGGGGGGGGGCAAAACGTTAATAGTATCAAGTTAGTGACTAGGTTTAAAGTAAATTCTTTTATAAATATAAGTGAATGGCAAGCATTCCAAGGCGTTAAACTGTCAATTTTCACAACACAACACAAGTTTAAATTAAGCAAAACAAGTTGGTTTAGGCCTAAACTGTATTCATTTTGTCATATAAGCCTGGAACATTCTTGCACTGTCTGCCTTATGATGTTTTAAACGATCAGTTATGACTTCATAACAGGCATTGTTCGTCTCCATTGGCTTTGCTAATACAGTAGTTTTGAAACCGTTCATTAAACAGTTTGGGTGTTGCACTTAGTCACATCCATTAAATTTTTGAAACGTTAAAGTCGCATTTATCTGATATCTTAACCTCCAACATTCATCTGTAAATGAAAACTCTGGACAAAATCAAAAATGCTATGATGTATATCACATGGAATTATAAGGTTAACAGAATACCCCGCCATTAAATTTTAGTATTACATCAGGTAATTGATCATTATATGCGTTACTGTTCAATTTTCTAAAGCTGAGTGCCTGAGTTAGGCAATCTAAATTAATCTTGTTTTACAAGTCTACTAAATTTTAAATGATCATAAAGACTTGTCGACCAAATTCCAAGGGGACGGCGCCCAACCCCCCTGAAGTAAGCAGCTCTGCCGACAGCAATGAGCAATCTATTTTGCATGAAAAGTGATTTGCTGACATGCATTTAAATATTTGATATTTTTCCAAAAAATCTTGCATCATGGCAGTATCCTAACCTACACACACACACCATACCAAAAAAAGTGCTATGATATACAATGTATCATACATGTACTGCCTGACTCAACCACTTTCCAACCTGGACCATCTTAATCAATTTACTTTCATTTTTTACTCAAAGTAGCAATTTTCGTTCTAATACAAAAATAAATAAACCACAAAATGCAAGGTTGGACTGATGCATATCAAACCTAAAAATGTAAAAAACTAGCATAACAGAGCCTGAAAATAAATTTCTTTAACGCACTGCTTCATTTAATTCCCTAATTTCAGACAATGCCACAGTGTCTTAACTTCAAACAATTTTTCAATTTTGATTGGTCATTAATATGAACACAGAAGAGCACTTTGGTCCAATACATGTCAGGTAATGGGTTTTTAGGCAGGGAAGCAAAACCTAGAGATGGGTAAGAATTTGGATCCAAAAGTATATTTATCAAGCAAGGTTGGAAAACTTTAACTGGGACAAAGTTATGCCTAAGTACGCTTAAACAAAGTAGTACGTAAACAAAGTAGTATTTTTCTTAAATGCAAGCAAATGCACATGGTGAAAAAATCACCATACCCATTCACCGTTTATCCTTTTTCAAATTTTATTCCGTCCTTCTCACTTTCTCCATCGAGACTTGAACTTTAGCAAAAAATGCTGTGACATATTGATCTGCCACATCATACAATTACATTTAAAATTAACAAAAACAATGGAAAATTTGTAGCTCTAACTTTTCAATGCTTAGCTTCACATAAAAACTACATAGAAAAACACAAATTGTGAACTAAATTCACATTTGTCCTCTGAGTCTGGATTTTGTATCACAGTTAACTATTTCAGACAAAAAATATCCTGTGTTTAACCTTATTTTACTTTGTTCAGTTTGTTCTAAATTTCAAGAAATTTTGTTTCAGTTTGTTGGTAAATTTACATAATATTGTGTAAACTTCAATATGTTGTTGGAACATATGCCTATGTTATGTATTGTAATGAGGAGTTTTGCAGTACACCTGAAGAAGCAAGCTTATGTTTGCGAAAGAAAAACAAAGTAGAAGAAAAATCAAAAATAAACTTTCAGAATGGCAGCCTATACCTTGTTTTTTATTTTACTATAAACTTGGGTTAACAAAGTTCAGAAACTATGAACAATGAGGTATTAGTTTGGTTTCCAGTAGGCTTTCATATAGCTTGGTTAAAACCATTGGTAACAAAGGATTAGCCTAAATGCAATTAAACAATTTTGTATAAATGTCGTCAAAGAAAATTCAGCCAAGTTCTCGAAGCAATCACAAAATTGTCTTTTCAGAAATATACATTATCTACAAATCCTGAATAGGTCAATTGGCGCTATTGCAGCCGGTAAAATTTTCTCTAAAATTACCGAAAAAATTTACACAACTAAAAATTTTTTTTAAATTAACCTCACCTAATATTCCTTAAAAACAACTCTAGTAAATTTCAAGGAGTTACTAAGTAAAACGTTTGCTATTACCCTTAGACCGTGGCTATCTCAAACAAACACCAGAACGATATGGAAAACAGCAAAAAAAAATGTTTCACTCTGTAAACTAAAGTGCTGTTTCTCCAACAAATGTTACTCTTCTTTCATTCTTTGTACGCACACGAGTAACTATATTATTCTTCTGTGTATGTACAAAATTTTAGATGTCTATATGTATTTTTTCAATGTTTTCTTTTTATTTTTCTGTGTGGCATCACAATTACAAAACAACCTCCAAAATGCGGACAGCAAAACGTGGTCATTCTTGTTCATCAAGTGCGTTGTTTGCATGCGATTATTATTATCTTACTAGTACTACGGATATTATCTTACTACTTCATAAAAATACGTCCACAAAAGCAGGCACATGCGGACGCATTTATGGGGATGTTTGGCCACATTTGAAAGGAGTGTCCGCAATAACCCGGAAAAAGTAGTCTTGGAAGAAATTGTTTTGTTCCGTTTTTGCGTCAGTTGAAATTAATATAAAATTATAGTAAAAAAGTAAATTAAATTCTGCACAACATGCTGAGAATTTTTTTATCTAGTCCCAGGCAAAAGTATTTGACATGAGCTTTAAATCACAAAGAAAAAATGTGGCCGCAATACCGCCGATAGACTCCTAGTTGCTTACTAATCTTAAAAATGGTTGCACCCTGATAGACATATCTAATTTTATTGTTTGACATTATTAGGCTAACAACATTTCTTCAAAGTGCTGTAATGTAGTGCTAACGCCAGTGTGCTAAGTGCGCACTTTTATTGTGTTTGAGCATTTTTGCACACCACATTTGTCATATTTGGTTCTTTGGCACACCCAAGATCTTGCTGAAAACGGCCATACTCTGCAGTCCGGCATGTTGCCTTGTGTATTTTAAAGACAACTATAAAATACAATTTGGTGTTGTTAACTTAAACTCAAAACAAATAATGTTTAAATCATCTTACGAAAAATTAGACTAATAAAATGAACACAAAAAAGTATTCAGCATCGCATACGAAATTGGTCTAAGTCAGGAAGCCTTATCGTCTACCTAGCAAATAAGCTCGCTAGGTTAAGCATGTTGCCTGAACATTTACACATCATCACAAACCTGTTTGCGTACCGGTAACGTCAAGAAATTTCAGAACTTGAAAAGATACTGATATCTTAGCCTACCCGTATAGCCTTACGATTTTGGGTTTTTGGGTACGTATAGGCATACTGGTGTTCGAAGCCTTTCGGTACACTTTCCGACTCTATCGACACTGGCACTGCTGGGCGTGCGCAATGTCGAATTTAGTCATAAAAAGCAATCTTGACGTAGCCTACACCTTGATATTCGTTTCTTACAATGGCAGGTTAATTTAACTAACATGAATTAATGACCAGCAATTCTCCAAAATAGCTTGATGCAAACAGGCTTGTCTTTCACCTAGAAGAGAACCATACCAGTAACTTTCCACCCTGCTTGCTCCCGCTCTCATATCCTTTTTCTAAAAATGTCATGCAATGCGATTGGTGACCTTGTTACCTCGCTTTACTACGGCGGGGAAGCCTTGTACGTACAACTAAGAAAGCAACAGAGCAAATGGTTATGCTCGAGTGTTTTTGAACAAACAAATGGGCAACCATGTTGGAGTTTTTTCACCATTCTGAAAAAAGCACTCTCCTTTTCGTCTTCAGAATGGTACGTAAAAAGCGCTGTGGCTGAAACGATGTGTTGCGTAATCGTACATCGACATCACATAAGGCATATCTCTTGAACATAGGAAAGTTTTGCAAGACGTAACGTTAACGCGGCGATGATTCCTCACTGTTCTAGCCCCGGTTAACAAGCTAGTCTTTATGCAAGTTCTGATGGATAGATTTTTTTCCTAATTTTTCTTTTTTGTATTGTATTGGCGTATTGCAGGTCACTGGTCACTTGAGCGAAATTTGACACTGTTTGTAAGAGCACTGAACAGAAGCAAGCGTGGTTCACACTTTGATCAAGAGTAATACAACGATAGAGTCGCTAGAAAGCGAACTCGATTCGCATATTTACGTGATAGGCGGTCTAACCGTTCCGCCATCGAGTCGATTTCTGACGCGGGATTTCGGTTTAGCATACTCATCATATTGACCAACAGTCTGGGCAACTGAGTTAGGGCTTGTTGTGTTAATCATTTCTTTGTCATTATCGACTTGTTGTCTAATAATATTTCCTGACGACAACTATAAATATTTTCAACTCTTGAACTCAACTTACTGTTAACAACACAATCAACAGAAAAAATAGAAACGTGTAGGAATAGAGTACAGACTAATGATAATCATGATTGTATGGCAATTACGGTATGAGTAGAGGCCTTATGGGCATGGCCATTACTGAACTGCTGTTTAAGGTTCCAGCTAGACCCACATAGCTTTTGAGACGTATTTTTGATATTAATTAATAATCCGGTTATTAAGTTCATACGACCCTAAAATATTTAACATTTCAGAACTTTTTATAGCCTATTTTACGATGCTATGGGCCTACCAATAAGTTTGATGATTGCGTTGTATGGCCTACATTTCTATTTTAATTGTTCTTCCTCCATTCTAAACTTGGCTTAAGCTAGGCGGTGATAGATTTTGTTGAGGTTTTGCAAATAAACAATTAAATTTCTCATATAAATTTAATATTTCTTATAAGAGATGGAAAGTAGTTTTTGTTTCGTATAACGCTATCATTTTTTCCGTTTGTACCGTTGTAAGTTGTAATACATTTGTACTAAACCTTTTACAAACACAAATGGTTTCTATCGAAACTAAGTTAAAAGTTATGAAAATATAGAAATTAGTCTTAACGCCATATACCAGGGGTAGCCAAACTGCGGCTCTTTAATGAATTAGCATTGATGAATTAGACATGCATCTTCCCGGTCTAGACGAGTTAATTGATCAGATTATGAAACAATGCGTTCTATCACACGTATTAACAATGGACTGATTGTTAGTAATAATAACAGTACACTCTGAAAAGTACATTATTGTACAGAAGTGTGCTAACTTGTACACTATAGTTAAACCAACTGTCAGATTGATGCTGTACGTCAGGGCTGACCTAGTTTCAAGTCTTGGTTACGGTTATACTAATAATTGCAAAAAGAGAAAGTATGAAGAGGAGAATAGAACTTTTAAGGCAGAATAGGAAATGAAATGAAATGGAACTGCAAGAAGATCTCGCTTTGAAAATGGTCCACAAATCTCTGAGTACAGTTGAGTTCTGGAAACAAGTCCCAGAAGCAAAATACCCGAACCTAAAGAAATCAGCTATCCGGCTGATTTCTATTTTCAGCACAATATACTGTTGTGAGTCATTTTATTCCGTGATGAAATTTGTAAAGTCAAAATACCGCTCAGTTTTGACAAATCAACATTTGAAGGAGCTGCTCCGAACTGCCTTAACATCATATCAGCCTAATTTCAAACATCTTGCAGCCCAGGTGGAGACTCATAGTATCACCACGCAGCACTAATATTAATCAATAGCTACACTTCGTTGTGAGTGAATAAATTGGTATTTTTTATTGTGTTTGTGTTGCGGCTCTTTTAAAACTGGATTTTGTTATATGCGGCTTGAGCATGAAGCAGGTCTGGTCACCCCTGTCATATACAGGAGGCTTAGGTTCGCAGGTCGAGATAAAACGTATCCCATCTTGGCCTCCTTCTTAAGGTGATGACCTTTAGTTCACATTGATCAACAATCTGTCAATTTTGAAGTTATCAGCTTATCACGTATTAAATTAATCCATGTGATATGGTGATAGGTAAATTATAAAGAATCTTTTATCTCGGACTGAGGAAAGTCTTTGCACAGCTTAAACCCAGCGACAATTCCACATTCGCTGGAGTCACGGTTACCGAGCTATAGCCGTTGTGCAAGTTCCGATTGATACAAACATTTTTTCTTGTTTTTTTGTTATATTGCCCGAATTAGGGACAGTTCACCAGCAGGACCACTGAACAGGAGAAAGCTTCGTTAAGACCTTGCTCAAAGCATTACAAGTTACAACCCTGGTTGTCACATTTTTACGGGCCTAGCGCTCTAACCACTCGGCTACTGTGCTTAACAAGAAAAAAACAAATATAACGTCAAACAAAAACCTAGTTATGGAACAGCAAAATAAAAAATTTATAGTCGCTTTTCTTGCGATTAAAATAGCTTAAAACTTTGCGTAAGCTTTGTAGTTTGTTAACATTTGCCAAAAGGAAGACAGCAGTGTAATGGTTAAAACAATGGGATAAAGTGCTGTGATTACATGGTATCAAGATATAACCTTAATTTAATTTAGAAAAAAAAAACTATTATAAAAGCATTTCTTACTGTAAAAAATACTATCGTGAAATTAGCAGAGCTGTCTTGCGAATGAGTAAAAACAACACACCATACATGAAAGCTAACAACATCGCAACCAAACCAAGCACGCCAGTGCGAAGACGCAGGTTTACAAACTTCGCTTCGTGGTTTCCCGAGGACACCGAACAACAAACGAATGTCGCAGTGATGTATATGGCAATCAACAGCACATGCAACGGCTTTGAAATAAGAATCGATTGTGGGCTGGCACATTATTCATCCTGAGTTCCTGACTAACATTTGAACATTGTAACGAGCAGCGATCAAAATGTCATTACGTCCTTTTGGTCAACCAGTAATATGTAAACTCTCATCTTTCATGTAGGATAATTCCAGCCTTTCACATGGGAACTTTCGCAACGTATTTCACAATCGGGAGTAGGAATAAATTCTCAACAACAATCACATTATAGAGCATTACGTAAGCCACTTTTCACGAATTACAAATCCTGTGCAGCATTACAAATCATTTTGGAATTTTATAAAATATTATAAAGATCGTAATTTTCGTTATTTGGTTTCTTTTTGCTGGCTCATTCATATGCCCTGGTCGTCGGATCACTTTTGCCTCTGGCTGCCATTAAGCTTCTTGCTGTTTTCATCAAATTTGGTTGAACAAAGTGTCGTGAGTGGATTACACGAAAGTATAATTAGGCCCAGAGCTAGCAATCAATCTAAGAGGGGGCATACAAAATTTACAAAGTGGCACAAGTGTAGCGTTAATGAACACTCAATTGGAAAGCTATTAATCTTCAGAATTACAACAGCATTTATATTCACTTAGTCTAAATGGGAAGAAGCCTTCGTAAAAATTAAAGAAATAATCCTCAAAACAGAATGTATTACTGTAAATGTAACGTTGCAAAATGATGACGCAATGACACCATATTTTTAGCACAAGGATTGTTTATAATAATAATATATGAGCGCCCATATCGCTGAGATCAAGAAAATGTTTTTGTTTTTTTTGTTAAAACTTATTCAAAAACTTCACAAGCAAGTTGATTTGTTAAATCTTTTTCTGTAATCTCAAAGTAACCAAAACGCTCCTGACCCATTGCTATTAGATATCATAAACTTCAACGTTATAAACTGTTTTGCAACTACCATTTCATTGGCCAAATCCGTGGCAAAAAAAACAAAAAAACGATAATTTTAAAAGCGGCTTTAACACTCCCCGTGTCCCTGTCTGGCTGTGGGCCTGAGTATAAGTCACTAAACTGTTTTAAACTAGCTATCTTTCACGGTTTGTTTTTCAATCATTTGTACATCATACGTCCAAATCCAACCAGAACTATAAGAGTGATAATACCAAAACTATAAGACGCATTAAGAAAGACGAGATATAGCAACCTTCTACTGATCTAAGCATTGAGATTATAAAATCATTGTGTGCTAAACAATCAGTGTAAACTATCGCAAATGTTGCAACATCCACTGCAACACACGATTGCAAATAAAACTTTGGCTTATTTAACATCAGCTCGTTGTAACTCAGAACAGTTGACGCTTTTACAGTGTTTGGTTAGAAAGTTGTTATTTTGTGTTGGTCTCTTATTTGCACGAGTACTTGTACAGTAGGTTTGTTAGTTTTCATTTAAAAACTTCAAATGTAAAATTTATAGCTCATACTCGAACACACTACAAAGTTGTGTCATGATCCAAAAAAACAACGTTAAATAGTTTAACGTTTGGTGGCAATAAAGAGTCATAAGTGTTAAATCATTCTTTGTTGTCTATAAGGAGGTAGCGCGAGGAAGATTATTCTGGGTTTGTGCGAACTCGAATATGATGTAGTTCGACATGTACGAATCCCGAGTCTATTCGTATTAGAACCAAACAATAAAATTTCATCCAAAAGTTGTCAAGTCTTGTTTGTAACATGATGTAATCGTTAAACAAATCGCTTTGTTTCAAAAATAATGTTTAAAAAACGATTGCAAAAGCAAAATCGTTAGGAAAATAACTTTCATTGTAAGTATTGCTGACTCTATTTTAGCTTCGCCAGGAAATTAAATCATCACTTTCTCCCAAAGTCAGTAAATTTATAGGCAATATTGTATTCGGTTTCGCCATTGTTACTACTCGTGTTCGCCCGAATCTTCCACAAAGACGGTATTCGGCGAATCTATTTGGGTTTGGGTTCGTATCGGCCCATCCCAAGTTGTCAGCTTGCGGCACGACAGTAATAACTAATTCAAGTGACACCAACGCGAAAAGCAGGCACATAATCTAAATCGAAAACTTGTGCTAATTTGCAGTTGGGTGAGTAAAAACCAGAAATCGGAAAATCACCCTTTTGTCATATGTCTATGATTTTATGATAATGGAATTTTTTTGTCCTTTCATCTTCTTTGTACACTTTGTAAAATCGTCACAAAGCACTACCGGCGCTTGCCTACGTGAGTCAGCATTTTACTTGTGATACAAATGAATTGTATGGAGCCAGAAATCAGCTAGGCTAGAGTATTCCCTACATACGGTGCTAAACAACGAGAGAAAGCTTCCGTACATTATGTTGCCCAGTAACACGGTGCAAGTTTTTGTCACTGTAACTCGTAACTGTCACTGTACCTGTAACAAGTACGAACTCTTTTTTTAATCTGGTATTCTTTATATAGTTATATACTAACTATAGTATGTGCATCTTCTTTTTGCATTACACTGGGTGTTTGGTTAATATTTTACTTATTGTAGCCTATTCTTATTTTATAGTATTCTTTATAGTAATTGGTTATTTAAGTAACATGCTACGTTAGTACTTGCTAGTATTTAAGCTCTACTTGCTTAAACAATAACCAAACGATGGACGCAGTTCGTTTTGTTTTTAGTTTAAGACATTTTCCTGAAATAAAATTAAGCACAAATGTCAAAAATAAGCACAAAATGGTAAACCTGCCTATTTAGATTTATTTATTGCAGTAATTAGTTCTTTCAAACAAAACAGGACATATTTCGCACAGACACGGGTTTGACGGAGCACCGGAGTAGCAGCTTTAAAATCGGACTTGGAATCTTGGACTTGAAATTAAACATCTCAAGCTTTTAGTTTAAGAATGCCTTTTGCGGTGTGCTGTGCGCGGAACTTCGTTTCAACCATCTCCATACCATTGTATAGGCATAGTGTATCAGTCATACATGACGTAACAACCAATCACGCGTAACACGCGTGACACCGGCTTGGCCGCATCGTGAATCAGCACATTTCTACTTGGATATGAGAGAGCAGACAACAAATATTTGAGGCACTTTACACTTGAAATTGACGAGCAAGTTGTGCTGAAGGATTGAACTGAGCAAACAGCAAACATGTAAACTAATCTTTGAAAAATGAAAAGCGTTGTAGTGAAGGTGTTTTAGGCATTGTTTGTTATGTCATTTCGATCTCTCTAATTGTAAGGCCTTGCGTTGTGCATGACCAAACGTATACTTAAATGTCAACGCATGTCGCGTAACGTTATAAAAGAAAAACACGAAATTGCCGCCTATTTCACGCACGTCGGTAGGTAAGAACAATATTGTTACTGCCTACGTATAAACGTTTGTTGCATTCACGTAGTCAAAACGCTTCCGGTTTGTCGTCGTTATGCTCAGTTGAAGACCGATTTGGTTTAGCGAAGCAGCGAAAGTAAAAAGCGTTGATTTTTTAAACAAGGCAGGCACGTGCGTATAAAGCCTACGATGTGGCTACATTTAGCATACGTAGATTGTTTTTGATGCTGGTAGGCCGAAAGGTATGGTTTGGTGGAATCGTTCTTTTCTGCTTAAGAAATCCGTACACGATATACCTGTAATTCCGGGAACGAAATTTTCTTGTTTTATCTTAGTAAAGGAGATTTGGTTATGCTATTAGTTATTACCTATTACGTACAATTACAGCATAGGTCTTTTGAACCCGGGATCTCTCGTTTTCGGACAAAATGCTATACGTTGAACACTTATTACGCCTTACAGTGAGACAGAAAGTTAACACAGATTTGTAGGTACATAAGTAAATGAGGAGATTGTACATCGTACAAAAAGTCTGCTGCTAACAGCGACATTTTCTTGAAATTGATTTGGCTTGTGTTTTGTTCAGCAGAGCGCTAGTCTTTGGCATTTGTGTTTTTAAGTTATATAAATTTAAGACTTTATAAATAGGCTGTGGTTTCTGTGCATAAACGCGCCAACACGGATTCCAAACTCAGTATTTCCTGCACCATGTCTCTTGATGCGGAAAGAGCGGAAATTGCTAGAATTATGGTTGGACATTGCAATACTTTCAGCATCCATTCTGGCAACATAATTAATTGGAACATGCTGAAAAAGCATCGTTTTCACACGTCAATGACATCGTCGGATGAGGTATTTTGAATTAATCATTCTGAATTGAATGAATGACGTCATATAGATATAGTGGATGTGGTTGTTTTTAGTTTTTTCTTGACTTGAATCACATGTTTGAGGGAAAAAGTTAATCATTTTATGCAATATATAGCAATTTTTCCTGCTTGTGTTTAGTACCTTTTAATTTAGTACAATGTTTGACATCTACTGGTACATGTACTGTACTTAGGTGAGCAGATACTATGTACTGTATATATCTTTGTGTAAAAATATGCAAATAAAATATTCTATCTAATAAAATGTTTCTACTTGACACATAAGGTGTTATTTATTTAGCTTATGGATGCTCTGCACAGTGCTATCCAGTCTTGGATTCGAGGTATAGCAATTGATCCTGTTAATATGCCAGTGAGTGAGCTATTTCATTGCTAAAATAGTTTCAGTAATCAAATTAAACTAATGCTAATAGTACTTGATTGAAAACACACTGGATTTTCACCTAGTAGTATAAGATATTAACTTTAAACTTGTTCGTAAATTTTGCAGGAGCCTCAAAATGCCATCAACATATCAAACCGGGAGCTTGAAACACCGATAGATCCTGATCAAAGGGAGAAGCTGAAATTGTCTGTTAAGCTCTTTTTGTGTGACTGGAGGCCTAACATAATACGCCGGGCTGTTGATAAAGGTATGACTTATCATAAGAATATTGTGGATTAGCGATTCTAGAAATAGCATTCTTAATTTATGACTGTGTGTTTTCCTTCAAGTGTTTTGTGGGCATGTCCACTACTATCTACACTTAAAAGCCATTAAGAGAACCTTTTGTTGACCTCCGTTAGTTAAAGCAAACACTGCAGTCTTTTACAGGACGTGATCTCAGCCCATTCTATATCACGAAATTTTTACCTCACAAAGAATTATATATGCCAATGGTGTGACCAGACATTGATCAAACACTCCTTTATCAAAGGTGTTTGCTTTTTGTGTTTGTCCTGACATAACTTGGTCCCGTAGTAAACAATGTAATCAATATAAAATTCAATCGAACAATGTTGGGAGTGTGGCTAACTAACCAAGCATAATAAGTCCATTTACCAGTGTAAGATCTATTGTTTTTACAAATCTCAAGATTGCTATGCATGGACGTGTTATTTTCTAAGTTTTTACGGAATTGTTGCACACACTTGAAAAAAAATTGTCAAAATTCTCCTGTCGTGCTTTCAGTTATCCAAAACTTGGATGTCCAACGAATAGACTCCCTCATCGTGTCATTCCCAGTAATGCCACCCTCAACGAACACAATCTTGGAAAACAGCAACATCAGTCCAGTTGCTGCTGACCTCAACAAGATCAAAGTAAACATACTCAAATTCTCTGTTATGTTTCTATGCACATTAAGTTGATAAGATCGAGATGGGTTTTATAAAACTATACATAAATCTTTTATAATTAGCCAATCTGGAAAGAGATGCAGTCTGTAGTGGACAGTGGTCATGTGTCTAAAATTGGGGTCAGCGATTTCGATCAAGCTGGGCTTGAGCTTCTACACAACTGGGCCAGGGTAAGTGTCAAGTATGGTTACATACTTTGCACTCTGTGCCAATATTGTGCACAGCATTTTGTCTGTATAAATGTGATATAAAACGCTGTATCATTAATGACACGATCATACCAAAATTGAAATTCCATTCTTTCAATTTGCAAACGTTTGTTATCATTAGATTATTTTTAAGTTGTATCATAACGACCAACCACAAAAGAACTGCTGTATTGTTAAATCAGGTTGTATGAAGTGTGCGAAAGGGACTTACAAAACTACATTCAATGTATAAACATGGCCATAGTTCTACTGACAAAAGCTTTAGCCTGTTGAGATCCATTGTATTGGTTTGAGCAAATCTTGATCTTAAGTTACTTGGACGTTTCGTTCATTGTATTATAGTTGTTTGTAACTTTAATTAAAAAAGAGCCATTTGTTTTAGGTACCTTAAAAGCCATTCTCAACCGGCCCGGGTTATAAATTTAAAAAGAATGTTTTACTCTTCTATGAAATCCCTTTCATCTGGTCACCACTTATACGATTAACAGTATTGCATACATGAAACTATGCATGTATACGATCCCTTTCTTGAAAAAGACTGTATGATTGTCACAATGTAATAGTGTACTGTTTGCAATAGCTGAGAATCATGATAAAATAAAATCGAGCATTACCAGGTTTCCGGTAGTGCTCTGTGAAATATGATATGCATCCGAAATGCCATGGGAGCATGTTAGGTTTCTCACCACTAGCTCACGGATGATCTAAGCCAAGTGACACGTTTATACGCATGCGTGCTTGACTAAAGGCGTATTGCAAATGAGACAGGTTTGACATGCGTAGACCGCAATTTTGTACTGAACACTTATACAGCTCGGAGGTAGACAATGTTAATGCCAATTTTCCGCTGTTTTTTTGTCACATTTGTCTATACTCTTTGAGTATAACCTTGGGCAATAATGAGAAAATAAGTGACTTTTCACTGTTGATCCTGTTTAACATTGTATGACCTTCGATTTTAACGTTATCTACTTGTTAATAGATCAAACCCAGCATTAATCAAATCAGTCTCAACAACTGCTGCGCAGTGCCTACTGACCTGATTCAGTATTCACGGGAAGAGAAGGTCGAGCTGCTCACTCACAGCGATCCACCAGGTAACAGCAATGAAGAAAATCCTAGTTTCGCTGATTTTACGTTTTCAACAATAAGTGTTTCTGTTCAATCTATATCTCCCGCGTGTGTTTTGGTAAAATCTTTTCATAAATATGCATTGACATCAAATATCTTCTATCGTTGTGCAATATTTAGCACGAATTGCAGAGGTAGATTCATGTTGCAATTGGCAGTGTTTCGCTGCAGTAGCTTACAACATCGCCGCCTATGCAAAGTACTGGCATCATCCAATTTTTATTTACCTAATCATCGTTAATATTTGTTGTGTCACGTTACTGCTAAGGGCCTATCCGGCGGGCGTTGTCGTGAAATGACTCAACAAAAACGTGCTATAAATAAATTTCGCGCGTATTGAGTTGCTTCAAATACAGACAATAATGTTTTCTTGTATGACTATGCAGAAATCTTATCCGCCAGAAACTTTCAGTCTTTCATGTCAGAAAGTACACAGGATATTGACGCAACCAATTGGACACCGTCCTTCATAGCAAGGTAATTATCATCATCAATCATCATATTTCAATCAATCTATTTTTGTCATATTTCTTTTGCGGTCACGCATATATTTGTACTGTGTTAAGAGCATTGTTGAATACACGTTACTCCGCTATTTGCATTTTAAATGCCAGCATTTATACAAATTGCCGGTTACCATCAATCCAATGAAAGAAATCGAACGTTTCCAACGAATTAGTCTTGGTACCTACTTTTTATTATATGTGTTTAAAGCATTTGCTACTACGTTGGTGTGTAGTGGTGGCAATAACGTTTATTGCCATATCTTTTAACCAGATATTCTGTATTGGTGCGCAATCGTGGAATTGTTCATTCGAAAGGCTACATCACATCAGCTGAAAGACAGAGTTTAACCTCTAACGGGGAGGATTATGGGTTCTTCTGAATGCTCGTCTTCGTAGAGGTGGCGATCTTATCGTCTCGTTTACCGTACGAAGACTCCCTAGTAGAAATTTTCCATGTATTTTTTTAGTTTTTTTCTTGCGCAAACACGCGAGGCACGCCACTTCCATAAAATTCCCTGTAAGAGTTTCCTTGAGTAGTTAGTTACCTTGCTGATTTACTATGCATTGGAAATATGCACGGCAAGGCGCCCTAAGAGGACAAGTGACCTACCTCAATAAACTGACGTATGATCCTCGTAGAATATGTAAGAGATTGTAATCTATAGCAAAACTTAATAACAGATTTCCGCCAAAATACACAAAATTCCATCAGGTAATCGCCCAGGCGCCTGTACACAGTTCGTAAAAAGACAAAACCCAAGCAAGATTTCGCGCCTAGTCAAAAGCAATCACTTGGCATATTTGAACAACGACATCCGTGTTCCAATCGAGGAGAAATTTTTCTGGCGACCTGCTGGTATATGCCGCGACCCGCTTGTTTTCCCTTTTCGTTTTGAGAGCTACGGGCGCCAAAATCATAGTGTTAGTGCTACAGCCAACTTTAAATAAAATCGCTTAAATCAGAGCAATGCGTAGACCTGCAATACGACGTTTTACACATTATTGAAGAACCAAAGGACACTAAATGAGTGTTGTTTGTTTTTTTTTCTATGCGCCTCTTTTGTCGTCTTCAATTGCAGGTCCCGTGTATAATTCGTCTTTGGTGATGCAATCATTACTAACAAATAATGGTGATTATGACGCTGATATTAAAAGAGACTGAGAACCCCTGTTGTATACACCCGTGCTACGTAAAACTTTACAACACGACTCGACAAAACGTTATTAACGTTTTCACTTCATCAGTTAACGACGTTCGGTTAACGTGGTCATTTCTCGCTTTTTTCTATTCGTTTGATTGTTTACTCCCAATAACTTGTCACCCTCTGTGGAGGCAGCTGTTGTCTGTTTTACTCATGGGAGTTTTGCAATTGTTACGTGTTTGATCATGTTTAAAAATGATGCAGACAATATCTTTGTTCATAGTATTTAGTTAATGGTACAACCGTTAGCGCTTTAAAAAGTAACTTACGTGTAAACATGCTTTTATCCTTCTATTGCACTTTATCTATGTAAATGGGTTTTAATGGAAATAAAACCTATCATTATGTAAGGGACATAAACCTTTTTCTAAACGTTCCCGTACTCTGTCCAACAGAGAACACTGGCTTGAAGTTACAGCCAATTTTGTAAACTATCGTATGCACTATTATAGCGGATGAAATTGTTGAGTTCGCCAAGCAGTTCAAATCTGTATTTATTGGGGAGCCCCAATTTGTATGTGTTAAATTAATAGGCCTACGCTTCGAACTAATTATACTTAAACTAGAATTCATTGCTGTTTATATGAAAAATACAATACGACGTATTTTTTGAGTGGTGTTTTTTTCTGGTACGTTTAAAGCCTGGGCCAACAAGAGCAAGTCTTTGTTACATGCACTGTGTACGTCGTTGCTCGTTTTGAAGTTTCGCACGCAAGCGTACCAATCACCTAAGCAATTTTTCTGAACACGTAAACCTCTGTACATTCAGAATCAGTTAAGCATGATACCTTCCTCATTTGATATTTCACACATGCGGACGTGTTTAACAATTAAGAAGATTTCGGGACTTGGTTTGAAAACCACTAACAGCCAAGGTCGTGGATTGGGGCTGATTATTGCTAATGAGGCAGCATGCAGTGATACATTAACAGCTCTTTTTTGCCGCTAACGGTGAAGAGTCTGGCGAATCTTATTAGCTGCATTTGGGTTTCCGACTGTATTGGTGTATTATAATTTATAACGCCGAATTGTAGTTTGTTTGTTAACACAACGCCTATGTAGAATCAATCTAACATTACATGCCTTCCATTGTTTACATTTGAAGGCTTTATTCTAAACCAACATGCTTTCATTAATGAAACAACACAGTCAGAAAACTTGAACTTTTCAACAACAATTGACTAAATGAACTTTTTATCGTGAAAGTAGAATCTTCGAACTACATACTAACTTGCAGGAGTGAAACAAAACTGTTTAAACAACATTACTTGAGATTTAGCTCAGCGAGGTAGATTCCAACTGATTGCATTGATACCAAATAAATATTTTTGCAACACTACACAAAGCTTATGTCAAACAGCCATACCGAATATATGGCTCTGATTAGGTATTCCAGGATAACTTAGAATTTACTACAAATTACAATGACATATTAATTACCACTCTCCACATATGGATGACTCACTAAATAAATATGATGATGCGATGATACGTTTTGTCAAAAAAAGAGTAAACGTTTGTGCCCCAACAGAGATATTTCCGTTAACTTTCTTTGGTGGCTTTCATGCATAGGAAGTAGCCTTTCAACATCACTATCTCCCTCAATCTTATGACAGCTGAGTATCTGTTAAAGCAAAAATTTTTATTAACTATATTTCTGAAAAAATGACAAAAATTTGTTTTCATCAAAGCAACCTTGTCAGATAACAAGGTTTCCAGCTTCTGTTTTTATCGGATGCAGGTAGCACGAACTGCAAGGTGTCTTCAGGAAGAACGTCTAATGAAGCAAAATACGAAATGCTTAATGTTGCTTGATTGCTCATCAATAAATTACAGATGAACACTTTTAGCAAGTGTCAGATTTTTAATACCATTTGGATCGTTATGTGTCAAGAGTTTGATGTGGTGCTCAGAGGCGTAGGCAGAGAGGTTCTTTGGTGGATGGCAACATTCTTGTAAATTAATTTGATTTGCAACCGGTTTGACCTAGCCAGAGATAGAAAATGAAGTCTTTCATATGTGTTAATTACGTGTACGCAAATTTTATTTGTTCCACCTGTCAGCATGTAAAAATGACGTACACGAGTACTTTAATGTACATATAAACATAGGTCAAACAATTGCGTACTTACATCACTCGATTCACAGATGTCTTTTAAACTAGGTTCATCCATATCACAAACACCAAGTTCTGTTATAAAACCATCAGCTGCCAAGTTGCACAGTTGAATCCATACTTCCTGCAAACCACATATATACAAAATGGCAAATGTGGCACCCACCCATTGCACTGATTGGTTTAATCAAGGACATATTTTGAAGGGGCGTATGTCCCGCCAACTTTTGAATATTTATCATAGTTTTTCACAATTGCAAGTGTATAATTGTGTGGTTACCATAGGCACAGAAGACTTTAAAATATTGGGAGACGACAAAGATTGGGCAATAACTACGGTATATGTCTGCATTTGTTATCTGTCACTGCAAAAAATTAAGAAAAAAATAAAAATCAAACTGTTGAGAATCAATTCACTTCGAACAACTACAGAAGAAAATGTACCAAATCTTCCAAAATATTGGGGGAAGCGCCTCCTGCGCCTCTGGTCTCCTTTTTAACTGGTTTAGTAGAAAATGGTTTGTTATTAAATTCAAAAGTTTATAAAGTAAGAAAGTGTGTAAATTTCACGTGGGTGCAATTCCAAGGGAACCCTGAACAGAACCTCACCCGTATGTCTTGATATTTGACACTTCTGAATGTATTATGTGGGCAGTTACTTGTTGGCGGAAGCGAGAGCAGTAACAAGTCGATTTTTTCACACTGGTAATAGTCGATGACTGCGGATAAAAAATTTATCGATAAATCATAGAAGACAGACAAAACAATGAACGCAAGTGTACCTGTCAACACAGCTTCTTTCACAATTTCTGCGTCATTTTTCCACAGGAATAACTTTACTGTTAACTTAATATCATCACGGTTTCTTTCTTTTGACCATTCTGTATCTTTTTCGTTATTAATAAATACACCTCCATGACTACACTAAAATTCAAATCAAAAATCTGTCTTTAACTATAAGTTTTGTTATCTAAGAGTGTAAGAATTTTACCATACATTTAATTTACCTGTGTTGTAATGCTTGGTATTTCCGACTTATCTGCTGTCCATTGTTTTACTGTTCCACAGAATGATTGACAGATCTTTGAAAACAAAAAATTACTGACAAGCTTTATTGTCCAGTAAGTAAACTCGCCCAGATTCAACACGAGATAAGTCTAATAATAAGAGATCAAAATCAATCGGGAATTAAATTTTTGAATGATAATTGAACTGTAGGTGTAACTACCTCTTGTGAAGTGCGAAGGATCTTATGTAAGATGTTTCCGGAATGAATGGTCACACTACCTGCGTCCGCAATCACCTGCTCTTTATTGGTGAAACTTTGCATATTACCGATCAGGTAATTGTGATTTAAATAGAATTTCACAGGCCAGTAACCCTAAAATCGATTTGTTGTCTAACTTCACGGTTCCACAAATCTGTTCAGAGTGTATTCTGAAATACAAACAGATGTTGAACGCCTAAGGTCTATTCAACTTGCATAACAAAATGTACACTATGCCTTTGACCAGACACTATCTTGTAAACAATATGATATAAGATTTGCACAAAATGTAAACATCAAAACAGTTTTAAAAATTTTTTATAACCGCGGCAAATTACTTGAAATTTAAGATATAGCAATCTAATAAGACATAACGTTATTCCAAACATAAAAACTTATTTTGGTAACAGCCATGTCATTGGTTTCTATCATAACAAGAAAATGAGCATTTTAAAAAATAAAGCAAACATTTAAACAAAACAGACATTCTCAACAAACACTTTTGCAAGAAAGTGTTGACAAAACAGTAGAAACTCAGCCAGAACAACACTAAAGTAACGAGAAACAATTACTAAGAGAAGCCAACTATACAATGCTATTGCACTAGTTAATTTGAAGCTAACATTTAACTGCCGATGAAATACTCATGCTTTTATGGCATTGGAGATAAATCCATTTTGTTAGCATTGTCAGTCAACTTAGATAAAAAGTTAACAAACTAAGCGTACCTTTTTACAACAGTTTTGTGCTTTTTATCACATTCTATCAGTTGAAGCTAAAGCATTGGCAGCGTCGTTACAAATAATAAGTTAGCACCTCGTTGCATTGCATGATAGTCTATTAGGTTGCTAGGCAACATAGGATAATGTTGGTATCAAAAGAAGCGTTAGTAATGTGTTGATTCTTCACAAGTCACATGATTAATTATTGTCGTTTAAATAGAATCGTAACCCTCTCCTCCGCCTAAGAAATCCTCCAGGTCTTTTTCTTCTTTGTACTCTTCTGGAGTCTTGTGTCGACTGCTCTTTCTCTTCTTCTTGATTGTAGAAGCATCTGCAACACTGGCGTTGTTCATGTCTTTGATTTTAGACTTCTTTTTTTTATGTTTATGTTTCTTTGAGCCTTCGTCAGCAGCCTTCGACTCCCTGTGCTTTTTCTTAGATTGGGATTTCCGAGACTGATGTCCTTCAGTGGGCATTGCGGGTTCTACAGTAAAAATTTTGCTGGAATTAGAGCTCAAGTGATGAGACTATAAAGAGTCATTCTTTATTCAGTGGATTAGCTTAATCTTTAACCAAAGTCACTGACTTTCCGTTGCCTTGGTGGAGATTTGTTCCAAAAAGTCAAAATCACTGGATTGAAGTTGAAAGGATAGTTTGGTTTCTTTATTGTCTTCTGCCTCTACCGAATCCTTCTGAGATTCCTCGTCCGCGTCTTTATTCTCAATCATGGCAGATGATTTTGTCACGATCGAATTTTCGTCTGAATGTATGTCATCAATACACGTTGACACCTAACGTTGAAAAACACCGGATTTATATTTGATGTCAAATTCTAAATATTATTTAAAATTAGTGCCTATTTATTTGACAATGTTTAAAGTATGTCAATTAACATACTTGTAAAATGGGACGTAACCAGGCATCGCACCTGCCGTCATATAACTAAAGGTTTAATCACTAACGGTTACCATTGCATTTGATGCGTCTTCATCGCTGGAAGAATGAGAAACATTTTGATCCAATTTCACAGTTTCGACGGGCTTGTTTGAATAATCATGAAGATCAATGTCAATTCTTTTTTCATGCTGGTCCATTTTTGCGTCATCTGGTTTTGTGCGGTTCAAGGGTTTGCCATTTTCATTTCTTGCCGTGTCATCCTTAACCTGCAGCGACTGTTTTATCACAGGAATTGTCCCTTGGCCATGAAGATAATCATCATCACTAAGACTGTCCTGATCAGCTAAGACAACTGGTGCCTCCTCTTCTTTGGAACTATCACTTTCAATGACAAGATGTTGCAGTTTTTTGTCTTCTTTCCTTGGCTTGGGACTGATTCTTGAAACAGGTTTGGAACGGGATGAAACGTGACTCTGTGGTTTCGGAGTGTGTGGAGTCACATAGTCTTGATCACTGTCTGAGTAAGTGTAGACTTTATGTGATTCTAAATATGAAAAGAACGTTAAGTAAAAGTTTCCATGCAGCAGAAAGTGGATAAAACTGAGTCAACTGACAATAATAGACAACACACTGTATACTGTACAAGGTAGAAATTAATCTGCCCACCACCAGGAATCTGATCATCAGAATCTAATTCCTCCTGAAAACCTGCCACCATGGGGTTCCCTCCATCATCGTCACTGCTTGAATCTACATCACCAACATGCCTAAGATGAAAGAACGGTTAAATATTTGGCTCATGCTAGCATTAATAGATTATTAAAAAGAGAACAACTTCATTTAATTGCCTTTTCTGGTTATCTGTATCGGGAATTTCATCAAGAAAGCCGTCCACAGCTCCTTCATCTGGAATAAAATCATGAATGTTTTTCACTGGATGTGGTGCAGCATCAGGCGGTGTTGTTGGGGTAGTGACTAGTGGAGTAGTCGCTTCTTTTGGCTTGTCTTGTGTCGCTGACGTACTTGATGACCCTTTGGGGAGATCAATTTGGAAGAAGTTTTGTTGTATTCAATAATGAGTTTCTCTTTTCTACTGTCACTTCAAATAATTAAGTTAGAGTAAAAAGATAAATCAAATTTTGACCTATGCTGTACTTTTGACAGAATTTAAACAATACCATGGAAATTGTGTTTTAAAAGCTATGTTGATTACCCCTGAAGAATCTGGACATGAAGCCGCGTTTCTCTGGTTCTGGTGCTTTCTGTGGTTGCTCATTTGGTGTTGATGCCGCAGTCATCATTGATGGGGAAAATAAACCTGCATCAGTTTTCTTGCTTTCCTGAAAGCACAATTTATTTTTGACAAGGAATATATATTATCTAATTTATAGTTGGTTTTGCTGATTATTTTGATTTTTCTAACAGTTGATATTGCACAACTATTTCTCAAATACCACTAATAGAGTCTAGTAATGCATTCTAATGATACAATTAAATCAATACCTCACACAAAGTAGCTCTTGAGTAATTAAATTATCAACTTAATGAACCCCATACTTCAGCATGTTGCTTGTATTTATCTTACTTCTTTCTTCCCATTTAAAGCAAGACTTGAAGGTGGAGAGGGTTTATTCATCTCTGGAGCAGAGGATGCAACCCGGGATTGTGGAGTTGTAGGTTTAGCACCCGGAGCAGAGGGAGTGTCAACATTAACTGGGGATGTTTCCTTGCTTGAGGCAACCAAGGGTTTTTCCTTCTTGGGCTGATTTTTTTCTTGAAGCATTTTCAAAAATCTAGAGAACATTCTTAATAAATATCCAATGCAATTTAATGTGAATTCAACAACTTTCTAGACACATATTGATTGCGTTATTATTTCGAAAAGCTTAAGAACTATGGTAGCCCTGCACAAATTATAATGAAATAGTTTACATTTAGAAACATACCGGGATAAAAATAATTGGAGATTATACAAATATTAAGCATCCTGGCACAAACAAATCTCGAAGATTTGTGTCAGTTTAAAATAAAAAATATTAGCAATAGCTTTGTTCGTTTTGAATGAAACATAATGTTATGGTTTAATAATTAATTCGTTCTTTGAACAAAGGTAGAGTTGCTCAGCTGTAGAAAACAAGACTTTGCTAAGTGAAACTTGTGAACTAAATGAAACAAACTTGTCAATGATGTGTTTATGTTTTCCATGTTTTGTTAATACATTTCTAAAATCACATACACATTAAAATTTTGTTCTTCCGAATGAGGTTCATATTGTATTTCTTCCAAACAACTTTCAACGTCAAGATGATTTGTTTCCAATTGTTTCAACAAACTTTCTCTCTAAAATAATACTCACACCATAGAATCACCAAACAACATAATGATGCAACATGAAATTTAGTTCAATTTAAAAAGCAAGTACCTGCAACAGCAAAAATGGTAAATTAAAGAATTTATGGATGTATTTCAAACCAAACCCGTTTTCCATGGATGATTCGAGAAAAAAGATACCAGCAGAACCAGGGGGCCTGAAAAACAAATAACTTTCAAGCTTAATTGAAACAGATTGTTCAGATTCTAAATGTTAAAACGAGTTGTTCAGGACAAAAAGCACTATGCCATAAAGTTGCCAAGTCAAGTTTTAATCCAGTGGTTCTAAAACTTATTGGAGATGAACCCAAAAAGTTTCAGACAAGCATTCACCAAACCATTTACATAGAATCAAGTACAAACACCATTTATACAGTTTGTGTATGTGTTGGTCTTTGCTGAACGCCAGGGACAGACTCACCCAACCAAGTTTAAGAACCACTGTTTAAATCCGTCACACCAAGCAATCCCATACAAACACTTTGCAGCAACATGACTCCATGGATTTTGCTTTTGCATGCAAAGAAGCTTAGAAAGATAGAACCAAGGATATTTATTTTTAAATATTAAGCAGAATACTTCCTTTGGTGAATGGTACTATTTCATAATCAAGTTATTATTTGCAGAAACCTACACAGCAAACAAGCACAGAGAAAAAATCAAAAGAAAATATTTCTTCAATACAGCACTTTCACACAAAAAAAGTCAAAAATTTCCACCGAATAAACACAAATTTCCGCATGACAAATTACACATTTGTACATGATGTAAATGAAAGGTCAAAGAAACTTATTCAGCATCTAACACCAAAAAAACCTATGAATTGGTTGAAATAATGGTTTGTAGATTGTTGATTCATACAGTGTTAATTTCCTGTATTTCAAATATGCATTTTAGTAAGATAAACTAGATTCGAGTATTGCCTAAATGTAAGTACTAGTTTCCAAAAGTCAAAACTAATTAGTGTTATTTGACAACAATATATAGTATATATAGTATTCAAACTTACACATAACCAAGCAATACAAAAACCACATACTGCAGCATACATTATGAATGGTGATAACTGGTAAATTTTCTTATGGCATTATATGTCAAAGAAAAACAATTAAACATTATTTGTACCTGTTAATTCCACGACATAAAGATTGCAATTCATCCAGATCAATAACACGGTGATCTCCCATATCCCTATGATTAGCCAAAATCAATACAGGAATATGGGCAGGAACCTAATGCAAGATACATAAAACATGGACACAAAATATACCACAGTGACACATTAAAATGAAGCGATTTCAATGAAGTCACAGACATAGCATAGATTAGTTGCACTCACAGTGGGCAACTCTTTCTCGATGTACTGGAAAGTCCACTTCTTTGTTATGTCAAACACCATGATCACTGCATGTGCTCCTTTGTACACATCCAGGAAGCTCGCATCCAATGTGTGAGGATCCTCTTCCTCCTTGTGGCTCAGGATCAAAGTATCTTTGTTTTTCTTTGGTTTTCCTGTTCAGAGTAAAACGTGACACAAACGTGCTGTTTGTTTGGTAAAACTTATGCAAAACAAGATTTACATTTACATACCTTGATCAACAACATCCCAAACATCAACCTTCACAATGTCGTCTGTTGCTGTAAAATATGGAAACGAATATACTTAACTACTCATTAGTGTGATAGTTGAGTACCGATGAGAGTGTCAAAATATTTGCCAGCAAGCAAGCTGAAAAACTAAGATAAAGATCAATAACATCACAATGCATCCAAAACGCTTTAACGAACGATCACTCATTTTAGTGGTCAACTTCTGCAAATCAACCTTTTCCAAACAACTGCATACATCAAAATCAACATCTTATTTGTTTAAAATAATAATGTTTTTAAAACTATTTTATCTCTTTAATTACCCTTATAGTTCCAATGAATTGAGGCAACTTGTATTTGCGGCGTGGGAGCATATTCTTCGATGAAGTTATGGCCCTGCAATCGATGCCAAAGGCAAGTCTTGCCTGTGTTGCGATCGCCACGAATAATAATTTTTACTGAAAAATAAGTCACAACAATTGCTATTGCTAATATTATTACACTGCATAAAAAAATGTTGTTAAAATATATCATATATTTGAATAATAGGTAAATTAAAATACACAGTATCAAGCAATTAACATACAGTTGTACTGCACTCCCTTTGAAAATTTGCGTTGCAGGTCAGAGCGCATGGTCTGCAAGCCTGCAGGGGGGTTTCTCTCTTGTGCATTCTCATCGTTTCGCACCCACTTTTTGAATGAAGTAAACATATTCTCCTGCTAGTGAGAAACACCAGGCAAATGGGTAGAAGGGAACACAAACTGCACCAGGCAATAACCTATCTTCCTATACCATGACAAACCAGACTAGAAAAGAAGGGTTTTGACTTATGTTTTTTCTAATTTCCATTCATACCAGGATATGAAGCATGCAACGTTTAATACTCAAGGTAAAAAATAAAACTGTGCTCAAAACTTTTGATATGCGGTAACTCTATTTGATGATGGTTACCACGGTATTGTATAATGTGTAACTGCACCCATTCTAGACTAGGATAAAGAGGTTTAGGTAACTATGAATTTATATATATGCATATAACATTAAAGTTAGGTTAACAAAAACTACCATGAAAAATAGTTTTAAACGTACATTATTTTGATATAATGACGGCCAAGTTTAAATATTTCACTTTGCCCTGCTAAAGCTAACTTGCAAAGGTTATGGAGACATTGATAAAGTTATGCAGAAAATCTGCATTGTTTTCATTAAGCCTGGTAGCAATCATAGAATTAAAAGAACAAATATTTATACTATAAGGGAATAGCTGCATGGTATGGAACCCGTACTCATTAATCATTACAAACTGCAACAACAAAAAATGACCAACACAAAAACAATTCTGCAAACAACTACACAAAGATGCCTGTCTCATCATGTAGTCATCATAGGCAATGTTATGAGTTGAAACCATCACATTAAACACAAAACCGATAGTTTGCAATGTGAATGAAGCAGTGATTTGCTGAACTATTTGTTTGATCAAAGAAAATGCACAGTAACTAAGCTATCAAAAAATGTGTTTTTTACCATTAAATGTGAGGAGCAAAACTTACAAAGCCAACCATTATCAGTATAGTACAGGGGTGGGCAAACTGCGGCTCGCCGGCATGTTTTTTGTGGCTCTTCTAGTCGAATCGTAAAATTTCAAAAAAATTGTAAAGGCTACCAAGAGTACCGTTTATGAACGTTTCTCTCTTTTTCTTTTCCTTATTTAGACCAGCATTGATGACAAGCTGTTAATTATCCAAATTTAATGATATTTTTCGATTGAGGAATGCAGATATGAAACAATTAAATGACATAAACTATTTATGGCGTCATAAGTTCTTATGACTTGGCTCGTCAGTAAAAATTTAACAACCAAAGCGGCTCTCGGGTTCAAAAAGGTTGCCCACCCCTGGTATAGTACAATAAAGAACAAGCTCACAAACAATTAATTAGCAGGGGAAAAATAGCAAAGCCCCAAAGGTTTAAAACATACAAGATGACAATAATCCAATTGCGCTATAAGATGGTAGGTTAGCAATGTATGGCTACCAAACCCAAACTGTAGTAAGAAATATTGTAGGTGCTCAACATATGGTTGAAGAAAGCCACAGAAAAAGAAACTTAATCACATGTACTGGAATCTCATTTCTGTGGTCAAAGGAGGGCACGATATTGGGGCATATGACATGAGCGGATGAGTGTATTGAAACACGAGGCAGAATAAACAGGCAGAACAGGAATTAATTCCAGTACTGTCAATAGAAAATCATACCTCTACAATTCAAATTAAACAAAATTATTGTTCAAAGATGATAAATACACCGACTGTAGCATATACACACAGACAAGCTAGCTTTGAAGAATCATTAAAGTATGTTGTAACAACAACATATTACATAGGCTACTACGTGCAGATGTGATCAACTTTTCTAAAAGTGAAGCATATAGGCCTACATAGGCTAAGGTACAAAGGATGTGTTCCAAAATGTCCAGACAGGTGCAGATAATGTGATGTATGTCCAAAGTGTGCGGATAAATAAGTAAATCGACTGAGCATGGCAAATTTTCCAGAGTACACTTCAGGTTTTACAGTGGCACACTTCATGCACTATATAGGCATATAATTTTGCACTTTTAAAATGACTTGGACAGAACTTCTGCGCTACAAAAGAACTACAAACACTGAAAGTTTGTATGATGAGCTGGAACCGAGTGGAAAGTAAACTTGCTAAGTGCTCGGGGGATAAAAATTAATAGCGCGTATACTGACTATTGTTTCATCTTGTTACGTGGGAGATTTCTCACCCAAAAACATCAAACTTTCCAATCTGGGCACCGGATTTCAGTAAGTTGGCTTATGCGACAATTTTCTGGCGCAAAATTGTCAGTTTGCCATATACTCTGTATTATATGCATTAGGCCTACGTTGACGTTGACGTGGCACAAATTTTGGCTTTACATTTTTTGGCGTGATTATTCGGCGCACTGAAAGCAATCTTTCTCACTGGGCTTCTGCGCACTCAATTTTTAATTGATTTAGAAACTAAATTTGTCCAACTGTGTACATTATGATTACCAGGTAATTGCACATCCAAGAGCGCACTTCAAGTGCATCCAAACATTTTTGGGCACCAGCATTTACAATTTTTGATTGTTTGGCGCAAGATATCGCTGAAAACGGCCATACTCTGCATGCAATCCTGCAGTCCGGCAGTCTGATGAGTGTGGTCTATGGACTGAACTACAAATAATGAAATCTTTTTTCATATTTTACGAAGCAAAAACAAATAATTTATCCAAGCCCAAACCTTTCTCTTTCATGACCTAATTAATGCGCTGCTTCAACGTAATACGGAATATGACTTGATGAAGTATGGGAATTTGGACTTGTAAATGTGATATATGGCATGCGTTGAAAGTGCCAATAATGCGGCCTTTTGCCACGACGCTCTTTGCACACAGTACAGTACAATTGCAATCGTTGAAATTTTAGATAATTTTGTATTAACTGTAGGGAGCGAGTGAGCTAAAAAATTGCAACTAAAAACACTAATTGCATCTAAATTCGGCAAATTTTCTTTATGCAATATAAGTAGTAACACTATTAAAGTAAATTACTTTTCTTGGTAAAGCAGAAAATTTGACGCCTTGTTTTAAATTTATTTTCATAGCCGGTAATTCCCCTCGAAGCTGACTCGTGGTCATAATAACATGGAATCATGGATGTCGTTAAGTGGAAAGGACAATAGAAGCTTGGTTAGACTTGTTAAAATTTCGAATTCAGAATTAAGCTGTTACAGATAACATGGGTAAGATACGTGTCAAAAAGGCAAGGGTTCATCTAAAAGCAAGCAGTGTTCCGCCATTGGATGATCAGCTGATGAAAACTGGGAACAATGACAATTACAATACCATGTCGACAAACGATTCCAAGGTATGAAATGGCATGATGGGACATGAAACATGCATGCTTTGTTATTTTATGCGCACTAGATTGCATTATATAAAACATGGAGATTCTTGTTGTTGCAGCCCCAAGTTCAGCCGGTTTCAATTGAGCAAAATCCATTCAGTGGACTGAAAATCGATTTCTCATTATTAAAAGACCAGCAGTTGGAGATACCTGATGAACAAACTGTCAAAAAAGAGAAGCCAGATACTAGCCAGACCTTATCTTTAAAGAAAAAAGACAGACAAAAGCAAAAACGAATAAACTTCGTACAAAGTAACTACATTCAGTTTTTATGGACACAATTTTTGTCTTGGAGCTACTCTGTGGAAACGAAATAGATTTTTGATTTTTTTCTAGAACTTGAAGCAAGTCGAATGCTGAAGCGAGAAAAGCAGAAAGCTGAAAAACGAGCTAAAACTGCAGTCGTCGGGGACTTAAACTTTCTGAAACTGGCATTGCCAGAGTTTACTAATAATAATGACAATAACACTGACTCCGTCAATCTTCCTAAAGACACGTCAAAACCAAACTTAAAAAATCTTATAATGTCTTTGGAGCCTTCAAATAAAAAGAATCCTACGTCATTAAAGAAACCAACTTCATCAAAAATGAAAAGTAAACAACGTCAAAAGCAGGCGTAAGTGAACTTTTCCCCTAGCTGATTATAGAGATGTATGCATGTAACTTACAGATTTGGTTAATAATATCTTTTTCTTTGCAGGATCAGTGAAATAGCAAACTTTCAAAATTTGCTTAAGAACAAAGCATTTCAAAAAGATAAGAAGTCCTTTATTGAACAAAATTTAAAACGCAATTTGCTGTAATACAAAGAGGATGTCACGGATACACCAAGATTTATTATAGCCACATGTTGTGGTTTATACCGTCTAGCTAGCAGCAATGAAGATTACAAAATTATCTCACTAGATTTTATTGGAAAAAACAAACTGTGGCAGTCTTGCGATATTTATTAATTAGTTATAAAACCACATTAAAAACGCAAACTAGCAGTTTCAGCACATCACAGGCCGAGACTTGTAAATTTATGTGAAGCTCAGTATTGCTTGATCAGAAGTCAACTAAAATGTGGACATCTGCGGTAAATGATTGATTGCGGTTTTCTCACACAGTGTCTGTTCATGGCTTCCAAAGTCTTAATAAGCCGTCTTCTGAATACGTGGCAATTAGGTTGTTGTGTGGGTGGTGGCAGATACCTATCACGTCTCCATCATGGACAGTCAACGTTCTTTCTAATTTTCCACTGTTGGTTGAGAAGCAGTAAAGGACCTGTTATAAGCGATGAAGAGCATTTTCAGCATTAGGTTGGGTATTAAAGTATGTTACTAACACATACTGCAACAACTTGTTACTAATTGTGCAATAAAATGGAAAACTTCACTTTTACTGCACTCACCATATCTTCACCCACACAATAAATCCATTCTCCACGTGGAGAAACAGTAGCGCAGACAAAGTCCCCGCCTTCTCGTTTACCGGAGCTGAAGGAACGGACAATTTGGCCCTGAAGAGTAGCACAGGTTATGTTTCAGGATTTCCTGGATACAAACTGTGCTTTTATTTACAATTCTATTTGCTATTACAGGTTCAAGGTTATATTGTGTGATTCTTGCGTTGTGCGAAAATATATAACATATCAAAAAATAGCATTCTTTCTAGAATCAAATCTGTTATGATAGTGTTCAGTTGATGTACTAATCACTGTTTAAAATGGATATTACGCAACTTTTTAAGAATGAATGAATTAAATTATGCAACTTTTAAAGAACCTGCATGTTCATAATTGAGACAAGATTTGATCTGTTGCACACAACGAAATGTTCCTGGTTCTTTTGCAGTAGATGAATGCTATTGATGGTGACATCTTGCTGGCCAGCAGCTAATGGATTATACGTGCTGACACATTCCGTAGACTTTACATTCCATAACTGCCACAACATACAATGCAGGCATAATTTTCAGATTCACAGTTGCACCCTTAAAATAACTGTTTGCTGCAATCAGCATTTTTTATTGTGTTTTTAGAGACGGGAACGGTTTTCTGAAAATTATCCAACAGTCTCTCAAAATTGATACTCCTGCAACTACAGCAGAAAATTAGCAGTTAGTTGTTAAAAGTTGCGCACTCTTAAAATTTGTTAGCGGTCGCCAAAGACAAACTTTAAGGCAATCAGTGTTACACTTCACTGCCTGATATGACGTGTTTTGCAGAACTACTCACTTTAACGTTGCCATCTGATGAGGCACTTATAATGTTATGTCCATCCAGCATAAAAACAGCATCATTTACAAATGAAGTGTGTCCTCTCATTTCTTTTAGTGTCTTACCAGATTTCAAGCCGTGTATTCGAATTGATTGATCAAAGGATGCACTCAGAATCTATAATAAAGTAAGAAATATTATACTTTGACAGAATTGCGGGATATGTATAGTTAAAGTTTTAAGATTGTGTAAATGCAAGAGACACTGCTGTGGTCTACCTGGCTCCCATCTTTCGAAAATGAAACACTTGTGACGCCCTTTGCATGGGCCCTTTCAAATCTTCGCAAGCATTGCCCTGTGATAGTTTTCCAAACCTAAAACAACAAAATCGCAACGCAGTTTGAAGACTGACCTACATTCGTATTGCTTGCCCTAGATAGTGTACAACTGTACAGGTATAGTGTAAAAAAGTCACAAAAAATGGGTGAATGCTTACTTTAATTTTTCCTTCTTGATCTCCACTGGCAAGCATTTCACTGTCACGACTGAATGCAAGACAAAGCACAGCATTATCCATCATCATAAATTTATCTTGTGCTTGAAATTGTAAATCTTTTCGAATCTTGCCGGTTACAAAATTCCAAACTTCAATGAATCCATCAACACTGCAAAAAACAAACGTAACTGAAATTAACAAACCACAGTACAAGCGAAACAAAAATCCAGAAATCTTATCTTATGGTATCTTAAAAATACTAAGTGATTGCAGTAAGCGCCACAAAAACAAGTATTAACATTTTGTTAATCAAAAGCTGACATGTTTCAGACATCATTTGTTCTTTATTAAAGCTTGAATGAATTAAAGAGAAAATGCTGTTTGAAACATGTTAGCCTTTTAATTAATAAAGTATTTATACCAGCTTTTTTGGCAATTAATGCAAACACTCGATAGGCAATGCAAAATGCAGCTCAATCCTACCAAAGTTATATCATAAAAATGTTTCCTACCTTCCTGTAACAAGGTACTGTCCGTCTGGTGAAAATCTTGCGCATTCTACGTGGGACTTCTGGCCAAACTTAATTGTTTTGTTAAGCTGGGTCGGAAACGTCTCCTCTTCTTCTTCCCGTATAGTCGCTGCTTTGCCACGGAACAAATCAATCGTTGTTCCCGGCGGTAATAAACCTTGGTGCTGTTGCCACTTTAAAGATTGTCCAAGCAGTGCCATCAAACGCGATGGAGGCACAACGCTGACCTAGAAACAATTTTCAAGTTTGAAATTAATCGGTCGAGTTAATCAAATTATTGATCCAGTTTGAACAAAATTGATAGCAAATGCAATTGATGTAAAATTTACAGTTGTACAAAGTTGCATTTGGCTAAATCGACCAAATTAATTAAATTGGTAATACGCTTAGCAAAATACACAGAGTAATTTTGTCGATCGAATCAATACAAAGCATTGGTTTGTGCACCTAAAGATGCCATACACTAAAAAATTTGCAGCTGCATCAACGCATTTATTACCTCCTTCGCAAGTGAGTGAGCTATTTGAGCTCTTCTTTTTTCTTTGCTCGATCCATCTGGGTATGCTTCCCTTGGATCGAAATATGACCTGGCCAACAGGTTTTCAAGATGCACATAACGATCTGCCTGCGCGTGCTTCAGGGCTGTCATTGGATCAGTCTGTCTTAAAAGAGACCTTGCAGCTCCCAACTCTCGCAGCTCAATCAGTTCCAAAACAATTTGCTCGTACAAATCAACAAGGGTTTTATCTGGAAGTTTCAATGATTGGATTGCCTACAAAAGGAACAAATAAAGAAAGAAAAGGTAATAGACGAAAAAGATTGGTAAAGTTTTTTATTTATAACCGTTTTGAAATGCAATTCCCAGCATTATAACTAAATTGAAAAGCAGATGTCAAGTTTTCAGCAAGGCTGCTCATGTAATGAGATTATTACCTGCAATACAATGTCCCAGTGTCCGTTATTAATGTCCGAAACAAACCCATCGATGCTGTCAACAGTGTTAAGAGATATTGTAGATTCCTCCTGTTAAAAATAGAACCTTGTTTGAGACAATACTTTTTCATAACCGTTAGGAGTTTATTGCACATGCTTACCTGCAAAGTTGCCAAGGTTCTTTGCAGATTATTTTCTTTCAAATATTGTTCAATAAGCCTAATAACATCAGCAGATTCAATCTCCAATGACATAATGAACAGCTGTAATTATTTTCTACGCTAGATATTTCACAATAAAAAAATTGTAATAAATTTTTGCCATATAAATGGTGAAATGAGAAAGACACCAAGAGTAGAACTAATGATGTTAAAACAGCAGCAGACATATTTTAGAATCTAGTATCAGTGACAAAAACATGCAGACATACAAAACTAAGTGCATGACATAAGGTAGAATGATGTACCAAAACCAATTATAAAAAATTACAGTTGGCATTCACAAGACATTGGCTGTTATCTTGGCCCTACTTTCTTTAATCTATCAAATCTACTTTTAGATGTGGAAAAAGATGTGGTTGGTATTTGAAACTTAGATGTGTTAGAGCTTGAAAACTTTAATGATGACGAAGGCTTAACAAAACTAGACCTTGATGGTAAAAGCTTTTTGTGTCCGCCTAATCCATCGTAGCCTGAAGGCTTTCCACTAGCTTGCCTATTGTTAATTAACTTGTTCCTCAGGGAAGCAGAATGAGATAAATTACATTTGCCGAACTTCTGCACATTTGTTCTCACAGATGAGGTAGTTTTCACAAAATTTAAACCCATTGCTTCACAGTGTTTGCGCATTTTCACTGTAGTGGGGCTATCTGTGGGAGTTGGAAATATTGGTTCCTCATTTTCTTTTTCCATGCATTGAGCATCTTCCATAGGAGATGCATCCGCAAACAGATCCCCACTCTCATCCAGATCAACATCTTTGCTGCCAAATGAAGAACTCAACTTTGGCTTCTTCATATTGATAGGACTGCCCATGTCTTTTGCACGTTTGCTTTTACTCATTGCGAATCCATTGATTGGTGTAAGAAATTCCGGAGCTGGACTTTCAGCAATCAAACGATTTATTGCAGAGGATTTCGTGTCATTTGGGGATGCAATTGCTTGCTGAAGAGCTGCTAATTTCCTTCTTAAGCTACCATTTTCCTCATTTAATGCTTCTTCGTTCTTTTGTAGTTGAGCATTTGCATTTTCCAGCTCTTCTACAAAAGAGGCTTTGTTTATCAACATTTCCTCCTTTTTATGTAAATCTCTTTTGCACTTCATTAATTCACTATTCATATGCGCCCTGCTGTCTTTTATTCTTTCAAACTCTTGTTTCAGGGCCACACAAAACGTAGCTAGTTGTTTGTTTTCTGTTGAGGCCGAAACCGTATTATATTGCTTGAGCATATTTTCAACATCATTCTTTTGACCATTTAAAATGACTTCAATTTTTTCCAGGGTCTTTAGTCGAATGCGCAGACGCTTTGTTTCTTCTTTACAGGCTTTAGCATCTTCTACCTCATACTTCATGGTCTCCATATCTGCCTTCAGGAGATGTACAATGTTTTTTTCACTCTTCACTTCTCCTTTTAGTTTTTCAACTTTGGCCTTCAGGTTGTTTTTGGCCGTTTCCATGGCTCTTATTTTAGATTTGAGATCATCTTTTTCTGCATCATGATTTTTTAGCTTTAATTCAACTTCATCCAGCTTATTTTTCAACACGTAGGGATCGAGTTGCGACTCATTGTCGTTCAGCCCCAGATTAAGAAAAATCTTTTCAACTATCTGCTTCACTGTAACACGCGATCGGCATTGTGGGCAAGTCTTCTGTGCTCCACATGTTTCTATCCATTGAAACAAGCAGACAGTATGAAACAAGTGACCACAGGGGGTGACACTTATGCTATTTTCTGTGTCAAAATAATCTGTGCATATAGTACAAGCCCCACGCAGAGACATTTCAAAATATACCTGCAACATATAATATTTCGTTATCAAATTATATGTAATAAACATTATGATATGTATAAATTAGGATATCTATTATCGAACCGAGGAGAGCCTTCGCATAACACAAGTCCGACAGTAATTCCTCATAACTCAAGTTCTTTATTCATGAAAATATTGGATCATCAGAACCATCCAGGTTGACATTAGGAAGATTTTGACGAATACTTGTATCTTTATCAATGAAGAATATCTTTTAAAGTGTGTCAAATGTCCAGGAAGCCCTAAACCTAACCTATTATGTGCAGTCTGAAAGTAGCCCAGGAATTAGGAATGGTTCAAAATGTCAACATTGGGGTGGAGCAAACAAAACTATATACAAGATACCTTGGGGCTGCAGTTGTCATGCTTTCTGTAATGAGAAGTTTCTTACTTAAGCATCTATAGCACCCTAAAAAAATATAGACTTATATGTAGATCGAAAATGTCTATGTCGGCTCAGTAACCGAGTGCTGGCCTTGCAGTAAATGTGGCTCATGCTCTCTTTTCAATACCCAGTGGCGCTACAGCGTTGTAATGCCCTTGGGCAAGCCACGAATGACACTTGCTCCTTTTCAGTGGACCTGGTGAACAGTTCTACATTTGTACTATATGAAAAAAATGTGTGACAGTCGGAACTTGCACAAAGGCTAGCTGAGTAACCGGGGCTCAAGTGATCAACCCGACTGAAAAGTATGTCAGTCTGTGACGAGAAATCGTGCGTGCAACAACACAAGCTTTGGCGTGCACTGAAGGCTCAATTCTATGTTTATTTGCTAAAAATTGATGTTCAAATAACCACATTTTATTTGTTTATTTACTATAAATCAACATGAAGATAAAAAAGTTTAGCGTGCACATTGATAAACCTCCTGTGTGCAGGTGCCACACTTTCTTTCCACTATAGGCGATGACTATGAGGAATCATCACCAGGCCAGATGTTAAAGTTTGCTGTTTTTGGGTGAGAAATCCCCCGTGCAACAAGATGAAACAAAAGCCATTACATGCGCAATTAATTTTCATTCCCCACGCACTTAGCTTAAAGTTTTAGTAACTTAAGTTTAAGTAACTTAGGTTTAAGTCGTACAATGACTAAGACTTTCCTTAGTGCGAGCATAAATAATACGGTATCATACCAAGAGACCGTAGATCTTCGGCGGAAATTCAGTGGTAATTACCGGTAGGCCTATAGGCACAGGCCTAGTCTTAAAATCATCATTAAGGCAACAACCTTGCACAAGCTAGGCCTAAGTGTACAATGGTAAAACTTTACAGGATCTAAGGATTAAGAAGTTTGTTGTTTACGTATTTTAAAATTTGTAAGCAGTCTAGAAAAATCTTTCAAAAGAATCTCGCAATGCATCAAGTTTGGTTCAAGTGCCATCAGCAGCTTCTCCGCAAACATACCTTTCAGATTTTCAAATTTTGTGGAAAATGCCATCTAAATTTACTAAACGTCACATGTCATAATTTTTATGGCATCTAACAATAAGGGAAGGGAAATACTCAAAACAAAATGATAAAATCTTGAATTAAGTCAAAGCAAATGTGACTTAATGTTATTAATATTGTAGTAAGTGTAGTTACTTAAAAATACACAGCATGACATTTAATAGCTTTCTCTAAAAATATTTAAATTTTAAAGAAGTTTTTTTTTTAATACTGAAAACGTTGTTAAATATATCTAAAGTTTTTAAGCAATTTTAATTTAATTCATTTTTTATATCGGTTTACGCCGCTAACCTTTAAATGTGCAGAGTGAAAATAAATATGCTAAACCCTTATAGTTACAAAGAACAAGCTCAAGAACAATTACTGAACGATAAACATCAATTAATCAATCATTTTAATTTTTGTCAAAATAGCGGTGTAGACGAAAAAATCAAGCCAGCTTTTATTAGCATAAAAAAGTGGCAAATTACCAAAGGTTGCAAAATGCAACATGGCAATAATGCAATTGTGCTATAAGGTGGTAGGTTAGTTCGGCCACCAAACTTTAACAAATAGCTACCATAAACACTACAGCCAACAACCACACCAAAGCCGATTTGACCACCATTTTTCATGTTTATAAATGGATAAACTTTATTAGAGATATTTTTTATTTTTATTAGGTTTGCCCAGTTTCTGTTTTACCTTTGCCACTATGCCTAATCTATAGAGTAATAATAATATATGAGTAATAATTTTTAAAGTAATAATTTCCAATGTTGCTGAATAAAAAACGCATTTCTTTACAAAATATTTACTTTGTCAGTCTTATAAAATAATAAAACGCCTTTGAAATTTTACGTTATCTTGCAAAAAGTGTGAAAATACAAAAATAATCCCAATTTTGTTGAGTGAAACCGCAAACTGTCTGGAATCTGGATGATCCTGCGCTGCACATTAGAATTTTGATTTCATTAATAGCATTTAACGTAAGATGTCTATGTTGTTACCTAGCAACAAACCGAGAACACAGCGAAAAAGTTTCTGTACATCCTAATCGAGATGCTGCATAATCTGGTAATGTTGTTTTTTTCTCATTTTGATAACTTGGATTAGCAGTATTTACTTCTTAGGGAATAACGGGTAATCTGAAATGCAGATACGCCTTAACCAGGTTAATATTTTCGTGTTTAAAGCTCGTTATTTTTTACTGGCCCATTTATATGATCAAAATCTAAGTGGGCAGTTTTCTTTAAAATTTGGAGCTAATTTTCTGTATATGAGTAGGTTATGTTAGCGTAAAAAGTGTGTTAGTTGGTTTTTACAGTCTATGTATAATTTAATTGAAAAAGTTTATAGCAGATACAGGTACCATATTGCAGTATTAGGCAGATAACAAAAGGACAACTTTACACAAATCAGCAGATACCACACAGATTTATTACAGATAGAAACGGTGTAAATCTTGGAATTAGCTTCTTGTTTTGACCTTTCAACAAACTATTAAATTCTAATTTATGGAATATGAAAAATTGTGGATTTTTATCTATTTTAATATGGGATTGATTGATTGAAATTTTGCTAATAACCTGAAAAATAGATTTTTTGCCAGCACAACACATTTTTATTATATCATTATTATGCAAGGGAAGAAACTGTACTAATGTTTCATTGTTATATCATCTATTTAGCTAACATCTTACATGTTTTTAGCCCTTGGTTTCTTGTCACTATTTTCTAGTGTTTTATTTGTTTTGAACATGCATTTTGTTTTACTTTGCTATGACAAACTTAACGTCAAAATGTTTACTCCCCACAGTCAGCATTGAAAAATAAATGATAGGATAGGTTTGATATTTAAATAGGCTATTTCATGACTTTTCACTTCCCGATTTGCCATAAATTAAACCTTGTGTTTACCTACTGGAAAGTTTGTATGATGCACTGGATTTTTTTACAGTGCAGAAAGTTAGCTTCTACGCCAATTTTTTGGCACAGAATTGCTGTTTTGCCCTTCATTCCATATTGTAAGTATTACGTGGGCGTGGTACAAATTTTGGCATTACATTTATTGGTGAATTCATCCAGCACACTGAAAGGAAACTTTCCAGTACGATAGTGTTGTGCACTATACAAAATGAAACATCTAAAGTTAACTTTGACTGAATAACAATATTGAGGCTAAATATTTAAAAATTCCTTATTTTGTGTTGATGGCTTCTAAAATATTCCACAATGCAATTTTTACACAATAATCATAAGACTTATAATTAATAATCTAATTATTATCAGTTCCATTTCTTCTTATTATCTTTATAAGTTACAAGTTTTCATGGTAAATTTCCGCTTGCAAAGTATTTTCTGGATTTGGCAGCTGAGTTTGTGTACTTTGTTTGGTGTTACTAACACTGATTTACCAGTTCTAGAATTTCTAATGATTACACTTTCTAATTTCTGTTAAGGATAGAATTGATAGGTTAGGTTTACTTTAACTAACCCCACTGGTAGGTTTTTAAAAATTTTTGTTGCATTTTCAATCCGGCCAAACAATGCCTGTCTCGATGGAGATGCACAAACCACCCATACAAGAGCAAATATCGGAGATTACTAAAAAGATTCAGCTTTTAGGTACAAACGCATTTGATTTTTGTGGTATAAAGTAGTTTTCTACTTATCACTAGTGGCATTGGCTTCTATGTATTTGCCTGCTGCCCATCAGACTTTTTTTATTCCAGTTTGGTTTTATTCCCACTTAAAATTCTTACTAAGCTTGCATTACTAAAATTATAACTCTGTAATACATTTTTATGATTTAGAGGGTGATAGAAAAGCATACTATGAAAGTTCACAATGGTCAATCAAGAAAAATCGTGACATTATTGGTCGAATGAGACAAGAGAACAAAAGCTTACACAAATCACTGGCTAACGTATTGGCGGTCAGTATTGTAGCCCTAAATAATCATTAAAGGACATTTCAAGTAATTTTGCAACCACTGTTTGCATAGATATGTGGTATATATGTAATTGTTATAATTTGCTATTTTTTATGTGTATTAATGATGTTTGTTGTGTCTAGGGTGATGACCGGGTAATTGATCAAGCTTTTCAAGGCAGACATGTCGAAAGGGCTGCACTAAGGAACAAAACAGGGAAAATGGCAATTTCTGTTGTTGACCAGAAAGTGTGTATTGCTTCTTTAATATGCTTGTGTAATAATATTGTTACTCACATCTATTAGAAATCCGAGATTGCTGTCTTACAAAATAATAAAAAATCTGTTTGTGATTTTCAGGTGTGCGATAACAAGAAGAGATTAAATGCTCTAAGAGCAACAACAGATTCATATAGAAAGAAAGTTGATGAACTGAAGACACAACATGGTCAGATGATAAAAGATTCTTCAGCTGCTGCTGAAATGGACAAAGGGGAAAGTGAGGCATCCCAGGTACTTTGCGATCTATAGCTTAACCAAGATATTTTAAAACAATTTTTCTTGTCAATAACAATATTAGTGTAGATATCTGATACCAGTCATAGACATTTTTATGTGGGAGCATCAATGCTTATGTTTCAAAACAAGTTTCAATAGAACCAATGATATATGATATATTGGCAAAACTGCTTGCGTAAGCTGTTGCTTGTTTATGAGAGTGTTATACTTTCCCAAGCACTTTAACATAAGCTGACTGTTTGCTACTGTTATTTTATTACAAAGGTAGGTAATTGTTTTGTATACTTTGTAGCACTTAAGGCAGTTGGAAAACCGATTAGACAAAGCTCGACTAAAATGCCAAGAAGCAGAGCATATTAGCAAGGTTTATGAAAAAATCAAAGGTCACTTGCAGGAAGTAAGTTTTAATAGAGTGTCACCTATATATATGGTTTTTAATTATGCTTAAACTATGAACTAACTTCACGTTTTCAATATCCGTTGCGTAAATAGATTTTAAGGTACAAACCTACCTATGGTTACTACATGTATAGGTAAAAGTTCTTCGTGCATTTTTGCTAAATAATTGTTCGTCATAAAATTAATATTGTTTTCTCACTCAATAACTTGAAGACATCCACTATATTTTAACTTTTTCAGGAGAGTCTGTCGTTTCACAACCAGCTCGATCAGCAAGAGGAAGAAATTCTGACGACGCGCCAAGAACTGTTGAACGTCCAGTCAATGTACACAGACGCACAAGTTGCCAGGGACGACGCGAAAGAAGAGCTCGGTCGCCACGAAGACATCGTGTACCGGTACAGTTGGATTGGCACATTAGTTATTGATGTGCTCATATTTGTTGAGTAGAGGTATTTAGAGGTGTTAGGTACAGTACAGAATAATTTAGTTTTCTAAAATATCCTACAATAAATTTTGTCTATGTTGTGGTCACATCAATACTCCATAATTTTTTTTTTTTTTAATGTCTCGTATATTTTCTGTACGCAGGGAAAGGAAAGAACGTGAAATGGCATTGGCAGAACTAAAGGCACAGGCCGAAGAGAAGAAGGCACACGCTGAGAGGGTTGAGAGAAGGGTAGGACATCAAAATAAACACATATCACAATTAATTCAATTTGGTTGCAATAAAATGTACTAGGGTCTATTTAATAGTAGGCACAACATTGCTAGATGCTTGACTCAGCTTGTTGGACTAACTTAGCGGAAATTATCTTGAGTCACTGTCAGTTTATGGACAGAAAGTGAAAATGCTACTGTAGGCAAAATATAATTTTTTCTCTACAAAATTTATACATATTCATGACTGACTGATTTGGGACAATTTTGCTTAAGTTATTCCATATTGTAATTGTAAATGTATTAATTTTGTTGTTTTACATTGTTAAAACACGTGGCTTGACATATTTCTTGAACGCAGCTTCAACGGGCCGCGTTGCAAGAACAAGAATTGGGACAGGATGGCTCAAAACCATTGCTGAGTGAAGAGGAACAGGAGAGGAAGATTACCACTTATGAAGATGCTTTCCTCCGCATCAAGGAAGCAACTGGAGTGTCTGGAACTCAGGTTTGTCTTTATTTGTATTGTTTACATGTTACTGTGTTTAGAATGTTCAAGACAATGATTTTGATTCATGGCAAGTGGTGTTTTCAGTAGTTTCTAATACAAATAATATGATAAGTTATACATATAATAATGACACTTACTAAAGTTACTGGTTTTAATATAAATGGTTTAACTGTCGACTTTAGGAGGTGGTAGATCGCTTTAAATCTCAAGGAGACACCCAGAAGCATCTGGAAGATTTGAAGAAGGATAACCAGAAGCATCTGCAGAGACTGCAAGAGGAGAGAGCCAAGTTACAACAGGAATATGAAGAGATGAAGTATTCTGGAGAAGCTAAGCTTTCTAGGTGAACAATTCAGGATTACTTACGATTTTTTTAAACTTTCACAATAAAAATTGTGACGTTTCTTATATTGTGCTAAATATAGCAGTTCTCACTTCGGCATAAGTGTCACAAGTAAACTGCACACTTATCATTCTACAGTGGTCAACGCACGCTGGAGGACTTTGAGCTGCATCTCAATGAGCAAGAGAGCCGCAGGGATGATGCAGCAGAGAAGCTGGAAAGAGCCAGCCATGTCCTTGTAAGCGTCAAAGCAGGAGTTGAACATCTCGCAGATAAACTGCAACACTTGAAAGTGGTACGTTTATAAGATCTCTATTTTAATTAATTGTAAAATTTCAGTGTTTCAGTGAATAATTTTATCTTTTACAAGGTTACATATTTTTAACTTTTTTTCTTGCCAATTTTCCATTTCAACCGAAATTTGGATTGTGTTTAATTTCTCCTCGTTTTCCAGATGAAGAGTCATGTTCCAACCGCGCATCTTTCACCATCGTCGGAGGAGTACGTGCTTGATCTTTTGTCTGTTTCAGAAGAAAAGCTCCTTAAACTCTTGGAAGACCTGGATGGTCGGGAATTGCTGGATATTCTGCGTCAGATGGAAGCAGAAGAGGTAAATAGCTATGGCAGTTGCTTTCGTCTCCAAATAATGTCTGTAAAGATGTGGTAAATTCTGATTTCTTATTCTCTTTGTGTGTTGTAGTTATTAAAAGTTGACTGGAGTTTATTATTCCAGAGTTAAGTTAACGAAATATCATTTCAGTTTCACGCTACCATCGAAAACAAACTTCCGTCTTACAATGTGAGGATACCTTTACCAGCATCTCAGAAACATGACGCTTACGAAGGTGAGATGTGATCAGTATAGAATGACACACTGAATGTCTTTAACAAACCATGCAAGATAAGTTGTTTAGTAGGATAATTGAGACACTATTTGAATTGGTAACGTATGAGAGGACTTCTATGATTCTGGTCTTTTAAATAAATAGTCTTTCTTGGAAAGCGAAAATTAGCTGGTGATGATATTCTGTTAACCCGGACTCTATTTTAAACTTTTTCCCGTGATCAGATGATGATGAGAGCGGTGATGATGACGCTGCTGCACCAACTCGAGCTGATCTCAAGCGACGATCGCAACAGATTATCGATAGCAAGATGAAGAAGGGAAGAAGTCGTCCGAGGAAGAAAAAAGGAGGAAAGCTTTAAGGATGCCAAAAATCCTCATCCATATTTTGCTATTGTAGAGTGTTCATTGCTTCAAAGATTGTCACAACTCACGTCCTTCACAGAGATCAAAGTTTGGGAGCTTTATCGGAATTTTTCTTCAAATGTTGTTTTTTCTTTAGCTTCTTTGCTTCGCGTGTTCGGTACTTGGTAAGTTCTTGTGAATTTTAAACGAATTTTATGTATTCGAAAGTTGTACAGCTTTTTTCGTGTACTTTTGTGAATTATTTTAACCCTTTCTAAAACCTTTGTGGTTTTCAAACTTTGCTAAACTTTGCAAATATTAGCCCCGTTTACTTAAAAACCGCGTCCAATTTGTCCTCTAGCTTGTCTGTAATAGCCAAAATTAATCCAGCGTTGCTTTCACCAATCCTCTATACCCACACCAAACATCAAGTGGTGCATTAATCTGCAATGCCCTTGTTTTTATCAAACTGCGCTTTCTTAGTTTGTGTTGAGATAATCGCCGTGTTGTCGGTAAGTCGAGAGTAATATCACACGTCATTATCCACCACAAATAAGTACTACAGTGGTAATATGGTTGCTATTTTTTGTTGTGGTGAAAATTCCTTTGTGTGTATGATTCAAATAAACGTTGGCACTGTTTGTCCGTTACATTTGAATTTTCAGCTGTAAGACGGATGGATGAAAGGGGACAGAGAACAACTTTGCCAGAACCCGGTCTCAACAATAAATGAATAAACCTTTGGAAAATTTTAGAGTACGACGTACTGTTTATTTACCATTCATTTAAAGTCTACTGTAGCAAAATTTGGAACCATCAAAATAAGGTATAAATATAGGACTTCGTTTCAAAACTGCGAAAGAAAACAGCAATCATTGAAACAAATAAACAACTAGATTTTATCAAAACGATTTAATGCGTTAAAAGACAGCAAGCAGTTTACAAAGACAAAATAGATTTTAAGAAGTTTCGATTGAAAAAAAGAATCTGCTTAAATGGCTGCATTTTTCACGGAAATTTGATACAATTAGCGTCATAATACTTGTGTTTTGTTGATTTGTGCAAAATTTATGTAGATTTTATAATTAAATTGCCATATAAAACAGCGTTGTCAGCAGGAAAAAAGTTTAATACAAAGTGGAGCATTTCCCTTTTCCAACGTTTCTGCCAGGTGCTAATGTTTTTTACGGTGGTTTTATGGCCTAAAGTTTCTTAATTTTGCCATTTCTTAATTTAATTTTATCCAGAATGGGGTTTCAATGACTCTAAGATAGCGATGGATCTACGGCGGGCATATCTCGGAATGCTTTCGTTTTCGGGAGGGTTCTCGCTGCTAGGTGTGGAAGACGGAATAACTTTTAAACGGTGCCACCTAGCGATTGGTTTGCTTGTATTTTGCGACATCATTTCCATGAAGTGTTCTCTGGCATCTTTGTCGTCACTTCCTGTGATAAGAATAAAATTATTCTACGTAAGTTATAGTGTAAGTTATAAATTATACTTGTATGCCCTCCAATGGATTTTACAAACCTTGGATAATAAATATGCGAAACTAGATGTAAATGCGACGCGATTGACGTTGTATGAGCTTAAGCCAGCCATGAATATTCATGACAGTTTTTACCGTTATTAATATTCATGGCATAAGCGATCGTAGCAGTCGAAACGTTTCAAATCATTTTAATTGCAAGTAAAATCTACTCAGCCAAGCCCACCAACATACCCGAAGAGAGCTCGAACTGACCCAGCTTGAAATTGGCACCGAGCTTCAGGTCATGCATGACATAGCACAATATCTTTACATCTGGAGATTGCAAAACATCGCAAGCGACGTTGAACGTGAGAGCCTGGTTGAAAACAGGGTTGCATGTTGTTTGTACTGTGGCCGTTTTCTTCTTTTTCAAGCGCTGCGTTCCCTTGCACAAGCAAACCTTGACGTAAGCATCTATATAAAAAAAAACTTGAGGGTTATTGATAAGGCCTATTCCGTACAGGCTAATCTCCATTTAACGATCAGTCAATTATAAAAAATAATTGCACCGAATGGGCTACAAGCAGCAGGAAAGTTTATGTTTTGAACGATGGTAAAAGCTACAGTTCTTGGAAAAGCGGTTTTTGGAATAAGTTGTATCTTTTATTCCGCATAATTGGTCGTTAAAACTGCTGTTATGATTTTTACTCAGGTAACACTTTTACGGGGAAGCTGAAGTAATAAAATGTAACGATTACGTTCTCGCAAACGACCACATTACCAGGTAATGTCTTTTTATCGTCGACAAGACGTAAATTTCTCGCCTTCTGTATAGCGACCGTCAGCTTTTCGGCGCTTCTCAAGTATGAAATCGCAAGCATGAGGTCACCACAATGTACGTCACCCTGCAAAATTGCAAAAAATTGTAGCCTGTAATCTTACCTGTTTCTTTCGTTGTTTATTTATACATGTATATGTCATGTTTCTAAGCTATATATAACATTGTGAGTTACAAAGCTAAAGTCATATATAGCATCTTTCGTGACTAATTGTCGATAACCTATGAAACATATAGAAGCGTAAAGACAGTAGTGTTTTGAAACAATTACAAGCGATTTCTACGCTCATTTTTGCATTAAAATACTATTGCTGAAAAACACAACTGCTGCTATAGCCAACTTCTAAATCATTATTGTAATGTCTTGCCAATTTTACTTCTGTTATTGTATCATCCTCATTCGTAGCAAATATCATGAGCAGAATATATGAGAATGCTTTTTATGATGTTTGCTCTGAAATGTAGATCATTTAAAAGCCAACCTCTAATCTTTCGTGGTGTACGACCGGTTGAAAACTCTTGCAAAGATCGAATGTGGGAGTCATTTCGAAATCGACATCCTTGAGCTTCAGTTCCATGGTTCCGTTGCATTCGTGGCGGGAAAATTGATCGAAATGAAATAAATTTATCTCCAACGTTTTTTCCTGTAAGAGAAAAAAAATGATAAACATTTTCGAGCTTATAGCGTCTGGATGTGACAAAATTTTGAGCCGCTATTGGCCTACTTTCCCTGAATTTTTGACAAAGGCCAGGTTCGGAAGTTTATCGGGCCAATCAGGAGAAACAGAACCTTTTAAAAATTTTCCGTTTTTTTGTCTAAATTATCGATTATTTCGATAGAAAGTGAAACAGACATTTGCTATTTTTTTCGCCTTAAAAGATCCTTGTAATGTCAGATGCAAGCGCCATCCGCAGGAGGTAAAAAGTTAATTTATATACGTAATGTTGCCCGCAAAGTAACGTAATTTGGAAGCATTTTCACAAAAAGACATTTCCCAGACAAAACTAAAAAAGTAACCAACCTTTAACGCTGTTGGGCTAATTCCGAATGTAAACATTTCTTCAAACTCCGGGTGGATTGTGCGTTTGTGGACTTTACTCTTGCGAGCAGAATATCCAGGACTAAGCTTGACTGTACAGTAGGGGTCTGTCGTCCCGCTGAAGTCTTGTGCTGGAAGATTGCGAGCCTTCAATATGGCAATTATGTAAATGTTATAGTTTGGTTTAAGTTAAATCTAGAAAACGATAGACTTAACGCTTTCTATACCTGGATAAGCTTAACGTGCAAAACTTCCATGTCTTTGTTGTAGTCGAGGGTGAAATGAAGCTGTGGGGACTCATTATCGCCGGGATCGGAGTCAACACTTGGATGACGAAAATGTTGTAGCTGTATTCAGATAAAGAATTTAAAAAATCCAATTCATGGCTTAAGTTTCTTTCATTACTTTAATAGTGACGGCAGCAAATGGTTTTAGGTGTCAACAATGTTCCCTCTAATTTTTCACGAGTCTGAGCAAACACACTAACTTCCTGAGCGGTCTCTTGGACCACTGTGAGCAACATCACACGTGCCACGTGCGCACTGTGGCCATTATTATGCGTTTATTTTATTTTGAATTCAGGTTGGATTGTTTTCTTGTGCGCAGCACAGATTTTCTGTGCGCGGAGACCGTGTCAGCAGTGCGCATTTGCGCACGCGCGCAGCTTAGAGGGAACATTGGGTGTCAATATAAAGTCAAAGAAATAGCAAAATAAATTATTTAAATGAACAAGACTCGTTATTTGCTCTCTTTCGGATATGATTGACATAAAGCAAACTTTTAAACTTTCTGAATTATTTAAAACTTAATTATAAGCCGATTGTATTTTATTACTTTATACTTAATCAATTATAACAAAAAAAATGATTATAAAAACGATTAAAAGATAAAAGTACTGTTTCATAAACTAAAGATACTATAATGTATATTCCTTATAGATGTGATAGAGTCGTAAAAGGCGCTTTAAAAATGTTATTAGTTGAGAGTGAAAATACATCCTATATGCATAGCCTATATATATATATACAGTGTCAGTACGTAGCACTTAAAAAAGAAACCATTCTACCTTTAAAGGCCACAACAACAATAAAGGTATATATATATAAGGTTCTAAATTGAACAGCCAAACTTTCACATATTTGTGCGAAGTCATGACAAGGAAGTGATTGTAAAATGGTCGAGATTTTATAATAATTATGAAGCGTTCAAAATTTACCTAATGTTTTAAATGCATTCCTACTATTTTTGAAACGAGTCTGGCGAAGTGGTAATACAAGCAGAGAATGGAAATTCATATTTGGGCTATACACAATTAGATGAAAATATACCGTATTTGTTCGAAAAACATGATTGACATCTTTCTCGTTATTAACTTTTTTGTAAGAATATTGAAGTTAACCTCTTTAGTAGCTTAATAGCTTTCAGCTTTGCGGCTAAATTTGTTACATTTAGTTTTTTCCAGCGTTTCTTAATTTATCAAAAAAATCATAAAATTACTTTCAATCAAGATTCGAGGAAAAGCGTCGAAATGTTGTTTCAGGAAGACCTGATCAAGTCATATGAGCAGAAAACGACATGGTTGTAAAGTGACAAAACGACTTGAAATAATCTTTTTCTTGGCCAGAAAAAAAAACTGTTTGGTGCAAAGTATCAACAATCAGGCGAGAACGGTATAGAGCGAAGAAAAATTTGGAAGTTTTAAATAAGCTATTTTCAACCTTTAGTGATTTTTGCAAAAAGTTGTACCTGATAAAGGCTTGGGTCAATTTGATTCAAATCGATGGGCATTTGCATTGAACTTCGACGTCGACCAGTAGTCAGCGCTGGTGTCTCTGGCGTCATTGCTTCTAATGAAGTATATTGACAAAACATTCATGACCTTGCCTTTGCGTAGCCGATAATTACTATTCCGGTTTACTCAATTGTTTTACATGGTGGATAATATAGTTTTATATTGATATGAAGATGACAAAAACGGATGGTTTTTAAGGTTTCAAACGGTGGTTTGTGAAAGATTTTAAAAAAAACAAAGAAATTAAGCTAAACTCACAAGCCTTATACCTCTGCCTGTTGACAGCGAGTTTAAAGTCGTTACGGAACCGGCTGAGGCGCTAGACCACGGACGTCGATAAGAATTATCTTCCTCTAAAAAGAAACTTTCTTTGTAATTTTTATAAGAAGGAAGCGCTATAGTATAGTGAACGCTTTAAGCTTCTTAATAGGATTCGTATTAACCCGATATGCTGGAACGTATTCCCTGCAGCGAATTCGGTTCGTCTGACGGCAGCGTCCTCCGCAAAGCCTGTAGGGAAATATAACATGTTGTTATCCAGTACGGCAAGAAGGAATGGTTCGATTTGTCTCCGGCATTACATTCATTACATTCATTCCGGGTGATTTTGGAGGGAATCGTCTTCCCCAGTGAGTAAAAAAACTAGACTGTGGCGCAAGAACATAAACTAATCAATACTCAATAGCAAGTTAGAAGATCAGAAGCAGCTTTCGACCGGGTATTTATGTTTGAACAAAGGTAAAAAGCGCGATCTATCTGCGAAAGCTGCGAATGATTGGAGAAAATAAAATTTTCCGATACGGGCACGGATGGTTACCTGTAGGTCGAAGGATGTGCGTCGAGGTGGTAAGTCGTCGTTTTTCAACATACTGCTGGAGTCAGTGTCGGTGTCGCTGGTGTGGTAAGGTGACAGGTGTTGCGTGGGACTCAGGTAATCAGTTTGGGATTTATCCGTCTCGGTGAGGTTAAAACGAATGGACTGCCTGCTCTTCTTTCGTTCCTCGTCACTTGTTCCGACTAGATCCGGGAATGCTTGAAGTTGAGGAGTGCTGGGTCTGTAAGTTGGCTTCCAGCTCAAATCGGTGATGTCCTCAAGTGAAAGAGTGAGCTGATTTTGAATTTTCAATCTAGGAAGACTCTTCTTTAGTTCTCCTTCAGACTTTCGCAAGTCCCTTACGTTACCAAGATGCAAGGATCTTTCATTGAAATCCTTTCCGTCTTCCTTTCTCCTCGTTTTCTTAGATTTTTTGATGTTTTCTGGTTGTGCTTGCTTGACCTGAACTTGCCCAATGGGAAATGTGGTTACCAGATCAGGATGGGCAATCGGACTCGCTATATAAGTCCCAAAGTTTTCATCGCCTGTCAAAAAACTTGTATAACAAATGATGCAAACATCCCATACTTTAAAAAAGCCATAAACACATTTTCTTTTTGTGTTTTGTTTATCTTATCTTAAAGGAATCTACTAAGGCGTGTCAAGCAGCTCTTGGCCGTATGATACAGACCTATATCCCTAAAATGTTTAATTCAAATATGTAAGCTGCTCTTTCTGAGCTGGTGAGGATTTCTACAGGCTCAAACAACATTTCTTATTCCTTAAATATACTTTTTATGTCCTATATTAAATTAGGTCACCACCCTTTTATTAAGGGCACAATATTTTACTTTTTCTTTTACGAAAAGGACAGTTAAATAAGCCTTTCTAAAAACATCTATATCAATTTTTTTTTATCAAACAAATATGATAGATTAGTTTACAAAATTTCATGCCCTGTCTGCGACGTCCGCAGATCTGTAGAAATGAATCGATAAAGTAAACAAATATTCGTTGAAAGCAACATATGCTTCGACCACAAATAATTACAGTATGATCGTCATTATTTGCTAAACCATTTACCTGACAATTTAAAACGTGTATAGGGAATGTTTTAGGCTCCAAAATGTCCGGATAAGGCACATAATGTAAAAGAAGTCCCTTGTCAAAGTGGCATATGTCTTACAAAGCAATAACCTCGTTGTACTAATTTCAATTAAACAAACAAGAAACAGGTTGCTGTATGTACATACAGTAAACCACATAAAAGATAGCCTCTATCAGAACATAAGCGCGTTCAAAAAGCGTTTTTCATATTTTTATTGCAGACGTCACAGTTGAATTTACTGTCAAGAAATTTGCAAACATGTACATACATCGTTAGCGTTTTCAATGTTTTCAACGTTTTCAATGAGATTTATGACCTGACTACATCGATTGAGTAGCTGGAAGTCGCCGTTAAATAGCCCTCCAACTAAAGCTTAAACGTTTTAGTCAAGTAAGTAAATTTAACTTTAAGCAAGTTTTAGTCAAATTGTTTCTAAATCCTCTGATGTCTAAGAAAAAAGAAACAAAAAAAGTTTATTTTAGAAGGTGTCGAACCAAAGTGTTTTTAGCTATTACTGTACCTTGCAAATCCATAAAAAATTACGTGTTGCAGTGTTTGCTATAACTGTATGGATTTCACATTACCCGTAAATGATATTCTTAAGCCTTGCTGTTGATTATTTTCTCAAAGGATTTACCTGGCTGAGTTCCATTCACCGGTGAAATCGCCTCAAAACTCCCGTTCTTCGAACCAAAAAAACTAGCCCGACGTCTTTTTCTGCCCAAGTCAACAATGAATCTGAAAGCAGAGTAAAAGTCAAGATACTTCTGCATAATATAAAGCCGAAGCAAGCTCCATCGCTGCTACGATGGCAAGAGGACCGATGGAACAATCATTGTACATTACTAATAGCCACAGTTTTTGCAACGTTTCTAACCTGTTCTTCGGAGCGGTTGGCAACAACGCTTCGTTTTGTTTTTTTCCGAAGCAAAGCTTTCGATTTCTGTAGCAATAACAGACTGACACGACGGAGACCACAACGAGTGTGAGTGGAACGGCGACGTAGATCGCAACTAAATAGTCAGGTGTCGAGTTCAAAGCCATTTTGTAATCTTGCTGCCATCTAACGAGTGCTTTCTTGCTTGCTTAAATCCACATCAGGTCGCAAGACTTTGGCCTATATGCCTACGTATACATCTCTACTTTCTAGCTGCATAGTATTTAACCTACCAAAACATACCAAACATATATAACATAAATTTCACTATCGTTTACTCACTATATTCCGATATAAAAAGGCAAACTGACGCCTTCAGCAATAATACAAATCCCAGAACGGGAAAGAAGTCAAAATTCAAACTATTTATTTTTCATTCACAGAAATGAATGAAACTGTTATTTAGCATTGCCAGTTGTTGAAAATGAACGACGCAATTTTAAACGTATCGTCTCTTGATATATAATAAGTAGGGCGATTATTTTTTGACTTGTCAAAAAAAGTCAAAAATTTGTCAAATTTACAGCGTTAGGTCAAAAATTGTCAAAATTGTTTAAAAAGTCAAAATTTTTTACCAAGTCAAAATTGCTTACAAACTGCATTGTCGTGGTGTCATAGAGGTTGCACTGTAGGTGAACTTGTCATTTTACACTGTACACCTTGCAGCCTACTTTATACTGTTGTAAATGGCCCATTGTCTGCTTATTGTGAATCAGCTCTTGCTTCGGTTTTGCTTTAGATACTTCATGTATCTTTAGTTTAGACCAGTGGCTCTCAACCTTTTTTGGTGTCGGGGCCGAATTTCAAACTTCATAGTACGTATGGAGCCGCATGAAAACACTCAAGTGATTAGAACGAAAATTTTAAAGCATGAAAGCATGTACCAACGAATAGCAACACTAACAAGAAAAATAACACAAATCAATTTAATGTCCAACTTGACTCCAACTCCAACTGACAAGTCAAAAAATAATCGCCCTAATTATTATAAATAGATTTTTTATAATTTTTGAGAGCTTTTCATGAGAGCCACAAGAAGGCTAGCTTGGTACCACATGCGGCTCTAAGAGCCGCGGTTGGGAATCACTGCTTTAGACAAATGTATTGAACAGTTTTTGTTGTGTTTTAGTTGCAGTTTTTTTTGGCAGTGATTTGTAATTAGCTCATTTCCCTTTTCAGAATAGGCTAGGTCTGTGTTCAGATTTTTGCCCTTCTTTACTACAATAAGTTTCAACTTTTTGTACAATAATGAGTAATTTAACTACTTGAAATATTCATACGTCAAAATTTGTCAAAAAAAAGTTTTTTAATGTCAAAATTTGGCAAAATGTTCAATTTTTAGGTCAAAAACTTTCGTTTTTTAGGTCAAAAAATAATCGCCCTAATAATAAGCGTTATTAAACTTTTTTCTCTAAAACGAAAAATCGTTGCAAGAAAGCCTGGAAAGCAGTTGACAAACAGAAATTGTAAGATTGATTTTTCAGGAACATAAAGTAAGTACTCTATATCGTAGCTTATATACTCACGCACATAAGCCAAGGGTTCTTACAGTAAAATTAACGAAGCGAACGATCGAGTGGGATACTCGAGACATTCTGCGCACCTCATATGAAGTCCATAAAGGTTGAAGCTGTTGTGTACAAAGAATGGAACAAGAGGAGGTTTGCAATAAAATAACTGGTTGTATTTTGTTTAATTTGACAAGTATCGCACTTTTTCTGCCATGTTCGTACATCGCACGTGTAGGCTATACATGATACACAGAAAGGTGCATGCATATTTCATAGTAACCGATTTTTTTATTTGTAAAATTGTAAGCGTATGTAAATGTTCTTTATAATTTATATATAAATTATTTGTTACATGGTTGCTGTTTTTACACGTTTTTATCGATTATTGACTTTTGGTTTCTTGTCTTTTTTACTGCAGGAGGAAAAGCAATCGTTATAAAAATTAATGGTCAAGCAGGGCCAGCACGCTACACAACACCTGTGGAAATAACTTACAAAACAATATAAATCTGTTACTTTGAAAAGAGTTCTATGGCAACAATTTACTCATACTTCATTCTTCTAACATAAATGCCTATATCTTTCACATCTGGCTACTTGACCTACTCATGTTAAAGTCGCCATTTCCAATAGCAAAACTATTACATCCCTACCTCATAATATCATAAAATACCTTGAGTGTACGAGTGTATGTCTTGCTTATTGGTTGTGGTTAACGTAGGCTCTCTCCCAGTTTTTGGGCCACGAAACAACAATGTTCCGAATGGACCGCCTTCTTGTGAGCCTTGCATGAGGTAATATCAAACCATTTACCAATCACAGAGCAAATATAAAATACGGTTTCAGGTTAATTCAACCACCCAGGAGCGATTAAACGTATCAGGACAACCCAACCAACATTTGTGGGTTTAATCGTCCATTGGTTGAATTGCCCTGGATTTAATTGGTTTTGGTTGATTCGTCCGTGGGTTAAATTGACCGACCACCGTAAAATCCATGCAACAATGTTTTAAGATGTGAATTGCAGAAAAAGAATTTGTCATCGTCAGTTAAGTCAAAATCGTGAACCTTTTTTGGTCACAGTAGTCCTTAAGTGTAACTTGATTTGGAAGGTTTTTTTTTGATTTTCACTATTCAAAGATAGGATACACCATACAGAGCCTTTCAAACGGATTCTGGTTTGGAAATTCCTATAACGTTTTTCCACTTTTCTTGAGCTTAATATACTGTATATACCCAGCTACGCTCCGAACCTATACACCGTTTAATCTCAGTTGGTAAATATTACTTTGTTTTGAAGGTTAACCTAAGGCTATAGGCTGCTTTTTCGAAACTTCAACAATAAACAAGCCATTTAGTAATCGTATCAATTTCAATAGCTATCAATGCTTTGGCCGTAAACTATGCAGGAATAGATCAACTAACACAGTAAAACATCAAGATATGCCGAAAATCCATGTATTATATAGTTAAACTTAACTTGAACTTATACACGAAGTGCCCTGTACAATGCAAGAAAAATTGCTTCGTGTGTGCTGCTGCAGAACTGATCCATTTGATAATTTGCTTTAAGTCACTAACAAATGAACAAAGCACTTTGTCTTACTTAGTCAGTAAATTACCGTCAACCTGCTGTGAAAAGGATTACAAATTCGCACAATCGCAACTTGCATTTAACTTACTGTATATGACAGTAATTGTAGACGTGTAGAACACATGTTTCATACTTCAGTTTTGATCTTTAACCTTAAAACCGATAGCAAATTCACTACAAATTTAAATTTTGCAGCAAAAACGTTCACACTGAAATTAGTCAGAGAAATCGATTAGTTTCGGCAAATGCAAACCAAATTATAGAGCACGTGTTTGTTTTATCATTTCGAAGCAAAAAATGTTCCGTATAATTCAATTCTAAATTTTACTCTCAAAAGTTTATAAAAAACTTATTTATTTAAGTTTAGGCACTAAAAAATAATTCAACTTCGCTTTATGCCTGCATATTATAACTTAACTTCAATGCGTTAAATAATACATGACTAACTTATGTCAATGCGAGATATTTAGGCATCTGTTGGCAAGCTTGTTTTCTGGCTGATTGCTTATTATTCGTAGGCAAGTTTTGGTATAAGAACACCAAAACCACTTTTATCACGTGTATTGTTTTAACATAATAACTATAGGTTACGTCCCTTGGTAACTAGACATACAGTGCGATGCGCTAGGAGATGACAGCAAATAACATATGGGATTATCCGGACTACCTTAATAGCTTAATATATTATACCCTGAAATAATACGATAACAACAAGTACATACTACATTATACAACAGAACGAAACGCATGGAAAGACTTGGTCGTAGTTCATACAAACACTTCGTGACGAATTAGGCCATTTTCATACTATGACAACATTTTTGGTATAGCTTTCAGTCTATATACTAGTTCTGCAGATTTCTGACCATTATCGCCGACGTCATTACGTATTCCCATAACGAATAATTCAATATTGATTCGACTAAAAATAACAGACGTCATTTGCGCGACTGTACATATATGCGGTGACGTGTGTCGACTATCACGTTAATGTGATACAAAACAACAAACGAAATCATGAAATTTTTATGAAGCGTCTTCCAAATCCCTTATTTCGTGCTCTGTCATGTATCCTTAGAGGCCTAATTACCTGGAGCGACAAGTAGTAAAAGAATAGAAAAACAAGATCCGAGCGGTGAAAGAGTCCGGTATAATTTCTTATATAGACTCATTAACCTTGTGTAAGAAGGAATGAGAACCTCTTCAAAAAGTTATTCTCACGATCGCTTTCACGGTTTTTAATATTCAATTAATTTTTTCTAGAAACATGTTGTCGGTTGGGATTTGCCTAAGGCAGATACGTTTTTCAAAAATGGTAACAAAAGTGCGACATAACCAGATTGTGGGACTTCACAGTTGTTAAAGAGCAATCATAAAATGGAACGACAACTTTTGCTGAACCAGTAGTTACATACATCAGCTGGGCAATATTTTACTCAGTCCAAAGAAGAATTGCCTGATAAATTTTCGCGCTTCGAAAATTTCAAAATACTACTCATAGCATCTTGCCGTTCCAATATCTATTAATTATCAATCCAAATGTTGACATACAGCTCTCGTTAGTAAAAATTGGAAAAGGTAAAAATAAATTAAACAGAATGCTTTACTGCGTTTCCTACATACAGGATATCTTATTATTATCTATTCTTGGTTATCAGTGACACTTCCCGTTTAAGGTTATTCTATTGCTTACTGATCGTAGTTTGATATAAATCTCATAATTCAATAACGACTGTGTAAAGATCGTCTTAACAGACCACTTCTTACTCCTCTTAAATCGCTGAATACTGACATTGTGGTTATTGTGCTGTCGTTTTTGTGCATAATTTTGTCGATTGAGATCACATAAGCACTCTTTGTATGTTCTTTAGGTGGAGTACTGCGCAATGAAACCAGCCTCAAAAGACGGTCTTTCGTTAAATAAGCAGACAAAGGCATTAAAATACCTGCCGGGCCTCGTAATCCACGCAAGTTCCATTCAAAATCCTTCTCAAGACTCAACGTTAAAGACAGCGCTGACAGTTTCTGCTCAGACCGTGTGTGACATCACAATATCAGGGCGTTCTCCACGTCAATATATTCTGTATTTCTACCGAACAACCCTCACAGGAACAATGGCATACAGAACATATAGGCTATAAACAGGGCTTATTTTTGTTACAGGTGGACAAAGGTTTAACGACGAGGGTGAGATGCTATTTATTAATGCGTAACTCATAACAAGGGCTTATATGATGCCTACAGCGTCTTCACAAATCATAACGATTATTAGCGAGCGGACCTCTCGAGTCTCTCGGTAAGAAGCCTATAAACATGACTTTCCTTTGCCAAATCAGTTTTTCCAAGAAGCTACTTCAGGGTGTAAACTACAATCTTTCATTGCTTTCTCAATTGTATACATGCACGTATACAGCAGCATACATTTTACAAATTTTTATATAAACTTAAATATTTCTACAGGTCAAGTATAATTCCTATAGTAATCCATGCATCATCGACGACCAGTCAAAACTAGAAACTTAAGTGCTTTGACTTCATTGCTCAACTGCTCTTTCTCTGCTTTCAAAATTCCTTTACATTGCACTTCAGGTGTTATGGTCTGTAAATTTACTGAAGATGCGCTAAGCTACGTCATATTAATCACAGAATAATCTATTGACAAACAAGTACGTGAGTAAACATATATTCTGCCTGCACTTGTTTCTTTAATTTTGTAATCCTGGCAATTAATGGCGTTGGTTTGCGAAGCTTGTTTGATTTCTGACTCGTCTGATGTAAACGCAAACTTTTTCTAAAAAGGACTTCTTTGTATATAAAAACAGGATAAATATTTCAAAAGTAATAGCTAAAATAGAAGATGACTTAACTATCTGCGTGGTTGAGCGTGATGGTAATAAATGGGCAAACCTATGCTTCAATTGAATATCATCAGCATCACAATCGTCGCCCATTCTTCTATTTTCTGCTTTCAGGTACTGTTTAAATAATCTGGCGCACAAATACGGCCGCCTGAGATGGCAAACATTTGCAGAGCATAAAGGTTGTTTGCTTAGTAGTATTTCGCACTGGTAGAAGGAGAACAAGCCTTACGGGAAAGATTTTGTCTAAGAGATGAAAAGTGTTTCAACTCGCTGAGATATTCTCTGAGACATTCATTGCTCGTCTATTATTGTGCTTTTTCAATCGTGCACCATACGCGTCTGCCTTTGTCATATGTTGTTGTTGTTTTAGATAAGAAACTGTTTATACTTGTTACTTACAGGTGATAACACCAGAATAAGGTTAAGCATTTTCCTTTTGTGACTGAAGGACATTTACCGATGTAAGCTTTGTTATTCCAATTAAAAGGACATTTACTTAACATACATAAAATAAGAAACGGAAGTAAAAAGTTTATTTTGCAACAATGTAACAAAATATTTTAATTATTCCACTTTTCTGTTTTGCATGAAGGCAATTAACCCTTCTTATTCAGTGAGTAGGCTGTTACATTAATAAACAAATAATAAATGTGGTTTGATTTACAGTGACATATTAGTGCAAAAATAATCATAAAGTATCAGTTAAGGCTATCACCATAGTTCACGAAAAAATATCGTGTGTTTAACGGTATTTGTACCATTGTTTGTTTACCTAACTTTAATGCTGTAACATGTATAGTAAATAGTAATCTAAACCTAATCTAAATTTTCATTCTAATACAGCCTGAGCCTTACTTCCATTAAACCCAAAATAGCTAGCATCAACCTTTTGCCTACCCATTCTTCTAATCTAACCTAATTGCCTACCCTGTATATCTCTAACATCTGGCTGCTTGATCTATCTAGGCTACTTAGGTTAAAATAGTTCCTTTCAACCGTAAAACTATTAGGCTACATCTCTACCTGATAATATAATAAAACACCGTGAGTGTATGTCGTGCTTATTGGTTGTGGTTAACGTAGGCTCTTTCCCAGTTTTTGGGCTACGAAACAATAATGTTCCGAATGGACCGCCTTCTTGTGAGCCCTGCATGAGGTAATATCAGACCATTTACCAATCACAGAGCAATTATAAAATACGGTTCCAGGTTAATTCAACCATCCAGGAGCGATTAAACGTATCAGGACAACCCAACCAACGTTTGTGGGTTTAATCGTCCATTGGTTGAATTGCCCTGGATTTAATTGGTTTTGGTTGATTCGTCCGTGGGTTAAATTGACCGACCACCGTAAAATCCATGCAACAATGTTTTAAGATGTGAATTGCAGAAAAAGAATTTGTCATCGTCAGTCAAGTTAAAATCATGAAGACCTTTTTTGGTCACAGTAGTCCTTAAGTGTAGCCTAACTTGATTTGGAAGTTTTTTTTTTGATTTTCACTATGCAAAGACAGGATTCACCGTAGAAAGCCTTTCAAACGGATTCTGGTTTGGAAGTTCCTATAACGTTTTTCTCCTTTTCCTTAGCTTTGATAACGTCGGAAGTAGTTTTATCTTTCAACTTGTATAGCATACTGCTAACATAAAGATATATAACAGAAAATACTTTAACTTATATATAAAAAGTATGGAAACTATAGAGCCGTACAGCGATCGTACCGCTTAGATGTGGTATTGACGTCACCTAACGACGAGTTTCCAACAACACAGGTTGTGCTATGTGGGGAATGTTTACCAATCAGGGTTGTAATGTAACCAAGTAATTTTTTCTGATTTGAGTCAATTACAGTTGTGACTCGAGCCAGGTCAGTGCCTATAACTTCAAAACATTTCTGAGGCCACACCACAAATTGATCATAATGGCACGACTGTCGCGAAATTGGTCTCGCTGATACTTTCTTTTAGGAAAAATTACAATTTTTTTGCTGACGCAATTGTCATTCCGTGGCTGAAGTCACGGTAACACACGTTTGACTTTAGCAGAAAAGCAACTGTATTATATATAACCAAGCAGTGGAGCGCAAAATTTCCTAGCAAGCAAACTTCCGAGTTCTGATACACCGTGAAAAGTGACACATGTCCAAGCAGACGTTTGTCCGACGCCAACGTAGGCAAATGAAGAGCTTTGCTATAACAATATTTCAGTTGACGGTTCTTCGTATCACCATCACCCTAACTTACTACGAGTACTTTATAAAGATTTCAATAACATGTCACTAATAAGTGTACATAACATCTATGAGGCATGGTATTAGATAGTATTTTTATTCCGAGTATAAGACGAGCGTATACACAAAGCATTGCTGGGTTTCTCAAACTTGTGCTGCTGAGTAAGATACAGAAAATGCACAAGAAACACCCGGTACAATTTTTTCTGTACAAGAACATGGAGAGATAATGATACCGTTCTTACAACTTTTTCCAGCCTTGCTTGAAGTTGATGAGTGGATTCCAGTTGAAAATGGAAAGAAATATCATTCTTGAAAAAAGTCCTTATGGCAGTAAAGATATTGCCTAAGAAGTTGTTTCCAGTATGAAACAGCCGAAGCTTTAGTGGGACTGCAAATTTTAGAAATAGGTGCCATTGGCATGCGTTAAGTGCAAGAAGAATTAGAATTAAAAACTTTTACAATGGTGAGTACTGGAAACTAACCTAAGAAGAAACTAGTTGCAAGATTTGTGAAATTATGCTATATTTCAGGAGCATTGTTACCTATAGGTGCAGTAACTACAAACGTAGTTACCTTGACATAAAATACATCAAGATGTATTTGTATGATGTCTTTGTTATGAGTTGAAAACTTAAAGCACTTTTAAGAGGTTGGCTATTGAAATGGCCTTCTTAAAAAGTTAGAGTAAATCAGCTTGAATTATGAGGAAAACATGACACAATATAATATGATTTTTTGGAATGATTTAAATGAGCCCTGGATGTCGTTGATGCAAAAACTCATTCAATTCATAATCTCTTTCGATCAGACAAAACTCTTATGATGCAGCCCATTCCACCTTTGGCCGCAACCTAAAAACAAATTTAAATATTAATTACACTGTTTTGAAAATGTTGAAAACAAAGTGAAAACAAGTTTTTATGGAAACGTTTCTTCTTTTTCAGAAAAAAAATTAAATATCAGACTGCGTAATGGCCATACAGAATGTAAAACATGGAGAAATACTTAAAAGAGATAAGTTGACATAGAGCCAAAAATGAATAATAAAATGTAACGTTACACATGTGACATATTTCTTACGTTTGTTATGAAATTAATATATCTATAAGACCTTTTCATGCCAAGTTAACAAGTAACCACACTGCTGTCCATCCAAACCCATTGAAAATCCCTTATAAATATACTTCATCAAGGCATCCAATTCATCAGCGGAAAGGGTGTTCAACGCATTTGAAATTTCGTTGCTTTTAATTGAAGACAAAACTCGTATCACAAGAAGGGTAGAACTATCCTGCACGCAGAACAGAGAAAAGCTTTTTGATATAGCTTGCAACACAAAGTCATTTAATACAAAAATGCAGTAACTTAGCCATAGAAAACAATGTTTCAAAACATTTCTTATGCAAAAACTGGTGATGCCATTTCTGGTGAAAGATTATTTTTCAGTCAATGAAAACTGAGTGATCTGATAAAAAGTTACATTGTGAAATAATTAACCAGCAGTGGTTAGTCTTAACCTTGTTGAAGAAGATATTGAGATATTCTTAACTTTATTACGATGTAGAGCAAAGAGAACATGCTAAGATACATATTACATCAGCTTGAAAACAAACAAAAATTATCATCAAATTTGTTTACACATTTGCACCAAATTTATATTAGCAAACCTTTACGGAGGCATCCTTGCTACGATAAGGGGGATTTTGTAAGGAGGCTTTTAACGCTGGAGAATTTTTTCCACTGAAAATAAAGGCATTAAGGAATAAGCATAAACAAAAAATCTCATAATTTACTTGTGTTCATGTAAAGTCAAACTCTTAAAATTAAAACAGAAGCAAATAAGTGAAGGATACCTCAAAAGAAGTTGAGAGACTTCCTGTTCATCTGGACCTCCACCATCCTGCTCTATTTGATCATCTTTGAACTTTTCTTCATCATATTGATCTACATCAATTCTACGGAATGTATTTTTGGACATTATATCTTTTTTTCAGTTTGCTTTCACACCTTGAAAACAACAACACGTCAAAATAGAAAAATTGTTACTGCATAAATAGCTCAACTTTATAGCAGCACTCTTGTTCAAGTTCACATTGATAATCAAATTTGCTTACAATGATATAAACATATTTTGCAACCATTTTTGTGTCAATTTTGACATGTAATAACTGGTAGTGATAATGCAATCATAAAAATAGAATAGCACTAAAATAACCTAACAAAATTATAGAAAGTACAAAAATAAATACAAAAAATAAATATGGATGATATTTCTGCTCGTTTTGTGAACAGGTATGCGTGTTGACTGTTATCTACGCTTGGATTCCCGCATTTCTTTTGGCACAACAATGTACTTTTGTGCTACGTTGAGTGCAGGAGAATATCCATCTGCATAAGAATTATCTTCAAAGAGTACAGAATACTCATCATGGGCAGTAGCAGGTTGCTCGTTTATCACTGCTCTATAAAAGCATGTGGTTTGGGGATACAAAGCTATCACAAGAGTTCCTTTGGGGTGCAGTGCTTGTGGGTCAGTTTCTGGGTTTGCTTTCCACTGGGGTAAGGGAATCACCCTTCTCTTGCTCAATATGTGATGCTCTCTACCTTCTTCATCAATGTCATCTACTTCGTATTTCAATGTCACTGGATTAAACAACACAACCTCTGCAAGAATCCACTGTTCCTCCACCTCTTCTGTCTTAACTCGGGCCGCGACCTTGTCACCGGGTTTAGCAATGTAATCTGGTCCGGCTATTAAAGCACCGCAAAGATGTGGAATTTTTTCATTTGGTTTGCCTATCCACAGTGGAAGTGTCTGTGCTGATTTCTGCAGTAAGCTCATCAAGACGCCCCGTCTCATGCTTTTCCTGGGTGGTTCATCATTTGGATTTTGACTTGAAAGACGTACTGATATTCTTTTTTCTTCTTGTAATGCCTTTATTGCTGCAATGACTTCCAAGCCTTTCCGAAGCAAATCACATTCTGCATCTGCATCACTTAAAGCACTTGAATAGAGATTGCGCAGTTTCTGCTTGTAATATGTTGAAACTTTTAATTCACCTAACATTTTTTCATGAGTTTTGCGAATGGCATCCAAATTGACAGAACCTTTATCCCTTTCCGTTTGGGTTGCAATAATAGTCTCATACAGTTCTCTGAGCAACTGCTGAATCTTTTGCTCACAGTCTGCCATGGATGATTGAGCACTGCCCTTTACTGATTGAGGAGAAACTTTTGAACTTCCTGAACTTGAAGAGTGATTGTCCAAACCAGATTGTTGTTTGCTTCTCCTCATCTTTATCAGCTTACTTAATCCTATACTAAATAAGAAAGATTTCTAAGACATAAAAGTTAAAATTTACAAATAAAACTTTCACCAATGTGTAAATTTTGTAGTTCAGTAGTACATGTAACAGGCAATATGTGTCCCAGTTAAGCTTGCAAAACTTTAGTTCACTTGTACTGTATTACTAAATCTCGGTAGGATTTGGAGAGCTTCTGCATTTGATTTAAAAAGGTCTTTTAAAACATAGCAGTAAGGCTGGTAATTTAATGCTCCAGTTAGTGTCATGAAGCTCAGGTAAAAAATCATCTGTCTTATTTTGCCTGACTATATTACTTAGATAAGCATATGCTTTACCCTAATTTGCTCCAGCTATAAACTAAACTAAGATCCATCTAGGGACACAATCTAGCATCATCACAGCACAATAAAAAAACACTAGCTTTTTATAGCAACTTCCTGCTATTCAAAAACTAACTGAAACACTTATTTTAAAAGTAATGTTTTACGCTTTAAAACCTAAAATTAACAAAAACAGTAAATTGTGCTCTTTATCCAGAATGCAATTTTTAAAAAGTTTGTCAATGACATCCTGAGCCAACCTGCATTTTTATCCGTGGTAGTCAATGTGTGAACAACGCTGAAAATGGATATTATCCTTCATTTGATGCTTGGTAATTTAATAACAGGTGGTCAACAGCACAAAGTTCTTAACGATTAAGGAATTTGTCAGTCATAAGCCAAAACCACACATATGTAGAAAAAATTTTGGGGCAAAAGTTTTTGTAACCCATTGGTCCATTGCCTATTTCATTTCATTGCTTGAATATTTTTTCCTATCATTCACCTAAATGCATCTTAAAAAAGCTCACCACTTTCCACTTCAGGTTTAACCACATTTTACCAGGTTGCTTATATTTGGCTAATTACAAGTTCTAGGCGCACTAAACTTAAAGACAAATGTTTTCATATAATTCAGTTAAAATTGCTAACTTCTCGTTTAAAGACTTAAAGCAAATAGCAGTGTGCTTACAAACTGAATTTGTAATGCCGATGTGAGTTTTCAAGCTGAGAAGTAAGTAAGTACTTTCACTCCTGAACAGGGCTTGTTGTCTTAATTTTTACGCTTTAGGCTTATATCTATCAGGCAAATTTTAAAGACTGATGATTCTTGTTTGCTAATAAAAAGCAGTGGCTATACTGTGAAAACATTTTAAAATGAGAAGTCAACCAATTTTATGGTTGGTGAGCTTATTTCTTGTTTGACCAGTCTACAACGAGATTACCACCATAAGTTTCGCTTCACATAATCAATGGTGAAAAATAAACAATATTGTACACACAACACAATAACAAAATTAAAACCAGCGCTTAACAAAGATTCTTAGTTACTTGGCCTGAGTGATGTCTCCTAAATTGATAGTTAATTATTTCTTGTATTAAACATTATAATTGACGTTGTCTAATGTGTTGCATTTAGTTAAACTGTGCTTCTGTGGTGAAATTATCACCGTATTTACTCCAAATGTTTTCTACGTTAATTGCATGAGTAGAGAAACTGTGAAAAATTTGTTGCCCAGCAGGTGTCCATTCCATGAAATTTTGGGTGACAAAATCAAAAATTAGGTGCCATGGCAACAAGGCATCTTTTGAAGTTCCATGCAACCAAAATACACTCAAGTTGGAAAATTTGAAAAACTTTTTTAATTGCTTTAGGATAGTTTACTTTGTAATGTAAACATGTTTACCAATATTTTTAAGTGTATTGTTAGTCAAAGTCTTTTCATTTATAGCAATGTTTAAAAACTGGAACAGTTTAAATTTTATTGATAGTCATTCAAGCAGTCACTTGTTTATGTTCCAACTAGGCTAGATATACTCCAGACTGGGACATATCGTGGCACGTTTAGACAAGAAATTATGCAAGTAGAGACACAGAATTTTGGCATGTACAAAGACCTCAATTCTAAGTTTATTTATCATATCTTGGCGTTCAAAAAAACTTTACTTGCTTTGTTTGTTCATTATAAATCAACATGTCTGTTAATAAGTCTAGTGCCAATGTGCATGCTAGTTTCAGGCAACAGTGGAAAGTGTGGTATTAATGAACGCCAAACTTCTACTTTCATACTTCCCAGTCGGAGTGCCAATTGTCTGCTATGGGGTCTCCCCTGAACATGTTAGTTTAGGAACATTGTTACATGTGATATTACAAAAGTTTTAAATTAAAAATTTGTTTGGTTTTTGTAAGCTTCATTGGAAAATGGATAGAACACTGAACCCGTAATAGTCTAATGTGATCGCGACCCATGTTTGATAGCCAGTGATGCTGCATCAGACTGCAGAGTATGGCAGGCACATACCCAAGATTTTTTTTGACGAAATGACTGGGTAAAATGACATCATAAAAAGAAGACACTACTTTTCCTTCTTCATTTTGTAGTCAATTTCTATGTAATTGTACACCTAAGTGCACAAGTGAATCTGGGCATTTTTATGTACCCGCACTTGTCATTTGGGTTGTTTGGTGCATGCTACAAGATCTTGCTTAAAACATCCATACTCAGCAGTACGACTGGTTTGTTGATCTGCCCACAGAAATATGTTTTCCGTTCCCCCAAGGGCTGCTAGACCTCAATAAAGACTGCCATACTCCGTACTCTGCAATCCGGACCCCGAGATTGCAATGCTTTTGCTGCCTTGATCAAGGCATTAATGAAATATTATCGTTTTTCCATGTCCTGGTGAACAATTTCAAATTCGCATAATACCACATAACTTGATATAAGATAAAAAAAACCATGTGTCTAACTTGCCCAAACTGACAGGTTTAAGAAACAACACAAGCCCGAACGCCGATGAAGGCATGAATTATGGCAAAAATTAAGTCTTGCAAAGTTTTACTCCAGTCTGAGGATAAAGATTGTGATAGCATGCCAACAAATCTACAAAAACAGAAATGATACAGTATTCAATAGGCCTATTCATTCATTCATTCAATTCGACAATAAGTGACTCAGTCTTCCGTGATCAGTCTGTCAGTGTTCGGTGTTAGGCTATCATTCAGTAAATACAGTAATTACAGGTTTTACAACCAGCCTAGGCCGAAGCTAGTGAAAAGGATTACACACAACATATCATGCCCTTAGGTGAAATACCGAATACAAACGTTTATACATAATACCCAATAAAACCCAATACAACGCTGTACCCGACAACCTAACAAACCTACAATGTCCAATGGTGAAAACGTCAGTTCAGATTTTATTAGGTGTGATAAGCTGCGGAAACAGATTTCTATGTGGCCAAAGCATTTCCGGGAATATGTTGCCCGTAAGTCGAAACATGGAAAATAATCATTTGCTAACATAACTCGTTTAGATATTTTAAATGTTTATACTCAATTTCAAAAATTATCTTTTTAATTTTCACTGTGTATGACATTGTAATCTTGAAACATGACACGTTTACATAATACTGCACTTGAACAAGAGAGATACACTAATCAAACTGCGGAGTAGCTATTTACAAAGTTCATAAAATTATAAAATAGCGTAATTAAGGTACTCATGGTAATGTTTATTTACTCAAAAACGTGTTGTAGTTAACGTAATGGACTATTGTAGAATACACGGTTTTATGATCGCCCGAATACGTTAAAACGATTAACTTGAGAAAATAATATCTGGGAAAAAAATTAGATAGTGCAGATTTATAATTATTTGAATTTTTTTAGAATTTCAAAATTATAAAAAATGATGGTAGAAACTGTAGATTTTAGAAGTTAGAACTGAAACTAAAATAACGATTGTTTGAGATTTTTAATGCAAACCGACTTGCTTTGTGGTAAAAAGGTACCACTCGCACATTGTACCCAGATTGAGAAGCGCTGTTGAGAATCCTTTTCGTATATAGACTTTAAGAATGGTATGTGTTTGTTATTTTATCCATTTTAATCGAAGTCTTGTAGCAGTTACTTATGGTTATAAATCTCAAGATTATGTAAGGTTTTGCGTAGTAGGCGTACGCTTAATTTTTGTTATTATGCAGGGTCGTATAAAGGCTCGCGAGTTGCGGGGTAAGTCGAAAGATGAGCTTATGAAGCAGCTTAATGACTTCAAGCAAGAACTTTCTACGTTACGTGTTGCGAAAGTGACTGGAGGTGCTGCTTCTAAACTCTCAAAAATGTAAGTGTTTTGTGTTTGTATTTTCTAATTAGAACGTCATAAAAAATGAGTCTTCCTATGTCTTCTTTATACCGATATACTTTCTGCACTGCACTATTACAGTATCAGAATCGAATTCAAAGAATTATTAAATCATAACTTTGAGATTACTTATAGTGGAAAGTGTGGCACCTGTGAGCACGAAGTTTATCAATGTGCATGCCAAACTTTTAAGCCTATGTCTTCATGGTGATTTATAATAAACAAACAAAAAATTGAGACTTTAATGTACACCAGAATTTTCATCTTTGCATGTGGACATACTACCTGTGTTTCCTTTGAAGTTATCCATGTATTTGCCATCTTATATTTGTGTAAAGTGTTTTATTATCCCTTAAATGAAACAAGGGCTAAGTCTGTATCAAGATGCAAACATGTATATTTACTGTATATGAGCCTCCTCATATGTTCTGTGCTAAAATACGTATTTTATTAAAGCAAGACAACAGTATATCACCAACTGGAAAGTACTGCGTTTTTTGACAAGAAATTCTATGTGCAAAAATGTAAATTTTGGCATGCACCGAAAGCTCAATTCTATTTTTATTGATCATAAATCAGCGTGAAGATAAAAAAGTTCATCATGCTTGTTGATGAACCTCGTAGATGCTGGTGCCACACTTGCAACTGCGGCGTATATCTATACTTAAAAGTTATATACATTGCTTTGAACCTTGATTCTTGTGCTTACTATTGTATTTAAAAGTAACATATAACAGTAAATGCATGTTTAACAGTTACGACGAAATAACAAGCGCAGCCTTCATCTGCTTTTTTAGTCTTGTGCTATTTCACTTTTACTATATATTTTTGCAAATATTTTATGCAAACAAAGCCTTTATGTTGCTTCAGTTAAAATTTACTTTGGCTTGTGTATTCACCATTGTAGGCAGTGGGCCAAATTCACAGGTGAATTAAATTGTGAAGGTAAAAGTAGCTTTATAACTTGAATGGCAAACAGTAACTAGATAACCCTGTGACATAACACATGTGCTTGAAGATCAACTTGATTGGTGCTTTTTTCAAATGAGTGTAGTTTTTATAAGATATCTGTTTTTGTCACCATAAGCTCTTTGTTGTCACAACTGTCACATGTCTTGGCCCATTTAAAACATTTCACTTAAGTCACGTCATACGAAATTGTGACTAAAAAATGCAAGGATGATATTATGATGGCATCACTTTTTTTGTAAAAGTGACAAATATTTTAATGTTTTTTTTTTCACGTTTAATTGAAATCTTTAATTACGTCTATCAGCTCTGCTAGAACAGGCACCTGAAGGAGGCATGTGATTATTACAAATTTGATACTTAACATGTTTGCACCGTGTTTTGCAGACATCTCGTCAGAAAAAGTATTGCTCGAGTCCTCACAGTCATTAACCAGACACAAAAGGATAACTTGAGGAAACTGTTTAAGGTTTTATAAGCTGTTGTTGTTATTCAAATTCAACTTTAAATGACTGACGTCCATGACTTTGAATGTATGAAGTTTTGTTTTGTAGGGTAAGAAACATAAACCAAAGGACCTTCGTCCCAAGAAGACCAGGGCACTTCGGCGAAGACTTAACAAACATGAGGAGAGCATTAAATCGGCGAAAGAGCTGAAGAAGTTAAGACTGTACCCTGCAAGGAAGTATGCTTTTAAGGCATGAATCGTGAATAAAAATTAAACTTCTTGAACTTGTCTCAATGAACAACTTTCTGCTTAGAGTGCTTAAGCAATTGCAAAGTAGTTATAATATAGAGTATAGACTATGGATCAAGGTTATGGTAGTTCTGCGTAACGTGCCCAAGTTTCATCATGCAGAAATTGGCGATTACCCAGGTTTCTAACATTAGCGTGCTGACCGTGGGTCTTCAGTAACAAGGTTTAGAGTTTAGACTACTGGGTAGCCGATCATCGAAATACAAACTCAAACGTTTTCAGTTTTGGTACAGCCAGCAGCATGACTAAAAGTACTAACAAGTGGAGGATGACTCTAGCCTAATTGTGGCGTTCACAATAGGTTGAGGCATATCTTATAAGATTTCTGGGTTTATTTTGTTGTCATGCTGTTGTCGATTGCTAGCCTGTGTTCCTTAAAGTATACTGACACTGACGTAGCCGTTAACAAACAGCAATATACCAAAGATTTCTTACTGTACAACTGCAATCTCCAAGAACTAGCCAAGCTCACTTCGCCTTGAGATTACTTGAATGACATGTCTTAACATGTCTATCTATGGACGGGTTCGGTAACAAACCAGTTTCTTACAAAAAATTAGGTTCGGTTAGAACTGGTTTCAAAATTCTGATTATTTACCAAGGTAACCAAGAAGTTTTCAATTATCCTCATAAATAAAATATTTTTATCATTCAAATTAATCACCTAGCCTTATAAATCAACAACATTTAGTACAATCAAATATATGACATATGTACCGCAGAAATACAACATCATAAATACCATTATTTTAACATGCAATAAGCGAACCAAGGTAACTTTCACCAAACACTTATAATTTCTCCTAGGGTCTAAAATTGCATGGATGGGGTAAATTTGCTAATTTATCTGGCTTAAAAACCTCCACCAATATGTAACATAATAATAACACTGGCACTATCCGTCTAAAATGCTCTAGGCTGCAGTCATACAAATTGTAAAATGAGCTTAGTTGCATCCGATTGATAGAGAATTTGTACTTCCACAACGTGCTTTCATACAACATAAAGATTGCACTCGTAAAGGAGCACTGTGGATTGGAGGACAATCATTGAACTTTCTTGGACACCATCTTTCTTCTAGTGCTGGAAACAATATAAATACAAGACATTTAAACGAGTGTTCTGGAACCAGAATACCCATTCATATTGCTACTGCTGTTACAAACTTCATATTTTTGAGCTATATCTCTTAATCCAGTGGTTCTCAACCGGGGTTCCCAGGAGGAAGAGCGCCCTGTACGCTACGCGGTACAATTGCCAACTGAAAATTTTTTTGTAAAGAAATAATTGTGATATTCACGCAGTTGCATGTGCAAAGCAACCAGGCAATGTGATTTTTCTCCACGACTGACGTCAATACTTTTATTGAATATATAACAATGACCTTTCAATTTGCGATACATTTTTGGTGACGCTGTAATTCCCTTACTACAGTAGGCCTACTAAAAGTCTTGGTCATTGTGCTATTGCAGTGCTTCTCATTCACTGGGTTGTAACCCAAAAGTGGGTCGCTGGCTACCGTAGTTTAAGAAGCAGACTTTTACGTTTTTGTTAAATTGCATTATTTCTGTGTCATTCGCTTTATGTTTACAAAAAGTTGTCGAAAAAGCCCTTGTTTTTTCACAATCTTATAAACAGCTTGTAGACCTCAAAAGTATTTTCGCTTACATTTAAAAACAGCAGAGGTTTGCATTTGATTCGGTGGTATTAAAAGGGGTCCACCACAGCAAAAAGGTTGAGAACCACAGCATAAGTCTGTAAATCTTTTTTTTTTTGCAATAATTAAATTCCATAACATTCCTTTAGAACAGGGATCCCAGATGTCGGAATTGGGTCCAGTTTTAAAGATGATGTCCAAACAGCTCCTGCTGACAAACGTCCTAGTTTTGCAAACGACTACCACCATGCAATAGGCTGTACAACCCGAAAATTTTAAGAAAGTTGCAGGGCGTTTGGTTTTTGTAATTTGATATTTGCAAAGCAATACATTATATGCAATTTGATATTTATTTGTTGAATTGTTTCAGTGGGAGTTGATTTGCATTCTCTGACTGAGAACTAAGAGCGACTTCTGACATCCCAGTTACGCACTTTCAAATTCTGGGATCCCTAACTTAAAAGCAGACTTGATGAATGTTGATTACCGTGACTCTTGTCTTGATGTTGTGTACTCAAACCACATTATGTTAGGAATCAACGTTGAGTCTCTTATCATAAGAAATTCGCATATTTCCAAGGTAACAACAGTTTGAAAAAAAGGACTTAAAATTACCTGAAACAAAGAAACAGCAGTTAATTTAATTTTAGATCTATAATAAAGTCACAAGTAGTTTCAATTTGTACAACCAAACAATATGTATGTATAATTGTATATATATATATATATACTGTACCTATCACTTAGGCTCTAGAATAGTATGAGTAAGGCATTAATTTCAATGTAAAAAAGACAATAGCATTTGCTTTGGACATAACTATCCTTCATCAGAGTAAAATAAAGTACAGTATATGGACATAGGTGAAATGCAATTGACTAACTCTTTGATACAATAGACAAACCAGTAAGATTGAGGTTTTAAGGGTACACCGTTGTGATACAGACAACGAGTAATATCATTACAGGTGATAGATAACCCAGCAGACAGGTAGTGGTACACAGACTATGCATTGCATTCGTTGATATGAAATTACCTCTGTAATCCTGTATTTAACTATTTTCATTCAAATAAACAAACCTTATGCAGTTTGTACAGCATAATCCAATTTACTTACATGAGTAAACACAAACCAGCCTGTTCCTAGCACCACTCCAAAAAATGATCCCCATAATACTTGGTTGAAGTTATGATATTGGAGATAATAGCGACTGAAAGCAACCACGCATGCAGTCAGTATACACACTGCTGTCATAGAATGTTTCCATATTAGTTCAATCATGCTGTTACTACTGTGTGATCTGCAAAGATAAGTTATGGCAATTAAACTGTTTCAATATTGTATTCCACCTTAAACAACCTTGGGATTATCTGGCAAGTGTATATGATTTTGCCAGCTGAGCATGTTTCTGAAATATCGTGTATTCAAGTTAAATACAAAACAAGGAATAACATTGGTAGAACATCCACGCACAATACTACAACACTAGCTATGTAATAAACTGTAAGTAACTGCATAAAACTCAAAATCATTGTAAAAGCTAAACGCTAAGTACCTGAAATAAATAAAAAAGATAATGTATGTCACGAAAAACCAAGTGAATTGAGAGTGTGAAGATGGCCAGCCATATTCTAAGTTGGAAACGGTGTGGGGACTGGTTGGACGAGGTTCACGAACAATGTACTTTAGGACTAAATTGACACCTTCATTGAAAAAAATTCCAGCAAAAAACGAAATCTGCCAAAAACAGGAAAATGATAACAAAACAGTAAATCTTTTGCAGAGTGCCCTAAATTTAAAAAAAAAATTCAACATTCAATGAATCATTTAAGACAAAAGTGATTCCAAATTTAAACCAAAAAAAATACTTACAGTATGTATTTCACGGCGAAAGTATATGTGAGTGACAAAACCACTTAATACAAAAAATGGAAACAAACTTGACCAGGCCAGGATAAATCCTATGAAATCACCTGAAAGTAAATTAGTAAAAAAACATCAGAAGCCTTCAGTAATCAAAAATACGCAAACATTAAAAATTCGACATTAAAACATAAAAAATTGGCAGTACAAGCTGCACTGCAGTTATAATTGTAAAAATGTTCAATAGCGTTGTTTTGCTAAACGCCAGGCAACAGAAATAATCAAGGTAATAACACACTTATAAAAAGCAACTCTAAACAAAAATATTATAAACATATACCTTTTGGATATTCCACATGAGTAAATCCAACAGTCTTCCAATCTGTCTGGTCAAGTGAATTGTTCGCAGACATATTTCTTTACTTTCACTATGCAGCAAGTAATAATATTTAGATATTGGTAATGCTATACTCACCAAGGCTATAAGACTGTAGGATGATTGGAAACTGTTGTTAACAATGTATTTTTGTTTTCTTGCCTTCGTTGTTCTAAAAGTAGTCAATGTATATTACTATACAATATATACGAGTCTATAGCATTATGGTACAGCACAGTGCTTTTCAACCTTTTTGATGACAGTTCGTACTCTTTAACGATAGAAGTTGGCAGTGAACTTATATTAAATGGACATTTAACAAGCAAGAATCACCATTAGCAAATCGTCAGCATTAGATTTTGGCCTAATCATTTTCAAGACGATATGGAGTTAATGGTCGGATCGTGCACAACCAATACAAAGATATTTCGGGATAAGTATACAAATGCACAACTACAGGATGCATCAGTGTACTAAGACCCCTGCTACTCAAATTGTGACATCATCTGGTTGTGCACTTGTATACTAGACGGGAAAAACGCACGGCCTTACTTGAGTCTGAAACAGCAAGCGACTATTTTAGGCTACAACTAAATAAAGCAGAGATAAGCCATTGCCTTATTATGATGTGTTATCAACATGCTCCGTTGCTTTGCTGTTGTCAACATTTTGTCACGCTCTTTTTAATGTCATTATCTTGGAAGCTTTACAGACAAAACTGGACTTCCTTAGTGATCACTGCGCAACCCACATTACGTATCAGCTTGCCTCGACCATGGGTCGACATGAGGGAAAGCCTGGAAACGCCAAACTTGCACAACCTTCCACCAGCGTCGTCAAGAATAGCAAAAAAAAACGGAATAAAATCTCAGAAATGCAACGAGAAAACAGCTTAAATAAAAATAATACAAAATTTGCGATATTAATGTCTCAAAAAAGTTGACAGAGACGAGTTTTATCTGCACCGTGTTCGTTGTGCGCACTACATTTTATCCTGTACGAACCAGTGTCTCACAGTCTCACAGGTTTGGAAACACTGGTATAGTATATTCGGTATATTAACAATTTTCACTACGTCCCCATTTCACAAACAAACCTAAATACAACAATACAAGCAAACAAAACTTATTACATACACCTAAATACAAATACAAACAATATAAATACAAACAAAACTGTTTGAAGAGCTGGCCTCCATGTGGTTCTGGTTCCAAGTTCGACACCCCATGGCGCCATACCGTTGTAATGCCCTTGGGTAAAGCATTACTGACATTTGCTCAAGTTCAGTGGACAGTAGTTCTCAGTAACCGAAGCTGGCTTCAGGTGTAATTCGTGTAAAGACTTTCCTCGGTCCGAGTACAGTACAAACATTATGTAACTAACCGTATGTTTTGAAGTTTCAAGTTTGAATAGGTTTAGCGGTCGTGCTAGTTGTTACCAGCAATTATTAACGTTATTTTTCTTGGGCACGTTTTAAGCCTTTTCGACTTTGTCACTTTTTCCTGTTGATTGGCGCGTGTTAGTAACAACTAGCTTGATTTTTCGTCCCCACCGCGCTTTTGACGAAAAATAAATGAATGAATGAATGAATGAATGAATGAATGAATGAATGAGTGAATGAATGAATGAATGAATGAATGAATGAAAGAATGAAGTTTGTGTCGAAAAATATAAAGTTAACCTTAAAGAGTGCCAAACTATATTCTATTTTTTTATTTTAGTATAAACATTATCATACTATATCTAAATATTTGACGACAAGCCTTATAATTGCCCACAAAAACAACACAAGACAACACGTGCGCAGGAGCAGTTACTACCAGACTGGCTGACTGGCGCATGAAGGCAGAGTACGATTTTAGCGCGTTAAAAGCTTGGTGTTTGATCGCAAATATTTTTAATTTTTTATCAACTTAGAACAAAATTCACAACAAGGATCAAAGAATTCCCAAAATTTCATTTCGCTGTTTTTTAACATGACATCAGGTTCCGTATACGCCACAAGCATTCCATACACCAGTTGTGCATGATCGTAATTTCGTCATCACTACTGTCTCCTTTAAAGCAATGCTCATAGTCATAACCTACATTGCAAACTTTTCATTGTTTCCAACATTCATTGCGAACAGTCTTATCACTGGGTGTAAAAAACGCTTGTAAATGTGGATTTACATTTGTACGCTATTTAAGCATTATATTCGCAGTATGCGACTAAGCAACTGACTTGCTATCAGAGGTGGGCAGTCGGTACTTTGGAAATACCATCGGTAAGGGTACCGGTACTTGGAAAAAAATGTACCGACGGTTCCGGTATTCGGTAGTCTTTTAAGAAAATAGTTCGGTACTTTGTCGGTACCGGTACTTTTTGTGTAAAATATGATGCCGCAAATGCATGTCTAATAATTATGTCTCCGGTAAAGGTTACTCCAGGTCAAAGCCTAAGCATATGTGACGTTAATTGCTTGACATTTTCTAGATTACAAAAAATCAACAAATGCTAAAATTAGTATTAAGGATTAAGTAACATGTATTTTTGAAAAAATACTTGTTAAAATGTTGAAATTATCATGTGAAAAGTACCGAGTACCGGGACCGATTGAAGATTCTTGAAAAAAGCAATTCGGTACTGAGATTCGAAACTTTTTTTAAAAAATACCGACGGTTTCCGTACCGAAAAAGTACCGCGGTACAGTAATTCGTACTATAGTACCGCGGTACTGCCCACCTATGCTTGCTATGTGGGTTTATAGGACGACATGAAGTTTTGGATTGCAGGAAGAAGAAAAAGTGGAGAATCCCCTTTGTTACTTAATACTAAACCGACTAAATGCGGAATATTTTATGGTTTTATTTTAACCTACAATGACTGTCACTACTTAAGTGCCGACCAATGGGCCTAGGTATGAGAAAATTGTGATAAACCTATCTACTCTGCAGTCTAGCATCACACCAAAATTTGTGTCTTTGCATTCACATTTTCTAGACAAAAACTGCTATATTTTTTATTTGAGCACATAAATAATTATAAGCGTGGCATGTTTCGGATCTTGCATTTTCATTAGTTTCTCGTCACAATAAAATGAAATTTGAGTATAAATTACAATTGATATTAATGATGATTTATAGTGAAGACAAATAGCTTGTTTACATAGTAGTCTTCAGTGCACAAAAAAATTACCAGTAACTTGAAGCAGAAACATGGGAAATGTTCAGAAATTCTAAAATCACAAAAGAAATGTCACATTTGGTCCACAGTTAGTAGTATCATATTCTTTCTGTTTGTATGTGTAAATTGTGTTTCATTGCAGTGTTGATGTAACGATTTAGTGATGGGTTTTGCCTAATTATTATTTCCAAGTGTCTAGCATGTTATGTTCGGAGAAACTTTTGTGTTGAGTGAACAAGATATTAAAGTCATCTAACTAACTCTCTAGGAAAAATGGCTGGAATTAACTTGAGTGATAGGTGAAGTTTCACATTAAATAGGCCTACTTATATAATGTGTATAGGCTTATAGTAAGAATTTTTTGGTACATTTCTGTTACAAATACTTTTATGTAGAAATGTTTTACACAGTTTGTCGAGTTTAATTGCAGCAATGTGCAATTATGATGTCATAACTCTTTCTCATTATCACCAAGGCTAGGACTATTTTATTACTCTGAATTGAATAAATTATATACTGTATCATATAACTATGTTTTTTTGCAGAAAAGAAACACTTTTTCTTGAAGCTCTCGGAAGTCCTGTCATTGACATGAACAACTTAAGAAAACTTTGTTCGACAGGTGTATTTTTCATACAAACTTTGATCTATTATTTTTCAGTATAAATTGGAACATGTATCATTTTTACTTTTCTTGTTTTAATCTTACTTCTGTTTCATGATAACTGCACAAGCAAGAAAGCTTTCATTAGTTTTGCATTCTTGCGCACATGAGTCTTAAACCAAATACGCTTCAAAGTACTGAAGTTTAAATCCACTATATATTTTTAACATTAACTTTTCCACATAAACTGAATGGATACACATTAACTCTTCCACTCTGGATTTTGAGTATTCATAGCTCAGGTCTTCAGTTCTGTCACAAAATTTAAGCTATTAACTGTTCTAGAGATATGCAAAATGTCATTAAAGTGTTCATTGATGTAGTGTAGTAGATAAATGATTGTATTATGGGTTGAGTTATACAATGAGCCATAACGAAAAAGCCTAAATACAACCTTTGTTGTTGCTTCATTTTCTTTTCACATAGGGATTGTGGAGACATGTGGCATTCGAACAATTTGTTGGAGATTACTTTTAAACTGTCTGCCAAAACAGTGAGTGTTGGTTAAGTTAGAAAACTGTTGGTGTGTGCTATACGGCTCTATATACAGTCGGTAGTTATATACTATTTATGAATACTAAATTAAGTGTTGCTTTTAAGATGTTAAAATGTGTGTTTTTCTTAATGCCATGACCTATTTTGATAAGGCGTACCAAGTGGCCTGAGGCTTTGGAGAAGCAAAGATGTGAATATCAACAATTTCTTAACGAGATGATTATTGAACCTGGCTTGAAGAGGTGCAATGCAGCTCCTGGTTTAGACGATCATGTATGTATCAATAATGGTGGACCTGTGCTTTATATTCTTTTGCATGTTTTCTGAGTTACACTTTTCCATGAGTACCCTGAAAAGATGTATTTTTTGGTTTTTTTAATTGTCTGAATCCAGAAATAAAGATCTCTCTGATTTGCCCTTTGAATTTAAAAGTAATAATTATTACTTAATAGTTATAATTACTGCTTAAGGTTCTTCTGTCCTATACAAACTTTTAAATAAAAATTGATGGATTTAGAAAATTTGTATACAATATTATATTTTTGTCTTTCAGCCACTGAACCCTAATCCAACCAGTGAATGGAATAGTTACTTCAAAGATAATGACATCTTACTTCAGATTGATAAGGATGTCAGAAGACTCTGTCCAGATATCGCTTTTTTCCAGGTTAAATCAGGAAAAATAAGTGAAGCTTATAGTGTAAAGTGATAAGTGCTAAAGCTAGTGTTTTTAAACAAAGATAATTAGCTACAGTATAGGGTCGACACCTTTTATAAGATTAAAATTGATATTTTTTTACAATTCACAAATACTTAATCAAGTGCCTTATTGCTTTAGAATGCAACAGCATATCCATGCGAACCACTTGTTTCACCAACTAGCAGGTTGGAAAACTTAAGGAAGCGAGTTGAAAGATCGGTTTTGAGTTCACAGAATCTCACACGAAAGAGACTGGGCATAAGCAATGTAATCATTCGCAGCTTTATCAGTCGCACAATATTAGTTTGTCTTACTAGATAGACGTAATTAGCATTACATGACTGCCATACGTCACTAGATATTTCACCACATTGTGTAAAACTGAGTTTTGTTTCAGTTAATCAGCAGTCGAAAGCAAGCTTCTCGTGAATACGACACCCTGGAAGAGGGCCAAGAAGCTCACTGGGAAGTTGTTGAGAGAATCCTGTTTATTTATGCAAAACTCAATCCTGGGACTGCCTACGTGCAAGGAATGAACGAAATCATCGGTCCACTGTATTACACGTTAGCATCTGATCCCAATTTAGAATGGAAAGGTGATTACGAATTCTAATTCGCATATTACTGAAAACAAAGATATTTAACAAACTGTAGTTAATACATCAAAACTGAACGTTTTTGTAAAATTTTAGAACATGCTGAAGCAGACACGTTCTTTTGCTTTACAAACCTGATGGGTGAGATCAGAGACAATTTTATTAAATCCTTGGATAAGTCAGGTTCAGGCATCGGTAAGACCCTGATCAATTCTGCCAATTTTTTTATACCAGCCTTTTGTTATTTGTCTAATTCAACTTGGTAACATTTTCAGAGGCTTCCATGAACCGAGTGCTATGCTTATTAAGACAAGTTGACCCTGAAGTGTGGCTTCGGTTGGATAGCTTGGCCATTAAACCTCAGTTTTATTTGTTCAGGTCATTAGAAGCAGATTGTAGTGATAAAATGTTCTTGTTTTTTTTTTTTTAGTCAATGCCATATTGATTTTAAGATTTTTTCATAGATGGATCACGCTGCTGTTATCACAAGAGTTTTCCCTTCCTGATGTCATTCACATTTGGGACATTTTGTTTTCCGATTCTCGGCGTTTTGATTTTTTAATTGCAGTTTGTTCAGCTATGATTATGTAAGTGCTTAGCAGTTGTTGCACAGCATCCGCAAAGTTAAATCCTATTTTATTCTGGTCTAAATCATTTTATGTTTACTTTTTTGTCAGAGTAGATATCAGTAGTAAAAATATTTGTGTAATATATCAACAATTCATAAAGGTGGTCACTTACTTGCAATGCGTTGCACATATGTAGTTGTTTTTAATGGCAAGCTTTTTTGGTCTGCAAATTTTATTTTATTTGCATGTTAGATTGTGCTGTTAAAACATCAATACATTGTGAAACAGAGGTATTCAGACAATACCTTGAAAGTACTGTAGGTTACAGTATCGGTACTTGGCAAAAATGTACCGACGGTTCCGGTATTCTATACTATTTCAAAAAAGTAGTGTGGTACTTTGCTGATACTCCGTACTTTTTGTACAGCAGATCCCGTTGCAAGTGCAATTTTTACCGATATTATGACCCGCTAAAGGTTACTTCAGGCCAAAAAAATATGTGATCTCACTCTTTGTGATTTTTAGATTAATAAAGAACAAAAAGTGCTAAAAATGGCACTAAGTTTTAAGTAGAAGGAAGTTTTAAAAAACATACAATTGTTGAAAAGTACCGACTGTTGGGACCGACTTACATTTCTTATAAAAAGTTGCAGTACTTTTAAAAAAAAGTTTCGCGGTACAGCAATTCGGTGCGATAGTGATGTGATACTGCCCATCTTTGTTAATGAATATACAAAGTTTTTTTTTTCAATTGGGTTTGTTAATCCTAGTTTAAAATTCTGTGATTACTAAAGCTTTTAATATTTTTGAATAGATTGCTTCGTGATGAAATTCTAACTCGAGACTTCAGCCATAACATGAAGCTTTTACAGAATTATCCACTACGTATAGATGTTAACACCATAATATCAAAAGCAAAAGAAATTTACCACAATCTAAGGAATTGATTGTTCAGCAATAAATGATTCATATTTATAACATATCTTCATCCTTTGCTCGTAATCGTTTTTATATCATTACGTGTCATATAAGCATTGTTTTACGTAATTTCTCTTTGGTATAATGAAACTTCCCGGCATTGTAATGTAAACTACTGGATTCTGCATGGTACGCTTTAACAAAGTTGCATTTGTGATAAAAAAATTTGTGAAATCCGAGTCAAAAGTATATGAAGTTATTTCTATTTTGCTCCAATTTTCAACGTTATCATAAGTTCTATTAATTTCAGGGCTACCAGTTTTCAGTTTTAATCGCTTGCCGTTATGTCTTGCTCGTTGAACATCTGTGTAGACATAGCAATTTATGTTCATGTGTAAGCCAATACATAAACTGTGAAAGGGCTTTTGAATTTCTTCTGTTCAATCTATGTACTCGTTGCCACAATGTTATTGCATGTTTAAAATAGCAGACAATTTTTATTTCTTATTACGTGATTTATGATCTTTGGTTACAGTGAATCTTTTTATTATTATACAATTACATGAACGGAAAATATATTGTGCAATAAAGATTTTTACTACACTGGTTTGGTAATCACATACCAGTACAGTTTCAAGTAATTTGTGCTCTTATATCAATCGAAACATCTAAAAATTGGAAGTTAGTATGTTTACTTGGCAAAATCAAACACTAAAGCTTACCATCCCTATTAAACAACACAGTGACACACATGTCTGTTCTTTTGCGAATTAATGCAATATGAGCATTATTTTTCAGGCAAAAACTCTATGGCGGAGAAACGCTTCCTACGTATACACATGTACACACAACCATATACTTATAAGTAAAAGTTTTATTTATTAACTGTCTGTAAATAAGTGACTACTATATTCAGAAATTTGATTTTTTTTAATAAAACCAAAAATTTTGTAATAATAATTACTGAAACAATAATTAATCCTATTTAACAGATTAGTTGTAATTTGCAGCGAAATCTTCGCCCTTCTTGATGGAGCCTTGCAGTTCTGGTATACAAGCATCAACGAGACTTTCTTCAAATGCTGAAAGCTTTCCAAGGCCAAGATTTTTCTTAATTCCATTAGGACCTAGCACAAGTGGAGTGGAGAAATACTTGCACTTAGTGATGTTTGATTGCACGAATGCACATTCTACCACATTCTCTTTTCCACCAAGTGCTCTTATAGCAGACGACACAAATCTTGCTCCTGCATAAGCCATAGAAAGTGTAGCTGAGCCTGCACCCGCTTTAGCTTTCACCACTTCAGTACCCGCATCCTGGATTCGCTCAGTAAGTGCTTTTAGAGGTTCCTGATCGAAAGACACTGGTGGTTGGCATTGGGATATAACTGGAATGATCGTTATTCCAGCATGACCACCAATGACAGGGACATTGATCTTTGAAACATCCAAATTTTTTGCTTCAGCAACAAACGCATTTGAACGGACCACATCTAAGGTTGTGACACCAAATACTTTGCTTGTGTCGGCCACTCCTGCTTTCTTGAACATCTCGCAGCAGATTGGAACAGTAGAATTCACTGGGTTAGAAATAATACAAACAAATGCAGATGGGCAATGCTTGGCACATGCTTTAGCAAGTTCCGCAACGATGCTTGCATTGGTGTTAAACAAGTCATCTCTGGTCATTCCTGGTTTTCGCGGAACACCAGCTGGTATGACGACCACATCACTTCCCTCTAAACATTCTTTAAGTTCATCAGGTCCAGTGTGACCAGAAATGGTTGCAGCAGTATCAATATGACTCAAGTCAGCAGCCACACCAGGAGTATGAGCAATATCATACAATGCAAGCTTAGTTACCCCAGCCGTTTCTTTCAGGAGCAGGGACATAGGTTGTCCAATTCCGCCGGAAGCACCAAGAACAGAAACTTTGTAGTTGCCATTGCTGGTAGTTGAAAAGGTGCGAAGAATGTTGGGCGTCCCCTGAAGATTTCTCAAACCAAGAAGTATGCGGTTGATCAAAACCATGTTGACTGTCGTAATGTTATTTACAAATGATAAAACTTCACTCCAACAAACTCAGCATGCATTCAGGGTGGAAAACTCAAGGTTATGGATAGATGAAAAATGTCCATAGAATAATCACATAAATATCTTATAAGTATTTTTCATTGGCTTTGTGGTTTCATTTAAATACCATAACTACCTACATAAAATATTTGTAAGTTTTTATTGACACCTGACATTGTTTAAGACAATTGTTTCATGAAATGAAAAATATCGTGAAGTTATTCTAAATGTTTAATGGAGACTTCACCAATTATTAAGTCAAGCAGTAATATGATTTATTGCGAGGGGCTCACGTTTTTATACCAACAACGAAATAACATTATTATCGGAAGAAAATTTTTAAATGGTTCCATCAACAGAATAATTTCATGCATTTGGTTAACTCAATAAACTGTTGGTCTGGATGGTATTATTTCATTCAGTGAAGTACTTATTTCGATATAACATATGACTTATTTATGACTTTATTTCCATGATGAGATTATTATTTTGCAGTGCTACCAGGGTGGCCAAGTTGCTTTTCTTTGGACTGATTTTAAATGATGGATTTTGTAAACATTAAATCTCCTAAAACAAAGAAAATCGTTTTTTTTTTCAGATTAAGAGAATGTACAAGTTAAAGAGTGATAAAGTACAAGAAATTTTGCAGTAGAGGCTGGTTTTGAGCCTGTTTTTACTGTTTGTAATGAAACAGGTTTTATAGTTTTCATGTTGCGTAAGGGGAATTACCATTATTATGTGTGTGTGTGCGCAGACGCTTATGTTAACTAAACTCTCCAACTTAGGCTATAAAGTAAGTTCAACCAAACTTTAAATGTTAATCCAGTTTAATCTTTTTTCTATAAGTCGTATAAATTGATAACGATCATAACGGAAAATTGGCCAAATTCCTGGTGGAAACGTTGCTTTCCGTAGAGGGCGCTTATGCATGCAAGACTCTATATATGACTGTTGTTCTTTAGCCGTATTCCTGTATAGGCCTACTACAATGGGTTGCCATACGTCCGGATTTCCCCGGACATGTCCGGAATTTTAGTGTTCAAACTGCGTCCGGGGGGAAATGCTAAAATATGTTTAAATGTCCGGAATTTTTTAAAATTGTTTGTTGCGTTACGGGTAATAATTTCATTGAAGTCCAACAAGACCTTGTTGAAAAAAATCAGATCTTCGGAAAAGTACAATTGGTATGAGGGAGAGTAGAGTATTGTTTATACGTTCATTACTTGTAATTACCTTGGAGCGTATTTTGTAAAAAATTCTATGCTAATTTTCGTTTTCATAAATGTTACTGTTTAGAAGAGAACTTGCATTCGTGTATTGCAATACAACATTTCTTTGCTGTTTGTGTATAGTTTCGTGTTTATCCTTCTTTCACAAAAAAGCAATGGCGGTAACGTACTTTGGTAATGTTCAAAAGTTGGTCAATGCAACCGAGGTAAATTTGTTATGGATTGCGCATTATCAAATATAGTAACCCTAGCCTAGAGATCACCAGAGGTCAAATCAGAGTGGCCCAATAGCCTAGTGCAGGGGTGGCCAAACTGCGGCTCTTTGAGCCTTTGATTGCGGCTCTTTAATGAATTAGCATTGTTGAATTAGACATGCATTTTCCCGGTCTAGACGAGTTGTTTGATCAGATTATGAAGCGATGGGTTCTATCACACGTAGTAACAATGGACTCATTGTTAGTAATAATCAAATTACACTCCAAAAAGTTCATTATTGTATAGAAGTGTGCTAACTTGTACACTGTAGTTTAGTAAATTGTCAGATTGAAGCTGTACGTCAGGGTTGACCTAGTTTTAAGTCTTGGTTACGGTTATACTAATAATTGCAAAAAGAGTTGGTGAAGCCCAGGTGGAGACTCATAGTAGGCTATCACCACGCAGCACTAATGTTTATCAAATAGCTACACTTCGTTGTGAGTGAATAAATTCGTCGTTTTTATTTTGTTTGTGTTGTGGCTCTTTTAAAACTGGAATTTGTTATATGCGGCTCGAGCATCAAGCAGGTCTGGCCACCCCTGGCCTAGTGAATTCACGACATTATGTTCAAAAATCCACTCCGGTATACAATGGATAGGCAAAGCATTACTAGTGTGACGTCATATTGACAGACGATGTGTTCATACCTCATTTTCCGCTAATGGGCACTAAAGAGTGTCCGGATTTTAGCCCACGAAAATATGGTAACCCTGTACTACATGCAAGATTAGGAAACGAAATTATTTCCTATCATAATGTTTAATTTCGGACTAAAACAAGTTTTATCACGAATTAGACATGGCAATGATTTCTTATCGTTCAAGCCCCGTATACCAAGCTAGTTTTTGTGCAAGTTTTGATTGATAATAATACATGTACATTTTTAGGGGTCTAGCCAAGTATACAAATGCAAAAGTGCACAACCAGATGACGTCACAAATTGAGTAGCTGGAGTCTAGTGTACTAAGACAGCCTGTGGTTGTATACTAGACCCATTTTTAGTTGGATTTTTTTATATCGTATTGTTTGACTTTGGTATAACTGTTCACCAGACTGCAGAATATGGCAAGAGCACATCCGATATTTTTATCTAAAACAGCATTGCACACCAGGAAAAACCGATGTCTCCGAAAAAAGGAGACACTAACCTTTGCTCCGATTTATACTGCAAAATTAGTGTTTGAAACCGACATGTCTAAAAAAGCGGAGAACATAGATTTTTCCCCGATTTCTATCCTATAGATCCGCACCTTGCCTGCACAAATATCGGTCAGCTTTGGGCCACGAGTCGTGGTGCACACCTTTGCACACTGGAATTGCAGTCCGGACTGTTTACACATGATGGAAAATGTGAACCTGTGCGCACAAGGTTCATCAACGCCAACTTTTTTGTCTCGCGCTGATTTGTAATAAACAAAGAAAGAAACGGGATGCTTGAATGCCAATTTATAATGATTAAACAAATAATTAAGGCTTCAATGCATGCTACAGATTGGAAAGTTTGCAGTTTTTGGGTGAGAAATCTCCTGCACAAGACAAAACAACAGCCATTATGTGTGCAATCAATTTTTACCCCCGCGCACTTGGCAAACTTTCCAATCGGGTGCACTCCTTTGCCATCATGCCAAAACTTGGGTCTTTGCACTTACGAGTTTTCTTCGAAAACTGATTCAAGCATCGTTAAGTAATTCCTTGCGCAAGTGCATTTAAGTGTTGGCACCACAGGGTATCAAAAACGGGCAGCATTAATACAAACCAAGCACACTAACCACTTCACTACATTCTACCGTCCCAACATTATCCAGCATTCCAGCTCATTAAAAATTTTGCAGATCGTCCAAGAAATGTTTTGCTAAGCTTCAAAATAAGTTGTTCTCGTGGACCAATCCAGTTGGCATCACTGCTTTTGTGTTAGAACAAAAATCTGGGTCTAGTATGAAAATGCATAGCCTTGTAAAAGAGGCAGAGCATATAATGTTACTAATAGACGATTTGAATATCTAAGTACAGTAGGCCTAGTGCACTTTGGGAATGGTTGTGCGCATTCGATAGAAATCATTTAGGCCTATGTATGTACGAATTTTTATCTGTTTTTAAACTTATACTGTAGTTACTTTCACGTTTACCGTATCTAATTTCAATTATACATATATATATATATACTAAAATTATTTAGACTGAACATGTTTGGCAAGGTCCCTGTTTTAAAGTAAGAGCCTAATACTGTAATAACCAAATAAAAAGCTTGAAAAAGTAACTCATTTCAAAGCAAAAAACATCACCTCCATGTTAATTAATAAATTTAACCCCGAGTTGAGAATTCGAAAGCTTGACGATTGTAATAATATGAAGCTATAAATATTTGTTGAACAAAATGGGAGATAGAACTGTTGAAAGTGAAATTGATTTCTTACTGAAAGCTAACGATAATGTAGCTTGTATTGAAATCTGAATTTGTTGACTTCACTCATTTTTTTCCTGCTTGCCCCACCCCCAGAAAGATAAACATCGTATGGTAAACAAGATAGTGTACAAAACTCCAATAAAGTCTATTAAACTGCCACAATTGCTGAGTTGGCCATCATGTTTTTGCTTAATGTATTGTGTTGTGTGTGTAGGCATGTCCAATTTAGCTTAATTCATTTAATATGTCTGTGCTACCTGCAATTCGGAAGGGCTTCCTGCATGGAAATCATATTGTTGCAAGAACTGTTTCAGTTTCTTGGAATCCTCGATTCATTCCAACAGTAAATTACAAAACTTTAAAAAGGACTCATTCAGTTTTCACTTACAAGAGTGATTTAAGAGTCATAAATTCGAAAAGTCCAACGATTTTGAATTTCAGCACAAATTCTCATGAAGAGGAGGCAGAAGAGGATGACAATGATCGTGCTCTTAAGGAGTTGGACATTATGCTTTTAAAGCCCCATCCAGAATGGAGGAATGTGGCAGCCGGCCCAGTTTGGGGCAAAGGAAATGAATTCTATGATTTGCTGTGGAAGAGCTGGCTTGAAAAGCCTACAATACAAGTTCTGAAAGAAATGCACGATATGGAATGGGCAAATTATACAGAAGAACATGGATTTTCACCTGAAGAATATTTATTTACAAAAGGTTTGTTATTCATTGATACGTTCAGAAAATGCAGTTAATACATAAACAAAAAGTTTAGTATATTTGTGTAATAATTGAGTTGCTTCGGTAACATGAACTTTTTTAATTGAATTGTATATAAAGTTTACATGTGCATTGTAAGTGCTCGTCTCATTAACTTTGTTTGTGTTTAGATTTTGTCGATTTATACGAAGGACAGCTAACATGGGCAAATTACTTTCGTAAGGGAAAGGGCACTTTTCAAAAACAGAAGACAAGAAAAACTTGCATAGTGAGCGGCTATAAAATGAGATATATACTTGTAACATGTATTGCTTCGGAAGAATCAAAAGCTTTGCAAGGTTTTCTTAAACATAATATAAGAATAGCTCATGTCATAGAGACTTCCTTTTCCAGAGAAAAGGAGTAATCTCCACTGGTTCCCCGTGCCCTCTGTGCCGTGATGAAAAACTTTTAGTGACATACCAAGTAAGATTAAATTTCCAAGAGAAATACTTTAATTATGTCGTTATCTGAATATTTGTAATTATGTAGCAATTAATGCAACCTATAATCTCCTTCTTTTCTAAGAACCTAGCATTGATAACTGAATACATGGACCAACAAACAGGAGATCTTCATCACAGTTTAAGAACGGGAGTTTGTCAGAAAAAAAGGAAGAAACTGGAAGAATCTGTGAGACTTGCCGAATGTTTCGGTAAGCTTTTCTGTTCTCTGAAATAAATCACTTTAAACTTAGCATGTAATATTGCAGTCAACACCTCTTCCATAAAGAAGTTACTTTGAACAGATTGTAGTATTCAGTCAGGATATGTTTTAAATCATCATATCGACAGCATTGTTGACAACATATATAGGATACAACTTAGCTGTATTTCTGCTGTCTAAATTGATAATTAAAATACAAGATGTACATGGTACAATACGCATCACAGTGATACATACATTTTGTGAATCGTGAAAAACTGCAACATATGTTAACATTGCATATGAAAACTACGACTTTAAAGTATAGAGTTAATACAGTATAAACAAAAAGCATGATTGTTAAACCAATGTTACAGCCCAAGTCAAGTTGTAGTTGAAGTAGATCATTTACTGCAACAATTTAAAACAAATGCCCGGTTGACTTGAAGCAGAAGTACAGTGGATCTTGTTATTCCAGAGTTTGTTTGTCAGAAAATTCCACCACATGACACAAATTATCAAAAAAAGATTTTTGATTTATTTTAATGCGTTGAACGTTTTTCTGTGTTTTGAAAACCTACTTATCCCACGCAATGCTCTGAGGACGAAATGGTTTGGATTAACGAGGTTCCATTGTATTTACATCTTCATTCTGACTGTGAGCATGTTAGACTTGTAAAGAATCATCATTAAACGCTAGAATTGGACACGATGGCTGTCTTCATCAAAGTTAAGCAACTTTATTTATTTTGCAGGTTATTTAAAGCGCAAGGTCCCGTTTGTTGAGTTTAACATGAAGGACTTTGAATTGAATCCACACACATTGTGAAATAAGAAGACGTCTCCTTATTTTAGCTCTTCTGAACATCAAGGATACTTTTTCTAACCACATTTAATCAGTGCAGAAGATGCAGTGACATTCTTTGCTGGAGCCCGCCCTCGCTTCTGGAAGCGGTAGAAGCTCCTCATTTGATTGCAATGCTGTACTCGGAGTACTTTTTAAACTCAAACTCCGTGAACTTTTCCCCGATTTGCTCATCCGTTTTTGTGGGAGCATCATAGGAGATGTGAATGCTCTTTTTAGTGTTTTACTCTTCTGCTTTCCCGACGACGTCTTTATGATGTTGTCCTTTGCTTCCCTTTCATTGGTCTCCTTCCTGGAGGCTTCAAGAAAACGGTTTGCATTCTTCACCCTCCTCTCTATGATCTCCTGCAACGCATCCTTCTCTTTGTTGTCCTGGAAACAAAATATGAAGAAGTTTTGTGCTGAAAATCTCTGTTGTATTTGATTTTTATGATATAAAGTGCAGTCTTTATTCAGGGATTAGTCGAATGAATGTTGCTTATTAGTCTCATTCGTACTCGCATTCTGAGTAGACGCTTAAAGGCCAATTCCACGTTTCTCTGCGTCCTGTAGCAGTTGGAAAAGTTAGATATGATTGGGTGTATTGGCATCGCCATTCCAAACAAGCCAAGTAGAAATGATAGCGAGGTTATAATTTTTCCTAAACACAGGTGTAATGACAAACAAATGGAACAGATTTAGGTTAGATTGCAAGCAGTTTCTAACTTGAAAAGTTGAGGTGTAGTTGCTTACCCATTAGCGACTGCGGAACAAAATCCCCGTAGCCCACTGTGGTGATAGTGACAGCAGCGAACCACGTTGCTTCACCGAGATTTGCAAATATATGCTGGTCTGTGGCATAAACCACAGATGCCAGAACCACCTGGTGAAAAACTTAAGCTACAAAAATGCACACCCGTGTCTTAAACGCATATACCGTAACGTTAAATGCGACTGGTGTTCAGGCACGAAAAATAACCGATCAACAACATGTAATTTATTCCTAGAATGACCACTCACTATTCCTATTAAGAGATAAATAGACAGCATGGCAAGTTCGTTAGTGCTGTCATACAGAGTTGAGCAAAGAAGCTTGAGGCCACCAGAGTGCCGACCCAGACGAAAAACTCTCATAACACGCATAATACGAAGCATCTGAAAATCAACGTAAGCTATAATAAGTAGGTCACTTGTGTTAGAATCGCTTAAAGGCTGGTCAGTACTGATACAATGATTACCTTAGCAAAAAACCTACCTGAGAAATGTGTTTCCAAGTGTGAATGCTAACCCAATGTCCTCCCGTCCACAGGAGTTGAACGAAAAACGGAATAATCGTGAGCAAGTCGACGATGTTTAGAATTTGTCGGCAAAACTTGAATTTTTTAGGCGCTGCTGTCAACCGAACAACGTATTCGAAAGTGAACCACGCCATACAAACCTGTGCAGCGACACTGATGTAATATTAATGATCGGTGTTTACATGTGAATGTGATATACGGTATAGGCTACAAGTAGAACTACAGGCTAAACTATACACTTAATTTCGAACCAAGCTTTTGCATGGTTTTTGTAATCTAAAGATTTATAGCTCGGAAATCAGCAAACATTTTGATCATGGAGAAACTACCGTTTCAATTCCTTCTAGAACGTTAATTTCCACCTCTATTTCGTTTTCGTCAATGGTATAATATCCATCGACAGTTCCAATCACGAAAATGGTCAAAGAAAGCAGAATAAATGAAATTGAAATAAACATCCATATTTTTGCAAATGTGGAAGTGGTTGGATCTTCAACTGTTTTCCAAACATATTTCTTCACCTAAAAAATGAATTAAGGAAGAGTAACTTACAATTAGCCGATACGGCCTCATACACAGTCACCCATGACCTTTGTTTTTAAATTTTACATCATACAGTATAGACTCCTATCCTATACGCTTGCCGGTTGTAGACTATGTGTTATGCAAAAATGTATTCTTTAGTTTGTGAACTTACGGAATCCCAGTTTTGGGTCAGGTCGTCCCAACCTCCGATAGGGCTTATGAACGTAAGTTTTTCTTGTTTTACTAAATATCTTTCCAACTTTATGTCCATATCTTTTTCGTATTTTCCAGAAACAGACAAACACTCCTATGAGGAAGCATATACAAAAGTATTCTTGATTATAACTTATTGAATTCATAAGCATTTACTAGTGGATAGTGTGATTAGACGCCCGTATTAATTTTATCAAAGAAACACGATCAACCCGAGCACAAAATTAAAAATATTGGAATAAGATCAAAAAGAGATGGGGTAAATGCAACGTTTTTTCCAGTACGGTATGGGAAAGATAAGAGAACTTATTGCTTTGGTGGAATTATTCAGGCCATTTGCACCAGTTTCGGTGATGATACTACATTCTGTTCCTTTTCGTGATATAAAAACGCCCCTTCGCGTATCCGTCGTGCAAGTATCAAGTTGGCAAAGGCCAGACTAATGAACTTTGACATTAATAAACAAGTCTGTCTCTTCGGCATATTACGTTGTGCTTGTGCTCGTTGTATTTGTAACGATTGGTGTTATTGATTTGCGGTGATATTTGCACATTTTAAAAAGTTTACAAGCAAACATTTCCATCTGCAATATTTCTACACCAACGCTCCACAGATGTAGACCACTCAATTAACGCACTGTTTCAATGGGCGGTCCTGCTGTGGTTAATAATTTGTCTGGTATTTCGTTCTTCGATTTCATCGATTAACTAAAACTTGGGCGATAGTTCAGATTAGCTAACTGTGAACATTTAGGCTATTTGACAATTAATGCGTAACTACACTTAAGCTTAGTCCCCAGGTAACAATTATTATCTGTGTGTATCATAGTTGCTAACATTCGTCTTTTCTGGTTCTGATTCATTCTTTTTGATTCTTCTATTTTCACTTCTCTTGTGGAAATGAAATTTAGCACATACGTTTATGAACAATTCAGCGTTTACAGAATAAAACTACAATGGGACAATCTGAGCAACTAAGAGGTTTATAAATAATTTAGCTTACAATTTGGGGTCGAAACCAAACCGTTGCAAAAAAAGCAAAGTCTACCTCCAAACGAAGACGACAGCAATTGTCTAGCCATGCTTCAGCCACCGACCAATACACCATTTCCTCACTCAGTCGCGCCATACACACCGACTTGGAGGCATGTATCAAATCTGCAAAAAAGTACGGTATCAGTGGAAAAACTTTTGGAAAATTAAAAGTTTCTGGAGACATTTTTCACTAGCCTCACTCATACGTTAACACTTTAGTGATGTTATTGTCGACAAGTGAAATCGGAAAGTTTTGGGAAAATTAAAAATTGTTGAGAATAATTTAGGTGTCGGCTGTCTGTCGTTGCTATGCGGATGCTATTGTCGATAAGGGTTTGTTATAAGATGGATACACAATACACCAACTTGCGGTGGCATATACTGGTCATTTTATGTTCTTACTAAACAATTGATGACATAGTGGATAAAATGTGCACATATAGTCCACGAATTGCGCGTAACTGGTGTACATAGTGTGCGCATAAAGCAGGGACACATTTCAGAAGAACCCGGAATTTTATGCAAAGCAATGTCTGCAATGGTTTGCATCACCGTCACAACACAGTGCAAGTCTACACGTCTTGATTAACAAATGCAGCAACGAGGCTCACGTCCTCTGAAAGCGGACATGATAAACCGAAAACTTTGTGGGTCTCTGTCGAAGAAAAAAGTCACCGCAGTCTGTCGCGGGTTGTAATCATCGCACAACTCGAGAATAGCCGTCCGTGTCAAGTATCTGAAATGCATAAATCGATACCTCTAATCACTTTAGTCAATTTAGCCTCAAACAGCTGATATCATGGCTGAAATTGATTTTGCGTCTAATCAGCTAATTTTCTATGCAGTATGAACTTTAGGACATTTTTACAGTCAATTAAAAGTTTCAACGTTAGTGATAAGCTTAATTAGCCTACTTGTGGTCAAAAAGCTTGGTTAATCTGCACTTGGGAAAATTGTTCATTTGGTGGGACATTACGCGAAATATTTCACCTCCCACATTCACTGCTATGCTTTCATTCATGCTCCTGAAAGAAAAACAAAAAAGATCACTTGTCCGTTTCCTTCACGGCAGCCTATAATAATTGGTTACGTTGACGGTTTACAAGAATTAAGCACATGGAAACTTAAGCTGTCTTATAAATAAGTAATGATGTTTATTGTGTCGCAAATGCAAGACTACTAAGCCTTACTTTTATCTTACGTTGGATACTATATCTTATCTTAGAACTACCATACAGCCCTTCGTACTATAACCTACGGTTTGTACAGCTCCGACAAAGAGCCTAAAAAATTGGCAGGATAATTTATCTGTCGAAGCCAAACCGCTCCGGCTGTCAACTTAGTTGCTATCTGGTACCCAACATCAGTAATCCGTCCTTCTGGCTTAAAGCGGACTAATATCACTTTCAGTAGTCCTATATGCTTATTGTTCACATAGGCCTATAACCAGTAATCTTTACAGTATACTTATAATCTGAGGATTTCAAATGAACTGTTAACACTAAAAACTCAACTGGTTCGTTCCTTTCGCGCTGTTGAAAATCTCATACGTAAACATTTTCTTGAATGTGCGTATTGCTGCTGAATTTAGTATAATTCATACCAGCAAGGACAAACATGTTACTCGCCTATGCGATATCGGAAACCCCACCCGGCCAACGCAGTTGCTATCTCATGAAGTGTTACTTTTGTCCAACTTGCGCTTTGCTCGTCTGATCGCCAGGTTATTGTATCTGGATATTAAATTGGGCGTCGTTTTACGATGCAATAAACGCTCCAAGGATGCATACTCCCACAATAATTGAGAAGATGACCTCTTTGAATCATTGAACTGTCAACGACTTGAAGCTCTATGACCGGGTCACTGAAGCTATCGACTGTGTTGAAAAAGTCAATAAAAAAGATCTTAAGACGTGCACTAAATTAATTCCAATGCCTTCTTCAAAGTGAGGAGCAAGTCCAACAACAAGTTGATCTCATATGAAAGAACACTACTCACTGAATGTTCTGGTAAAATAGTTTTGAAAAATAGTTCTTGTTTTGGTAATTGTAGCCAAAAGAAAATCGCAAAATTGGCCTTATTGGTGACGTAGATGAAGGCGCTTGTGATGTCATCGGTAATCACACACAACATTTGCAATACCTACTGCATATCACGCATGTATCTGTTACATCTGTATAAATTGCTCTAACTGCCAATAGGTTGACAGACAGCCTACAGCCCAAACACGGCAACCAGTACGGTATCGGTTTGACGGGTAGCTTACGCAGACCAAAGGCTACCGTAATTCCATGGACGTAAGTGATTAGGCTACCGGATACTTTATGTTTAAAACAATCGCAGTTTATTCAATAACAATGCTTCACGTTGCTAATTTCTTCACATGACGCCTAATTGGACATAGGCTAAACCAGGGATGTCCAACCTTTTATTATAGTGGGCCGCATTGTCACTTGAAATAATTCAATGGGCCGCAGAACCTATTATATTTCAAGAAAAATGGGTACATAAAGTACATACTTTTGAAATGAAAATGACTAGCGGGCCGCACAAAAATCTCAGGCGGGCCGCAGGTTGGACATCCCTGGGCTAAACTCATGTACTACAATTCTGACTTCAGGTGATTACCGCGCAAGGAAAGCAACAGCAGCAGCATGTTGTCAAGCAACTTGATTAATGTATGACATAACAAGAGCCTTCAACTACGTCACTATGAAGGCCAAAAACAGACTTTTTGCGATTTGTTTTTCCGATAACTACCTAACCACGAATTATTTTTCAAAACTATTTTACCCGAATGTTCAGTTAATAGTGTTCTTTCATATAAGATCAACTTGCTTTTGGACTTGCCCCTCATTTTAACGTTGTTGTTGTTTTTGTCTAATAACAGACGCCAACTTTAAATTGGTTCGTTTGCCTGCACGTGATAATAAACGAACTTTTAATTATTGACCGCAAAAGTCTAAACTCATTCATTCATTTGTATCAATCGCTACATGCCAATAAACACGAATGGTAAACTATTCACCTGGGAAAAATCCAATAAGAACTTGCTTCTAAAGGTAGAACAAATGCTTTGTATGTTTATAAGATTTAGTACCAATCATTGTTACTATATCTTACTACCCTTTTCATCGTAGTTCTTAACCTACCCAGCATGTATGGGCTCGGTACTACTGTGGGCTACTTGCTGTGGTTAAAATGTTTGACTATACCCAAGCCTTTTTTCATAATTAATCACTTGAATATGCCCATCCCCTCTACAAATGTGTCAAGATTACGTTTACTCGGGGTTATATTTAGGTTTTACGCGATTAAGCAATCTCACCAACTTACAAGATGTCGTGTTAGTACAATTAGCTAAGAATGCAACTATTCAAAATGTATTTAGTTGTTCGTTTATCGGCCTCTTATGGTCCTGCATCTGCCCTCGCGCTAGAGTTTACAGCATGAAGTTGTAGCAATGATAATTATGGAAGTAACCTTTCATTTATACCTTAGTAGTAAACTCTGTAACCTCAAAAAAAGAATTTATTATCGAAGTATACTGTACCTTCACACATCCTTCAAATTTAGCAATTATTTTTGCAATTAATCGTCGATACCTGTGCGTCTCGGATCTAAACCGGTGTTACAATTTTCATTCCCGTTAAACGCATTTCGACATTGTGAGAGTGTAGGAGAGCGCATGGTTAAACTTTTTGTATTTAATGATTCTTGTGTTGCTGTTGTATTTTGTCCGTGCGTGGCATGTTAGCTGTATACTTAAAAATATATTAATAAAAACTAATTCCAGACACCAGTATTTTTCGTTTTGAATTTGTTAATCCAATCCTAAAGCTTTGGCGTACAAAGAACAGTTTCATATTGCCTGGAAGATTGTTCAGATTGATGAGCAGTTGAAGGTCATTTGTTTTTAACGCACAGTCATATTTTCTGTCTGTTATTTGATCATATAATCGGTTTTGACACACATTGGTGTAAATTGTCACTATTGTAAATTTTCCCTTTTTAAAAGCACAATTTTCTTTGCAGGTATAGACTATGTATCAACACGTTTTGAAAACCTACGATATTTGACAATGTACGTGTGCATTTGTTTAAAGATAAATAGATGTTATTCCCAAGAAATTAAAATAATATCTGCTCTCGCATGGCATAAAAGGACAATAAAGAAACAGTTTAATAACTAACCCTCGCTCTCCCCCATAAAGCAATATCATGGACATTCCTGCTTTTTTGTACTAATGGCAACAGATTGGTTTGGGGTTTCCTTTCAGGATAACAGTAAATTTTATAATTCCTATAGATTATTATGACTTCACTGTATTCTTGGATTTTCATCTTTCTGGTGCCCTTACAAACCTCAAATTTTCTAGCAAATTTTACTGAAAAGCAAATACAATTTTTCAAATTTATTTTTGAAAATTGCAAAACATTCATCCAAAGGTACACTAAGTCATTTCATCGCTAAATGTCGTGGTGAACAGTATGGTGTTGGAGAATATTAATGAAGACTTGTTTATGTTTACTGCTAGCAAGAACACCACATTTGTGTCCTTTAGCATGGTATACAAACATACATGCTTGACAAAAGCATCCCTTCTTCTTCTGAAATTGGTGTTTGTGTGTAGGAAAGCATCTCGAAGGTTGTTTTCTTCATTGACTTGTTTAAAGACATTTTGATAAGTATCTGCAACTTTAATTTCCTGCTTTAGGTACTTAGCCCAGTGTTGCCATATGACACACTGAATCAAAACACACAACAGATAGACGTTTTGAAAACTTGTTTATTTTCCGGGGTGGCAAAATTATGATTTCAACCGAAAGCAGCACACAATACAGATTCAAGATTATAAACACAAAACTTTTGTTTTGAAGTCTGACACGAGAAGTCTGCAGCGTTTTCCAAAACCTCGTCAGGCGAGGCCTACAGCCCCAAGATATTGTGCAAAAATAAAAAGACGCTGAAACATTTCTAAGTTGTCATAATGGAAAAGAAGAAATTGTGCTTGAAGAGATGAGACGCAAATAATCACGCAAGTTTTGTGCCACTAACAAGCTTGTGGTGACAACTCAACATCCTAATCTCAAAATATCTTATGCTTATGTGTCGTGGCTCAATTCACAACCATCGTCGTTACCTTTCTCGATACAACAAATGGAATGTTTCGTTATGAGCTAAACGCTCGACATGGGCGTAAAGGCGGCTACAAAATGCATGCAAAGAGCTAATCATTACCAGAGCCTAAACACAATTGTTTTACTGGAGCCAAGACACAGGGGTGCGTGGTTTAAGCGTTGTGTGGGGAAGTCGACTGAATGGCACAAGATTGCTTGACGGGGGCTCATTATACGTCTCATGGAAACAATTACAACGGCTTATAACACTGAAGATTGAAATATGCGCCCTAAATATAGAAAATATTCAAATAGAAAAAAAAAGAATTAATACGTTTCGTGGGGCGATGCAGAAACGAAAAATAACGTGCTTGTCTCTCGATTTCAACTAAACGGAAGGAACACTTTTACTTATTTGATTACAATAAATAAAAAAGAGAGATCATATTTCGATGCTCGAGCTTAGAGCGTGAAAACGGAACACAGTGCGAACTGAAAAGACGGTTTAATTTTTCTACCTTATAACGACAGAGAAGAATTTAGACAGATGACGATGGTGATGGTGAAGTGGACGACAGCCCATGAAGATAAAACTGACCGTTACAGTAAGGGTCAGTTGTTAAAGTCACAGTTGCTGACGTAGTTGGTACGTCATTGGTCTGCTTGGTTTTACGACCACGTGACACGTTCGGGTCGGCATCGTCGTCAATGTAGCTAAGGGGTCCACCTTGGATTTTATCGGCATTACGTTGGAAATTGGCCGGGTTTGAAGCGTTCGGATCCGGCCGAGGGTTTGATCGTTCCAGTCTGTGCAGTTTGCGTTCGAGTTTGTTGATGCGCTTCTGTTGCTCGTTTACCATGCAGTCCTTGCTGTCGAGCATCGCCTGAAGTTCAACCCGTTCCCGTTTGTGATCAGCCTCTAACGCGGCCATCCTGTAAATTAATTATTGATTCACAATCATAATTATTTGTGCGACGGTCCGTAACAGAACTACCCGCTATAGTATCAAAGCTATCATTAATTAGTTTCGATTAAATAGAGGTTACAGTGGTAGTGCCAGCGCGGTCAGTTTTCACTCACTGTTGCAAAGCTTTTTGAAAATGTTGTTCCTTTTCGTCGGTCTGTCTGCGGTACTTGGCTTCTCGCTTCTCGCTGTTGCGGAGCTGAGAAAAATGATCCCAAAATTACGAAGATGTCAACTTACATTTTCGGTTCACAAGTTACTTTAAGTAAAACAGCGAAGCCATGCCAATATTATGGAAAGAAAATAAACGAAATCGGGCGAAAAAAAGCAAAATTTTAGCGATCGCAAGCAATTGGATGAAGGGCGGGAAAAATATGCGGACATTTTGCTGACAAAATCCGCTAAACATCGGTACACTGCCATGTACCTTTTCGATCAGGGTGGCCTCTTTTTGTTCCACGTTTCTCCTGACGTCAGTTTCGCGCGCCCGGAGGCGTTCGACTTCGGTTTCGAGTCTTATTATCCGGTCTTCGTACTGACGTAAGAACAAAACCAGGCATTAAATAAAAGAAATAAACTCAAAAGTGGTCCCAAAGTCAGTGCAAATTGCGAGTAACTCGTTGTGAATAATTTGGCGTTACGCATGCAGCGCGTTATATAAGACATGCAAAATTTAAAGAAAAAATTATTAAACATGCATGTTGTGCGTAGTAAGTTGTCACTTGTTGTGTCTCAAAACCGGAACTTACGTCTTTCGGAGTTAAAACAACTTCCATTTCCTCTTCCTGCTTCAAATCCTTGCTTGGGGTCGACACGTTGTTTAAAATCCACTGAGCAGTGCGCGCTTCCGGTGATAATGGTCCTTCCGGTGTGTTGGGCGGAAATGCAGCCGGCGAGTCCGAAACCGGATGGGAAGGATTTTTTTGACCTTGATTAACCCCTTTCTGATGGCTGCCACGGCGCGCCTGTGATTTGATAACCAGTTGGGTAAAATACAGTCATGCAACATCGTTACTGCGACTAAACTTAACCGCAGTCTACGGTTTCACACTCACCTGTCCTGATGACTGATTGTGGTGAGATTTTGACTGGGAATTAGATGTAGGAGCATGCTTTGACGTTTTCACTCTGTTCGCGTTGGAAGTGGCAACAACCACGCGTGATTTTACTGCGGTGACCGGCGCCGTCACAAATCCGTCCGGATCTTTGCTCATAACCGGGGAATTTTCAGCTGAAAATTGCACGGTGTAAGTTTATTCTTTCAAATACCTGCTTTGAGTTTCAGATTTTATCACAGAAACATATTCCACGCAACCTGGTCTCACGAGTAACGCATCCTCACCTTTGTTACGTCCCTGGCGGTTATTTTGTGGAGCCATTTCCGCGTCTGTTGTTTCGTTTAGTTCTAAAATCGCCTCTTGGTCGACTTTCAAGTGAAAACTTGGATATTTGCCGCCTTCCTCACTCAAGTGGAGTGACTTTATGTTGTCAGCGCTTCCACGACGTGGTCCCTGGTGAGGCCACTTAGGTGACAAGCAAGGCACTGACGTTTTTCTGCCGCCGAAAGAACTTCCTCCTTTTGAGAGTTGCACAGTGGCGTTTCTCGGTTTCGGCTGCGGTTTATAAATGTCTTCCGATTTATTTCCGCGCTGGTTTTGCGATTGAAGACCAGTTTTAAGATGCGCGTTAGAAACTGAGGTCGAAATTGTTTCGACCGACATTAGCAATTGGCTGTCTTCGATCCCGTCCATTTCAGAACGTCCTTCGCGGCTTTTCGAAGCGTTTGAATTCGGCGTACGGCGTTGCTGATCCCGAGCGTGGTAGGGAGTAGGTTGTGGAGATTCAGCATCACTTAAGCTGTTGGTACTTGTTGACGACTGACGCGACGAAAGCGACGAGACGTTGCTCTGCGATCCGTCGCTTGACATACTATTGGTACCGTCCTTTGGACCTCGTTGCGGACCTCTTGGACCCGAGTAAGAGCGCCCGGGGCTCGAATCCACGACGAAACGGGTTGGAGCAGAGTACGTCACCGTCTCTGTTGTAAATACGGTCTCCAGGTGGCGCTGTTGTGACATGGCTTGGAGTGGATTGCTGAAGGACAAAGGCGCATGATCTAGAAATGAAAACCATTCATGAAGAATCTGCAAACTAAACATGTTCATTCATGATTGACGGCTAGCTTTAAGAGCTATAGAACCGAGTCACCGGTCTGACTTACTTTTAACATCAGACTGTCTCGCAGGCGCGGTCGCGGTTGGATTGTTTTTTTTCGAATGTTGTTTTTGGCCGTCATATGATTGCTGGATGTTAAAGGTGTCGTGCATAGCGGGGACCGAAGCCGGGGTGCTCCGGTTCAAACCCTTCTGGGCCTGGTAGGCAGGGTTACTGAACATCAGGGGTGGTCTCTCACCGTACTGCTTGCCCCCTGATGACGTCATCAAGTTTTCCGTGGACGAGAGTGTTTGCCGGACGCTCCCATGGGATCCGGCGTTGTTGTTGTTGCTATTCTGAAAATGTTTGGAAAGTTTTACAAAGCGGAAAAATTGAGTCTCTTTTCGTTTATCTATTCACTATATTGTGCAAGAAGTCCTGTTTCCATCGCGATTTATTTCATTGAACAATCAAGCCCAGCTTCTACAGAGCGGCTGTTCTTGCCAGAATTACTGCATCTTACGGCACTCTTCAATACTGATCATGAGAGCTTACTGCCAATAATTTAATTAATAGCTCAGTAATAACAAGTTACTGTCAAGTTAATACTGACTGGAATAGAGTGGTGGCTTCCGTGGTGTGATGGCGTGTAGGCGTTGGCTGTGGTAGATGGCACGTCATACTGACCATCTTCTGCAGCGTTCACAAACTCCCGAAGATTGAGCAGCGAGGTTGCGGCACTGGATGGAAGACGATTCCGCCTGTCTATCATCGGAGTGTTGCTGCATCCAGCGGGGCGAACTTGATCCGCATCACTAGAAAAATGAAAGAGTTCAGAAGAGAAGAAAAGTTTTTGCGATTTGAATTCATCACTTCTTCTGATCAGCACAAAGATGAGGAAGAAAAATCTCTTGCACTTACTGTGTAAGCGCAACATCCTCGACAATTTGAGTTAGGTCTGGACGCTCAAGTTTAGAAGGTGTGCTGTAAGGTGACGAAATTTTCCCAGGATTCTCAAGTGACTCAGAGACTTTATCAATGATGTCTGGTAGTTCTCCTAAGGCGTCAATAGTTTTCTGAAAGCCAAAGGAATAAGTTATGAGCCAATCTATAATTATGACTTAATATTTCAAGACCACGTTAGGACAACGATGTGCGTTAATTTAATAATTTGTTTTAAGATTAAACAGATCTGTCAACCGCAAGATTCAACTGTGATTAAGGATGGCAAATACAGAACATCTGACACCACCACTACACAAACCTTGTCAAGTGTAGGCATAAGTTCAACAAAGAATGCGTGAAGTTTGGCGAATTCCTTCCCGAGATCAATGAAACCCTGGAAGCCTTTGTGTAGAGGCGGTAAGGTGGGGTCGGAGACGTTATTAATAAACTCTCCCATGTCGTCCCATTTCTCACGAATAAATTTATCCATAAACTGCATATATTCCTCCTTGTCGAATCTAACATGCACAATTGCACAGTAATAAGATTATACAAAGAATTCATGTTTACCTGTTTATAAATCACACGTAACTCGTATTTTGGGCCGTTATAAAACGCCATAGTTGTAAAAATCAAAGAGCCTAATGGTATCCATCATTATCTACTAAACAAATTAAACTTGAATGTTTCTTTATATTACCTGCTGCGGTTGGCCAGGTTTTGTATGACCTTTGCAATCAAGGTCAAAATTCGAGAAATTTTTGGATCCGGGACCTCATTTGCGAGTCCGAAGAGGCTCGGGTTGAGGATAGCCGGACACAGGAGCCTGAGGAAGAGGGAAGCAGTGACGAGCCTGTTTGCGATTCGCGGACGGCCAGCGTCCTCACAACGGACTCTCCAGGACGCCATCACCTCACGGAGTTCGGAAGGAAAAATGCTGAAAAGTTTAAGTAGTTCGTAGAAGCTGCCACGTGCAGTCAACGTTGCATACAACGCCATGGCGTTAACATTACAACAACTTTTGCCTGTTGCACCACTGTTGCTCACAGGTAGGAGTGAGCTAGTAGCAACCCGGCCGGTGCAATACCATAAAATATTCCAGATTGCCAAAGCGTGATGATGCACAGGGAACAAAGTTTTAGAACAAATAAACGACAGTCGAGTTGAAAATCAATTTCAGTAATACACGGCGTAATGCCGCCCAATGTGTAGCATAGGAAGTGTGGTTACATTGAGAGATTTACAATTAATTCATGACCTACCCGACCGAGTTGGTGATCTTGCACAGTGCAATCTCGCAGCTCATGTGAAGATTCTTCTGGTTCACCTCCAGGTCTGCTTGAGGAGGAAGCCTGCTACCATCCACCTCACACTCTTCTTCCATGTTGAAGAGCGCGTGCACAAAATCTCCTAAAGAACAGCGACATTTTATGTCTCAACACTTAAGCTGCCTTCTTGGACGAAAAGCGTTTGAAAGCTTAAAATACTAGATGCCGTATGTTCGAACGTTACTGCTGTATCATAAATACACATCACACTCCTACAGGAAAGGAAGTGTGCGGTGTTCGAGCGATTGGACATAAATAAATTGACTCCAACGTTATTCATCACGCGGTAGAACCCTACCAATAGTTACGCAATCGTACACGAAATGATCACTGTTCGTGAAAAAGGGCATTTTGGTATAACGCAATGCACGCCTACCAATATATATGTGTTATGCATTTCCTTTCTAAGCAATTACGCATGTCCCTAGCGCATGATTCAAACGCCTACGTCATAGAAAGACAACTATTATGTCACAAAAACAACCAAACGAGACACCGATAACGTTTGAAGACCATGCCTGTTATACCTCGCACGCATACTGAGGCATTAGCAAAGTTGCCGATATTTTAGACCGGGTTTAGTAGCACACGACAAAATCACAGATGGTAATTTAATGGCCTTGGGTAAACGGTATTTACGGTAAAAATTAATCTTTTTTTGATCAACATCGCAATGGTGACAGCAAATCCATCCACGACTGACAGTACAAAGAAACATCAACCTTTGTGCCGAAAAGATCTGCAATAATTGGAAGGAAGATACTAACCTAACGTATCGTAGAGATACTTCATCCCGACAAGCCTCAGCATGGCTTCGACAGATTTGGTGCCGATGGTGTTCTCACGGAAGATCAGACTTTCCTCTTCGACTTTTTCAACCTCGTCCATCACTACTTCGGTCATGTATTCCTGCAACGTTAAAATCAACAATTTCACTGTTAAAAGCAACGGTTTGTGAAAAAGGTTTGTGGAATAGCATTGAATGGTTTTTAGGTTTACAGAACGATATTAACCTTAGTACAGCCTGTGCCGTGCATGATATGAACGAGGATACGTGCGATTTCGTCCTTTTTGGTAACAGGTATGACGTTGCCAAGGGTGCGGCAGATGTTGAGATAATTCAAAGATATGTGTTCGCCGAACGCTTTATACTGCTCGGTGGGTAGGACGCGGGTAGACAGAAACCTGGCCTTAATGCGGAGAGCCATAGATTCCCCGGTTTTACTTTTATTGTTCCCACTCGGGGTGGATAGATTATACCTGGAAAAGAAACACACTGGCTGAGTGTGAAGCGAGAGCCGACCAGACTATTGTGTGGTTACTTCAGGGTCATTTAAGCTGTCCGAAGTAGCCTGGCAAAGGATGATGGATGTATACATTATTATTGAAGTGTTTCATAAATAGGGAACCGGATGCGTTAACTGCACATCCTGTAACAACAACAACTAGCTGACAATGTCTATCACTAGTAACTCAGTGCACGTTTCTCACCACTTCTCCACAGATGACTGGTTAATAAGAGACCGAACCTCGAGATTCACGAGACCGATGTAGTCCTTGTCTTTTTTCTTCTTTTTGTCTGAGTCTTTATAGAGATGGACTGTTACATCTCTGACGTCTGGCATTGAGGAAAATTCGAAGTGTTCACCCCAGAAAATAGCGCTATAAGGAACAAAGGTAGAGCTAGGAAATTTGTTTGCTTGACGTTTTTACCTAGCAAGGGTCTACTATGACCAATACAAACAGCAATACGTGACACATAACACAACGGGATTGTTGTTTTTTCACGATACCTGTCGTTTTTCCACTTTGAGGTAGTACGCGCGCACAGCTTACGATCGAGGCAAATTTCGCAAAAATATTTCTTCTTGGTGGGCAACCCTTTCGCCTCTTGTACGAAGAGAATTAGTTGGTGTTCGACTCGTCGCATATTATCCTGTGTTAGAATCATCACGCGTGAAAACATACCATATATGAGAGCTATGTTGTGCGAATCATCCATAAAATGTATCACAAATACCATTAAAACGTTTCCAAGTGAAGAGTTGGCAGTTAAGCACTTACCAAATTTGGATTAATGGCTCTTTTTATTTTCTCTATCCAAGCCTCGCGTTCACCAGCAGATTCACAGGCGAAGCATCTCGTGGTTTCATTTGCGACAACCTTGACAGCAAAAAAAATGGATAATAACGAGTCCGCTTTGGTGACTCAACTTAAAGTACATGAAATATCATGTTATTAAACATTTACAACAGCCACAAGGCACTGTAAGAACGCAGAAGTGACAAAGAACATGTCGTCATCATTAGTTGCAAAACGCTTAAATAAGAAAGTCAGATAATTTAGTCATGGATAATATCACAAGAACTATTCGTGGTTAGCTTCAATACCATATATTACAATAATGTGATTGTGATGTATTGCATGGCGGTAACATGACCCTATTTACTGAAGTTATCAATAGCCATGTCAATGTTGTTACTTGGTCACTTGCTAAGATTGCATATCACAGCGCAAGTTTCAGCATTATATCGTTTCCTGAACACACTGAAAAGACTTTCTTGCGTTTTCAGTTTCATGTGCTCATGTTAACAATCATTCAGTCTGAATAAATGGATCTTGTACAATTAACGTTGGCCCACTACATATCACAACCCTAGATAATAAGATTTACTTGTAGAAAACTCGAACTTACCTCAAAACAATGGTCCCTGCCAAGGATACTGTGGTGCAACGGTCTGACAATTCCATCTTGAAACTGTGACGAGCAGTTTGACAGATCAATGGCATCAGGCGATTCAATGGCTGGCATGAAGAACGGAAGCTCGACTTCGGTGTTGCGAAGATTGCTGCTCTGTGCCATGAGTGACCTTCAAATATGACATTATTTCTAAAACTGACATTAAAGAACAATCTCAATTGAGATCATGTTTGCCAAATTTTCTTTGAACAGAAGCTTCCGCAGGGTCACGTGACAGCTAGTTAATCTAGCCTGCTTAAAAAACTTCAAAGAATAAAGAACTTTTTTCACAGGCAATTTTTTGGAAAAAAGTGAGGACTATACTCCAATAAATACGGCAATATTGTAGCATTAGCACCGTAAATATTCACTTGGTCAGCTGATATTACTTGCAATAATACCATTTTAATCTTTCAGCTAATACTAGATCAAGATTACAACACCTGTACCCATTTACCCAGTATCTTAGCTGTAAACAGAACTTACTGAAAGCAGTTAAGAAGGGCGAAACAGGAGACGTCCTCTTCAAATGGATTGCTCATACACAACATGTTTGACGATAGAATAAATTAAACGCAAAAATCTAAAATGACTTCTATAAAACTCTATGTAACTTCTGGATGCAGCTTAGATTAAAATATTTGTGGGTCTGACTGACTTGGTCACCTGCCTTCTTTGTTTACTACAGCTTGCTTGGAATTGCTGACATGTTGCGTCTGTGTATGACCAGTTGCATACAGTGAATGATATGCCCTAATTCACATATAACATTGCGACATAGTAAATGTTTCCTGACGTTTGCAACAATAGGTGCTGTGGGCACGCAGATGTAACTGTCAGGAAGTTGTGTGGAGCAACGAGTGTCGTAGGCGCTAAGCTTCCGCGTTTCAATTCGAATCTTTTTAACATGACTTCATTCCCAGCGTACAATCACCAATTATTCATGTTTACACATAACTACGTCAACGCAGGAGTGTAGGACTATGAAAATTACGCACTGTGCAAGATTTTGCTGGCACTTCGAGACAATTTGCAGCTTACGCGTATGTCAGCCTTACTGGAGGTAGTTCAGGAATTAATTGAGTTTATCAAAATAGTGTTGCCACTGATGCTATGTATTACACTTCCTAAATAGTTTGCTTAAACTATCTTTGTCAGAAAACTGAGCTAGCTTCTTTGCATGGGCTGACCTTAGCAACAAAAACTATTCACTGTTATAAGGCCTCAGTAAAATAGCTGTATGAGAAGAATAGGTTGTAAGTTTTATCGAAAACAAACGGACATCATTAGCGCAGTCATCTTTATTTTAAGGTGAAGGAAGTTAAGCTAATTCTTAGCTACTGATCCTGTTTATTTATAAGTTACTAGTCTGTTGCAACAACCTGTAACTATGAATACACATCTGGCTAAAAACAAGTACTATAAGCCAATGCCTTTGTATCACGTTGTTTTTCGAGATAGAACGTGGTTTTGGGCAAGTCATGCTAGTCATGTGATCAAATCATATATCTATTAATGGACAAAAATACGTCCATCTCATCATGCTTAACATTACATGTAATTTCCCACACATAACTCTCAATGTAAATACACCATGGCGATCTACATAACGCATGCATGACATAACCATTAACACGCCGCCTCTATACAAGGTTATTCTTGCAACTACCCACATCCATAGTTTACAATATGTTCCAACTGTAGGTCGAAAGCGCTAGTCAAAGTCACTATGTGTGATATGCAGTTGTAAACTTTTTGTATGAAGATCCATTTACTACCGGTATGCCTGCCTTATAGCCTTAACAAACATTCTTGCACTCTTAAAAATAATGTGATCTGTTTAAATAATGATGTACTCACGTCATATCAAGCAAAGGTCTGTTTTCTTTTCCTTGAGTAGCTTTTGAACTTTTTGTCCTTCTTATGGCTGGTGGTATTTTTCGTTGCAAAAATGTCTGCAATATAAATTGACATTGGATGGTAATGATATCAGAGCTACGTATAAAAATTGTCAACAAAACAGCAAAAAAATGTCAATAAGTCTAAGCAAAAAACATGTCATGCCAAGTACCACAACATACGAGTCAAAATGATAAATTATTATTCATCACAAGGATGTAGACTGAAATAGAAAACAAAATGTTTGTGTGCGATTTGTTCAGCACACCAATCAGGAAGACGCTGTCGTAATCAAAAACAATGGCACCAATCATTAAGCACCTTTAGAGAATGGTTGCGTTTGACTTCCGTTGAACTCTGACAAGTTGAGGGAGGCAAGAAATTAGAGTCCGATGAGCAACGAGGAAGCGAGACGCTTTCCGAGTTTAAAAAATCTCCTCCGATCAAACTAACAGATGACCCATGGAGCCCTGGAAGATCGGGAGGAGCATCGCGGATTCTGGCAGGCTGGATGTTGAGACTGTAACGTTGGTGATTTTTATGCGGTGCGGACAACGTGCGGAATATCGCCGGCCCGTCTTCAGCTTCGAAACTTTTTCGTCGACATCCTCCATAAACATCCGGAACTTGCGTAAAGATGTCCGAAGAATGAAGTTGTGAATAAGAGGCGGCGGCCATACTTGAAAAGCCGGCACAACTAACAGATTGTACAACTTAGATCTGACTAATGCACTCCCTGCTCGTAAACTGGTAGCATGATAAAAAAGATAAGTGTATTGTTTCTGCTACCTTAGTTACTTCCCGTAACCTTTTAGCCTGTTTTGTTTTACAGCGGAATAGCTGATCCCGCAAAATACATTCAGAAAGAACCCTTACGCGTTAAAACCATTTCTTTTTCCTATTCCTGAGACGTGCTAAAATTGCACAAATGAGCTAAATTAAACTGCCACACAGTTTTATGTCAACCCGATCTGACGCAATTTTAGCACCTCGACTGCGGTGTCAAATCATGACTGATGGCACTGTCAAAGCACGATGTATAGACGTAATAAGTTACCATGGACACGGTTTTATGTCACCAAGGCAAAAAGACGAACCGTTTTAAACAACAAATAGACATACCTATCACGATGGGTCTAACACGTCACAGCTATGTACAACAAGTTTAGAAGAAACAGGCAAAGCACAACTCTGTCACAACATTACTACGAAGAGCAGATAAGGAGGCCGCAAAATATCCGTGAGTAAATTTATTTGGAGATGTACCAAAGTTTTGAATTAGTCACATGCTTAAACTGGAAATGATTTCCGAAGAATACCCTCCGAACATAAGATAGATGCGACTAGTTCTGGCTTTTCTACGCTTCGTTTAGGTCGAGTCTGCGTTTGGAGAATTACCTACGTCGTTGTCTCTTGTATCAAACTCAAAACACCAGGCTACCATGCAACCATCCTTAAAAAAATCTATCTGCCAAAACACAGTGTAAGGTATTTTGTTGAGAGCTACCATTTTCCATATGACGTACTTAATGCGCTTCCACTTCCTCAAAGAGAGTTTGTTAATCAACCAGAGCGTTGGATCAAGAAAAAATGTGGCTGGTACTAAGACGTAAACAACAGCTGGCGGATTGCTTCCAAATTTTCATTAAATCGTTGGGAAAATAACAACAAGCGACATGTTTCTGGCTGAAACTAAGCGTGTTGCTTTAGTGCAAACACCTTACGACGCAGTGTTGCACATTAAACGATGCTACCCCTTAACGTAACTTGGCCCTTCCTAACGTGTTAAAATCAGCGGTCTTGTGGTATTAACTACAACCGCAGTGCGCAGAGCACAGCCCTGGGCGGACGAAACAAAATGATTAAGCTTTCATGAAAGTACTGCCCTGATGACGTACATGCTAATAACTGAGTGGCCAATAAACGTCAAGACAATTTTCGAGCGTTGTGGAGCAAAAAGTGTTGTATTATAACGCTATCGGGCACGCAATGACACGCCTTTGAAATAAATTCATCAACGAGGGCACAGAACTGGCATAACCTTTCTTATTTCGCCTGGAGCGTTACAAAGGTGATTGTGTGACAATTTAATACGCCTCGGCCTTGAAATTGGTAAGAATAAAAGTTAATCATAACACTGCAGGGTAAGTCAATAAAATCAAATCATGAACCAAACCAAAACAGAGTCTTTGACCTAAATACGTGTGGTGTTAAGACACCAACCTAGCTCTGTAGCTGACGCTGCTATTATGAAGCATACGAGCTTGGAAGAAAAAACAAACACGCAGTTCTACTAAAACTTTCTGCAGAAAAGGCTGACACACTAGCGACCTTACTAAGACGACCATATTGAAAGTAACTCATGTAACAAATATTCGATACAATGTCGGCATAACAGGAAGCGATGATGCAAAAGACGCGGGCCATATGTGTGCAATAAATTGCGGCTAAATTTGCGCATGAGCACAAACGTGGTACTCGTACATAGCGGGCAGCGCGCAGCAGGAAATCACGTCTTCTTCTATGGATTTTGCTTGCCCCAAATAAATTTGTGATATACTGTACACCGATCCACCACCGTGAATATTCTCATACTCTGAGCCCGCTAGCATTGCGGTGTGAGATGACTACACTCTGACGGTTTGTTTACGTTTACAGCATATCCCACTGACTGAATGGCTTCAGCCTATCCACCTGACCGTAACCCGACATTCCTCGCAAGGACCGACCGGTGGCCAAGGAAGCGGGCAAAAGGTCCCTTCCATGCAATTACGCAAAGTTGTGCATACACCGACAGCGTGGCACGGTAATTACCTAACTAGAGAAAGACCCTGACCACTCACACGATTAGTTTTCAACAACACTACAGCCATAACATTACAAATGCCTGCATAGCTAACAACTTGCCTCAACTATACGGTATTTAAGAGAACGAAATTATTCTATTTTGATACAAAAACGTTTCAGTTTGGTTCAAATTAAATCTGAGAAAGCTATTTTATAACAACAGCAAGCACGCACTGACATTTTAAAGCTAAGATAACTAAGCGTATGGCGCCGCCCAGACCAGGGCTTGATCTCTGAATAAAAACTAGTAATTACATCCATATTTATGCGTAGGACTATTATTAGCGACCCTAGTCGGGTCGTACATACTGACGCAATGATCTCGGGCGTCAATCGGTTTATTAAAACTCGCCATTAGGGCGCGGTTATGTCCTAACGACCAAGAGATAACGATAAGCGAGCGCAACTCCAACTGACTCTACCTTTAGAAAAGTGCTCTGAAAACTGACTTCTACGTTTGTCTGATTCCAAAGGTAGACGGCAATAGGATGAAGGTGTTATTTTGACGTCCAGCTGCTACAGACCTACATACAAGAGCAAACTGAATCTGGAACGTTTTAGCAGCAAGCAAAAAGAATGAGAAATTCGTCTGGATGCGCTGACCAATAACAGGAAGCTTGTTAAATGGAGGAAAACCGACACCTGATAAATTGCTTTTCGAAATAACCAATCAGGCAAGAGGATGGGATAAATGGCCGGAAATTCAGGTGTAAAATACAATTCGTTGAAAGATGACAAGCATTCAAAGACGCTTAAATCGACAAGACCGCCACGAAAATAAAATAATTCAAGTCCTGTCAACCTATTTTCAGTCCGATGCAACTGGCCGGCGTGTTTGTATGCGATGGCAATAAGGGTGAGGTAACAATTCAAACCCTTATCCGAATTTCACACAAGAGGTCACGGCTAGGTGCTAATACTTCTGGCTGGTATCTCTGAGTCCGATAGCAATGGTTATGTGCAAAAAAGGCTTTCGGACGTCCTCTATTCCATTTAAATGAATAACCAAACAAATCTTTGGACAATTCGGACAAATATTCGGACATAAGAAAAGACCACCAACGAAAGACGGGTGCTATGCGTGAGAACTGGAATCGTAGTCTTTGTGGTACTTGGCACTTAAATGAGAACATAAGGTGACAAAATGGACGTAACTTACCGGAAGTGCCTCTTTCGAGGGGGTGGTCGGGGCGTCTCCATCCTCGGATGCTTGCCTCCGTCTCCTGGTCTCAGTTGTGTCTGGAAAAGAGCAAAGTTCATATTCAGGTCAGGCTAATTCAAGCAGTGTTCACCCTAACGATTATATATTCGGTCGTATTCGGTCGTATTCGCGTACGTCACGTGTTATTAATCGACAGGCATCCAGTACGTGAAAAGTACAGTCGCAAAGTTAGAGTAATTATATGACTTGGGTTGAGTTGGAATGGCTAAACAAACCAAATTGTTGCAAAAACAACAAGTGCAGAAGCATTCATATTGTAAATTTCAAGTCCAAGTTTAGGTTTTCAATACAATGTAAATACTTTTGTATTCGTTGTTGTTTTTGCCACAATTTGGTGCATTAACTATACTTTTGCAGTGACTGCAATTTAACTAAAATAGGTTGTAGGTTGAACCTGCAGAAAAATACGGAGTGTAACGATTGTAACGATTACGAAAAGACTGTAAAGATTGTAACGAAAACGGGAGTGTAACGATTACCAACAAACCCGATAGTCTCTGGTAATGGAAAAAAACAAGCCTCGTTAATGCCAACAATAGCGCATCATATATGATCAACACCATGTAGTTATTATATGGTCCGCTAACAAAGTAGCCTGAAAGGTAGCACTAAGCTGGGATCGAAACCTCACAGGTAGCATTGTCATAGCACATAGAGTACAGATACAGCGCAACGGCTGCTGATTAAACACTGTGTCGAATATGATAATACACCAATCACACATGTGATTCTTATTTAATCGGTTCGGCGCTTTCACACGATCAGGCGATTTATTTATCGTGCGCAATAAGCCCCCGTTTAATCTGTTATGGTCGTCACGTGAACTCAGTGAGCAAACGTACCCGGATGACCTTCGGCAAATTTTAATTGCTTCAATGAGCACGCGGAACGATCAAAACAAGCAGGAGCCCATTCAGCATCACGCGGTGAAGATGCAAGGAAAGAACCCTTACTACCTTTACCCTTACAACCCTTCCCTTATGCAAGGAAAGAACCGCATGCGCTCACTGACGTTAGTCACAGTGTTGTAGATCGATAATTTTGCTAATGGACGTAGCGTCGACTGGTTGTACAAATTCGCTGTGGTCAGATTTATTTCAAACACTGGCAGAAGCTAATGGCGATACCTAGCGTTTCAGCAACAACCCACAAACAGCATAAACAGATGACTAATGGGAAAACTATGTTTGACCTCACGTAATCAGCACTTTGCGTAAACAAAACAGAGTAAAATAACCCGGAATTGACCGAAAGATCTGACAACAACTATTAATTAAGTGGAAAAACGTCACATGAAACCGGCTCTCATGCAAAACAACTACAGCAAAGTTCATACTAGTTCATTTTTTCTAAAACTGTTTAGAAAAGACAAAGCAAGGTGGCTACCATTAAAACTTCTCTCCTGTCTTCGTTTAGTCCTCGGCAGTGTTAGACCAAGGTGCAAAGCAAGCACACTATTGGTGTTGAAACAGTTAGTATCCTCGCTGTCGTCCAACTCAAAATCCATTTTGTATCTTGTGTGGAACTGCTGCTGCTATTCCTTCGACTATCCAAGCATTTTGGATCGATAGCAATGGCCACTCCTCGTATAACAATGACAAATCAGCACGATATATTCCAAGCGTTTTTTTTTCGACGTGCATCAACAAACCTCTCAGAGACTTTACAGAGCAAACTTAAACTTTTCCGCTTCCAAAACGAGACAGATTAAACTTCGTCAGTTTGCAGTGCGACCGCAGATGAATCGAGCAGGAATATATTTCCAAGCACACATCTCGCTGCACAAATACAACGCGCGACTGGATCAATTAACCTCAATCTTTCAATTGCGTTTGTTGGGCGGAAAATAATCATGGGCTGGAGCTCAAAAGAGAGGGAAAAGGGCCGATGTGCACCTCCTCTCGTCGCTAAGATGACAGCTGAAAAGCTTGCCAGGATAAAGAAAGAAAGAAAGAATAGGGGGTTTGAAGCCTTTACAAATATCTCCACCGCTGGCCATTAGTTAACTACAATTTCCAATTGAAACAAAACACCTTCGAATACTAAGTAAATAATTGGGAGCGGTGTTCGCCTTAACTATACTATCAAAGTATCACAACACCACTGGGCTTAAAAGTCTTGCTTTGTACGATACGTATAACCTTAGTTTGTTTTTTGAATAATAACAATCCCCTCTTGACTTGTTAGTCAAGATGACACTCTTTAAAACGTGAGGCGGTTTCAATGAACATAACACAAAACATTTCTTTCAGTGGACGCGGTGCGAGTGGGAAAATTGAAAATTAAACGGGAAATACGTTTATATTGAACAGAAAACGGGGGACATGACGTTGTAATTGCAGAGTAAATGGTGACTACTTACATTTCGATTTTTGTCTCAGTTCCCCAGAGAAATTACGTCTCGTTAAAATATACAAGCGTGAATAGAAACCACGCTAAAAGCCGAGTGTACACCACCTGCCTTGCATGTGTAGACGACGCCCTGTACAACGACAGCTGTGGCAGACGAGAAATCCCAACAAAATGACAGCTGATGCCTTTACGAGAACATTTTAAGTATGACGTAAACCGTGACGCGGAACATACCCATTAAGCGAACCGTAACAAACACTTAAACCATGTGAAAACAGTTATCGCTATCGAGTTGATTTTGTGACGACGGAACTATTGTGACTAAGCCTATGGATTGTTGTTTAGGCAAAAGCGAAGAACTCCGTTTAAGGAAATCTTCACACAATTTATCCCAACACTTGCTTGTTTACCGGCATATCTAGTGTCAGTAACAACAGTTAGCAGCCCCTGTCCTCAGACGGCGAAGACCACTACGACTGACGAAAACATACGCCAAACGGAAAAGCAACGAAGTCAGACAACTATAAATTCGTTTACCGATTGGTTCAATCCCGTGTATGCCAGATGATCTTCGGCTAAGGCTGTTGCGTCGTCTGCTCGAACTACGATGACGACGTCGTGACGACGATCGTCGAATTCCGATCCTTGTCGAGACGAACGTGAATTTTTTGCCTTTTTTTCTGCCACCGCTTCTGGGGGTTCGTGGTAAGCTTTTGTTGGGGGTGCTGTAGGGGTCGTAAATGTCCATCATGGGGGAATTATTGGGTGCACGCTTCATTTGGCTGGCAGTGTTGCGTTGCAGCTAACGTAAAAGCAGGAACTGTTACTGCATTATCCAATTACGTGAACTTAACGATATAATCCCGTACTTATTTCCGCCTGGTTTCAGCTAGACACGAGGAAGGTTAAACGGGTTTATTCACAAAATCCTATGTTCCAGTTGTATTTTATAAAATATATGCTGCAAAAACATCGTGGTGGGATTTCAATTTTCCAAAGGACACATTTCCATTAAAAAAATTCCCATAACTGACTAATACCATTTCATTATCTTCATCCTATTACAAGCTATTAACCTAGTTCTTGCAGAAATGCCTTAACCGACATTTTTAAAGACCAGGTATAAATAGCTGACCTAAGCAGTTGAACTTTACTATACATAATGCTGATTAAACTAACTTCAACTTCCTTCCGTGTAAACCTTGCAAGCAGACAATACAAATGAAGAGCTCAACAGAACTTCCTATTGTCAAATCATGTCTTATACAACTCGTACGTATTTCTTGGACAGCTTTTCCGGGATGACGTTGGTTAATGTAAGACGGATGTTTGATCGTATTTGGCAACCTTAATCTCAAGAATTTCAACATACAAACTGCGTTTAAACGTCGCTAAATTTAACCATACGTGATACGATTTTGTGATGAACTACAATCTCAATACTTCCCGCTTAAACATTTCGTGTCTCACTTGACCAAACGTTTTGCATTGAAGAAGCGCTCACTAGTTTACTATTGCATTTAGCACAAACCCTAGTTTACCCAAACATGATATTTCACCCGAGTAAGCGCGCCTGACCACGTTAAATCCTGTTAATGTATAACCGCTGAGTGACCTAAAAATCGAGGAATTTTTCTGTGATCACTACGTCAATGGTTTTCGGTGACGGTGCTGTTATGTAGATGCTTAACGCTTCGTAATACCGATGGCACAATGATCTACGTATAATGGAAAAGCTGAGCTACCAGAAACAATAAGTCCTCGGTGCACATTGGGGTTAGCAGTTAAAGAGAAATTGAATGGTTGACGTTATGGTTTCCGAAGTGTGCTAGCTTGCTAGTCGGGCACACAAGCGACAATCGTTTGTTTAGAATTAGATCGATACGGTTTCGAGTGACGCAAATTATGAATGACGTAATTTCTAAACGCTTAACTTTCGCTCTACGTATTGAATTTTTTTGCGACACTATCTCGGTCCCGTAGTGTGTCATTCGGTCTTCGCTTGTCTAAAAACTCTCTCTTCAGCACTTAGTCAGCCATATCCACATCACCTGGTCTAATGAGAAAAGACCTCAGCTAAAAATGCTTCATAAATACTACCTGACTGGTAGCGCATTGACCGTAAATTTAAAGCTAATTTCACGGTTTTTGCCTGTTCATGTTTTCTGCACTCGCGAATTGCGAAATCCTCTACAGAACTTCACTTGCGATCGAAAAGCAACAATTACAGCTATTGGATTGCTTTGTAATTGCCACCTGAAATCACACGATTTTAAATTTAACTACCTATAACACGGGTACGAGCTAACCAAATACAAGGCTAAACATTTACAAGACCGGTGGAATGTTCTTATTAACATTTCCAGCAGTTTGGGACAGGGGACAGCTATTTCTCCGACTGCTAAATATAACTAGGTTTACTGAAAAAAGTTCAAACATAGCCTTAATAAACCGAGCGTACGCAAATACCATTCCTATTACTTAAATTGCTCAAATAACGATTTTGAACTAGAACGAGCGAATAGGACAGTTGCCATAGCGAAATCAAACTTCAAGACTCTAATGATGGCAGATGGGCTCAACATGTTTTAAATCCACCATCCACTTTGGGGTGCTTAACGTCCTGAGGCTTTAAAGAGAGGGCCTTTTAAAAATGCTACGCGGGGAAAATATTTTTAAACAGAAGTAATGAAACCTGGCCCAACTATGTTCGTAATGAATTGCAACGTGACTACTTGATAATTTCTTTGAGACTTAATTGTTTTATTAGATACTGTACTGTGGATAGACTCTCGTTACTAATTGTGACAAAATTAGTCTGCGCCATATGATTTGCCCATCCTAGTAAACAACAGCTGCCTACCTCTAACCACTTACACTAACCCTATTTGTTTTGTCCACTACTCACAACTGGAACAAGTTCTGGGTTAGAACGAGCTTTCAGGTGTAAAAACGACTATTACCCACACGCTTGAAGGCTTGAGAAGAAAAGAGAAGAGAATCATTCAAGTGTGTCGCCAACATACTTGAATATATCTTCAGAAATTCTCAACCGCAGGCTTTGCTACGTGTAGGTCATGGCATCTTGAGATTGAATGACGTTTTGCTTCAAAATCGTCAATAAAAACTCGATGAAAGAGATTGCGGCATATTTTTCTGGCTTATAACGTCCCTGTGCATCTTGGCATTTTAGAAATGGTAGTATATAGGCTTTAAAATACCTCGCCCATCGAAGAAACACCTTAAAACTAACAACGCTCCAAGTCCATTAACAAAGGCTATATCAAACCGTACTCATTTTCGAAAAGCACTGAATAATTCAAAAAAAAACAACTTCGCATAAAACAACGACGCCCTTAGCCGGTACCTAGACATCAACTAAATCCCCTGTAGAGATTGGTGTCTGTATCACCACGTGTTGTTTACGTCCAGCTCGTACTGCTTGACGAGAATCAATATTGGCGGACGACCTTACACCCATGGGAACATTTATAATTGGTAAATAGTAGCTAAGTAACCTGTATTTAACTGAACATTAGCTAGCGCGCCTTCTTGAACACAGATACGAAATCTCCTACGATTTTGTCGTCGTACAAGTCGTGACGTATACGGTCAGTAGTAATAAACGTTAAATTTTAAATTTCTTGGATCGAAAACATCTTCATTGGTTGGTCAAACGATCGCTATAAATAACTTGATCATACTCGTTACGCATGAGAGCGTTGAAAACTGAAAGTCATAAGCTAAACTAGTACCGGGAAAAAGTAACCAAGTTTGCACTGATCTCATTCTTCGTTCACAGTAAACGGATTTTGGTTAAATCGCCTGATAACCAGGCAATCTTACAAAACACCTTTGTTTCAGTAAACATAGCAAAGGAATTCAACAAAATTCGTTCAATGAAACTCGACACGATTTAAGAAGGACTATGAATACAGAAACGCGTCACATGTATTTAAGGCAACTGTACAACTTAATGTTCATGTAAATTTCTCCAAGTTAAAATATTTCGTAAGATAACTGACAAATGTATCAAGAGCGTTATAAACTTATAACCTTATCAGTAAGCTAACTGCACGCAAATGCGATTTCCTACAATTAGACATGATGCGTATTCCGCAAACCACACCTTAACACGTTTGATAAAGCAATAAAACCAGAAAACATCCGCGGTTTTCATTGTCCTGTGCGCAAGCTCAACGCAAATTGCAGTCAGTGACAACCCAATAAAATAGCTATTTGCTAGACGGTATAAAAAGGTATACTTTTGCGCGACTACTACAACTTCAAAAAGGGGCGTTATTACTTTTTCTCTCACGAAACTAGCAATGAAAACCTCGATTCCGATAAGGATTCGTTTAATGTTTAACCAACGAAGTAAACAATAGCGAAAGAACAAGAGAAAACAATGCCGAACAAACAAAGTTTAAGACCCCTGTCATTCACTGCTATTCACAATCGTGGCTGAGCGTCAAGAAACAGAGGCTTGGCGCAGAGCAAAGCCCTATATCGGTCGGTAAATAGACTGTAAATAAACTATGACGAAGACTAACCACGTCAGTAAGCTTATCACATCGACTACATCTTCTACGAGTAAAACCCGTATTTACAGACACACTTGGCTTGAAAGTCACAAAACAACAACATAAGAGATTTAAAAGGATTATAAATCGTTCGCTGCAGGGTTGGGGGTAAACGAACAGGAAGCCACCCACCCTGTTTTCATTAGCTGACCCGACTGCTCCCTGTACTATGAGTTCCCATTACCTCATGCAATCGGCAATAGCAGCTACTCGTTAGGCCTTCAACACTGTGTCCTCAAAAGCACAATATGGAAATTGTACGAATAAAAATATTACACCTGCCTTTAATGAATTGAAAGGGAAAATGCGCGCAAAAGCGAGCTTTATTGGCGAAAAAAATCGATAACTATGCAACTTGAAACGAATTAAAACTTTTAATCCGCGTTGCGTATTGATTAACCGGCAGGAATGCAATCCGAACTGAAAATAGGCAACACTGGCAACGTGCATGGCTGTCAGCGTGTCGCCGATCTACCTGCAAGAAGTTATCGCCAAAAGTCGAACAAAAGCTGCAAATGAATATACAGCAATTACTTTCCAGTTTTGTATGTATTAAATCGATTTGGGAATCAAACGCTTTGCCCTCGGGCAAGGATATTGGCGCGTATATTTCTCGCTTGATGAAAGGTGCTGATAAAAGTGGTATAAGATTATTAACGGATCCACAGGGTGTCCATTATATCATCAGATTAAACCCAGACGGAAAAAACTGAGAACTATTGCTATACCATTACCTTGGCATCCCGTCTGTCATCACAGAACAAAAACCGCAGGATTTGTAATGTCAGAACGAAACATATGGTCAGTAATAACGCGGTTTTTTTCCAAACCGAAGTGAACGAAATGTCACTGTCAATTCCAGCAGGCCGCAGTGTTTTATTGCATTCTTTTCACCAAACAACAAGCTATAGGTTTGAATGAACTTGTTTGTTCGTTTCTTAAGGTTGAGTCAACCACCGTGTCAAGCCATATCAGATACAAGATAGCGGCAAAAGCAAGGTTAAGGTCGTGTTGACATACGTATGGTTAGATAATTTGCATTGATAAATCCCACTACAAACACCCCACTCTATAAACACATCAGTTCAATCTCTTTTAGGGCACCGTCATGCGGCAGACAAATTCCACGCCCACTGACCACTCGCGATTAGCAGCAACAAAGAGTTACTGATGCACTTATTTCAATGACTTCGAGCTGAGTCTGCAGAACTGAACGTAGGCATATGTATGCTTATATATAGTAAAGGTACAGGGCAAACTACAAGGTTATGACACCTTCAAGACAAGAGTTACGCCAGGGTTATTACAAAACTGCTTTGAGCCTCAGATCAAAGGCTGTCGAGGAACATTGCAAGATCCTAAACTTACCGGCATTGTGTTCCCGAACTTCTGCATATTGATCCAAATCACGAAAATCAGCGACGGACACAATCCTTTGTATTCTTCGAAACGCCCTTTCACCGAAAGTTGTCGCTCGTCTACGTGACTGCTTCGGCGATACCGGCGTGTCGACCGGTTCATAGTCCATGTTGAAATTTTACATTAAATTTCAATGCCCTAACAACGCTCTATGTTGCCTGTGTAACAGGTTCATAAGATATTTATAAGGCAATTCGAAATTTAGCGACTGCTTACAGAAAGACAAGTGCTTTTTGGAACCGTCGCAGAGCTCGACTCAAATGATCTTAAAAACAAGTGAACAAAGAACACCACAATTACAGACGATTAGCTTGATGGACTGGACAAGCAATACGAGTCGCAACTAAATCACGAATATATGACGAAAAATGTCACCACACTTTGGCTTTAATATCACCAAATCGTGTCTGCTTAAAACCCTACTAACGGATAAAATGTAAACCTTTGGGACAAAAATAAACCAGACTAAAAAATGATTTTATACGGCGCTGACTGCGTTCTTAGAAAAGCTACTTGTGTCAGCTTTACAACTCCTAACACATCAGCACATACTGCTTTTGTAACCCAAGTTCACACTCACAGTCTAAATTGACAGTCATAACAGTCGAGCAAAGCTAAACGCTTTCTCTTTCTTAAACCATCACCATTAATGTGCCGCCTGCCGCACTGAACAAAACCACCAAGTTAACACGCGCGCGTTAACCTTATACCAGCGCATGATTAAATGACGGCTCTCGGCTAATTCCAGATGTAATATAAGTAACGTTAACACGCGAGCTTTGAGCGCGCGGCGTCAGCGGAAAACATCATTCTGACGTCATATTAATGCCACATTTAACCTACGCCAGCCATGTTCGAGCGTTATTTTTGATTTGGCAGGGATATGTGCTATAGGTACCGGCCAATACACAACTTAACATGTACCACGCACTTCGTGACATGCTGAGCAGTTTCTTGTACGTAGCAAGCTGTATTGGCCATAAGAAATCCCATCACAATGTCCAAGCGCAGATTGCTGTTTTTGTTACACAAATGCAGGACAAAGCCGAAACGGATGTTCCGGTATCTTGTGCCTTGCCTGAACTGTTTTTAGGCGGTGACGTTTCTAATGAATAGGCGGGGGCTGTCACAGTGGGCTGTAAAGAACTGCTGCTATTATGCCAAAATACCCAACAAGTTTTTAATGTATCAGCAATTAACGGAAAGACTCCGTCAAAACCCCGTTGAATAACCTTGAACGAGTTTGTTGAATAAGTTTTAAAAACTCTCCAATTTAGAAGTGGAAGTTTCGGCGTGTAGGTAAGTTGTCTCAAAAACTCAAATCGACTGTAAAGATTACAGCTTTAAACAACCATACAAGACAGCTGCCATGAGCAAGGGATAAAGACATTACACATACATTAAGTCATCGTTCAATTCAGAGAAGCGCTGTCTGAAACGCTTAAGCGGACAAAGAAGAACAGTTCAACAATATCATAAGCTCTGGACGTGACATACTTGCTCACACAAAAATATTGATGTGCTTACATTGTCCAAAATATTAAGGAGCCGAAAAGGAACATATTCCCACAAAAATCATCGGACACAATTGTAGGGCTGAATTCAAACAACCACACTAATACTAGAACCATCGAATTACAGAAAATTGGGACAAAATACAACAGGCTGGCTTAACGTTTCCGTTCTGTATCATCTTTACTCACAAATTAATTGTTCGGTTGAAGACAGACGACATATGGCCTTTTCGTGACCTACGACTGTAGAAAAACTATAAGCTAGGTTTCGATAAGAGCTTGGCGCTTATACCAAGAAACAGCCATTACACATTTTGTATGCCAAATAGGCAATTAAAATTTGAGAAAACAAAGCTTGATGCGGTTGTGGTATACTGCCCGGCGTACGGAATATTCAAATCTACAAACCTTTCCTTCTGCTAGGTTGATTATTGTCGTCTTCTTCGATGACGTAGCGGTACGTGGACTTCGGACGTCTGCCCGCCCCACACAACAAACAAGCGGACGGTCTGGATATCAAACGACGGAGGGAGCTCGTTTGTTTGTCTTCCGTGCGCAGTTTAACCTTGACTTCTATTGGAGGAATTTCGGATGATTTCGTGCGTTTTACCAAGGGTTGTATGTTCTCGGCGATAAGGACTTCCTTTAAAACGTCCGGATCCGGTGACATTTTTGATTCGGAGTGGGTATTTCGTTTCTCTAGGGTCTTTGAGGAAGATTGAGTCGGAAGACTCGTGTCACTCTTCAAGGAGTGTTTCATGATCCAACAAAAAAGTCCGGCTATCAGTGAGAAGGTTTTATGAAGAAGATCAGTAAGAGCGCACGATCTCTCCTGCACCACCACCATCACACAGAGGACGACGAAGCATCCAAAAAGAGTGAGAGATCAATTGGAGAATTAACTTTCAGATAGAGTAACATCGACTTTCTTTTGCTCAAGATTTGAGCTTAATACACACTTAATCAAAAACACTTAAAACCAAACCTGAGGAAAAATCACTCAGAACCGTTACGCGTAGAGCCGTAAGAACTGATATCACGTTTTTTGTACTACGCAAACAAACAGTACGTTATATCAGACAATGAAGTACAAACGGATAAGTGTCAGTAAAACCTTTCACAAAATGCACTTCTCAATTAATTTCGCTTAATTTTCTCGTCGGTGCATAGCGCTGACCGCCTGTCCAGCTACCGAAATGTCAAGCATTTCCAGCCCAGAAACTATGAGCACGTTACAAAATTGAGTCATCTCACGGGACTACCTCGTTCCAACTTCTAACGACAATCTAAAATCTAAATCAATCAGACGCTTGTCCGTTAAACAACGGCAAACAAATATAAAAGTCTGAGTATGACAAGCACACGTCAAATCGTCAATACAGGTTTTTTGCGTTCTGCGCCAAGCCTAAACTCTTCGGAAATTCCAAAAGCTTGCACCCGTAAAAACATAGCAGGCACTGAAAAGAACACAAGTTTGTAAGCAGGAAGGCGATGAACGCTCACAAAATGCACCTGCGCTAGTGTTTGTATTGCGTGGCGTGGCTTGCCGTCATGTAGCCGAGATAAAGAGTCCATCTCACCGGTTATTTTAGCAGCTCGTAAAACGATGGAAAATAGACGCTTCTTAAAAGGTGTGTCAACAAACGTTTAACTAATCATTAACCTAGTTATGGCGCGTAGCATTGTATACTCGGAGGCGCAATCGTATCTAAACAGCGTTGAAACAACGACCCTTAAACAAACAGACCGTGGGGCTATCATGAACAACTACTGTACTTTTACATTGTTTCGTTCTACCATAAATATATACTCTCACACTGTTCCCAAGCAATCAATAATTCAGCACGCAATGCCTTCACAATGCTGGGATCTGCTTCGAAAAACTACAGCATCTGCGTCGACTTCGCACTTTTACGGGCGGTATGACATGTTACAGCTTTTTTTTATCACGTACTGTATGCAAATGTGCTTATTTCGGCAAGAAAAAAATACAGTGAAATTGAATTTTTCTGGTTTAAGTCGTGAAAAACACTTTACTCGGTTCGAGTTTGCAATATCACGCCGCGCCTTACCATATTGGCCTATTGCTGTGGCATTTAACAACGCAAGTGCAGTGTTTATGGCCGCATAATGAGCCGCCAAATTAAACAGTTTGTTTTATCGACGGAAACTAGTTAACTAATCAAATGGAAGCTTTTGCCTTTTTGCTTTGCTCTTATCAAATTTTACTTTCACTGCTCAGGCGATAAGATAGGGTTGACAATAAAAAACAAGGCTATGGGGTCCCTATCTGGCGTTTAGATAACGCCGGCTGTTATGGCACCAATTGATACCTTAAGAAAGTTGATATCCATTAAATGAATAAGAACCAAGCACATTTTCTGCTTCACTCTGCGTAAAAAATAGAATAGAGGCGTTCTACAACCGCGTGTAGCGATATCACAAATCGATTGTATTTCTGGACCACAACCAGTTCCGATTAAAACAATACATTTCTGCCAACGTTAAACATAATCACGTCTAAACGATATGATAACCTATACGTCATGTTTGCCGCACCGGTATAAAAACGCAGTAAACTTTCTCTAGATGTAATCATACATCTCCAGAACAACTGTCAAAATCGAATAAACCAAACGTGCCTGGAGTCATTAACTCGCGCGCTGTCTATTTTTGATTCTGCTGACTGCATGTTTTTATACCTGTCGCAAATCGACTCGACACGTTGCTGTGACAGGGCAAAGGGACCAGGGTTCACAAACGCGGGTAAACATGTCTAATTGGGAAAACAGTTTTCTTTCCGGCTACACACACCCTTTCTCCCACGGTACATCTGCAACAAATAGCTATCGCCCAGCGCAGGTTTGAAACTTCACTGAGCGAGGCGCGGAAAATCAGCGCGCACTTGAAAATCGCACGAGCCACTAAGACCTCTGTTTTGACTGACGATCCCAACACACTTGAAGCGCTTTCCAGTCATCCAATGACGTAATATATGTGCTAAACGCGTGACGTCAGACAAAACAATCATTAACTTAGCACTGTGGTTTTGGGTCTATTGTGAACTCCATCGACGCCTTCTGCCGAATGTACAGAGGAAGGTGGGTCGTGGCGGTAGTTACCAGTGTGCCCTACGACAACGGTGCAAGGAAAAACCGAAGGGGTTAACCGCGAGTCTAATAAGACGGATTGTGATAAAGGATAAATTTGGCTCACTGCACACTCGTGACCAGCTGTAATGCCGCTAACACATGCCGTCTTCGTTACTCCAAGCTCCGAAGCCGCTAATACCTTTTCGTACGGGCAAAGCGCTGACAGTCGTATCAAATATTAACAGTTAAATATAGTAGAATAAAATTATGTTTCAGAGCTGTCGATTCTCTGAAGCAAAATATCTTGGTAAACACCATTCACACCTCAACATCTCTGGGTCTTTTGCAAAACGCACAGCAAAAAGACTCGCTCGTTCTCGCGAGTGATTGACACGGCATTTCTCTGAAATGTACAACAAGGCTACTCCACGTCAGGAAATAGACCACACCAGATCGTGCTTTAGTAAATGCTGTTCATTGATTTAATTTTACTGATCGAACACGACTCATTAATCTTGCAAACAAACAAGTGACGTCAATCGAAAGAAATTTTACCAGCGTCAAAGCAGGCGAAAGAGCGCCTTTGCACAACGAGAAAATCGCCGGACAGTTTAAAAGATCATACGGAGCATACTCCGGAAACGATGTTTTAGCTCAGATATCGTAGCATGATACAGGCACGTCTGTGGTAGTTTATAAAAAGAATTGCTGACTGCCGTTCCGGGATAGAAGCATCTTACATCTTTAGCATCGAAACTACACAGGGATACATGTGATGGTGAAACTTCCTGGATGCGCTTCCGTTTATCTCAAGTTAGCAACGAATTTTTGTATTGTTATTCCTAAACGCTTCAACAACGAGCGGAGTCAGCAGGGACTTCTACAGACTTGAAGTAAAACTAGCCTAAAGTGCAGGCGAAACTCAACAACACACTATAATGGAACGCGTGATTCACGCGTTCGGTTACCGGCTAAATAATTTATAACAAAGACGTATACGGGAACATTATTGTTTCCCTATAACAGTTCAATGGCTGCGTGAAACCGACCTTGTGCTGAGATGAAGTCTTTGGCTAATTACTGCGCTATCGGATACAGTCAATTTCCCATTGCTGCAGAACAGGGACTAGCTGTAGGAATTTTGGTTAATGGACACGAATGTTATGCAATATACCAGCAACATGAAACGGTTTCTTCACTGTGCCCTGCATAGAAGTGTCACCAAAACATGTAAGAAAGAAGCCGGATTTTATTGAATGGATAAACGAAGTAACTCGCTAAGTAGTTTCGTATCCATTATTTGTACTTCAAACGAGATATTCATCAGTTACCTGTTGGCAGAGGGTATTCTGAACGATTCCAGGTCAATTCAACATGCGGACGATTCAACCTGCAAGGCGACTAAACCTAGGACGACCCAACCGACGACCGTAGGTTAAATCGTCCGTGGGTTGAATTAACTGACCACTATTCCGAACAGATGCAAATAGCGACTATGAGAAAGAGTTGTCCCTGCTAACGACAGCTCTGTTTAAACGAAAAAAATCTATACTAAAGTTTTCAAGGACACCACTAAAACAACAGCAAAAGGGCGGACAAAATTGCTGTAAAAACTGAAAATAAAATGTCAGAATCAATGTTTGCCAACAGAACGGACAACCTTAAACTCAGAATTGAATTGCCAAAAAAGTAATATCTGACGATCCGCATAGTGGCGCAAGTAGGCAAAGTCATGACAGCATACAGACAAGCCATGAGAAATGACAAACGTAAAGGCGGAACAACGTGACCAAATATCAATCAGGTGCTGTGGTATTTTCTGACCCCAATAACGTGTTAGGGAAGGTAGTTTCGGTTCCCCAACTGGCGGTGTTTGATGTTGGTAATATCGACCGGAAAATGTGAAACATAAACATCCGCGCAATGGTTCGCACATCGTAGGGTTGGAAAATCCCAATATACCAGAAAATGTGTTACGCTGCTGTAGATGGAAACGGTTATTTGAACCTAAACAGGTTGTGCGTAGCCAGCCAAAGCTCCTTAGTAACAAGGCATGGCACAATATCTGCCAGTGAACGTAAAACCAAAGGCACTATGTTGAGCACCGCATGTTAACGTCACCATAACATGGCGGTCACACGACAATTACGCCATATTAGGCACGTCTAAACCGTCAGTTTGATTGGCTAATCCTAAAAATAATTTATCGATAATCCGCCATTAGTGGCGCGGCCACGCGCCGACCGTCAAGAAGTACCAGGAAAAACGACTGAAGACAAATAAACAAACAAGCCCAATTAACAAAGCCGGAACGAGACATCTACGTCACGTTGTTTCATTAACTAAGACGGAAACAGAATACGGCGTATTCACTCTACGTCAGCTATTCGTCATAGCTTATACCGGTAGCAGTATTGTGACTTGCTTCCATAAGCGTTATTCGATATAAATCTTGCCCTCACTTCGTTCTGCTTAATGAATAAGCGACTTAACAAAAAAATTAACTTTCTAAACTCACCAGAACAGGTCGAATGTTCAAAGGACACGTAGCGGAATACGTCGTCTTCAGGCTTCATGTCCGGATCTTCGCTGAAAAACTGAAAACAAAAACTTGATGTAGGATGCTAAACAAAAGCATTATTAGCATATAAGCAGCAATTAGCTAGCAAGCTTAGGCTCGATTAAGCTAACGCTTGTATACAAAAACAGCATTAGGGGAAGTTGCAAACAAGGTCGTAACGACGTCCATACATCAAACATGAAATTTAACCTTTCTAAATCGCTTTTGTAATTTGTACAGCCGGGCCGAGTCTCCGGCCGATTTCCCTCCTGAAAACGTATTCCTGCGAGGTGCCGGATCCCAGCTGTGTACAGAAGTCGACTCGCTTCGCAGGTCGATCTTCTCCGGGCATGTTTTCGTCCTTGTACGAAACATTTTTTGGAAAAGAGCTTAATGCGAATCCTACTATATCCGGAAACGGAATTGCGCCTGGATACTCACATATACCACTGCCTTCATAACTAAGCCAGACATCGTTACTGCGTAAAAAATACCTTTCGTTACTGTGTGCGGTACATGGAATGGCAGACTACTGGGGTAGGGCCTGTCAATAGCTCATTGCAAGCATTCCTAGGGCAATTTCTGACCCTCAACACTGCACGGGCTTAACAGGGTTTCCTTCTACAACTAGACTATAGTACAAGTGAAACAGTCAACTGCTTATAAATGAGAAAAACACACCGGCAGGAAGACGTGCTCTTCTATTCCTATTGTTAACCTATCACAGCTACTGCTAGTTGGTGATGTTTTTGCACTTGCTTACGCAGCTTTTATCTTGATAAATTAACATTAGCCCATCGGATTGTCTTGTCTTCAGCCTTGGACGAATAAAACTTCTTTACTCAGCAGAAAACGTGGGTCACTGACTTCTATTACAACTAAATACTCGTCCTTGATCTTAAATTATTCCCATCGGACTTCCACGCCACAAGAACCACAACAAACCATTTCTGAGGCCGCGTTTCTGGCGTAGAAAAGTATAAGCAAGTGCGAAATCACGTGATCACTTTAGCCTTTTCCTTTCTATAGCCTGTTGTGTGTTCCCTCGCGTCTCATGTGCATGTAATCTTGCCACTCCAACCTTCACGTAACCTGCTTGTCAACAAACTGCTGACTTATTAAATACCGCCGCAACTTTTCTATGGAAGCTGGCTAGTAGTTGATTATTTGATTGTCGCTTCCTGTCCCTGTCTATGCCTTATTATGCTACTGAAGCTTTTAAAGGGGATTTACAATCATTTCGACATACTAGGTCTGCGGAAATACACTGTTTACTATTAAGCGTTCATGAATGAAATCCGCTACTGTAGGTAAATTCACACATACAACGCTTCCGGGACAGATCAATACGCACTTCTCGAAGATGTTTTATGCTTATGCAAACAAATTCGTAATATAATAAACGTCTCATAAGAAAAGGCGTGCTTGGCTTGCTACTGCGTTGCTTTATCAAATCGAAATAAACGTGACTAGGACGCATACGGCACAATCTTATTCGACCGATCATATGCAAGCCACGTGATTTGATTCGATCTCGATGAAATCTGTAAGACCAGCAAACGCAAAGGATTTGTTAAGCCTGGTCGTAAAATTGCTGCATAACCTGTCTAAATCCACGAAAGCCGCGGCAATAAAAGCCAATCATCTGGTTTCGCTTTCCATAAACAGATTAAAAACAATGGAGGTTAGGCATTGGGAGCCACCGGCAAAACCTGACAGACAATGGTAGGAAAAGGGGCATTTCGTCGCAACTCTTATGTAAATTCCTGGTCGGCAGTAGTGGGGGTGTCATGCGGAAACGGGAGGAATAGAATTATAGAAAATGGTTCCGTATGTATCTACAGGCAGTTTATATGAGGAAGCGAGCTGTGCGTTTGTATGCGTGGGCATCCTACTGGGCTCAGCTGTGCAACATGACACCTTACTCGATGAAGTCTCGATTGAACGCAGACCAAGCTTGTCCTGTAGGATAATGCACACTAAGTAACAAAGAAAAACAAGAAACCAACCGCGAGAAAGCTTGGAGGGAACCAACGGCTACAACCAGACACAATTATACAAAACCCGAGCGGCTTCTTGACAAAGGACACGAGAAGCTAACAAAGAAGCGATGCACATCACTTTTATGAATTTTACTATTGTGAGCGTGCGTCTAATAGGGCTGATAACAAAAGGATATCTATCGTGCATAATGAGTGGTCGAAACTGTCCAAAAGTTGGGAATAGGCATACTCCTGCGCATGGTTTAGGTTTGCAAGACTTAACAAAACTATGTCCCTGTTGCTTAGCAGCACATTGGATCAATGGACATTTTTCTAATACTTGATTGGGCAAACATTAGCGATGGATTGTTACAAGTTGACATGGTGACTACGTTGATAAGAATTGACAATAATACTCATAACGGTACTAACGCAAGCATTTACAAGGCTTGATTGTAACGACTTAGTTTGAAAAGACGAAACATGAAATCGAATACGGCTTTGTTGTAGTTGTTTGCGACTAGGCTTTGGTCGATGTTTGCATTTTGCACCCTGTCGCAATGTATGATTCAAAACAAGTTGTCAAGCATATATCTTTCTCTACTAATCCTCTGTCCTCAAGTAAATAATCCCACCATCGTGAAACCGCTAACAGCGTTTAACATCGGTCAAAATGCTATAACAGCTGCAAAAATGAGATTGCGAAATAGGATGCTTCTAACGGTTCTAACCAAAATGATTTAAAACCAAATTTCATGTCCTTTCTACAAGAGGTAAAACCGATTGGTTTTGCGAGCGGACGATGATAATTCAGAGTTTTTGATCGGCAACTTCGCATCTTAAAACGTTCCTAAATGCGCAGGTATGAATGCGCGTTTTGATACAAAGGTAGACACCATAGATACAACACATGCATGAAATGTGAATGCATGCGGCCGCGGATATTATTATATGAAACCGGGAAATATCGGTCAACCAAAATGGTCTAGCACAACACGTATCCACCTACCGGCTGTATCAAATCAGCATCAACGATGTAAAGCTTTTGTTCCACCAGAAGGCAATACTTCGCATTCCAAGTGCCGGACGCTTGTTGGCCGCAAGACATCTGATGACTTGGTAAGCCCTGGATATCTAAATATAACCAATATGATCAGCCATGGAATCGTTTTTTTTTGTCTTCTTGTTTAAAAAGCGACAAATAGGACTGAAAGAAAACTGGTACTAATTGAAGGTGGACAGTTAAAGGCCCAAACGTTTTCTTAGAATTGCACGGGAACAGGATTCTGCCTACAGGACGTATAAAATTGTGACGATGTCAAAACGAGTTAGGATGTTTGGAATTCGTTTTGTCGCACAAGGTTAGGGATTGGATTGAATCAATTTACGAGTATCGCTGTAAATGGGTTTGTTTTTAACGTTCTAAAACGAATCGAATTGCTTGGGTATGACATATTGCAACAGCGTATGTCTACAACAAAATAAATTCACAATCCTGCCACAGACTTAATGCGTCATACATTTTTAATGTGGTTTCCTTGCAATAGTATAAACAATTTTAGCCGAAAAGACAAAAACAGACCATAATTAAAAGTAAAAACACATCGTTGCAAAAGTTTGTTGTGGAGAAGTATGAAGTCATTTAAACAAAACAAAAAATAACACAGCGGGCCGTCGCAAAAACGTAAGCTAACAGATATTTGACGTTTCTATCTGTGGGTGAGAGAGAGCAGACCAATCTGGGCTACAGGCGAGCTTTGCCATGGTATATTAAGCGATTGTAAGCTGGTTTAGTAACGGATGACTGACACCGAGAAATAGTGACCAAGAAGGTACATTTTGTTGAGTGTAATTTTTTTTATTTTCTTTGCAGTGCTTAAATACTAGCCTATACTTGAAGCCAATGTAAAAAAATCTCAACACTTTGATATTAAAACACGTTTTGTAATAAATAGAAACGAAGTGACAAATACAATTGCCTATCATGGCCCATCCATCTCATTGCTCAGGCAATATGTGCCCAATTGCCTCCTGCTTTGTTTCCTGACCCCAGTCACATGTATTAGTTTAACTATTTTGGTCAATATCTGGACCGACAAGTTGAATTTCTATAGCTTTATTTCCAAATTAAGAATTCTGTTCAGTTTTTAACATAAGCGTGTTAAGGAATGTTAAACATTAACCGTCCTTTGAATGTAATTGTTATAATTGTTCTCAAATTTATAATGCAACATTTTACAAAGTGAAGTGTAATTCACCATTACAAGTGTTAATTATGGTAACCTTAAATAACAACTACTCACATGCTGTTAACCATCCATGGTGGGTAATTGCAGAAGCCATAATAAGAAGACATTAATTGAGGTGGAAATGCTAAAAAACAAAACTTTGTAATAACGTGTTGCAGATTTCTGTCATTAATGTTTTTTTTTTAAATGAACAAGTAAAATTAAACAATCAACTTTCCTTCAATACCTTTAAGCCTGGTGGAGTTAAACCTTTTTATTTCTGGTTCAGTTCTTGATTAGCAGGTTTATCTAAGCATCACCAAATATTCAGTTTATTGGAACAATTCTTGTCCTTGTATGATCAAAGAATTATATATCACAAGTTCTGGTAATGTCTGTGCCACAAGATTAAAAACAATGTAAATATATGTACACTACTTAAATAATTTACTTACATCACTACAAGAAAAATACTACAAAGGTACATCATTTAAAAAATATGCATAAAACATTTGCACACATTTGAATGAAATATGAGCAAACATAAAATAGGAAAACCTTCCTACAAACTAAACCTTAGATATGGTCACTTATTTGAAAGAAGTTTACAGCCGATAGATTTTTAGCAACAAAATAGAGAAACTAAAATTCAGGTTGGAGACAACATTTAAATATTTTCAGCTATTCAGAAGACTAGCAGCTATTTCAGCCACAACAAGTAACATTTCAAAGCTTTAAGAAACATCTATCCATTTGAACCATCAGTTAAATATGATAGAGGAAGCAAAACATGTAAAAAATGCAACAGATGGTCTGACATAACATATACTGTTAAAAAAAACAGAAATGCTAGTGCTTTCAAAGAAATTTGACTTGAAATGCACTGGCGCATATATATGCCTATATATTTGTACACTTTAATTTTGTTTAAAAGTTAAAATAACTTGCAACGTGTAATTATGTAGCCTATTAGACAGATCACACATACCAAGAACATTTACCACCATCTGACCATACTGTCACAGCTTTCATGAATAAAGTAGTATCAAACAGTATGTGTGGACTCAGTAGGGCTAAATAATGAAAAACAACATGAAACATTTTGACATAAACAGATAGATGGAAAGATTCACATTCTCTCACATTCTACTGTATTCTATGTAACAATGATTACGCAACCATTCTGGCACGCAACTAAGAATCTGCTATTCTACATGATAAACTGTGCACTTTCACAATGGTGTTTTTTTTCCATTCATTATATTCCAGCAGACCAAACACAACATGTTTACACAACAAAGTTTGATATTTGCCGCATAAACTTTTATTGTCCTTTGCTTAGCTAGCCAAGGTCTGCAGGTGTTATTAACGTCTGTTTATACCTAGACTCTGACTGCATCACTGCAATAACCAAATTGCTAACGTTCAGTTTTCATTGTAATCGCACTATCTCTGATATTCTACTATTAAACATCTGGCTCCTACACATTCCGACCGGTCAAGTACCATAGCATCTTATTCTATTTAATAATAAATCAATACAGTCCCAAAAAAATATTACGTAAAATCTCTAGAAAAATTGGTCCACAAACTTGTTTTGTAATAGCCTTTATAAAATATATCACTGCGGTAAACATTAAAACACCGTACCGATTCATGTTCTTGTTTAGAAGATAATCTAAGCGCAAAAACACACCTGCTCGCTACTGTAGCTTAAGCCTTGTTGAACGGAACCCATTATTACCAAGCAACCGCCAGCTTTGGTGATTGATTTCTGCGTAGCTCGCGTCCTTGGACATCTTGCGGTTGCTTTATCTTTAAAATAAATCCCCCATACAGCAACCTTTACAGCAACACGGGTTGTATTCATAGATATTATATAAACACAATGTTTATATAATATCTATGGTTTTACCACATCAAGATTAAACTTGTTAGATCAACGATATAAAGAAGAATATTTTTTATATCGTTGGTTAGATCAACTGAAAAGTTTTGTAAGCGCCTATTTTGAATGTTCTGTCAAATAGTTTGAAACATTTTTGATACAATGATCTACAGCAGCCAACCTTACTTAACAAATTAGAAATTTTTCACTTTGCAAAGCTACAAAAATATTTCAAGTACCATAGATTTCCGAATTTGGTTTGGAAGCTGTAAGAATCTTTGGGTTAAATTTACTTATTTTGTTTCAATAAAAAGTGTCCTGAAATATACTCAATTCAGCAATTAGGATACATTTCTTTTGTCTAGACACAATTCGTGGCGGTATTTACGTTGGCTATATTGCCTTACAACAGCTTGTCAGCCTCCGGTATTTCAATAGAAGATGACCAAGCAACGAGTTCAGTAGAGGCTTACTTGCCCCACCTTGCGGATGTCTGTTTTCTGTCTCTAGCGGTCATTTAAAGTAACACTATCGCAAGACAAGGTTCACTTTTTGATCGTTGATCAACGTTCAAGTCTGTGGAAAAATCGGGAAAAAAACATGAAAAAACGGGTTGTCGCCAATAATTACGAGAAATTATCATAATCGGAAAACAAAGATTGCAATTCCAGAAAGGAAAGTAACAAAGGCTAACAACATGTAATTTCCCAAAAATGGAAATAATTTTGAGAGTGCGAAATGTCAATATACTTGATATTGTAAAGCACAGAAAATATTTTGCTTACAGATACACATTAAATCCAATTCACCAGATGCTTGTAAAAAACATAGTAAACTTAATGGTATATTGCACAACTATGTGAATGTGTGTTGAACACAGTTAAATATTAACCACAGACACAGACAAGTATTGTATTCAGTTGTTATGAATACAACTATGAGTGCATGTGATGTTGTATAAAATTCATTCTACCAGGCAAGGAAAAACAACCAAGAATTTAATATAACAGAAAACGGACAAAACATTTAAGGAGCGTAGGGAAGCTTTATTACAAACCTGCATATAGTGCTCTCAGCATCATAGATTCAAATCGTGCACTAAGGCAAATGACGTCATTAAGCAGAATGCTTCAAAGAGCAGCAGGATATTCGTACATAAAGATTTCCTACTGCTTCCAGTGACACTACAGTAGCATTGTTATGGTGATAGTAACATATAATATCTAGGGCAAGTTGCAACACTAACATACATACAACAAAATACGTCTGCAAAACTATGCAATTGAAATCACGCTATTCCTCAAAAGTAAAAAGTGTAGCTAGTGGTTTATGCAAAGAAACAAGTAAGAACAAATAGGTAAAACGTTTTTTCTACAGCTGTAAAATGAATTGACTATGACGTGGACACCTCTCCTAGACCAGCAATTGTTAACAAGACCTCTCCACTGTAAGCCTTGTGAGAAGTGGGGCCGATAACACTGGTAGATTTGGTAGATGTCATTTTAGAATTGTTTGAACTAGACTTATATTTTTGCAATAAACCATTCAACGTTTTACTGCTAGTAGACTGGGTTTCAGATGTATTATCAACCAAATTTTCCTGGCTTTGATTTGGTTGTTTTAAATCCCTCTCTTCGTTCTTCATATTGGTCTCTTTATTTTCTATAGACTTGCTAGAAATATTTAGCATTACAGCGGGACTGGCAGATCGTTCCTTCATGACTATTCCGCTGTTTGAGGATGTTAAGCTTCCACCAGAATTACACGATAAAGTGTCTGTTGAATAACTAAGTTGTTAGAACGTGATGAAAGAATGATCACTCAGTAACAAACAAATAACAAATAAAACATTGTAGAAAATTAGATATATACCTAGGCTTGTCGATTTCAAAATTCCATCTAAGTGGTCAATTGAATCCACTTTCCGCAGATCACTCAAAACAGTTCTAATGCTAATATCATCCCCAAAGCCTTTGTAGTAAAATGTGATCAATTAAATAAGTGTTAAAAATCTACAGAATTTATGGTAAACTACCAAGTATATAACAAAATGACAGCATGTTTAATGTGTGATCACTACCGGGTTTAATATAAATGCATCAACAAAAAACACAGTGTTTCTAGCATCAGCCTTTATTGCATAGGTCACGCCACATAACGTAAGCCTGCTGTTATTACCACTTTCTGAAGAGCATTCATTGATTTCAATTGTTGGAACACTTTCAGCACCAACACCGTCTCCACGTTCACCAAGCATCATTATCTGCTGATGCTGGGATATTGTATCACGAGTTTCGTGGATTGAGTCACTGATTTCCTCCAAATTATGAAGAGTATTTGAGTATAACGTCTTTGCCTTCTGTAGGTCAGCTTCCTGTTGTTTGACTGCTTCACTGATATCCTAGCACATGGACAATGCACATAACGTGACTATTATATCAACTTAACTTGATATTTGATACAAAAAGTAGCTTTACAGGTTCAGCAAAATGCTTTAATAGTGAACAATTTTACCAATTTTGGATAATTTAAAGTAATAAAGTAACTTAATGGATCCTATTAGCTTAGTCTTTAAGTCCATCCCAGTGCCAGTATACATCCAATTAAAACTTTAGAAAACAATTTTTGTTATTTTTTTTAATATTATTTTTAGAAAAAATTCTTAAAGGGATTTCTCTTTATATTATAAGCTGATTTCAATCCGACTATATGATGCATAGTCAGCGGCATTTCTTAATAAAAAAAGTTTATAGTTCAGCAAATAAAGGCAACTGGGAAGGTTGGATGGAGGCTGGTAAACAATTCAAGTAGCTTATTAACTACATATACTGTAATGAGCTCTGCTGTGCTAACCTCCAGTGCTTTCTGAGTGTGTTGTTTGGTTTCAAAATACGGTCTTGATTTTTGTATGCAGGACTTGAGTTTCTTTTCAAATTTTTTCACAGTCTTTTCAGCTTGTTTAAAGGCATCAGCTTTCTTTTTGTGCTCTGTTTCACTGCTGTATCGTTCCACTTCAGCTTCATTAACCTAAAAAGATTTCATTGCATCATTTCTGAATGGGTTAAAAGTGATTAATCTATCCGTGGACTCGATCACATGAATCATAGTGTTAGGTACATTGTGATAATTCAATCACACCTTTATGGTGGCATGATTCAGCATTTCAGGCCATGCACTATCACGAGTGTTGCAATCTTTGAACATTCCCTGTTCAGCAACTGAAACCATTTCCCGAGCAGCATTATGCATGCTAACGGCACGCTCAAAGCTTAAAGCTGCCTGCTGTGTTTCTTGCAGAGCCTAAACAAAACAACACATTCAAGTTGTATAATTTGTAAAAATTAGCATTAAAACAAAATGCAGGCCCAAAATAAATTTTCTGTTCAAAAGTAATGAGTGTTTGAAATATGGTGGCAATAGTATACCAACCTCCTTTGCTATTCTCCTGGCTTCATAGTATGGGCGAGCTTTTGCAACACAGTCACCTAACTTACGAGAAAGTTGATTCAACTGTTGCGTTGACTCAACCAACGTTGAACGATATTGGTGTCGCTTTTTCTGCAAAGTGATAAATATAAATAATTAATAATAATAATTCTATGTAGACGAAGTTAATACCATAAATTCTGATATTTTTAGTGACAAATATATCTGTAAGTAACAAAAAGAATTCACACAGTTTTAAATAAACTTGTTTCAGTGCCACTCTGTTTCCAACATTGAACTTGATTATTTGCATGGTACGCCCCATACTATATATAATAACAGTCCCAAACTTCACACAAAATACACAGCAAATATAACTACTTCTTGTATCACCATGTATTAAATAACAAGTAACTTGTAAACTAAAAACAGCTCATACCAATTAAAGCAAAACAAATTTACTGACTATTATATCCAAAATACGCAAAGAAATCAAGATAATTAAGAACAAAAAACACACAAAAATATCAAGAAAGTAGCAGCACGAAAGTATGAAACTGTGACAACAGTTGTGAATCATTTGCCGACTTTGGTTTTGCAGTAGAATGTTTAAGTAAAATATTTCATTGTTTGTTTGACATAACAGTATCGTCAATGTTTCATGCATATTTTTATGGACATTTTAATCAAAATAATTTCTAGATTAATACTTCCCAGCCTTGATAAAATTGTAGTTATGTCGTAGTTAGACCTGAAAGTGACACTTTACAAACCTTACTCCAAGATTAATAGTCAATGGTCAACACTTACTAGGTTTATCATATTACAAAACCAAAAACTTTATACGAAAGATTTATGGTATTTAAAGGCAAAACGTTTTCAAATTTGAAGTTTTGAATAGAATATACAGATCTACAGACAGATAGGCCTAGAACAATTGAAGTAGCCTTAGCAATTCTGCATGCCTAAGATCTCAGCATGGGGTCTAGTATACAAGTGCACAACCACAGGATGCCTTTGTACACTAGACTCCAGCTATTCGAATTGTGATGTCATCTGGTTGTGTACTTGTATACTATACCCTCAGCATGTCCTGAAATGAAATCCAGAATAACAAAAACGTTCTTTTCATGCACCATTTAAAGAATCACTTTATTAATTGCTATTTGTTAAGACACACAACTCTGTCAGATTACTGACGTAAGCTATAGCCTAGCCTACTTTCTATTCTACTGAGATATAACAAAAGAAAAAGAAGACTAGAAACAAATTCCAGCCTTGTAATAAAAATGCAACATAGGGTTAAATGTAACACCTATCTGCATATACTTACATTTAAGTCATTTTCGAGTTGATTTATCTTTTCACTGGTTGAATTTAAACACTCCAATTCATCTTTTATACGCGGGTCAATAGTCTCATCTTCCATGTCTGCAAGATCATCACAACCTTTGCTAGGCTATCTATTGATTAAGGAACATTGTGTCTTTAACACACGAGATATCTACAGAAAACTTCCTTGCCCCAAGCGACGCTGGGAAATTACAGAGTTGGTGCCCAGGAACAAAAAATCTATTTATGGAAAGTGTTTGTTTTGATTCTCTGAAGTATAAAAGCATTTCAGTCATGCTTCATGAATTACGTTTATAAACTAATATACTATGTATTCAAATATATATTAAAATCTTTATAATGTAACAGCAAATACTTTTTTTTATTTGTTTAAATAGAACAAATATTTCTTTTATTCTAATTTAAGAATGCTATGCTAAGTATACTTAAATGTTTTAATTTAACTTGAATGTAAAAACGAAAACCATGATTTAGGTCAATACATGAAATAATCTTTCTTTGCTAGTTATCTGTGCAAGTGAACTTTTATCGTTTTCGTAGTCTGGTTAGCTGCATTTATTTCCTTTCTCAGGTGTAATTTACTTCTGCGTTAAGACTAGGCTTACCATACGTCCCGTTTTAGCCGGGACAGTCTCGCTTTTAAAGGCTTTGTCCCGGCGTCCCGGTCAGTCAACTAAAAGTCCCGCTTTGGCATTTACTGAGCCAGCATTGCCCTACACTACACGAATATTAGCATGATGTGATTGGTGTGTTTAGCCAATTTGCTGAAAAGCAATAGGCTACTCGATGCGTGTTCTTGTTTCGTTGTGTTAAATGTGAAAGTAATTGTTACATCATTGTAGCGGGTAATTGGTCCTGTGGTGAGTTGATTGTTAGCGCATTCGCTTGTTCACTGTTCAGTAATAGTAGGCTAGGAGGAGGAGATGATCTTTTTGCAGTTAGGTTATTGAAAGAACTTATTTCGTACGGTTCCGGCACTTGTTTGCATTTTCTTCTGCAAAAACCATTTGAATGTGAAAGCCCTTATCACCTGCAAAATTAAAACTGACTTTTCCTGCTGTGATTTTTATGAGAAAATAAAGTCGAATAAAGACTTTTTGAAGAAAGTATTGTCTACAGAAAAGTATGATTGGACGATTATGTAAATTTACAAATGCTTGAACATTGTTTTGTTTCCTAGTAAAATCCTTTATTTTAGTTTTTCTTGTTGTCTTACTACTTCAGTTGTCCCTGACGATAGGAATCCAAAATAGTCTCATACTTCTAGTAAAATATGAACCACATTTGTCTGATAGGGCTCGTTGTTCTGAAGCGTCCCGCTTTTCAATCACAAAAATATGGTAAGCCTAGTTAAGACACTACTATTCGTTGTGTAGTTGCATAAAGCGTAATACTATAAACAATATAAACTCTACAAGTGCAAGTCTGCGTCTGCTCAATTTGGCTGAAGCTCGAAAGAATGGCAAGACAGAGAACATGATATATGAACACGAAATGGCTAAAGGTAAGATTTAACGTCTATTTAACAGCTACATATCTCCCTTCAGAAAGCAGTGCACTCAGTCCTTGGCATCATTACATATTTACTGCCAGAACAACAAATCAAAACATGCATAGATTATTCGAAAGTTAATAATTTAGGCCTATGTTTTCTCTCTCAACCACCATGTAGGCTATCAAAACATCAGGTAAATTTTTTTGTTAATTTGCTGAAATACAGTTAAAAAATGCAATCGCCACAATAGAAATGTATCTTTAACGGAACTAAATTTAAAATTTCAATGGCTAGTACCTACCGATAAAGAACTAAGGCAAATGTAAAGTTAAGTTAATTGTGGGGCAACTTGTAATAGATTACCACATTTTAAAGAAACCGTAACGTGCAATTATGTGGCTCTGAGCCTGAATTGATTGGTAGCTGAATGCTGAGTCATTTGTATAAGAAAACCTGTTTTTTATAACAAAACCTGATTTTCGTACGATTCTCGCCAAGGCATTGGCGTTTATTTCTGTTCGCATGCATCTAACAGTAATACTAATAGGCATATAGCTTATAAGAAGCATAAACTTTCTCTATTTATGTCGTTCAGACATTTAGGACCCTGAGGTCAGTGTTGTAATAACTCGAGTCACTTTTTTTTCATGACTTGACTTAATTTGAGGTAAATGTCCTATATTTGTATTATTTATTTTTCGCCCTTGACTGTGGGGAGCGAAAAGTATGGAGCTAACTTCCTTGTTGACTGGACAAATAAGAATACGCTTGCAAACAATCAACAAACGGGAAAAAGCAAGGCCGGATGGCATGAAACGTGCCCAAAGTAAATTACAGTGGTGCTAGAACGATGGAAGGTTAGCGCAGACATTAAACCCAAACGTGTTAAGTTTAGACAAAACTAAACGCTAACAGCGAAAAACACAAAGGAAAAACAGATGCCAATGGTAATAATTCCATTAATATGCACACTACGAAACGTTAAGGTCATGCTGCATTATGTGCACGAGGATGGTTGAAATAAAATCCGACCAAAAGAAACACCATCCGTGGGACTGGGGTCCCGTTTCTGTGGCCAGGTTGAAAACGATGATGAGGCTCTCAGGTGCACGGATACGTACGACGTAATACTTTGATGACTTGACTTTACTTGAGTCAGGTGATGATAGTTGTGACGGCAAAAAGTGAAATTTTAGGTAACAAAAATATACCTTTTTTTTAATGAATTACACTTTTCTGAAAGAAAGTCTCAACCAAACTAAGTCTGAGACAGCCATGACGTTGTGGTAATCATCGCAATGAGTAGTGTGACGTCAGAATTTTTTGAATTAAGAGCATTGACTTGTATTGGCTCGAGTCAGAAAAAAATTGACTAGGTTACAACTCTGCCTGTGGTTATATCTCTCAGTCCCCTTTCATAATTTACGTTATCCTCAAAGCTTGGTAATTTCGGTCACTTTTAAAACTATTCATTTTCTATTTGTCTACAGTGTAGACTCTACACTATATTAATAAAGCCCATCCTGAACTCATTATACGTATATTCGAGCGAGAACTAGTACTGGAATACATTAAGGCCAAAGATTAACAAATGGTAAGAAAGTTTTACTAAATTTAACTTACTCATTCAAATTCTCTATGATAGTAATGAGTAATCATGGATTAGTGGTTTAAAATTTCCCGCAAGTAGGCTAATTCGTGATTACGGCAAAATTGCTGGAAACCACCGAGTGCATTTCGATGACGCTTCTATTACAAGTGCCGTTTATCTTTGTCTTAAAATGACAGATAGGTCTAGGGCCTAGGCTGTATAGTTCTAAATTCTATATCAGGCATTATTTTCTGTCGTCGCTGGACAGGCATGCTTTATTGGAAGAAACATTATTAATACACAATCAATCACAGAATGAATTTCTAAAAACGAAAAGAAGAAATAGAAAATAGAAAACAAGATGAAACTGGGTTAGGCCATGGAGTCATCGTTAAAATCGTTTTTTACGAGATTCGTCACATCTTTTTGCGCTGCATAATAATTTTTGTTGGTGATTCCTCGTTGAGCTGGGTGTGTCGTCTCGCTGGTACCGACGACATCTTTGCTGGCAGACGCCTCAGATTTATCCTGCAAAAAGTAAAATTTTAAATGAAAATATCATCTATTACGAAATTACTGTATTAAACAAAAAGCAACGGCAACCTACCCCACAGACAGGGTTAGGAAAAGAATTGTTTACATCTTTCATCTACAAAACAGCGTTGAATATCGTATTAGTGTATATTTATGAGTCATGAACTTATGACCCATGACTGCATAATGTAGTCATTTTAACGGTTTCTGTTTGGCCGGTTTTAGTGCTTTTGGTTTCCGATTTGTCTAATCCTAATTAAGTTATTAAAATTCATCTTTCTTTTAGATGTAGTCCACCTATTCTTCGCAGAAATGGGCAACTTTTTTATTTTTGTTTGCGCCATTTCTTTATCACGACAAACTGAGTGGTGTGATTAGATTACCAACAAATGGCACGTCTATTAATTAGATTAGACTATGGCAGATGCTATAAATAAGCTTGTCTTTGCCACATAGCAATGATTACCTCAAGGACATCAGTCGAAGTTTCAACTTGATTGTTTTCAGCACGATAAGCAATCGGATTGTCGTATGAGAACTGTGACTGTTCCGTAGATTTGAAACAGTTTGTAGGGCATGGTACAGAGCAACTTATAGACGGCTTGCTGAGGCTACAAAAGTGCGGACGCATTTAAAAGTTGCACGTATCAGCATGGCTGAAGTTTATGACTGTGAGAGGACTTTTCAAATGTCCTTTACACTTACCCGCCGGTTTCCCTGCCTTTATGGACGACATAAGCGACAGCTAACAGCACCAGCACCAAGAGAATTACCGCTATTACAATACCGGCGATTGCTGCAAAGCAACAAAAGAATGTTGGAAAAAATTGGAAGAACCTAAAGCGGTCAATAAATAAACGACTAGATTTATAGTTAGTTTACCGGCCACTGTAAAAATATATTACCTCCACCACTTATGGAATTGGAAACAGGTTGCGCGCCTCCTTGATCGCAAATATCACCTCTGAACCCGGGGGCACACCTGACGTCAAACAAGCGGGGTAAAGCGAACATACGGTTCACAAATGTTGCAGTAATTTTTGTTTACCAATTGTAAGCAAGCAAAATCAACTTACACACAAGAAGGCAGCATGTTCTGGTCGTAGATACAAGTGGCACCATTTCTGCACTGGCACACAGGAGGCAACTGTTTTGCTGGTTCCAGGCTAGCGTCACATTCTCGAACATTGCCAGGTTTAAAGTTTGTTCCCTCAGGACAAGCGCAAGTATACGAGTTTGGACTTAGGAGACAAAGATGGCTGCATGCGCCTGGCTTGCAACCGGTAGTGGACACTAATATGGTGACAACATGGAGTTATATGAACCAACAGTTTAACTGCTTCACGAGTTAGCTCATAATAAAAACTATACGGATAAAGACGGTCTGTGTCAATTTTGATCGAAAACAACTTTACCATTGTCATATCGATAAGGGTTGAAAACCTTCACATCGTTCGGATGGACGAAGCCTTCCTGAACTAAAGTCATCACGCCGCGGCCGAATTTATCTTGTCGGTATATCGCTCCGTCGGCAGCGGATGTCCAATAGAGGCTGTTTTCAAATACTTCCACAGAAAGCGGATTACCTAGTCCTAAAACGTGTTAGGTGCGTGTTATGAATGTGATGCTGACTCTTTTTTTTAATCTTTTCAATGAGGATTTTCTGTGCATTAGGAGTTATTTTAGTAAAGCTTAATTACCTCCTCTTGTTACAATTTTCACATCTTTTCCGAAGGCGTTTGCAGAAACTATCATGTTAGCTTTCTCGTCGCATATGTAAAGCCTATTAATAGTAATGAAAGGTATTAGAAAGCAGTAACGATGACACCAACTCTTTCCAGTATGATTATTTGAACGAGGAAAGCTTTGCACATACAGGAAATGTTTCGTAGTCGATGAAGTCTTATTGCGTAAGTTGAAGGACACGTGTTTTGCTAAACGCTAGAAACTGTGCATGAGAACATACGGCAAAGTGAACTTGACCCCGCTACACTATACCGCAACTGACCTTCTGTTATTCTGATAATCAATGGCAATTCCGGTTGGATAATCGACGATTATGTCGTCTAACATTTTTATCTCCATTCCATCCATATGAGCGCGGTATACTCCTGGTGTCGAACCCAAACTTGTCCAGTACATATGGCTGAAAAGATTAGTATAATCTTAGTGTAGTTGTGATATGTAGTATAGGCACAACACATATTTGTTTGAATATACTGTATTATAGTCATTAAAGGTACCGGTTTCTATAAGTATGTGAAGTAAGCTTTGTAATTGCCGATGCTCTTTCATTTACTTTAAACAATCACATCAGTCAGATCCGCTGATATTGTGCTGTTTTTATTGTTTGCTTACCCGTCTCGTGGACTGAGAGCAATAGCGTGTGGAGTGTCCAGTTTACGGAAGAGAATATGCCGATATCTTCCATCCAACAGAGATACCGATATAGTGCCCGCCATTGCATCAGTCCAGTATAGGTTTCTAATAACATATAACTACGTGAAAACATTGAGTTTGAAGGAAGATAAAAGTGCCACGGTCTCGTGTATGCTTACCCAGCCACCCAATCAGCAGCTATTCCATTGGGCTGTTGTAGACCGTCGATGTCAAGCACTTGGGAGCTGCCATAATTGTTGCTTGTTCCATCAACATATGGCATAAGAGTGCGAATAATTTTTGGTTTTATTTTTTGGAAGCCATTGGAATCTGTTGGAAACACCAACACATGTTATCGCAGTGACGTAAGTTAATTGTAGCTTTTTAATTTTTTATTGTTTTATCACCTTCGGCTGTTGTAGTAACCCTAACTACGCCATTTTGAACAATAAACTCCCTATCGGTTAGCTCATTACAAATTAAGTCAAGTGAGTGAGTCAAGTCCAATGGCTTAAGTCTCAACAAATGTTTTCTACCGGCTTGCTTACAGTAGTTAGTACACGAGCACACGCTATGTACAAGGGCGATTTACCATAAGCTGAGGCCGTGTCTGTCCAGAACAAAACAGTTGTGCTCCCATCAATGTAGGCGTAGTCTAGCGCTTGAGTGCGAAGTTGTTTGTCGATCAATTCACCTTCGCGGTCATTTTCCATATCATAAGTCTTCACGTCTTGCTCATCGGCGACAATGTGCAGTGAGAAGCCTGTTAAAAAGACCATATCTCTCAGAAGACTAACCAGACAACATATAGTTACAAGAACCAGCAAATTATTAAAACAGATTTAAGATAGAGAACATTGACAGATGAATGCAATCAGTGTTTTGTAAGGTTTGACTTTGGCGACCGCTAAGGAATTTTAGTAGAGCGCAACTTTTAAAGACTAATTGCTAATTTCCTGCTGTAATTGCAGGAGTATAAATTTTGAGTGACCGTTTCGGGCACCAAAAGCACTGAATGCAATGACTGATTTTTTAAAGTTGTAAGCTATTTTCTAAGGATGAACGTCATAGATATCTAAAGGAGGACAAACCCTTCGCGGAGCACTCATCAGCGCCAGCCTTTTCGTAACCGTCCAAGCACTGACACTCGTAAGATCCCTTCGAGTTACGACAACGCTGGGGGCATGCATCCCAGTTCTGGATACATTCGTCAATATCGAGGCAAGAATGTGTGTCGTCCGGATTTACCTAATATCATTGTTGAGTTGCTGAGTGTTCCAAATTAGAAGAAGTCGGTTTCATACAAGCTAAGGGTGACTAACGCGGATATATAAACAAATTCCGCCAATACAATTGATCAAGGGTAAAATGTTGTACAACTCGCATTTGCCTAAACTCCCTACCTTGAATCCGTTATCGCAGGAGCAGAGATAGAAGCCAGGTTGTGAGTTAGCAGACGGTATCTCGGTACAAGTTTGCTCGCATGGATTGTCAGCGCATACCCAATCAGTGTCGCCTTTGTCTGCAACGAATGAATTGATTTAAAACCAGCAGTTTTATCTTTCGTAATGTGGTCAGTATAGGCTGGGATGGCTTTGCAAAGGTAAACTCTACAACGAGACTTACGACATCCTAGTTCGTCGGTTATATCGCCGCAGTCGTCGTAATCGTTGCAAATCAGTTGATCGGAAATACACTTCCCATTTAAGCATTTGAATTGGCCAGGGCTGTGAAAATTGTTTTAGTGTTTTTAAATACATTGAGTTTCCATCTTTTACATTATGAAATGCTTAATCAAAATTACAAACTGTGTCACTAATGATGACAATTAAGAGTGTCACGCAACCTGCAAATAGCACTCGGTGTTGTCGTTTGACAAATGTCAACAGCCTCGTCACTACCGTCACCACAGTCATCATGGCCGTCGCAAAATTTCGTCTCGAACAAGCATATCCTGGTCTTCTCGCAACGGTAATAAGGCGGATCACAATCGATTGACTCTGTGCACAGCAGCACAATAATATGTAGGTTACGTCGCATGTTGTTTCGTGCTTTCTATGCACAGAGGTGTTCGCTACTCACCACATACACTCGGATATTCATCGCTGCCGTCGCCGCAATCGTTTTGACCATCACAGCGGAAGCTAAATGTTGTAAGAAGCAGACGTGAAATGGAGTTATGTACTCGAGCAAGCGCTGTAAGTATTAAACAACCTTGACTGTACAGTAGCCTAGAGCAAGCTTTATCGTTACTTGAAGTTGACGCAGACGTGATTGTCGCATTCAAAGCGGCTCGGAGGGCAATAATTTTGACCGAATTGTGGCGGGCACTCTGCTTCGTCACTTGCGTCATTGCAGTCCCTGTCTCCGTCACATGTGAGTGCACTCGGGATGCAGTGTCCGGAATCACATTCGAAGTACCCTGGTTATGCGAAAAAGATAGCTTCGTGAAATGACTGACTGGCAGTTACGAATCACTGGTGCTTGAATTTCACCACAAGGTTAACTTTCGTTGCTTTACCGAAAGCAATGGAGCAATAGAAGGTTCTACTTTCTCTTTTTTACTCTCTTCTTACAAGCAGGTTACAGTGCACCTACCTTCTTGGCAGTCTTTTGCAGGGCATCCTACCTCGTCAGATCCATCTCCGCAGTTGTCATACTGGTTGCAAACCCAAGACCCAGGAATACAACTAAAATGCATTTTCAACATATACGTCTATGAAGGTAATTGACATGCAGTACGTGCATGTGCTGATATAGCCTCAGGCCTACTTCATAAATGCATGCCATCGTTGTTCCCCGTTTTCTATACTAACTTGTTTTATTGTTTATGTTGTCCTGTATAAATGTTTTGCGTGTGGCATGATATTTTTCCCATGCAAGTTGGAAATAGGATTATCGGAGTAGTAAAATAGCATTCCTAATTTCAGCAAATTTGCTGCGATTTACTTCTGATTGGCGCATCTGAATTCGCTTTCGGTGCAAGCTCGTGGTGGGCACGAAACTTCGTCGGAACCATCGCCACAGTCGTCCCAACCATCACACTGCCATCGTAGAGGAATACACTGATGGTTCTGGCACCTAAAGTCTCCCGTTCTGCAACACAAACGTTGAATTTGAAGTCCAGCTTTAAACGCATCGTCCCAACAGAGCGTATGTCTTACGGGTGGCAACTGCTATTAGGACAATCGGCTTCGTCGCTATTGTCGTAACAGTCGTCGTTGCCGTTGCAAAGCAAATAGGTTGCAATACATCTGTAGAGTGGAAATTAATTGTTAGAGGTATGCTCCAGGGCAGATCCAATTGATAAGGAAAGTCGAACATAACCGACCTGTACGTAGTCAGACAGGAAAATTCCGTTGTTGCGTCGCACCTGTGATCAGGTCCAGCTATAAGAACAATTAGTTGTAAGTTGCTGCTTCGGCACCATGACAAAAACTATAGATGATGTCATCTATGAGGAGACGATAATTGTCCCAAAGATTCCTTCCTCACTAGCTAAGACTGATTTTACTTACTGCAAACGTCAAGGGGTTCGTCGCTGCCATCGCCACAGTCGTCATCAACGTCACAGACCCAATTAGCAGGTATACAGCGACCGTTATCGCATGTAAAGTCACTGCCTGGACATGTTCTAGTTCTGAAACGTAACGCAGGGTGTAAATCAGTAAAATTATGATCATAAAAACGCATTGTCATATGTATAAAAAACACAGTATCATTTTGACCAAAACTATTTAATATTTACGAAGATCCTGTTGCCGAAAACTTCACTCGATGCGCGATTATTATAACCGGATAAATTTTTCCTGTCCAAATTAATTGAGTCGTCGCAGCACTTATGTTATTTCGATTATTATGAACAAGAGCAGTTGCCAAGCATCAATCGTACTTACGAGCACATTTCGCTGTCTTCATCGGTCCCATCGCCGCAGTCATCGGTGCCATCGCATATAACCGGCTGGTTGACGCATTTACCGTTGTTACATTTCATCTGGCTTGGTAAGCAAGGATAATCCTCTATTCAATAAAGCCAAATCCATATAAAATTGGGGTAAAACATTTGCTTGCGCCGTAGACAGAATTACTATACTCTTTACGATACAGATGGAGTTATGTGGGGGTCCTACCGCAAAACGACCCTTCGTCGCTTCCATCGCCACAGTCATCGCTACCGTCGCATCTAAACTCGGGCAAGACGCACTCGAAATTATCGCATTGAAAGTAGCCGGGGTCGCAGTAACGCGGCGCTGTAACAAAATGGGGTACAGTGAAGACCAAAGCGTTTCTGCTTTATGAGACACGACTATGTTGGAATGAACAATTTACACCAGTTTGTACGAATTTAAATAATTTACGGCAAGAGTCAGGTTCATCGCTTCCGTCGGGACAATCTTTAACTCCGTCACATTTCCATATAAATGGAATACATTTCTCAATGGAGTCGCATCGATACTGATCGGAATTGCAGTTTGGTACGCACCTAAAATTTTTATTCAAAAACAGAAGTGAAAACTGAGTTCAGTCAATCCCGGTTTAATATTGCTAGAAGCAACTAACTTGTAACCCAGTCCTTGATGCAGAGAAGAAAAGCCGTCCGGGCATTGGCATTCTGCATTGTCACCTCCCGGCATCATAAGACACAAATGCGAACAGCCGCCGTTGTTTTCACCGCAAGGGTTTGCAACTGAAACAATCAACGAATTTTCTGAGTTGTAAGGACGGAAACTGTACCACAAATGTTGAAAAGATTCCGACGCAGTTTAGCTTAATTACTTGAAACGTCCTGCCGGTATGGATGAACAATATGCACATCGTATGGACGATGCGTCGTGTTGACCATCAGTTGCATATTCGACGCATCTAACGCATGCGCCTGAATTTGAAAATAAAATATTCAAAAACCTAAGATGCAAATAAATATGCATCAAATATTTTTACATTATTTGAAGTCTGACTACCTTATAGAGAGATAGGGTGTTCCAGTCCGTCCAGTAGATGTAACTCTCGAAGAAGGTCATTGCAAAAGGATGAGGAGGGCTTACTTCCATGTTCAGCATCTTCCTGTTACTCCCGTTGATGTACGCGTATCTTAGCAAAATATTCATTTTAAGATGAAGTAGACAGGAAGCGAATTTTGCCAACTTTAATTGTGGTTCTTTATGCGTTAAAAATTAATTGCGGCTAAATCGGCTAAATTGCACTTCTGTTCTTTTTATCATTTCTGTAGAAATTTAAGCGTTAATCCGAAAATTACTCTATGGCGTCTGTGTGCGCATCTCCCCAGTAAAGACGCTCCGTCACGTAATCCAAGGTTAGAGCGTTGGGCCAACTTATTCTCTCGGTGATTATAGCCATTGCTTGATCTCCGTTGAGGCCGGCTCGCGCAATGTAGGGTACAATACCGTAGTCAGTCCAAAACACGTATCTGAATAAAACAAGCAAGGCGGATAAAAAAGCCTTCTCGCGCCTTAGCTAAATAACTTAAGTTTTAATCTAAGCGATTAAGCATCTACGTTATAGTTTACCCGCGTTTTGGATGCACGACAACCGCTCTGGGCTGATCGAAGCAGTAGGTGTTGTTGACATCTATGCAGCCTGTTAAGATTGTCCTTTTGTTTGTACCATTTAGTTCTGAGACGAACATTGAATCCAAGTTGGCGTCAACCTATCAATAAAATCAGTGGGAATTTCTGTCGTTTTGATGACTTTTATGGTTTCTGGCCCTAAACAGCACGACTTTAAAAGCATTGCTCATCACAAAACTTGACATGAATCTCACCCAGTATAGCTTTCTTGTCACCCACTCAACAGCTAATCCTTCACCGTTGGGTACTTCGCGACTGAAAAGCACCTTTCGGTCACTTCCGTCAAAATTCATGCTTTCCATCAGACCGCGGGTAACGTCAGTCCAGAATAATCTCTTGTCGCTATTTAAAATGGAGATATACGTTGACATGGAACGAAAAAATCTTCATCGTAGCACTGTCTGTTTTCACACTCAGTGATGCGGTACTCACCCGTAATGATAGTCCAAGGCCACTATTGTGTCGTGCCCTTGAGTTACTAGTTCATAGTCAGACCCATCCGTTGCTATCTTTCGTATGTAGTACCTAAATAATGCGAAAGGTCAGCATTATCAAATTGCAAAAGACTTTTGCTGAATAGCATGTAAAGAAAAGTTTGCTGAAAATTACCAAATAGTAAAGACAATATTTTTCCAACACTAGTTACAGTCCTTTCTATCGTTTTTTGTCGCCATCGAAAATTCAAACCTTACCTGTTGCTAAATAAGAGATAAGGATCGATTCCTGAAGACTGCCGACAAGTTCCGTCGGGTTCACGCAAATATCCATTTCCGCACTTACAGTAATAACTTCCATCGGTGTTGTCGCACATTTGTGAGCAAACCCACGGAGTTTCGTCGCACTCGTTGATGTCTTCGCAAGCTTTCTGGTCTGCCATCAGCCGGTAGCCTGTTGCACAAAGCAGCCTTTCGTTATCCACTTTGGCTGAAGCAGCCACGAGCTTACAGTTTCAAAGCAGCGACAGAGGCTACCCTATTTTCTTAGATGTCCAATGACTCACCGTCATTGCAGGCACAGTAAAAACTGGTCTGTGTATCTATGCATTTCTGTGCGCATTGGTTGGAAATGACGTCTTGGCATTCATTAACACCGCACCTCTGTTCATCGCTCTTGTCGTCACAATCGGGGTTTCGATCGCAGACCAAAGATTTATCAATACACTGACCGTCCTCGCACATAAATTCATCGGGTGCGCACGTCGGAGGCTCGGTAGCTACAAAACGTAGTGAATATACACAAAAATAGTGAATGTACTTTTCGGTAAATATTTCAACTTACAGTTGCACTGTGTTAACCCCTTGCCGTAAATCAGGGGTGTCAAACTCAATCGCACCAAGGGCCAAAACGCAAAACTTATTTAACGCCGCGGGCCGTAAGGATAAAACTTGATTGAACGTTTCCTGACACGAGTACATGAATTGGAACAGCCAGCGAAACAACACCAAATTTTTGATTTTTTTGACGATTTTTGACTGGGCTGTTTTTGATTATTCTTATCTTACATCATTATGTTTCATTCATCTCCTTGCAAAAGCATTAAAGAATTAACAGACAATAAAGAAAAAAGCAGCCCAGATTACAAGCGTTGGAATAAATCGATTTATAATCTTGTTTCTTGCTTGCAAAAAGTAAGTTGTACTGTACAATGATCTCGCGGGCCGGAAATAGTTCAATGTATAAAATAACATTGCGGGCCAAGTTTTATTGTGAAGCGGGCCGGATGTGGCCCGCGGGCCGGGAGTTTGACACGTATGCCGTAAATGATACTTTATAGTTTTAACCTCACCTCCTTGCGATCAGTAGAATCGGCAAGTGCTCCAAAATAAAGTAAATCGTAGCACACGCGCCACAGTGTTTTACTTCATATTACTCGACGTAATTGCTACATATTTTTAACAAAGTATAACCGGTAGTGGTAACGCTCACCACAGTCTTCTTCGTCGCTTCCGTCGCCGCAGTCGTCCCTCCCGTTGCACTGATAACTCGCATAGATGCATTTTCCACTCTCGCAAGTGAACTGATAGCTTTGGCAAGGTTGGTAGTCGCAGTCATCATATTCATCGCTGAAGTCGCCACAGTCGTTATTGTGATCGCAGCTATAAGATACAAATTCACGGTTACGTTATGATGTTTATCTGCAGACTGTTGAAGCCTTTTAGTTTCAGAAGGTTAAGGCCTTAAAAACCACTTACACGTAATATTGGCTGATGCAAACACCATTTGCGCACGTAAATTGCCCGCTGGAACAATTCCTTGCTGGGCAATCTTGCAATTCATCCGACGCGTCGCTGCAGTCCGGGTAGCCATCGCACACATAAAAGTTTGGAATACATCTGAATGGGAAAACAACTTTAAAAATAGCGGCTCTGGTTGTATTTTTATCAGTTTCTCTGAAATGGTTCTTACCGTTTTACAAGGAATATTAAATATTGCAAGTATTACATCCTAGATATTACATATGTTTAAAACGTAGAAATGCATCTTCGGCATACCCGTTGCTACCGGGTTGAACGGATTCACATTTAAAATCGTTGTCATTGCAGGGTCGGCTAGCACAGTCTTGTTCTTCGTCGGAATTGTCGCCGCAGTCATCCCAGCCATCGCATATCTGTATTATACTCTATGGTTACTGATTGTAATCCTTATTTTCTTTTTATGTTTTGGGAATGAAACATGTAGTTCAATGTTCCTTAAAATTATAGGCTACGTTTGCTGATGTGCAATTTATAAAGTCCAGAACAGAACGTTGGGTTATACAAATGACTCAATCATTTACCCAGTCTGTGTCAATGCATTTCCCATTGTCACATTTCCAAGCCCCGGGTGGGCACGTCATCGCGGGGTGATCGCAGTCGTCGGTTTCGTCAGAGGAGTCGTCGCAGTCGACGTACCCGTCGCAATACCAGTGCGCTGGTATGCAGGCTGGCGGGTCTGTACACTTAAATTGGTCGTCGTCGCATTCTTTATTTTCTGCATTAACATTATATCAGCAGTTAGTTCCGTCGCACACTAGGAACTCTTTTTCACGATCATCGATTGCATTTATGACGTAACACTTTACCGCAGAATGTGGGAGCTTCATCGCTGTTGTCACCGCAGTCGTTGTCGCCGTCGCACAGGTAATCGTCTTTTATGCAGATGTTTGTAGATTCACATTTGTGCTGAAAACAACGAATTATCTTCAACACGAGGTTTAAATGGGTACAAGATCGCTTGCATAACATGTTCTTTGCATTTCCGTCTTACGTATCCTGGCGCACAACTGATTGGTGGACAATCTTTCTCGTCGGAGACCTGACCGTCCCTGCAGTTGTCATAGCCATTGCACACGTAATACTGACTGATACATCGGTAGTTTGCGCACGTAAATTCACCCTCCTCACATTCCGGGAATGCTGTGTTGGGTAAAAATTCCAATTTCAATACAATAAAGAGACATTGAAACGCGCATAACCGTCGATGTTTGAGCTATGCCCGAGTATTTTGTTGTAGTAATCAGGTGTAGCAACCGGCTTAAAAGCTTTTTCTTCACTTTATTGTAGGCTACTTACGACAGCCAAGTTCGTCAGACCAGTCGCCGCAGTCATTGTCATGGTCACAGACGTAGTTAATGGGAATGCACCTGCCACTAGGACACCTGTGCTGGTTCGATTGGCACTGATGGTCGGCTTAAAATAAGTTAGAAGTTTTGAATGAAGGTGGGTGCGTAATTTGTTTGTAGTTGCCGAATAATATCCATAAACCATACTTAAGTACTTTTTAGTTTTACCAAAAATGCAAACATGCGTTGGCTGAATATGTTAAAGTTTGTAAAATATTAAGATCTGGAAATATTTTTATTGAAGCAGATTGCGCTTCGTTTGAGCAACAGTCAAATAAATTACATTTTCGATACAGTAGTATACGCGTATAAATGGTATCTTTACACACTGCTAGTTTATGTTAAAAAGATAGCGCTAACCATTCTCTGCTTAAATTATCTTCAGATACCGAATAACCACAAAGGAATCCTTTAGCGGCCCCTTGAAACTTACCACAGACTCTGTCCGCTTCGTCCGTGCCACTTATGCAGTCCGAGTACCCGTCGCACACCCAAGACAGTGACTTGCAGTCGCCATTGGGACACGTGTAACGGTCGGCATCGCACCGGTCTTGGCCAATCTGAAAACCAGTAAGTAGTCGTACGCGCTGTTACACAATATTTTTCTTCTAAAAGATTTTTCTTACGTCAACAATGCATTCTCTTTCATTGTTGGCGAGATAATACTTGTTCCCATCATCGGTCGGACAGCTACATTCGGACGCCCCATCTGGTCCAACTGTGCAAATGTTACTGCAACCTCCGTTGTATCTAATAATAATGACAGCAACTCAAAGCTTAGCTTTAACATGATTGCATTTATACGTTGTAGTAGAAACTGGAACATTTTTACCTTTTACACGGGTTGTATCCGATACATTCCGCTTGGGCTCGAGTTGATACAGCTAGAACGTCCATTGGGGTACTACTTAAGCCGAAACGCACTACGGACACCGACCCTCCGTCTTGTTTGTTGGCTCTGCAAAATACTTTTTAATCAGATATCATTTGTGTTTAAAAACTATCGTACAAGTAGATTGTACGATATTATGATTAGGTGAATTTTTCTGGCAGCTATATTGATACGTAACTGTATTTTATCATTCCAACAATGCCGCATTTCACAGAAAATGAGTATAAACTTTACCTGTATATAGATCTTGTAGACCAATCGCTCCAGTAAACGAATTGATCCAGTACTGTGATAGCAAACGGATGATCATAGCTCCGCAACACCATCTCGCGGTTAGTTCCGTCCAAGTAGCTGCGTTCTATTCGCTCGTATCCGCTGTAGATTTAATGCACACCGTAAGATAACTAAAAACTTACAATAGTGATAGTTAGTATCTACATTACCACGGCATAGATGTCATCATATTTTACTTACGGCTGTGCGTCTACCCAATACATTACATCCTCGGCGAAATCTATGGTAAGACCGTTGGGATAATACAAGCCTGTTCCAATGATGGTCGTACGAACATTTCCTGCAAGGGTTGCTCTTTCGATTTTGGCTTGAGTACCCCAATCGGTCCAGTACATATAACCTAAAATGCGATCAAACTTCAAGTAAATTTGCTACTGACACTTATGTTTGCGTCAAGTTAGGTTGTTTAAGGCCTGAATGTTAAATATCTGCGGAAGAGTTAAACGATTGCAGCGTAATGTTTTCAATTTTCACGCGGCAATAAAATATCCTAACCTCGGCAAGGATCGAGAGCAATCGCCCTAGGCCGATCTAGACCAGTGACCAACGTTGTTTTATTCTTTCCGTCGATTCCAACCGATGAGATGGTGTCCTGGGTGTAGTCGGTGAAGTACAGCCTTTTATGAAGCCAATCAAAGTCAAGGCCTGTTTACGGAAATGCATCGGTTTTACAGCAAATGTATTATCACGGAAGCATACTTGATTCATATTACAAGTTTCTGCTTAATATTCGACACCTTCAGCAGCACTCAGGCCAGAAGTGACGATGTAGGTCGGTAGTGGTCTCGTATCTTCGAGTGAGAAATAACCAATCTTGGAATTACTTCCTTGATACTGCATTTCAAAACAGGAATATGCAAGCTTTGTCATTTACCCGGAAGGCATCTACTTCTTCCTCCATACAACTACAACAACTGGAGTGTAAATGATTTCGTGGAAACCTTAAAATCCTTACCGTTAAAAAGTATGCTCTTCTGCCTTCGAGATCGTAGGCCAAAGCGATAGGATATGGCAAAGATACGGGTTCAAACACTTGCGAATGGTCGTCAGGATCAATGTGAACAGATTCGGCAGTTTGCTGAGTGGAGTAGATGATGTAGTCGCTCGCGGCTAAAACATACAAAAATAAATCAGAAAAAATTGGTTGTAGTTAGATCAAGGATGATTATAAAGCAGGAATGAAGCAGACAACATGTTTCTAAACATATAGGTATAGCAGATGCTACATTTCTGTCCTGGAATATTTCAGACTACAAACGAAACGTTTACTACAATTATCTATAAAAATGTTTTGACTGTTATATTCCTGCATCGAATTAAAAGTTGTTCCAAATACTAGGCACTGATGAAAATTTAGAAATGTGCAAAATCAAAGCTTATGTCCATACTCTTGCAGGACGTTCCATCCGAGCCAAGCTTTCCGTACGAGCAATCGCAGACTTTAGAATCGTCTGGCATAGCGAAGCATAACTGTTCACAACCGCCATTGTTTTGCAAACATGGGTTGGTCTAAAAAAAAGGTTATTTTTAGGCTATTTGAACCGTCAATTCGAAAACAATTTTATTTGACATTACTATAAGTAAAACGAAGACACTAAATTTATACGTTACCCCCGGGTCGTCCGGATGAACAGATTGATCATAAACAGCAACTGCGTTCAAATTAGCAAGACCGTCACGATATACGACTGGGTTCTCGCTATTCGATGGGTCTTTACTCGCCCGCAGCAACTAAAATACAAGCATCGACCTACAGTGAAGATTATTTGAACAATACACCCAAAGGAGTTGTAACTTATACCGGAGGATATATTCAGTACCGCTGAAAGTATTAAAACAAAGCCGAGTTTACCGAATTTCGCTTTGAATCGACCCAGAAAATGTAATCTTTATAGACAGCGACTCCAAGCGGTGCTGGGTAATTCCTTCCCTGCCTGATTATCACTCGTGAAGATCCGTCCCAAGACATCTAGGAATATTTGAAAATTTTACGCCGTATGTTGTTGTAGCAATTGGTTTAGCTTTAAGGTTATCACTACAGTAGTAAAATTGCACCACACGGAAAAGAAATTAAAAACAAGGTTAAAGCGATAAAGCAATTAAAAGTAGATTGCAGAAGAATATTAAACTAAAAGAAAATAAATAGAAGACCTTTCGAATACAAATTTAGCTCATACCTTTTCTATAGTAGACGTCTTGTCATCAGCCCAGAATAGCTCATGTGTGCTGTAGTCGATCGTCAGGCCATTAGGGTGCACAATTCCTGAAGATGCTATAACGGTTCGATTAGAACCATCCAGCAAAGCTCGTTCGATCTTCGGTGTTTGGCCATAGTCACTCCAGTACAAGTATCTGTTATTTAGTCAACAAGTTCACAGTACAAAGTTGATGTGATAATTACAGCATACTTAAAAAGATGCATTGCTTAAATACGAGTTGCCATTTAATTTTAACAAATACCGCTTTATTGGGTTGACTGCTAGCGATCTCGGTAAGTCCTCGGTTGTTTTGAAAAGAATGACACGATATTTCCCGCTCACTTGCGCCACCTCCAAATACGTCTCGGAATTAAAAGCATTTGTGAAGTAAACATTTTCTGCGCAATGGTGACGATTTAAATTAGACAGTTTTTGCGATTTCAACGTTTGCTTTATAGCGAAGCACAAGTCACGAAACGGGGAACACTTACGTGCTATCCAGTCTATCGCAAACCCAGTAATGCCTTGTTGTCCTATTCCGTTGAATACAGCAGTCCCAGCTCCACTTCCATCGGTTTTTAAGGAGTAGATGCCGTTGTTTAAAAGACCGTTGATTCCGGCAGAACTTCCACCGGGGTAGTAGTTGTTCCACAGCACTATGCCCGACTTCATATCAACGTCTATAGCGCTTGTGCTGGTGTCTGGGTGCAGTGCAAACAGAAGCATTCAACGATGATACATGACATTCATAACAAAATCGGGACATAGTTTAGATGGATTAGCGATAGCAGTAAAATTTGATTGGTCACTCAATGTTAACTTGTAAAACTTTCTGGAAAAAAAATACAAATTACAATAATGGAGTGAGACATACATGGCCCTCCAATAGGTGGCATGGCGTCAATGTGATTGTCGCCGTCAGAAAGATCGAAGCCGCGTATCACGTTGCCTTGTGAGACAAGCACAAATGAGTCGTACGTGCTGCACGTTTTATTGTCGGAGTTAAGCTAAACAAAGTAAACAAAATGTTACGCTGGACCAGACCAGTCGTCTCCAAAAAACGGAGGTCTCCTGTTTCTTGTTTCATTTTGGTCGTTAGTTTATTTTTACCTTGAATCCCGTTGCGCACGCACATTGAAAGAAATTCGATTTGACGGGGAAGCAAAATTGCTCGCATCCGCCGTTGCTAACAAAACATGAATTGGGTTTGCCCACTGGCCTATTATACACCTTCAGTGAATTGACATTTTGAATGTCTGTCCTTAATGTGATTTGATTGTTACCTGAAAGCAAAAGAAAAAATAAAGTCTATGTTATAATACAAGGATCGACGAGTTATAAATGCTAATACGAAAAAGTTTATTTGAAATCTACAGCTGGTTCTCGCGTACCATTTGTTTTCTCTGCTCTTTCAATCAGCTCCAACGACAGGTCAGAATAATAGATATAATCGTCCAGCACTGTTATACCCATTGGGCTAATAACGTTGTCTACTATCGTGTTCACGTCGCTTCCATCAAAATTTGCAGACTTAATCTGTCATAGGCACATATTAATCGATGCACAGTTTAGGGTCAGAAGGATGGAGGTTTATATATATTGTCAACGACATGAGGTACGTACAACTCCAGGGTTTTGTTCAGCCCAGTATATTCTCTGCTCAGGTATATCCAGTGCGATATGCTGGATGTCAGACACTCCAGTGATGATGTTTTCAAGCTCCGAGCCGTCCATGTCACAGCGGGATATCTTGGGTGGTACGCCACCTAAGCCCTGGTCAGACCAGTAGAGTTTTCTATGGAGCGAATAAAATGTTTTAATTCAAGATAGACACTGTGCTATTATGTTTGACGTCATTGTTTTAGCAGACATGTAGGCCTATTGCGCGCACCTTACTCACGAATAGTTGTCAACCACAACGGTGCAGCTAAAAGCAAACTTACGCGTGAATGGGATCGACGGCTATGCCCATAGGTGCACCCACGCCCGTGTCTCCGCCAACATTACTCACAACAGTTCGATGCAAGAAGGCGCCGTTCTTGTTACTGTCCATTTTGATCACTTCGATCGACCTGCAGGACGTGTCCATAAACTGGTTATAGTGTTGAGCTAGAAACGCAAGGGCGCAATGGAGATAGTCAGGATATTTGCTTACTTTCCAGCAGGATTTGTGAAGTATAAGTTCCTTGACATCCAATCAATTGCAAGAGAGTTGGGCGAACCAATGGTTGCTAGGACGGCAAAGATGGTTCGATTGGTGCCGTCAATGTGGACTCTTCTGATGTCTCCAACCTTACCAAATAAACACGCATAAAGAATAGTGCAAGAAGAAAAGGAAAATAGTTTCGTTACCGTTTGCTCTGCCCAATAGATGTACCCTTCCTTGTCGTCGTGCTCAACGTCTATTCCGTTCTTTATGTCGGTGACAGGAACTATTTTGTCCGACTCTTGGTCACTTGGATCCCTGCTTATTCCAAATATTCTATCCGGTGTTGAAACGACCAAAAATTCGTTCTAGAAGTGAACCATGATTAAGCTCATTCGCTAGCTTCTGAAGCAGATTTCCAGGCGAAAGCTCGGCGATTGAAATAATGATAGAAATGCAGTAATTTCGATTGAGCGATTGCATAACAAAAGTTGTTTTGCTTGTGTTTTAGCTAGGACTGATTACAGGTTAAGAAAAAAGTTCTGGTTCTGTTGTGTTTTTAATTCCTTTAGGCATTAACAGTGCAAAAAAACATATGCCCATGGGCAGCGCTCGTTGAATAATGTAAAAAAAGGTGCAGAGTTATACGTGTTAAGAATATTCCGATCTTGTGTTTGTGGAAAGCAAGCGACTCACCTTTACTTCACTACAAGTGTGAGTGTCGGTTAGCTCAGATCCAATCGGACAAGCGCATGTATATCCGCGTGGAAATATTCCGCCCAGTAGACAAAGATGAGAGCACGGGTCGCCATCGCAGGGGTTTTCAGCTAAACACAGCAATACAGTAAGTGCACAAAGTTTGACAAGACTTCCAGGTGCAGTGTGTCAGCTGTAAAGTGCGGGTGGATAAACGCAATGATGTATCTTACCGTCAGGTTGACGGACCGGATGAAAAGCGTGTAAGCTTGTAGGAAGGCTGAGTCCTGATATCATAACCCGTTGGTCTTTGCTTCCGTCCCACTTATTACACCTACTTACTGTCCTTGTCTCCCTATCCGTCCAATAAACGAAATCTTCTAATATCGTCAACGAGTGAGGGTGGCGGACAATCTAACACGACAAATTGAAATCAGCTATGAAATTCACGGGACATAAATGGTATGATGAATCGCACATTATGTTCAAACAGCTCTTACTTTTAACGCATTCATCAGGGCTTACCAAATCGCTTGCCAGTACTTCGGCTCTTGATCCGCCGTTATAATCACACCGGTGAATGAAGTCCAGTTTAGCATCAGCGAAATACACTGTGTAAGTTGGGTAATCGATAGTCAGGCCGTTGGGCCAATACAGCTGTTCAGTAACTATGGCCACGCGAGAACTCCCGTCCATGTTCGACCTTTCAATTCTTGGGTTTTGGCCCCAGTCAGTCCAAAACATCACGTGCGCACTGTGAGAAAGCCTGTTTAATTGATTGCACGCAAACTGCTTAGTTGCTTGGTCTATACCGTTTAAAGTTAGGCTTCGGTCTCCGAAAAAGTAGTAAGGGTTCAAAAATATACAGAAGTCGATGACCTACCCCTGTCGCGGGTCCAGGGCCAAACCTCGGGGATTAGTGACGTTTTCGGCGTGCAATATGGCGCGATGTGACCCATCCAGTCTTGCGACCTCTATAGTGCCTAGTTCGTAATCGCACCAGTACAAGTTTCTGGCCACCCAGTCCACGGCAACGTTCTCGGCAATCGATTGTCCGCTTTGAAACACCTATTGAAACAAGTCCTTTATTTTGTGTAAGGTTTATTTTTTGCCAGCAAAGCTCTGTCTGTTCGACACGGTAGAGATCTTACAGGAGCCCTGCTGGTGCCATTTCGGAAAACGGAAAAGAGGAATCCATACTGGACGTCCGCGAAATAGACTTTACGCGTCTTCCAGTCAAAGTCAGTTCCCATTATGTTGGACGACGAGATGGGAGCTCGCAAATAGTTCTTATCGACGTCCAGTTCGTAAATGTAATTCCGGTTGGACACCATTATAATTCGCGATTCACCTGCAAAAGTGCACGAGGCAGTGTCTGATTATAACCTTTATGCAAGACATTTAGTGTTAGCCTTAAGTTGTGGTATACATTTTGGTAAAATAAGCTGATGTTAAATAGCATTGGTGGAAAGGTAATGCTTTTCAAAGCTCCATGTTTATTGCAAATAAACGCACTTGTTACTTTGCACGTTCTCTTGTCGATATCAAGGTCGTATCCATCGTCACATTTGCATAAAAAGGTTCCTTCCTTGTTGTCACACTGCTGGCTGCAGTAGTGCAAACTGCATTCGTCAATATCTTGAAACAATATCGAAGAAAACAAATGCATAGATATTGATTAGATCGCATTAAGTCGGCCCTTCTTGTTACCAGAACGAACAAGCTGTTATCTATACTTCAATCAGTACACTAACACACATGGACGCACAAATAAGCTGATAGTTGTAGCTTTATTTCACCTGCACAAGTCTTGCTGTCATTCAGTAGCTGATAACCTTCCCCGTCGCACCAGCATAGTGGTCCATCAGGCAGATTCGCGCATTGGTCCGTGCAGCCGTAACCATTGCACCGATTCACACCTGTAACAAGGCTCCACTTGAATTCTACGTCCTGTTACTTGTCGTGATACTGTTCATGTCTTGCGAGAAAGGTTGTACAGTAAGAGTAACATTACAAAGTCAAATTACTACAAAAATCTCCTTCGTCAAGAGCATCGGGACAATCTGACCATCCATTGCACACTTTGCTATACGCGATGCACTGTGTTGTTCCGGGGCATTCCCACTCATTGAAACCGCAAGGCGGGGGAGGAAGCGTTGGGGGTGGCGTTGCTGTTAAAAACATAAGAGCTCAGCACAACGTTGCATAGTGTTTTGTACTGATAGACTTTAATAAATGGTGGGAGTGATACTAATAACGCATGCAGTGGTCACGGTGTTGTTCGTTTTAGAAGCGGTGATAGCTTGTGAGTTGCGATATCTACTTACGGCAGTCTTTTTCGTCCGAGCCATCACCGCAGTTGTTGTATCCATTGCATTTGTAAATGCTTGAGATGCAGAGGTTGTTGTCGCATCTAAATTCGTACGATGCACATTCTTTAACAGCTGCAATAGTAAAAAGTGTTGGATAAAACTATGAATAGGCACCGAGAAACAAACTACAACAGAAAGTATAGGTAATTATATAGCTTACGACAAGTCGGAGGTTCGTCTGATCCATCGTCGCAGTCTATCCTAGAATCGCAATACCACGTCTGAGGAATGCAGACTCCGTTCGACTGGCACTGAAACTGGTCGTTTTCACATTGGCCCGGATGAAGAGTAGCTAAAGTAGAAGGGCAATTCGTGCTAAATAAATTGCTAATAGCATGCTATAAATAACATGTTAAGACAAAAACTTTCAACTTGATTTCTGCTAGCTAAGGTAGTATTTTCAATTCTAGTGTTTGTTTCTAGCTTGCTTTACTCAGTCGCAGCTATTTAAACGATAAGCCTATAGGCTATAAAGCCTTTGTTATAGTGGGTGTATTATAGGGTCTACAGCAGCCTATAATAAACAAACACTTACGACATCCGATCTCGTCCGAACCGTCTCTGCAGTCAGAAGCCCCGTCACATTTGTATGATTTACCTATACACTGAACTCCATTGCTGCATGCGAAGTAATAACTCGGGTCGCAAGAAACCGGTGCTGCAGTAAAAACAAAACTGTTAACCTATACAACTTCTTCTGGCGGTTCGCCATATATCGGGCGATTGTAGTAAGTCAGTATCTGAAATGCTACTAGCATATACACTTTGCTACAAGCTTTTAAGCCATGGCAGCCACTCACGGCAGTCTTTTTCGTCTTCGCCTTGCCTACAGTCTTCGTAGCCGTTGCACCTCAGATTTGAAGAAATGCATCTCTGATCGTCGCAAGCAAACTGCTGTGGGTTGCAAGTCTGCGATTCACCTGATAGTGGATAAAGATAAATAAATAATAATCGATACTCTGTTTAATAGGGGTAGCTAATTACTTTTAAGCATTTAAGCCAAACTAATTTCACCGAAAAAAAATTTGGAAAGTCTACATTCTGTCAGAAGGTATGGCGTTTGGCCTATATGAAAAACTTATATAATGCAGATGCAGCTAAGTGATGGTCAGCTTACAATCTTTCTCATCGCTTCCGTCGCCGCAGTCATTCGTGCTGTCGCATACCCAAGTTGGCGATATGCAACGCCCGTTGTCACACTGGAATGACGTGCTGCTGCAAGGCCTGCGGGAACATTCAATATTTCTTACAAATTACTTACAAACAAAGCGATTTCTTTTTAAAATAATAGATCGCATTCATAGAGCATGATGCTTGTTGATGAGTATGTGCAAGTCAAATGAGTTCTCTTTTGATTTTCAAACAAATGTAGCCTAGAATTATACCGAGGAGTTGGACAACCAACTTCGTCGGAGTTATCACCACAGTCGTCGTCACCGTCGCATTTCCAGCTTATATAAATGCACTGATTGTTGTCGCATTTAAATGCGTAAGGCCCGCACGTCCCATCTATAACACAGGCTTTGTTGATAAATATAAGATACTACGCCTCATAAAGCTTAAAGAATTAAACGCCAGGAACAGCCAATGCATTAGTCAGTGTGACGTCATCATAAACTCACTGCAGTCTTTTTCATCGGATCCATCTTTGCAGTCGTCCATACCATTGCACACGTAACTACTCGATACGCACCTTCCATTGTCGCACGCGAACTAAAAATTTGCAAACTATAAGTTAATATAACGTTATCGAACTGAAAGTATTGAAAAGCTTTTTATTTCTCGGGTTCAACACGTCTCGTCCAAGTTTTGCGACAACAGAACTTGACGCAGAGCGGAAGAACAGCTTCTTACAGTATACATTACCTGATATTCTGTACAGGGCGGTGGAGGGGTGGAGTGAGGGTCAGGAACACAGGTGGTTCCAGTAACGCCCGGCATAAATCCATCCGGACAGCCGCATGTTCTTGATTCTTAACAAGAAAGTGCATTTGACATTTTGTACTTTTTAGCAAGTTTATTGAATGTCGTTACAGTAAAATTTCGGTCTACCAATGCTGCCTACACGGGACTATATGTTCAGTGGTTGCAATAGCAGTAGTACATATTAACACTTACGCGAAGGCGCTGGGAAACAAAACTTCTGGCATCCGCCATTGGGCAATTCAGGTCGCGTGCACTGATTACTGGAGTATCTTACCTGTAAAACAGCTACTTTTAAAACAAATATTTTCACAACCGTGGCATAAATTAGTTTTGCAAGTAATATCTGCGGACAGGTGATCAAAGGAATTGGAAGTCAAAGAATTGCTGAGTTTCCTACTTGTAGATCTTTGTCATAATAGTACATTGAGTATGAGTGCGGTATTCCTTCTCGTACTGTTTCTGCTTGAGCTTCAAACGAACCAGCCAACTCGTGAAGACGATAGATTGCGTTAAGCCTGTTGTCTGACCAGTAACTGAAAACAAATAAGGAAAACATTTGCAACCTGCAGACGGGACGTTAACAACTATTAGAGTGAATCCATTCCAGGAAAGGTGTCTATCTAATCTAGGGTCTTCAAATTCCCAGCACTTACACGTAGTCTTCGAAAAAAGTCAACGCGCTGGGATAAACGATGCTTTGTGTTGTGCTAAGTTGCGTTCTACCATAACCGAAAAGCGAAATTCTTTCGATTCGAAAGAATCTGCTGTCAATCCAATATACGTAGTTCGACCTGAAAAGAAATTCATGAAATTCTATTTCTCAAAATATTTCTCTTCTTTTCGACGCCACAATTTTTTCTGGAACACTGTGTGTAAAGCAGCATTAAGTACAATATATAACAGGAGATGTAACTCATTTGAAAAAGGATGGTAAATCACGGATTCCGCAGGAGTGGGTAGGCTACTTACGTTAAGTCTATAGCCACAGACACTGGCGAATAGAGTGTCGTATTCACCAAAGGGACTAGATGAGTTCCATCCATCCAGGCCTTGACAATCTTTGCTGGTCGTGCAACATCTGCCCATACCATGTACCTATATAGATGAAACAGTCAACAGTTAAACCTTTATGGCAGGGCTACTCAACTGGCGGATCGCGGTCCTAATGCGGACCTTTTCAGTGTTGAATCCGGACTGTCTCAGTATTTACGCAAATGAAATCGTTCATCATTACTTTTGTTAAACCTGCTTATTCAATTAATCAGCGAGTATGTAAGTGGTAAATTAATATCCATCAAGAGAATTATTATATTATATACCGTATTTTAATACATTTGTATGACAGTAAGTTATTTCATGAGAGTTATAAAGGACCTAAGCAAATTTTGAACTTTTGTAACTGGACCTTTGTTAAGAATAGTTGAGTAGCCCTGCTTTATGGTATCATGATTGCCACAAAGTAAACTTTTGGACAAAAGGCTGATAGAAAAAATTGCTTTTGCTAAATCCGTATGGTCTTTTGCTCACCCTTGATTCGGGGAAAGTGCTATACCAGTCGGAGATGACAAACCACTCGACACGATGGTTTTTCTCAAGTTCTCAGGATCTTTAGCGTTGGCCACTTCGATAACCCTTCGTCCAATGTCGATCACATAGAGGTTTTTCGTCGTCCAATCGATCGCAATGGATCGGATTGAAGACAAACGATTGTTGATTATATCTTCTTGCTCACCTACAAAGAGAATACAGAAGCTATTATTCGTTCGATAATAGCAATTTTCACAACAATTGTGCCCTCGCTGATTTCGTATGACCCCTGGGTGTTTGAATTAAAAGTTTCGAGTTAACAATTTCCAAGCAAGCGCGTAAAGTCTTTAATCATACCTGTTGCATTCATAAACCTTCGTTGCACGATGCTCCTAGCAGCATCAGCAAAGTAAATGTAACCATCAATAGCGTCAGCTGTGGTCCCAACAAAATACTGGCCATCCGACAAGATTGGCAATATGGCGTCTGGCCTCTGGAATCGCCAAACGGTGATTCCCCGAATTGCGTCATAGTTGTCGACAAGCAAGAAGCTTTTCACCTCTGAACAGTATGTGGAACGTTATAGTTTTAAGATGGAGTCAAAACCGTTTTAAGACACTTCATTATACAGTTATTTCAACAGGTATAGTCATTACAAACAAACAAATTTATGAAGTTTTGAAGCCAGAGTAATTCTAAGACGCCCGATTTTTGTATCTATAATTCCATGTATTCACCTGAACACGTTTTTCCATCCACGTTTATCGCATAACCGGGATCACACAGACAAGAGTAGCCAAGTCCATTGTTATCTGATGTATGGCTTAGTACACACAGGTGTTCGCAGCCGCCGTTTTGCGTTTTGCATGGGTTGTTAACTGCAAAAATCATCAAGATTTGTTAATATACTCCAGTTATATTATATTTGAACGATTCAGATTAGAAACTAAGCCGGGTATTAACAAAATGTAGCAGAGCTTATTACCCTGCTGGAAGTATGGGTTGGACGTTGAAACACGGTGAAAATACAGTTACTTAAAAAATATGATTGAACCTTGAGGTTGCCGCACAGGATGAATCGCCTTGATTCCCATCGGTTTTACGCCACCGGTGTTGGTGACAACTTCCATTTCCGATCCATCAAACTTATTCGCCTTCAGTATAGCAAGCTTTGTCCAATCGGATACGTACACGTGATCTTCAAAGATTGTGACATCAAAAGGATGTGGAAGCGATGAACTTCCGGTTAGAACAACCCGCCTGATATTAAAAAAAAGAAATTTAAGACCCCCACTCTGACAAAACGTAGCATGCTACCGTGGAGATGGTTTATCTTAATGGATCTGAGAATCTAAGCTGGAGTTACCTGTCTTTGCCGTAATAATCAACCGTTTCAAGGTAGTCGAATTTCGAATCAACCCAATAAACCCGGCTTGACACATAATCAACCGCCACACCACTTGGTACCCCCATTTCAGTGTCAACCAACGTGTAGATCTGACTTCCATCCATGTAAGCGCGGTCTAACCTGGGCGAATCCTGATGATAATCAGTGAAAAACATATACCTGAAAATCAATGTAGTTTTTTGTTATCGGTAGAATTGGACACCTTCATGACAGTGACGTATTTAGAATCATGTTAAGTGGCCCGGAGTTGAGAGGCGATATTTGTTGCCATCTGGGTCGAAATTTCTACAGCCCTCTCTGAGCCTAAGATGGGCGGAGATATAAAATTCCGCAGTTTTTCGCTTCAAAAACTGATTAAATACGTCTCAAAAACGAAATATATTGCAAAACTTACTGCATATCTGCGTCATATTTCATTCACTTTTTTTTTGCCACATTGCAATTCGCACGGTGAAGTACTGATTTACCAACGTTCATGCAACTGTACCACTACACGGAGAACTTCGTTTTGTGTTTAAGCAGAATAAAATAATTATCGCCTGATCATGGACAAACTGAATTCACTTTTACAATTGGATTTAACTATAACCAACTGAGTTGGTCCAACTCCGCAGGCTAACAACAAATGCAACACGCGTTTTGCTTTATTGGAAGCAGGCCATCGAAATTTTTCTTTTTGTAGCTTCATAACCGCAAGGATAAGCAACCTGCTGTGTTCGACAAAGGGCGCATTATTTTCTTGAGTATGGTAATTGTTTTATAACAATATTGTGTGACGATTCCTCAGCACTTCAGAATGCAACGGCAAAAGCTGATGAAAGAAGGACCGTCATTACGGTATTTCACCGAAAAAATCGTCGTTCAAAGCTATTTGTCACAGTTTTACCCTAATATCTAACTTAACTCTTACAACGTTGTAACTTAAATCTTCCTTTTACTATAAATCTGACTTGAATTAAACCCTAAATAGCTAAAACTAAATTTTGCATACCCAATTCTCCAAAGCTAGCCGCCTATCTTTAAGAACGAACTGCTTGATCTATGCTTACGGTGAAATAGTCATTTTCTAAGCGAAGTCGCAAATGAGACCATAAAATAGACAGAAGGGCCTGGAAACGAGAAAACGCTAATGCCGCAAACAGAATGGGGTCGTGACGCGTGAGAGGTGCCATTGCCCAATGTCACCCCACCCTAAATACTAGTGCATTTAGGAAACTATTTGAAATAAGCGAATTGCCGGCATACGTTATGAGAAAATTGATGATGCGGTTAACTACGTTGAAGAGATCAAAGCAGTACCCTTTAGTCGGATCCAATGCCAGACCACGAGGACTTTTAATGCCGTCAGTGATAATGGAGGACCTGTGAGACCCGTCAAAGTTGCAAACCTCTATGCGGGATACGAGAGTTTCTATGATGTACAGGTTGTTGGCTATCCAGTCCACAGCCACCTGCTCTGGATTTTGAATTGAAACGTCAAGAACGGTGGTTGCTTGTCCGCCATTCATATCAGAAGACATTATCTGGACAGAGAGAGGTCATAAACGGTTGTGGGTACCCACATCTGCACGTGTATTCAAAACTTTCTTGTTTCAAAATTCCGAAGCACTTACCTTGTTTAGTGTCGTGTCTGCCCAAAACAGTTTTCCTTGAGTGTAATGGTAGTCAACACCAAGTGGAAAATCGCTTACGTCAGTGACGGAAATGTCTTGAGCGTTAGTTTCGAGGTGGTAGGTCAGAATATTTTTGCCTACCGAATACAGCAACTTTGGGGCGCCGTCTAAAAGAAATAAACGTAATTTCTTAATTGCCGAAGATGCGTTTAGAAAGCCCAGATGCAACTTGTATGAAATAACTGGCTAATCTTTTTAGCATTTACCAGTCGATTGGGAAAAACTTACCTGCCGGTTTAGCTTTGCAGTGTATGTGGTTGTTATGTAATTCTTTGACGTAACCATCAGCACACTCACACTTGTACGAGCCTACAGTGTTCTCACATATTTGCTCGCAGACGCCGAACACGGAACACTCGTCAAAGTCTACAAAATTAGTTTTCAAATGTTGTGTAGCCTACAACACATCAATGACATAGTCCGACGAAATCAGCCAATTAACCTTTCGTCACAATAGAATACTGTTGCCACTTTTTAAAACCGCTTTTTTCGTATACCAAGTGTTTTTCAGTTAAGAAAAGCTGTGATCAGTACCTTCACAAGAGACCATGTCATCAGCCACCTGGTACCCTTGATTGCAGTAGCAAATACCTCCTGATAGTGTAGCATGGCACCTATAATCACAGCTCAGAATGCCACACCTAGTGGAACCTACAATGAAAGATAGACGCGATATCGTACTGCGTGCTTGCGTTGTTGAAATACGACAACAGTGCTTTCTCGATCATCCAGTCTAGTTGAGCTTAGTTGAACGCCGGTTTTGAAATTGGTATTGGATAAGGAAGAAAAAATAGTCTATAAAAGGAACCCTTTTACACGAGCTAATCACAGAAATTTGCTCAAGGGCCCATGGGTATCTTGTTACGCCTCTGACACGCAGTTTGCTACAGTTGTTTTAAAGTTCTCGTTTTATCGAAAAACTTACTGCAAACGTCAGGAGTGCCAGGACGACTTTCGTCTTCACCGTTATCACAATCCTTTATCCCGTCACAAATCTGTACCACGTCGATACACTTGCTGCTATTGGTGCATTTCCACTGGTTGTTTAGGCAAACTAGGTCGTAATCTAAAAGAAACAAATGACGCAAAATGTAGAGTAGTTTTCTGGCTACCTTTAGGGAAAATGTCTCAGTAGTGGGGGCATAGCTGAACTTTATTCATTTCCAAATCATTCCATGGTCTGTATTAAGTTCTAGCGAAAAATAATTAACGTGAAGTGACCAGTATTTTGATCTTAGGCAATGAAAATATATATTTGTATTGTATTAAATTGCATCAAATATAAACTTACTGCAGCCTTGCTCGTCGGTTCCGTCGCCGCAGTTGTCGATTCCATCGCATACAAAATCCTGATTAACACAGACGTGATTGTCGCAGGTGAAGGTATCTCCAGGGCAATCGTCGTACACTGCAACGTCAATAGGATTTAAGGCAAGAAAGCGACACCAACGGTATAATAATATTGTGGCCACCTTTCGGGTAAAATTACTAAAATTTAATCCAACATAACAAGAAAATCATCGATTGCTGATAATGTTGCGTCGTGTTTTATTAAATTAAAATGTCAGAAGAAAATATTTCATTGACTGACCGCACGTGTCGGGCTCGTCGCTTCTGTCTCCACAGTTATTCCAAACATCACAAACAAACGCTTGCGGAATGCATTTACCGTTGTCACATTGGAACTGCCCGGACTGGCATCTGATACTCGCTGAAAATCATAGTCAAGTTAACTCACAACTTTAAAGAAAATCTTGGCAATTTATATCATTTGACTTATGTGCAAAACGCACTGCAGTTGAACTCATCGGTCCCATCTCTACAATCGAGCTTCCCGTCGCATCTTTCACCAGCACCATAACACGCCCCGTTGTCACATTTTTGATCAATGCAGCCGGGATAAGCTTGAAAAAGGTTTAACGCACGAGGTGAATATCTTTGAGAAACAAAGGAACGTCTGAAGAAGTTAAAAGGACTCCTTACTGCATCTGTCTGTGCCTTCATCCGAACCGTCGGGGCAGTCTTCAACTCGATCGCAGCGAAACTTTGAAGGAATGCAGTATCCATTATCGCAGGGATACTCTTCTGATGAGCACGTGGACCCAGCTGTCAATAACAAAGCGGAATTTTATTCTCGGGTTTGAACAGATCCCAACATTTTTCTACTGAATTTTTGAATCGGACACGATCCACAGCTGACACTACAATGCGCTTCATGTAAAGAATCAAAACCAAAAAACACGACCAAAAACGCAAAAATGTTTTACCCTAAAAAACCAAACGAGGTAAAATATACTTACGACAGGCCTGCTCGTCGTCCCCATCTGAGCAATCGTCTTCGCCATCGCATCGAAACGACGAAGGAATACAGATTCCATCTGGACACTGATACTCGTCATCATCGCATGACGTCGCAGCTATATATATCATAACAAACAAGGCGTCATTGGGGTACTCAGATCATTCAATCATTATTATCAGTCGTTATTGGGCTTTTGTTCAAACTAAACTACAGTTTTTATTAAATAGGTCAAATGAAGCAAGCTCGTGAATGACAAAAAAAATCAGACAACCGTAAAGGTGCTATATTGGTTTGCTGTTTTCTCATAATAAATACTTCACACAGTTCTGCCAACGTCTACATTCTACATTCTACAGTGCTATTGCTATATTTTCACTGACGGCAATCTCTTTCGTCTGAGCCAGGAAGGGATTCCCCCCTGCAGTCGGTTACACCGTCACAGACCCAAGTTTTGTCGATGCATTCACCACTGTCACATTGAAACTGTTCGCTGCTACAGCCTATAAGAATAAATATTTTATTTTAGTATATATGGTTTGCTTAGAATACACGTTTTATTTTCAATTGTTTAGTGTAACTTAACAGTTTACAATTGTTAGGCGTTACGTAAGAATAATTTGCATAGCGTTATTACAGCATTGTATTGGTCAGTATAGCTGAAAAGTACATCAAAATAATTAAAATACTTTGTGCCAAGTTGTAACATTTAGAATGTTTGTGTTATGCAACACGTTCACGCTTGTCCAAAACCGAGTATTGTTACTATTATTTAGATCTCAGCTGATACTGAAGCACAGGAATGTTGAATTTTATTTGAAACGTCTTTTGTGTCTGGGCAAATAAAAGAACGGCTTTTTACATTTCATAGCAATTGTACCATAGCGCTTGCTGCCGATATTTGTTTACAAAGAAGCTTTATACGGGGCAGTAAACATTTATTTTGTGGCGTTTTACCTCGTCATTAGTCTATTCATTGCATTATGACAGCGCTGAATGCATTGCCATAGTCTCTTAAAAGCTATGAAGAGAGTTGTTCATTAAGACATGCATCAGGCAAAAAAATTACGTAACAACAGTTGACTATTTCGTAACCATATCACGATGTTCATGCAAAATACCGTTTCAATAAAACCGTATTAAAGGTCTTCAAAAAGGTTCTAATAAGTTATTAAAGAATGATACTGTTCCATAAACAAATTTATATAAATATCAACAAGGTTATCTTACCTTGGCTTTTTACAGTAATCAAAGTCGAAACGAATATTGATAACACAAGAAAAAGCTTCATCTTTTGCAAATATCTTACATAAGAAAATCTCGCTCAGCAAACCTGCCTTGCACTGATTCAGCGCTATCACCCTCGCTTAAAAAACATTGAAGAAAATTAAAAAAACTAATCAGCAAACTAAAATAGAAATAGATTCGTTTTTACCAAGCAAACGAATCATTTTAATCTCTCTCTTTTGGCATTTGGCGTGTTGTTATAGTCAATTTATTCTCAATCTGTCAACTGCACTCTCGATAAAGTAAAACAGAGCTTTCCAAAACGCAACGTTTCCACACGAATTAATGAACCGAAGAATTTCACGTCAAAAACAAATGAGTAAGCTCCGTGCCACGTTTTCGTGGCAAACCACAAATTGTTTTTTCAAAAACAACGAAAAATGTTTTTATGGTAAACAAATAAAATAATGTCTTCAAGAAACTGAATGTAGGCTATTTACTGCTCTTGTTGATTGAAGCTTTATCGTATTTTTTGTATGAATTCCAGACGTTCCTGTTTAAATTTCTATAATGCTAAATTACCAGGAAATGTTTTTATTTTCATATAGTTTCGCCTAAGATAGCTACAAACATTTTAACTAACATTGCTACTCGCAACTCCGTAGTTGATTTGGAGCATGCTGAGTTGTTTAGAAAGGAAGGTGAACAATTCAAAACATCGACGCTTTCAACTAACTCCCAACTTTAGCAGAATTCTCTGTCAAATTAATTTCACCTGCTTTGCTTTATATTGGTTCGAGTTACAAAACGTTTTCTTTGTCATACGAATTCCAATTGTGTAATAACCAAACCCCTTCTACAAAATAAACCAGTTAATGTTATGAAACGTATTTAGATGCAAAGCGATTTATGCAATGCAAACAAACAGTACAATAGATCAGGTGAATTGTTCTCATTCATACCGAATCGTAATCGTTAAACTTCAATCACTTATTACTTTGTAGTGAGGTATGGTATTGGCAATTATATTTTAACGCGTTTACATCGGTTACAACAATAGTGCGGAGGCATTTCCGTTTGTAGTCCAACAATAAATATCATTTTTACGAGCGAAATCTTTTACAGGGAGGCGATACAGAGCTTTGTACAACCTACCACCTTTTGTTTAAATTTATTACCTTCCGTGATTTTTCTATTTCTACAAAAGAATGGCGAAACCTTTTGTCATAATTGGAAAACGAGTAAATAAGCCGTAAATAGTATTTAGTATGCACTGAAAACACCAAAGTGTTGTATTTCTTTCATCCGATCCATCGACCCAAAAACTTTTTGAAATGAGTCAGACAGTACCAGGAATAAGATGAAATGTTTACTTAAGCTAACAGTACCGGATTAGGAGACCTTAAGCTGCAACCGGTGAATCTGTGCCAAGCGAGGGGCCAGCAGAAATAGAATGAATTAAATCGAATTATACTATACCACTGAAATGACTTATAAGACTTTAGTAACGAATCAGTCTGCGAATATGAATATTGAGTGATTTCAAAAACCATGTTAAACATCCAAAATATTCATGTAGCCTACATATTTGTAGACTTTGTTTGGGTCTGATATTAATTGCAACCCAAGGGACTCCGAAAGTTATACCTAAGACTTTCTGATTTTATACAGTTTTTAAAATCTGCCATTTACTGGACATGTTTTTTCTTTCCAGTTTTAGTCTTTTTTCAGTCTTTTGTAGAGCACGAAACATTTTTAATTTCAGTCTAAATAATAGAAAAGCATTTAAAAATAAATTTAATAATTGAAAATACATCTAAAATGCTCTAGAAATTGAAATTATTTTGAAAAGCTTACATTTTATTCCTTTTACTTTCTATAATTTACCTGTTGTATAAGATGTTTACTTAATTTAGGCTTAACAGCTACAAATAAAAAACTTTGCAACATGATCGTGGGAGCGATAACTTCAAAAATTTCGGGTTTATTATTTGCTGCAATTTACGCTAAAAACTGTGAATATTTGCGTAAAAATACGATGAATGTTGATGACGTTGCTTTAAAAGATATCGAAGCTCTTGCTGCACAAAAAGAACAGGAATGGCAATCTGCGGTTACAATTCAGATAAAGGCTCTCCGAGAAACTCTAAATGTCAAAACGCAGGAATGTAATGATGTCAACAAAAAGTTTTTAAAATTAAAGGAAGATTTCAAATACAATTTGAAGGTGAATAGGTGATGTTTTATTATTTGTTGAACCAACTTATGGCAGTTTCTACTTAGTTTAAATAAAAGGATTGTACGCTTATTTCAGTTTTATGTTAACACATGCAGTTGCTAAACGAAAGAGACCAAGAACTAACAGTTTTAGATGAAGCAACGCAAAAGCTGAAGGTAAATATGGAAGTATATTTGTGTATAGCCATTTAATGACATTGTATTACTTATAAATATTGAAGCTTGTGTCAGTTGGTTTATTTTTCATCTTTTTTGGCTTTTTTGTGTAGATTTCTGAAAGTAATTTTCTTGCTGAGATAAGTGACCTCCATATCAGAGTTGACAATACAAAAGAACAACTTTGCCGAGAGAAACAAGCAAAAACGGAAATGGAAATGCATTACAAACAACGACTGATAGATCAACAAACAAAGACGGAAATATTTCGAACAGCTAAAGTAACTTTTTTGTCTTTTCCTATATCAATGCACTTAATGGAATGTAACTAGTTCTACTTGTTTTGACCTAAGTAGCATCATGTATGGATGCCCCAGACTAGAAAGTTTACAAAGTGAGTTACTGATGTGGACTTTGTTGAAGAAAAAAGCTACACGTGGCCCATGTTTTGAAGTTAATGTTATAGATATATAATGTTTGGCTATATTCCAAAATGAAACACATGAAGCCGGGTGCAGAAGTCCAAAATGTGCATCTATGCCTGTAGATGAGTTTAAAAGGAAGAGTTGATAAATCAGCTGCACATTGTAAGCTTTCCAGGGTGGTGTACGACTTGTTTGCCAAGCTTTATTTCATTTTTTGCCCATTTATGACAATTTCTGATTGTACATTACCATTATTTCACTCACCGGTTCTGATTGAATATACAAAAAGATATTGAATTTAGATAATGTCTAGGTCAGGGGTGGCCAAACTGCGGCTCTTTGAGCCTTTAATTGCGGCTCTTTAATGAATTTGCATTGTTGAATTAGACATGCATTTTCCCGGTCTAGACGAGTTGTTTGATCAGATTATGAAACAATGCGTTCTATCACACGTAGTAACAATGGACTCATTGTTAGTAATAATCAAATTACACTCCAAAAAGGACATTATTGTACAGAAGTGTGCTAACTTGTACACTGTAGTTAAGTAAACTGTCAGTTTGAAGCTGTACGTCAGGGCTGACCTAGTTTTAAGTCTCGGTTACGGTTACACTAATAATTGCAAAAAGAGTTGGTGAAGCCCAGGTGGAGACTCATAGTATCACCACGCAGCACTAATGTTTATCAATAGCTACACTTCGTTGTGAGTGAATAAATTCGTATTTTTTATTGTGTTTGTGTTGCGGCTCTTTTAAAGCTCGAATTGGTAATATGCGGCTCGAGCATGAAGCAGGTCTGGCCACCCCTGGTCTAGGTGATAATGTAAACATTGGAATTCATTTGTTGACATCAACCTGCTTTTAAAAAGATACAGATTTTGAATTCAGATGGATGGTGGATGGGCTCATCTGAGTATTTATGTACACGTTTCATCTACTATTAACTGTGTGTTTAAATTAGAACAATGAAGTTGAAGAAGTGATGAGTGAGTTGCGCAGGATGAAGCTGCAACATGAGCAGAAAATCAGTCAACTGGAATGCGAACTGGAATCACAGAAAGTGGAACTTGTACATGAATTTGAAGGTCTCATGAAAGCTCGGGAGAAGGAATTTATCACAAAGGAAGAGGAATTCCGAAGCAAGGAATCGACTATGAAGATGAAGGTGCTTCTAAAAGAATGAAATTAATAAGCGTAAATGTGTTGATAGCGTCAAGGTGTAAAAATTGTTTTAATATTCAATTGGAAGCCTGCTGTTTAATATATTATGTATAATTTTACAACAATTGGATATTATGATGTAATATTTCAAAAATTTCATGTAACTATTTAACAGCTTGATCAGCAGAGTGTTAACCAGTTTTAATCGGATTAGGATATGGAGGTTATTGTATTGTCTGGATGAAAAACATCAGTTTTAACTTCCATCGATATTCACAATAGAACAATCAATCAATAATGTGTCATGTTTGTAGAATAAGCTTTTGAGCAAGGAAATGGAGTTTATCAAAGAAAAACAGCAAGAATCAACTGGGGCTGTTCAAGTTGCTGAAGAAACCACAGAAGCACTAAGCAAAAAATTACAGCAGACTGAGTGGGAACTTGCTGATATGTCGGCTTTAAAAAATGCAAGAATTCTTGAACTGGAATCTCAGGTATCTACATTATACAATATCTTAAGTATGTAGCTGCGTAGCAGTCATTTAGCTTTTACTAGCTGTACTGTTTTTTCTTTTTCCCTTGCTCTTTTTTGGTCATCAGATATTATCCAATTGCAGATAGGTTGTTGAAAATTATACGCTGTTTCCTTCCAATAGGTGAAAAACCTTCGTTCCATGAATGACAAAATTGAACAGGACTTCCAGCAAAGAAGAATTCAGCTTGATAAAGATGTCCGAGCGAAGCAAGCCAATATAATGGCAGCCAAGCAGGCTAATTTGGACAGAGAGAAAAGCTTTGAAGACCAGATAAGGTATCGATATATTTGTTACTACATTTATTCAAATATTTTGGTGTGCATATGTGTTGCCAGGTTGCATTTGTAATGTTTTTGTTCTCGTAATTTTTTGCAACAACTTTATTTCCTTTTGTCATTCATTGTGAATGGTTATGATCACAGAAAGCTGAGCAATGAACTTGAATGTGCAAAGTTGGAAACCAACAGAGCTTTATGGGATAGCAACGACATGAAGAGGAACCTTGAGGCAGAAATAGAAAAACTTAATGGCTTGATAAACGATCTGAATGCCAGGTTTATAAATTTTGTTGGCATAGTTTTTTATATCTGGTTTGTAGTGTGTACAGAAACTCAAAGTGTCATTAAAGTTCAAGACTGTTAAGTTATGTTACGTTAAGTGTACTAAATTTTTAGACTGAGTTTCGCTTAGTGTTGTTTTGTTATTTGTTCATTATTTAACATCATTGTGATATCACAAATACTTAAACTTGGTTTTTGATTCCAGACTGGAGGAAGCAATTCTGGCAAAGAGCAAGTCTGTTGTTGCAAAAGACACTGAAATTATAACCCAGTCCAAAAGGGTGGACATTTTAAGAAATGAAAATGTGCAGTTGAAGAAAAACATTGAAAAGTAACACAAAAATGGCCTTTTAGCTTACATACAATTGAAAGCTATTGAATTAAATGTAAATCCACTGATCTGTTTAGTGAAGTATTTCTGGTACTAATTAATGCCATAATTATCAAAGTTTCTATTTAAAGGTACAAAGAAGAGCTGGCAAATTCAGTCAAGCGTGAAGAAGAACTCGAACAAAGCAAAACACAATTGAAGTTAAATTGGAAGAGAAAATGTGAGGATGTTGAGTCAAAAACTTATAACAAAGTAAGTGAAATACACACAACAAACTACGAAGTGTGTTTCTTATTTTTCTTATCCATAACAGTATTTATATGGTATGGATGGCGCCAGTAAAACGATTACGTTACGTGGTGAAAATATTTTAGACAGAAGACCTTGCCAGTAACTTGGTTCAGGCGAAAACTGCTGCAGAAGCAAAGACAAAAATGTTGGAAAATGATCTTAAGGAAGTGAATTCAATCCTTGATGCCGCGTCACATGAGAGGGATGTTGCGATCCACATCTTGAATCAACATCATCTAATAAACGACTTCAATGTTTTAATTGAAAATACAGATGACGGGCACCATACTGGAAATACCATCTTGTCTCAGAGAATGCAGGTAAGGTTCACCTTTCACTTGAATCTATTTTCAAACCCTTACATCCGATGACATTGGGTCAACCAAATTTCTAACCCCAGGATTTGCAAGATAGGAACGAGCAACTGAGAGTGGTTATCAAGCAAATGACGACGGATATGCAAGTGCTGAAACTCAGTCAAGGAGAATCAAAAACTAGTTCTATGGTGAAAATTTTGATTTGAAGTTTTTTATTTTAGATTACTACCAGTTCAACAGAACTTGATAATTAATGATTAATTTGTAGCTACAGTATTTATGCTAAAATCCAAAGAATAACTTCACATGGTCAGGAGATTCATGCAATTATTTAGCAAATTTTCCAATAACCTTTTCAGCTTGTTGATGGAAATAAATTTGAGGACAGAGATGCTTACTTGGAATCTTTGGAAAAAGAAATACTTGAATTGAAACGTGACAAGAGAAGACTGGAAGACAAACTCCCAGGACTTCAAGGTTGTAATGCTTGTGCATTTGAAGCATCTAAATGTGTGCATCAAAATCAATTGAATGCCAATTGTCCATTGAACAGCATCCAGTAAAATCAACAATAAAGCAACAATATTTCAAGTTAATGCGATTTTTCTGCAATCATCTGAAATGTCTATTACCATTTTTTTTTCTATTGTGAAATATAAAAGCTATTGCACTTTAGAAAGCAACAAGTCTCACAAATCTAACACTGTTATGGTTGATGAACCTGTTAAGCTTACTGAAGTTTCTGGAAGTCATCCTACAATACAGAATCACATCAATGAACTCAACAAAACCATTGGTAAGTCGTGAGCGCTTGGTGGCTTGCTAAGCACAACTTTTGAGCAAAAATGTTTTCATTTTAATTTATAATTTTTTTTGGAAATAACAGGTTTTGTTAAATTTTTTGAAATATTTTTTTATGTGGACTTCAGCTAGCCTTGAAGCTGAAAAGATGGAGTTTCGAGCAAACGTTCAAAAGTTGCAGGCAAATCTCAACCATCAGCTTTTGCTCTCACAACAGCATGAGCGTGAAGCAAAAGATTCCTCTCTGAAAGTTCAACAACTAGAATATGAGGCAACAGCAACAAAACACAGAACTGACCAGGAAACCAAACAGCTTAAGTAAGACTTTTTATATACTCAGATAAACAAACAAACAAATATACCATAATACATCTATCTGTTCTGTTAGTATAGGCTATGAATTTGGTAATAATTTATTTGTGTTAGCTATAATCTTGGTTATTTGTTAACAAATAATAATTAAAAAACAACTTAATTTTTCATTAAATTTCCATGTCTTTGTATAATAGAGATCGCATCTCAGCGCTTTCTTTGAACTTGGCTGAAGCACAAAGGGAAGCTGACGAATATTACCGAGGTGGGATTAAAAACAACATGAGGGCGATGGAGCTAAGTGGGAAAATTTCTCAACTAACCGTAGACATGGCTTCCAATACACCATGGGTGTCCAATCATGTACAAGTAAGCAAAAGTAGTTTAAAGCTACATCTGGTTTAGTTAACAGAGCATTGATAAGTGAGTTAGGTTAAATGGGTGTGACACTTAGAATCGAGTTTGATTTGCACTCCCTATTCAATAAACGTGTTTACGAAACAGGCAAAATTGATGCAAGACCTACAGAATGAGGTCACAAGCCTTCGAAAGAAACTTGCACATGCCAAACAGCATTCTATAATGGCTGGCCGGGATGGCGCTGCTGCTGGTAATTACCTACTTTCGCATGTTTCAATTTTAGAGACTATGAATCCTGAAGTTTTCAAATTATAAAGGATGGTTGGACAGAGAAATTCCTTGAAAGTAAAAATATAATTCCAAAAGTGCCTTTACATTGAGAAATGTTACGCAAGACGTGACGCCTGGATTAGCACAGCGATGTGCCATTTTTTCTCCTCCACAGCCACGGGTTTTGTATTGGACTGCATCCTTCACAGAAAAGCATGGGCTTATGGCAGAAAAATGCATGCAACGAAAACAACTTTTCTGATAAAGACGACCTAACAGTTCGAATTGTTTTCGTTTACAGGCAACAAAGAATTACATCACAAGTTGAAAATGGCCAGATTGAAGATCCGATCTCTAATCCAGGAGAAGAACCTGCTCCTGGAAGCAGGAAACAAGATGAGAGCAGAGCTTATGAGCTTTGAGAGGAATAAAGAAGAGCCTAAGACTAAAGGTTGTTCATTATCTGCTTTCTATATTAAAAGATTGATTAATTTTAGTTTAGGTAATTTTTACATCATTTAGAATGAAGGCTTATCTCATAAACTTTTCTAAGGTTCCGGCCTGTCCGACTCTGAAGTGAAAAACATTCCTGAAAAGTTGGAAGAATCATCACAAGATAACAGGCTTCAAAGGATGGAAAAACTACAATATCAGCTCACTAAGTATGGTCAAAAGCTTGTCATATCACACGACCTCCACATCAGCCGTTGCATTAAATCAACTTACAATTTTGTAGGCAGCAGCTGGCTTTTGCTCAGCGCCGTACCTTACCCGAATCAGGAAATTCATCAACGGAAGAATCATCTACAGGAGCTAAGGAAATTGGTAAGTCGAAGTTGACATTATACATGAAACATTGGACAGTCAGGAGCTGTTTTATCGGCGGTAACAACTTTTTTGCCATTTTCAGCCCCAGTGTTATTACCCACGTCTGTCCCGAATGCTCCGAAGCAACCAATGATGTACAGCATGTCGTCGATTGATGACTCTTCGATGAAGGAAGTTTGGAAGATGCTCGACCAAGCTCCTTCAAGTCCCTCCATCATGGGAGATGGTATTCATCCCACGATCACCTTCACCTGTTTTTTCATTCAACAGTGACCTGGCTGCTGTCACCGAGAGCATATTCTCAATTTTTTTCTTTTATGTTGCAGATGACCCTTTAAAGTCTCAAACTGCTCCTAACCAGGGAGCTTCTTCGCCCCGCATCCGGTCATCTTCCCCGATCCAGGAGCAGCGTCCCAAGAAATTGATTTCGCGAAAAGCAAAGCCAAAAATTCGTAACTATAATGTAAAAGATGATGTTGCCTTTCGGGGGCGAACTGGCATTTCTGCAAAAAGATGATCCTCTAGGTTTTTTGCAGAAGAAAGAATCTTATAATTTTCTGTATATTTCAATGTCCGTTGGAGGGCGGGCTAAACCTTACACTGTGCTCTGTTTTCTTTTCTGCAATTGTATCGTTTATTTTTGCCAGCAGCTGTAGGGAACGATAAGTAAAACGTAGTGCTTACATTGGTACAGCACAATAAAATAAAAAACCTGTTTACAAATAAATAATCAATGAACAGGGAAAAGCGTCAAAACACCGACTACAACGTGCAAGATAGTAACTTGCCTGTACTGCAGCCCTGCGCAGACACATTTCTCTTGTCTACACTCGCCCGCCTTAGTTCATTTGCGAGACGCGTTCAACCGCATTTTTGTACCTTAAACCGCGCTGGTTGATAAAATTTATCCGCTACCCTGAATTTAAAGTGTACGTTGTATGTAAGAATGAAACCTACAATCACAAACCATAGTTGAGATATCCACTCTAGCCTTATTTTGCAACAAGCCAATTAGTAACGGAGAGCCTGTGGCCAAGTGGTAAAGGCGCTCGCCTGCTAATCAGAAGATCCTGGTTCAAATTCTCACGTTGTAAAGGTTTCCACAAGATCTGCCAAAGGCAAGGGAAGAACTTAATGCCAGTGGTCACCCTGCTCTCATTAGTGCCTTTGACTCGAGACAGTAAAAGTTTTAACGTCTCATTCCCACGAAATCCAGTAACGAGACCTTTCCTAATTAATAACATGTGCACTTTTTACATATACAGTAGTAGCTTAACAGTTGACGGTATGTTCACCATTTTAGTCATCACTGAAAGGCTTTTAAACGCCATAGTTTGTACATAGAAATTATCGTTCTAATGAAACAAAATGATCCATCAACAATGTACCTGCGGAGGGCTCTAGTTACTCCAATGTAGCAATGGAATATTAGAACTGCCACCTACAAACGATAGATTTCGAAGAAAGTCTTCCGACTATGAGAGCCCCTTTCTCAGTTATTCTACTTTATAGGTTACCCATTAAATCGGGTGCTGTACTATCCCCGGGATGCATAATTTTTGTCGGATGCTTGTTTGACGAAACCAGGTCGATCTTGGCTGATCAAAATCTTTACTTGTTTTTGCCAAAGTTGTATGACGTAATTAAGTAAATCATCCAACAAAAACGATGATCGACCTCTGTATATGAAATGCAGTGAAAACTTTTCCTTAAAACTGAAGTAATAACCAAATGTACTGTTTTAGGGTATCGATAACGCTGTTTTTCGAGTAAAATTACGGCAACGATGAGACACTGCATGTTAAATTTTGGCCTGGCGCGAATTTTTTTTACAGAAAGCCTCTTTACCACTAACACCATCGCTAAACACGTTTGTAATAATCGATCTCTATTGACTTAGTCGGGAGTGCGCAATGACAACAAGTGTCTTTTCCTTGGAACAATACGCGGTTCAGCCATAGCGTTTGTACTCAACAGCAAGGGAAAACGCTCTGTTAACAAGCTTCGTAAATACGCAACTGCTACATTTGATACAGATTTTTTACAGTTTATTTCGCTTAGGGGAGATAATTTTTTCCTACGATCGAAGCGAAGTGAGTTCAGTGACAAGTAACGTTAAGTAAAAGCTAGTTTAAGCAGCGGAATCGCGCAAGCACATGAGTGACATGACACAGCATCAGATCGACGACCAAGATTTGCTTCACCTGGTAAATTATGAATTATAAAAGTAGAAGAACTTAATGCTGCTCGAGTTTATGTTTTATAAGATTCCTTTCTCCCTAAAGCCTAAACGAGTATAGAAAGTAATTAATCGTAATTGTGCCTGTAATAATTTCGCTTCGTTTGAATTCGTTCTACTGTATTTGATTTCAATGTTGGATTTCGTAAACGATGCGTGACAAGCAGGTCAACCGCTTATGACTAATTCAGCCTTTTTCGAACGACTGCCGACATAGTGCTCTACTGCTCTAGCATGGTACCAGAAGTGCCCGTCTTATTTGCACATTAACGACATGCCACTAACATTACAAAATAGCTAACTAGTGCTTGAAATATGTATGGGCTCAATTTAGTAGGTTTTTGGTTGGGGTTTTATTTCCGTAGCATGTATTTATAGAGCAGGGCTTCCTTAAAGTTTTCTTTTTTATATTTGGCATAAGTTGGTCTACTAATACTGGCGGGTGTTACCTTTCTTATGCCTTTTGTTGTTTCCATTTTATTTTCAAATAAAACCTATTTGGATTTGAGGGCGTGCTAAGCTTTCATTGTTATAGCGCCACAGTATATAGTTGGAATCTTGCACGTTCGAAGCTCTTGGGTCTTGTCCACTTCATTTTGCTGTTCATTGATTGTTTGTGAGCAATTTTTCGTTTTATTATGTCGTAACAAAGCTACGCATAGCTTGTCCTCTCTTCACAGTCAACGGCAAAAAATAAACGATACATTGCGAATTTAATAAGCATGTGTTTTGAAGATGCAGCATCGTTGATAAAGCTGTTAATTTCAGAAAATCGAATAAAAACGATATCAAAAGCGTCCCCTTTTCATTTGTATCATTCTTGCTAAAACCTTTTTAGTGGAAGTCACCCCGGTATATCTTATATGATTAATTGCAAGAAAATAAAAAATGTTGCCACTAAATTTGTCGATTATGGAACAAATGTGACCAATATTTTAGTATAACTAAACGATCTCAAACTAACTGGTATTACAATACAGAACTAGGCCAAAGAGGCAATGGCACGTGTTGTTCAAGAAAGATTTCCATAAACCTTTCTGGATAGAAGTAACTGGTTTAAAAATTAATCTTACTTACTATATTAACCATAAAAATTAATCTAACATTAACCTCACACTAGAAAGCTGAAATCACGATAAAAATCATAATCATCATTGTATCGATTTCCCATCGTAAATGTTATGTCCAATTTGTCTCTTCAACGTGTGTCTGGTTTTCCCATCTTTTGTTTTCAAGTATTGTCGAAACTGTGGTTCTATTAGTCCATCTATTGTCTGTCATTCTTGCTATGTGTCCTACCCAAGTGCATTTGATGCTTTTGGTAGTCTGGATGACATCTCTCAAAATGCTTTGGCTTCTGATCGGAAGTTAAAGCAGAAATGAGATGAATTGCACTCAGAGTTATGGGCTCTGTAGCAGCCCTTGGTAATCATTAGGGCAACCAGTTTTTTGACCTAAAAAGTTTACATTTTGACCTCATTTTGAAAAACGCTATACTGATAGTCTCTACACTGTCTACAGCAACTTTTTAATCTAAAGCTGCATTTAAAAATGACAAAATGCTTTTCTAGTGTTGACTTTTTTTTCGTTTCTGCGTATTAAGATTGACAACTTGCAGTTTCAAATGCAATGCCGTCACATCGTGACGTCACCAAACGCGCTGAAAAGCCTTCCCTCTCTTTGTGTCTTTGGTTCTAAGTAAAATTTGCGGGACTGGAATTGTTTGCGGTACAAGAAAAGAAAAAAACGGAAGAATAATATTACAAAATGGTTACAAAATTACAAGTTTAATAGATTTTGACCTAAAAAAAAGACCTAACGAAACAATTTGACCGTATTTTGACCTAACGTAACATTTTGACTTTATTTGACCTAATAACTTCTATACCACACGTCGTACAAAGCTGAAATTTGTTTTGTACTTGTTTCATAGCATTCTGAGCAGGTAAAAAAAATTGACCATATTGACTTTTGGTTGCCCTAGTAATCATAGACGTTACCATTACATTACCAGAAGGTTGCAACTATTTTTGTTAGAAATTTTAAGTATTGGTTGCTGATATAGCGTCTGTAACTTATGATTATTGCCTATGCTTATATGTATGTTAATCAATAATTTGATTTGCAATTTATTTAACATATTATCTTATTCAGCATTGTTTACAAAAAAACACAACTTGAAATAACTCGAATTGTCAAGAGCTTGACACACACACCAACTCAACAAATCAGAATAAACGATGAAAGAAGCATATGAGAGTAAGAATCGTGATCAAATGCTACAATTTATGCCTAGCCATTAATTATGTAAATTTTTTCCCTAAATTCGTCCTGGAATATTCCACGATGGTTTTAAACTATTAACCAACGATGCAAAAGCTTATTGCTCTGTTAATATTTACATTTACATCTAGCGACAAAGAAATAATGACACGTCAATAAACTTGGAACCGCATTTTAGATTATTTACCAATTGGCGTTCAAAAAGAGTAATTTAGGTTTCATTTTAATCCCAACAACTCAGCGCTGTGATCGCAGTTTCCTTGTCTTTAAATAAACGCGTGCGACAGGAAATTAAGAACCAATCGTACAATTTCGCATGCCTAGTGCAGATTTTCTGACTGATGATACTTCCCTAAGCAATCGACAGAAAACTCGCTATAGTAGCAGTTTGTGCGGCCCAATCCGTTTAGCGAGGTATGTCTTAACCACTTATGATGCCATAGTGAATTTATTTGGCTCTGTCAGAATAAAGTTTTCGTTTTCTATAGCAACAGTTTACGATTTTACGAATCAGTAATTGATTTGTTTGAACGCGTTATTTGTCGTCACTGGTCGATTTTGTAAACGATGCGTAGAAAGTAGGATAAGCAAGGATGACCAATTTGTTATGTTTTAAATTGCAAAAGTAGCAACGTGGTGCCAGGTGCTTCTGTGTTATATACACAATAATAGCGCGCTACATATTGCGAACTACCAGTGACGTGCAGTGAAGTGAAGGGTCGGGAAGGCAGTTAAATAAATAATAATTAATCGATGTTTCGAATAACCCAGCTTGGACTTGCGCATGTTGCAGAGTGTTGAAAAATAACACATTAATAACTATACTTTACGCTACTCGTAAAGTATTAAACACTTTTTTCGTAACTTTCGAAAAGTTGCAGTCTCTAGCTGTAGCTACAGTCTCTCAGTAGATTCAGCACGGGCAATCAAAACATAGAACCAGAATAGGCCTCATGTATTTCAAGCGCTTAGTCAGTATAGTATGTCAACCATATAAAGTAAAAAAGTAAACAAAAAAGACACTTTAGAGAGCTAACAGCACAAGCGACTTACAGTAGCACGCATTTGTTTCAACCAACCCCGATGTGGCACAAGATTGCAAAAGCTGCCTCACTTACTGTGTACTTTTCTACGGTTATGTAGGCCTATCCCAAGTGCAATGGGCTAAAAATATCTTATACTTAATTGTAGACAAGCGTTATATTGTACTGGATGACTTGTGGCCAATAATATGGATGCCAATTTTTTATAAAAATGCTTTCCTAGTCGTAGTGTTGTTAGAGTCATTACAGTAGTTTCTTGAAACGATTTTGAAGGCACAGTTAGTTCGATTGAAGAGAAATCATACTAATACCACGCATCCAGTTAGTTGTGTGAAAATAGAGTAGGCTATGTTGTCGTTTAATGCAATGGATGAAAACAAACATCCTTTGTACGTAAAAACATGCTATTAACAAAAACAATATTTTCGATGCAAAACGAAGCCAAAGAAACAATTGTACGTGTTGTTTTCAAACGATTTCATGAAGCATTTCTTCATAAGATTAATCACGTTCACGACTATAGGATACCTGTTTCACAGAAACCATTTGTTAGTCTGTGGTTGTGGGAGGTCCTTTTGTCGTCTTCGAAAAGCACACAGAAGGAGAAAACCGCCGATATTCACAGTAAGCTCTAATAGTTTCTTTTGATATTAGATATTCCCGAAAGCATTAAGTTTTTAAACGGGACTGCTGGGGTCGCCTGCGTTATTTAATCAAAATTCGTCGGAATTAATTTCACCCATTTTTTACGAATGAAAACTTAATAAGGAGTTATCCGCTTTTTCTATACCAAGGCATATGACTTTGTCTTGTGACTATAGCTACAGATACGATCTATAGGCAACGTACTCTCAGCATGTGATAGGTTTGCTTTATTGCTCACTTGCTCAAGAAGACCAAAGCAACGAGCATTAGAAAGTTCTGTGATCAACAAGCGCCGGTGGCTGCTGTACTGCGCTCAGTGATGCATCGTAATCTGCTGCTTTCGAGGCGAATTTGCTGTGCTAGTTATAAACTATTAACCGGGCCAGGTCACTATAGCGTCAATAGAGTATATAGTTAGGTGCTTGTACGAAGTTATCTTACAATGCTTTTCAGTGTTTACAGAAGATTGTGGATAGGTTTTACGTAGACTAAGTGTTACTTAAAACATAACCACACAAACTTAAACACTATTTTATACCGCAAATATGTCAGTTACATTTACTCCAGCAAAAATATACCGGACATCCAGTAGTTCAAATGATGGCGAGAACGACAATCTGGAAAAGAAAAACTCGGTCAGTAATGTGGAAACAAAACTTTACCACAAGCGATGGTTTATTCTTTTCCTCTTCTCCTTTTACTCGGGGACGAACGCGTTTCAGTGGATTGAGTACAGCATCATAAGCAACATCATTACCAGGTATGTCAAACTCTAAGGAAACGTGGAGGTTTACTGGGAAACCAGACTTAGTTGAAGCTGCCAAGCTGAATGGGACTTAGCCTTGCTTGCATGTTTTAACCAGTAACTGGCTCAAAGCAAGACGAATAAAACAGAGCCAATACTTTTTGCGTCAAATATTCTAATGATTATTTGAAGCTTTTTGAATACTTTGCCAGCAAAATGGTGGCCAGTTCTAAAAGTGTTAATACTCTCTTCAGCCTATTTGTCTTGCGGTTTAATAGGTTCTACAATGTCAGCGTCACAACAACGGACTGGCTCTCTATGGTTTACATGATTGGTTACATCCCTCTGATCTTTCCTGTGACTTGGCTCCTGGATAGAAAAGGATTGCGAGTGATCGCACTTCTGGGCTCAACGCTAAACGCCCTCGGGGCAATCGTAAAGATACCGTCTGCTGAACCGCATCTTTTTTGGGTGACCATGTTAGGACAAACGATATGCTCGATAGCTCAGGTAGGTTAAGTAAATTGTCAAATACACTGAAGCTTCAACGACATGCACAATCTTGCAATGACTAACATCGACGGTCATTGACGGGACGTGTTTAATAAACTTGCTTTTTTGTAGGTGTTTATATTGGGAATGCCATCGAAGATTGCTGCCACTTGGTTTGGCCCCCGGGAGGTTTCGACAGCCTGTTCAATCGCTGTCTTTGGTAATCAGGTTCGAAGCTTTCTCTTTGTATAACTTTTATTTTGTTGAAACGGGCTGACAGTTGGGGTTTGACGTTTGACGCCGTGACGTTTCAAATAGTAAACAATCATTGTAAACTTGGATTGTAAAATAAGTCAAGCGCCTTATTTGTAAAAAATCTTTGCCATTTCAAAGTAAACTTGCAACCTACAGTAGGACTTTGTTTATCATGAGAAGTGGACATTAGATACGCTTGATTTTGACGTGCGAAGTATTTGATATATACCTGCTATGCTTGTTGTCGTGTAAGCAGTTGTTGTTCGGCCACTAAGCTTAGACGTCCGGACGGGATTGGTGGTGTCTGCTCGAACGACTACAAAACTCGCAGGCCTTGTATTCCGTGTCGGACATGATGGAACAGTCGCTCATGACATGATCTACGGTTTTGGTCCTCCGCTTGCAAACTCGCAAACAGTAGAGTTAGTCACTCGCCATTTTACAGAGTTAAGCGAAGAAATGCCTGGCGCTGATTCACGGTCGGGTAAACTTTATCCTCCCCATCTTAGAAAGCTAAGGTCGGATGGAATGGGGATCGGCGCCGGAAATAAAAGTCTAAATTCTGGCAGGACATTCCTGCCGCCCTGCGTTCCATTTATGACCCGTCCAATAACTTGCACTCACATTTTTGGCACTAGTCCTATGGTCGCAGTGCAGCCTTGGTTTTAATGGTGTTTGCATGTTTTGTAAGGAAACAAGCTTTGAGTGGCTGTGGCTTGTACATGGATATGGGATGGCTTTGACGAACGAAAGAAAGAGTGGTTTTATTGCGGAAAAGTTCAACAGGTTGAATGCTAGCGAAGTTCGTGAAATCGTCCAATGATGCAAGACGCAGAGATGACTGCGTAAGCACGCATCCAATCACAGTACACGCAACATGTCGTTCATGACAATGTCGATTTGGTGGGTAGGTGTACCGCGGCACCAGACAGAGGAGAGCGAAAGTTATTGTAAGAAAGTAGTACCAATCTGAACCCACCAGTATTCCTATCGAGACTGTGAATGAGATGTAATTTTTTCGCGTGTAATGACTCAAAATGATGGTGGCACGTAAACGACCTGCTGTCCAGAGTTATTACAGGGTACCTATGGTAGGACAGGAGGGCAATGGCGTTAACCTTGAGCTCACAATTTGCTTTCTTACTTGTTGAAATGGAAGCCTGCCGAAAATACCGGTTAGCCAGGTAGTCCACACAAGGGTAGGCCCACTTGGACGGCATCGTCTTCGATAGGTCATGTGAGTAGATCACTAAGAGCAGGGACCAAGACGGATGGTGGAAAACCGTTTTTAAAGCGTTGTAACCTGCTCTGTTATTCTTCAGGTTGAACTTCTTTCCCTTGAGCTTTGCAAACTTTTTGCTAAGAAGAGATCATTGTTGATCGTTTCTTCTTTCCATATAAAAACATTAAAAATGTAACTTTGTCTCGTAGATTGGAGTGGCCGTTGGCTTTCTGCTTCCTCCTCGAATAGTTCCTGACGTTGATGACGTGGCTGAGATCGCTGTCAACCTCCGCTACCTCTTCATAGGAACCGCCGCTTTGACGTCAGCTTTGGCATTATTGGTGATTGTATGTAAGCGGTTGCATAATTTGAGAATCTTGTTTTTTGACAGCCAACAAGTACAAGGTCTCTATTGACTATCTGTAAATTAACAAGGATTAATTTCAATCAAAGATCAATCAAATTTGGTAGGATTTCGGTAACAATGCTTAAAGGCTATGATCAACGACAAGTTAATATCTTGTTATAGTTTTCAAAGCAAAACCAGACGTACCACCGAGTCAGGCCCAGGCTCACTTCTTGGAAAACATCCGTTCTGAATCTTATCTTGATTCCATCAAACAACTAATCTTTTCTGCACCATCTCTCCTACTCATCATTTCGTACGGTAAGTTCGCTTCTGACTTCTTATTTTGGAGGTAGGAAGAAATTTTTGGAAAACGGTGTTTTTAGCTATAACTTAAGATGCCAAAACATTGCAAAATCTTATCGATATTACGCTATTGTAGTTATCATATGGTACATCATATGTTTTACATTGTTTTGTGTGTTAAGGTGTAAACACGGGTTCTTTCTACGCGATTTCCACTCTACTGAACCAAGAAATCTTAGATCAATATCCAGTAAGTAAAACAACGTTAACATTCGCGTTGTTTCAAACAACGTTTTTCGTCGACTCGGCAATCCCAAATATTGCTATAAAGCTTTGCGATGAGATTTCTAAAACTTTAGGCTCTGAAATTGGCATAACGATCGACGTCATTATTTGACTTTCAGGATAAAATCGTAGATGCGGGTCAGATCGGGCTCACAATGGTTTTGGCTGGAGTGGCCGGTTCTGTTATCTGTGGTATATGGCTGGACAGAACCAGATTGTACAAGTACGAAAAACTTCCGTTGTGTTTAGGCAAACATCTCATTTTTACTGGAAGACAACGTATTATATGTGGTTTTCGTTAAGTCCAAGTCGTTTTTGAAAGCGACGTATATAGCCGAAATTTACAACGTAACTTAGCTTTCGCTTTGATACAGAAGATTTTGGCAAAAATCTGACCATTTGTCTTATTTAGAAAAACAACCGTTGTCATATATCTTTTTACATTGCTTCTGATGGGACTCTACACCGGCACATTAAACCTGGGCTACCTTTGGGTGGTTTATCTCTCGATTGCCGCACTGGGGTACGATATGCTTTGTTCTAAGAATTTAGGCCTAACCTATGTAAACGAAACTAAACGCAGTTATAATTCTAGGTTCACAATGACTGGCTATTTACCGATTGGTTTTGAATTTGCCGCGGAGATTACTTTTCCAGTGTCCGAGGGAAGCTCTTCTGGGCTGCTCAATGCTTCTGCGCAGGTTTGAGTGGATTGCGTCATATTGAACACATTGGAAGCTAGTTAGCTCAAAGTTGAAATGGCCGATTTACCTCGAGTTGTCCCATGTTTCACGTTATCCAAAGTTAAATGCAGTGGAGTATAGGCCAACGTGAGATTTTTATGGTAAAGATCAAAGAAATCATAGAACGCAAAATTAACGTTAGACGTTTCTATTTATTTTGCTACACAGAAGAAAATCACCAGCATGGTGTTTACGTTACAATGAATATTTTGTTGAATAATATTGAGATACAGGTCGCTATAACGAGCCGCAAAGACGACGAAGCCACTTCGAATTAACTGAAATTTCGAGTTAAAAAGCTTTAAGAGTTTCGAGTTATCGATGATTGTTCACACGCATTTATACGTTATTCGCCGCGATGTCTTTAGTTGAAGATATTGAGTCGAAATTAACGAATAAAGCGAAGTCGAGGTAACGAGTCTTTAACGTAGACATACTTCTACGGAAAATAATCTTGACATTCCAGCCAGTTTCTAATTTTTTTCTTGTTTCTTTTTGGACGTCAAATTGAGTCGATTTTCTTTATTAATTAGATTTTCGGTATTCTGTTTACAATTTCCATGGGAAAACTTATCCCAGCATCTTCTGTGCTCGCAGGAAACATCTTCTTGTGTGGAGCACTCTTGATTGGTTTGATGATGACAGGTACAGAAGAGTTATTTACCTAAATTCGCTGTAGTTGACCATTTTGAAAGTTATTCTTGGATCGACTTAGATTATATAACATTTACAACACTTTTTACTCTCATTATTTCAACTTCCTTTTAACAGTGACTATCAAAGGGAGATTGAAACGACTGGAAGCAAACGGAGGTTTACCGATCCAGAGCTGTCTCACCAGACTTTGAATTAGTTGAAGAGGATTGACCGTTACCTGAAGCTTCAATGACAAATTTTTATGAAATTGTTTATTCTGCCCTCATACGGAAATAACTTTTCCTTTTATTTTGCGAAGAGCAAACAAGCTGTGTCACAGTGGACGACGAATTTGCAACTTGTTTTGGGATAGCTACCTATAACCAAAGACAATTTTGTAAAAAATTCTTTGGTCAGTTTATTCAGTTAATATCATTCCTTGATATTAGTTATAAGCTTTTTTTACAACGATATTTTCCAATTTCGCTTAGCAGGTCACTTTTGCGGTCGTCTCATAATTAAATGTAAAATCAGCCCCAAGGAAGATTGAATTAAGTTCGTATTTCTTTCATACAGTAATTAATTTTTTTATATTTGTTTGTTTCCTGTTTTTAAAGCCTATACGTTTAAAATGTTTATCGGAACAAAATATTGTTTATCGTAACTTTTGTGGCTTGTAATCGTTCATTTGAACTTTTTGAGGGGTTCTCAACCGGCGAATCTGGACCTTACGAGGATTGAGACTATACCTTGGACTAAAAAGGATGACGTAAATATTACCGCATTCTCTCAGCACGTATAATTTTGCGCGCGTTTTTTTACCAAATATTGTTGATGCGTGATATAGCCAACGTGTTGTTGGGACCACGGAATTATTTTCGTGTCGCGTCATTTTGAAATAAAGGCAAGGGCTAAAACAGGTTGACTGGTTGATTAAAACGAATTAGCAGAGCAGAGAAAAAAGTTTTACAATCCCGCGAAATTTTCGTTACAATATTTTATACGATGCTGCGTGTTAAATTAATTTGTAAGGAGCCAGATTTGGCTGTAGCTTTGTTAATTACTGCAAGATGACATTACATTACAACAACATTACACCTTACTTGAACAGAGTAGATGCTTTTGTGTTTAATGAAATGCAACAGCGCTACCCACCGGATTTATATGAAAAACAATTAACATCACTTGAACGTGCCAAGCATTGTTGGCTTTTAGCTTTAATTAATACACACTTTTGACTAAAAAAACTTCTCACATTGTTGGGTTTTCGTGCCTTATATAGACATGGCATCAGCTTTTTATGTGCATTTTAGGCTACATGTTCAGTTGCTAGTTCTTAGAGCGAGGAATATTTTGCATTTACCGCAAAGTTAGATATTTTCTTCTAAAAATACATAGTTTTTTTGCAAACTTTATTCTAACAAAACACAAAAGAACAGGACAGAATGTATAGGATTTCTGTACAAAGTAAGCATTTTGAGTTTCGAATAAAAACACGACTAAATACTTATAAAACATTTTGTATAAACGATTGAACCAACAACTCTTACGAGCGCAAAGAATAACAAGAATGTACACCTTCCACACCAAAGGTTTATGTTTCGTTTCATACAAGTCACAACATTTCATTTTCATGCATTGTTTTTTCAATTAAGTTCAGATGTATCTTATTTAACTACTTATTTTGCCATGATGAAATCTGCTAAAGGGAACTATAGTTACAGTTAAAGCGGCCACAAAGAAATCCTAAATCAGAAGCATAAAAACCCATACAAATTTTGAGATGTAAAAGCCAGATAAGCGAGAACAAAGGCAAACAAATGTACCTTAAGAGTCTTTAAAAAATTCTGGAATAAACTTCAATATTTCTTACCACATAGACATCGTAAGCACAATTTAATTTTTCAACGTTTTCGTTTGACATCAACAAACTGCAAGTTTATTTTTTTGAAAATTTCTTGTGTTTTTGGAGTAATCTCACTGATGCAATAAGACAGCGCCAAAGAAAGTGTAGTCAGATCGATCGTCGACCGTAAGATTTTGGGTCACAGTAATTGCTTGTACTTCCAGATACTCCCCGCCATCAAATCGAAATAGGCCACTATGATAGCCAGTTTCGGGGACATCGCTGCAAGTAATGTAAAACTTGTTAAATGTAGTTTACTGTATGGTTATTCTTTATATAATGTGATGAAAAAGCACCAACTGTACTTATGACACTTCTACCGCTGTAGCGCAGCCAGTATATATGAAATGTGAAATCTAATAATTGTTAAAGGATAAAGTATATGGTTAGCAATGGGTAAAACATTTCTTACATTGAAGGTGATCTCACGGTGGTCATCAGAATCTCGGGTGACACGTCCCACTCACTCAGCGAGACTGTTTTAAAACCGACCGAAAGTTCTGAACTCCCAATAAACGTTGCCTGAAAAACATTGCAGCAATTGTAGAATATCTGATGTAAGAAAAAAACGCCGTTAGGTATTTAAAGCAGGTTTTAATCGCGTTGCATAACTCCTGGCTATCATAACTTATGCGATGTCGTGTAAACACATGCGCTGGATTAACGTGCAGCGTTGACATTTGCGTGTTGTTTCTTCGGTAACCTTTGGCTCTGCTATTCAAACCAAAAAACAACCGCACAGCTTCCAAGCTTTCAAGTTTTCAACACCACTGCCAAGTTTAAATTGATATGATATCGGCCTGCATATGTATGCTAACGTATGTGGAGATCTTGGATTAGTTGCTGTAGCGCAAGTAAGCGCAAAGTAAACTAATACACCAACCTGTGCATAAACCAAATAAACGCCGGGTTGAGTGATTCTAATCTGTTTGAAATGTCTGTTCCCTTGACCTTCTTTCTCGACGGTCATCATTGTACACTCAGCTTTGTGGTTTTCTTCAAGCCAAACGAAATGATGGCCGTCTGCAAATATGATGAAATGTGAAAATCTAATTGACCATATTTGAAGCAAAATATCCTACGGAAGCCAAGAACCACTTACTTTCAATATTAGACGGGTCCACCCCAGCTAGATGACAGCTGACTGTTTGACATCAAAGCAAAATATTACCAATAATATAATAATATGATGAGTATTTTAGGTCGACTTCATACTTATGCAAAGCACGTTTCGCGCTGTCAATTATTGTCACACGCCGATCCACGCACAGTATCTCGTTGTTCATTAGTTTCTTCATCATTTGTTGAATAATTTGTTTTCTTATATATTGCATCGACATATTTCAATTTTAGAAAATTTTACTGAAATATATTTATATAGATGCATGATGAAAAACGAGCAGATGAACGAACTGTTAGATTACTGCGCTTCATCCATTCAATACAAGTTTTTATTCGCTTTGCTATGTCTATTATCCTTGTCTGCCAAAGAGCTCTGGAGAAGAACACTCACCGTCTGCCGGCGGACGTTTTTGAGTCGCTGCATCCCGACAGACGCAGTTCTCACTTCTACAACGACGGCAGTTTCCCTTCCCACGTCTTTTTCCGTTTGATCTTTTGACACGAATGATTGCCTCGTTTTTCAACACTCCACTCTCTCTGTCGTTCTAGAAAAATTTAAGTCGCCTTTATACTGCTTCTACGGCGACGTAAGTATTTAAGCTTAATGCAATTTAAAGAAGATGTGCCGTCGTTTTTTATGATTTACACCAAGATAACTGTATAACCAGTTTTTGTTTAAATATCAAAATCAGCCACACTTCCCATCCCCATTAACCGTACCCATTTCCTTTGTTTACTTTCAAATACAGATCCCAAGAAATCTGTTAATAATTCACTATGCACCGTTTGCCAACCTGGTTTTACAAAGAATAAGTTTTACGATACTAAAATTACATTGTATTTCGTAAAAATTGCGGAAGCTGTTTACCAATTTTCCTTATTTTCTTACCAAAATATTCTTCCAAACGCTTGATTGAATGCCGGAAGCTTTATGGTTAAAATCGTAGAACGTTTTTTGTTCTAACTGAATAACCTTCTGTTCCAATTGATACACCTGGAATTTAGTAAAGATTTATGACGATATTTTGCAACAGAAAAATGTCAACACCCGTTTTAAATTTTTTAGAAATTTAATGGATAACTCCAAATGCCTGACTACACGGAGCTTACGGAATTTTTACAGCATTGCAATCACCTAAAACAATCCTTAACGATTGCAGTTAAATGGTATTGCTGCTTATAACATAACCAAAATCAAACCTTCAGATGGTTTAAAGACGCTACCCAACGTATATTAAACTATGGTAAAAATGGCAAAATTTAACGTTATTATGAAGGCATACCAAACAAATTTCAATATAACCTATAGCTTTTAATAAACATTTTGTTAGGAAATATACAGTTGTAAATTTCACAGATTCGAAGGTACACGAGATAGGCTAAATTGTTCAAAATTTATTTCAAAAAACAAAATGGAGCAAAATTACTAATATTGCTGATCGTAGTCAATAAAAATAGCTTGTTACGTCAGTTACCTTAAATGACACGAATAGGTTGAAAAAAACCAACAAGACCACGAAAGCTAGGAGAAAAATCCCTGCTGCTATGTTGAAACAAGAATGCTTGCGTTTTGAGAAGGATTTCCTTTCCACAATAGGGTAAAGCTCAGGGGATTTTTCCATTGAAAATGATTTTGCTTCCTCTTTTTTGGACATAAAACACTATTGTTGCTGTTCGTGCCTACCCTACAGTGCTAATACGGAGCTCGAATAGCTGGAAAGTACCCTGCAGCGAATGCCGTGCAACACTTGTCTCGCTTTGCGCTGAATGCCGTTGCTAGCGAAACAGCAAACACAAGGCAATCTCTGTTTTCACAACGGTTCGAGTTTAAAGCTGCGAAAACGAATCAAGTGTTGTGATAGTTCGGGTCGTTAAAGAACCGATTTCCAAAACCTTACATTAAAATGAGGGGCGGCCCCGCGATTGTTTCGAGTGATCCTTAACATCGAAAACCATTGTTGCGCATATTGTCTTGGTGATTGTGAGTGAGCTTAATCCCCTGTCTTGTTCTGTCCTGAACTCGGGGGCAAATTCTGCAATTATTCAAAGTGGTTTTAGATGTCAGATTTGCATTGTGTGGCTGACCCCAACCCAACTGTTGATATTGGATTTCGTATTCTCGAGTATAATGGAGCCTGACTCTTTTGTTTGGGTCACGTGGTCTTGTCACGCTATGCCGTCGTTTGGCGGATAAATTTTACCTACTCATTCCGAATGTTCACTGTGTTTTGTGCCAGCAGGAAGGAAAAAATTATTTATTTATTTTAAACATTAACGCATGCCGTTTCTGAAATTCCAAAATTGATCGTGATTTAAGCAATTAAAATCCCTGTTTTTGTTGCACATGATAGCAGTTTAAGACGTTTTTAAAAAAGTCGAAAATATTTTCGTAAAGTACACAACAAAAACCTCTATATGATCAGTGATGCTTTTGCTGTAATGGCAATTGTAGTTTGGGATTATTTTGTTATTGTCAATATTGTAGTAATAGGAGATTATCTTGACCAAACCATAGTGTTTATCATCTGACTCAAAGCATATCATCAAATCTCAAGCTTGTTTTCCAGGCGCATAGCTGCAGGGTCTTGACGCTTGTTTGTGCGGAAAATGTGGGTCGCTGCAGCAAAGGACGTTGCCGACCTAGTGTTTGAGCTGTGCGGCGTTGTCTTTGTTCTGTTGTTAGTGTTAAATTTAGGTTCTAAAATGACCTGTAGTTTGGGTCTTGGTAATTTGGCTATACACGAAAGATTTACAATTCATTCTAAGCAAGGTGGACTTCTCAAAAAAATGAAAGAAAATCTTGCCGTAAATGTCAATGCGACGCGAAGCTCATAATTTCTCACGTTTTCTTGGAAATTGAACGGTTTGATGATGTCAAACTCAACGAAGATTTGCATGTGACCTATAGGTCGGTGCAGATTTTTCTCTTTGTACTTTACAGCAAAGACAACAAACAAAGTATATACAAGAACGTGTCGACTTTAAATTATTTTGAAATCACGTTGAGGCGGCATTCAACTTATAGATTCCAGCTCATTGCGTAGATTCAAAAAATTCTGATACCTAACACTGACTGTAAATTTGGAATAGGTTTGGGTCGTTATTTACGGTAATTTTCTTTATTTATTTGAAATAACTTTGTATAAAACATATGATTTTAAAGGAACAAGAAGCTGAACAAATCTATAGAAAAAGTAAGTAAACAATACACCTTTAAAGTACTTCTAAGTTCTATTTCTTTATGTAAATTTAGTGTCCTAAAGCTTGGTCCCATATGTTTATTCAAATAAACGTAAAAATGACTATCGTAGAAATTTCAACTTTATGAAACATCTCACACTGAAAGACAGAATTTACAAAATTTACCAAAACACAAGCCTGAAACCTAATGTTATAGTTATGAAAGTGCCCAATATATGAAATATTAATATCACATTTTCATGTCAAAGCGGCTATTTCGTGGAGTATTTCGAACATTGTGTGGGTTATATATGGGCTTGTATGGGTGTTTTTCCTTTCGTTGCTTGCGTAGTTGAACGAAACAAATTACGTTTACAAGAAACAACAAGAGCGAAGTTGCCAACACCCAATACGAAATCGTGAAAATGTAGTTGCTGTTAGAACAAGAGGCTGTGAACGTTGTGGTTTCAGATGTCGCTGTAGGCTTAACAAATCTCATGACAACCAAATTCGTGACGTCATCTTCGTCATCAGACATCCAATTGCCGGATGCTTCGTCATCAAAGCTCACAGTATCCAAAAATCGCGACTTGTCCACATCTGACAGTTCGACGTAGACTGGGTCATTCATAACGTCCTCATTTGCTTCATGATCGTGTGGTGTTGTGGAAACCGTCGTGCCTTCGTTGATTTCTCGTGTCTTTGTTGTTGTTTGCTTTTCTGGTTGTTTATCTTGGTCTTGCGGTTCTGCCGAGACGCCAGTTTCACTACCTGTTGGAATATTTTAAGCAGATTTAAAATAAATGACCTATAATAACATATATATTACTTATTTGAAATAAGCATTAGGGTTAATATCAAACGCTTGTAGATATTGGTGGTTTATACCTATAGAAAACAAAACTAAAACAGTTGCTAACTTGATCAGCAAATAACACATTTGCATAAAATATTACTGAAAATGCTTAAGCGGGGTTTACCTGCATAGAAGACGGTTGCGCCGTTTTTCAGAGTTTTTGATCTCAGGAGTGGGGCCCGATACGGGGGAGATCTCAACTTGGCGCACCAATGCGTCGATGGAATTTCTTTTTTCATGCAAGAGGTCACCACCGGCCCGACGAGAGATTCCGCCCGGCCACTGTAGCAGTACGAACATTCTTTGCACTCGCTCCATATCGCGTCCCAGTAGGTACCTGACATATTTAGCCAAAACCCAAAATCAAACCCACGTTTTTTTGTGGAAATGTGATATTGCTATTTTACAGAGTCTACATTTTCTTTTAAGAAACCAAAATTTAGTCTTAGTTTTTATAACTTTAAATTTAAAAACCTTTTACATTGACTTACCCAAAGGGCACTCTCCACAAACTGTGTCGCTAGTGGGCGTACAAGGTTTAATCACTTCTCTGCCGCTGCACTGCTTGCAAGCGTAGCATGGTGATCCAGTCCTACGTCTCCTCAGAGAGTATGTTAGACCCGGCTTACATTGCTGGCAAACTGTGTCCCGATTGGATTTACAAGAATATTTAACCCCGTAACCTGTTCAGCAATAAAAGGATTTGGTCAGAGAGGGCAACGACCGATACCAACCTTGTAATTTTTTAACAACCCAGCTGATGATTATGGTAATACCGTATGATACCAACTTATTACATGTCGGAATTATTTACATTAAAAAAAACGGTTTCCAGTCTAAAAGCTTGATCGGAAATTAATCAAAGCCTACATACGGCGCCATGGCTATGAGCTGGGAAATGTGTAAACAAATCTCAACACTAATAACTTACCAGATTGGCACGGAGAACATTCTTTACAAGCGCTTGAATTTTTATCAAAGTACTGCCGGAAAGGCGTACATTGCCGGAAGGGCATACCAGCAACAATTTGCATCATAACAAGAACACTCAGAAAAAGTACAAGCACCACTACGGGAAAGTGACGTGTCATCTAAAAACAAACAAAAAAGGTTGTAAAGCAAACAAAATGGAAAATAAATATTTGAACGTCAACCGAAAAGGATTGTGTAACCTCCCGGTAATCCTTTGGTTCTTAAAGAAAACTGCTTTTCGAGACAAAACGCTAATTTTAAATTTATAACAACTGTAAAGGTGGATCACTTGAAAGTAATAATACAGGTCAAAAATAACATCAGTCAATATTTTAGTACTTTCCATATATAACATATTTCCCGTTTTTATCTTGCAGATTTGTGACGTAGAAATTTAATAATACTTTTGTGTACAAAACTGACGTGTTCATCATCACGCCCTTTCGTGGTTTCAAAGACTTTTATATCTTATTTTTAGCTCTTAAAAGGGTAAACAAATATTTTCTAAATTCGAATCCGGATGATAAAGTATCATTTCGCACGTCCCTCCCACCTTGTTTATTATTATACTAAAAACCATATCTTATACACAGATTGACATGTAGTAAAGATCTCATAAATTGTACATTGAAATCTATTACAATGCATATACACTGTATCGTAATCATCCACTTTTTGTTTCTTTTTGCTCTGCTTTTACTAGTTAACGCTAGTTAACAGTACTTATCTCATTGCTTATATAAATCAAAATTTCGAAATGTAATTACTTATTCCGTTTATTAGCGATTTCCTGTAAACTTTATCGGTTTAATAAGAACACGATCGTAAATGTACACTCCTTTACCAGAACTGGTTAGTCATGTTGTCATTTGCTTGAAGTCAAGTGGGTTCGGCGGTAAGTTTTAACACTCTGGTGATTACGCAACCGATTGTAAGTGGCCGATTAGTTAATGATGGTAGTCCTTTTGCGATTTCACAACGCCGCCCTTTATTTTCAAAAGTCTTAAATCATAACTGGGAAGTTTTGTCAAGCACATTGATTACCAGGTTGTCCAGAGACTTTTCATTTTGGGAAATTACCCGATGATTCAACGGGAAAAATCGCAGACAAATTCCCTTATTGCAGTATAGAGATATCGGTATACCGATTGTCGATGACTCATGCCTAAAGCTTGAGTATATACCAAGTGGGGTGTTACTAAAATATCTCGACGCGCATTTCCTACTGCCCAAAGCATATGAAACCAGTCAAAAGAAAGGATGTCGATTATATCACCTTCAACTTTTAGATTCATTTGCTCAGCTGATTATGGAGTCAGTCAATAACCATTCTATTTCAATTGGGATCAAATTTTTTTGAGCTTTTTTGTTAGTTTATAATACATTTACACGTTGTGAGATGCACAAAAATGCTTTGCCATCCAGTTTTAGTTATTAAACTACAATAGTTGAAACAAGGAGAAAAATATATACTTAGTTAGAAATATATAATAATGTACAAATATATAGTTACAAAAAATATAACAAAGGTACTTACCTTTATCACAATCTTTATGCGAATATGTTGTTTTAAATATTCGCTAGTTAGGTGAAATTTTGACTACTATATCCTAGACTCCCTAGAGCGTCTTACGATAGTCCAAATAGCTATCTGCAAATAAATAACGTAATTAAATGAACATTTTTAGAAGTAGTTAATGCATTGTATTATCTCGTAAACACATACACCAAATTTATTATCGATCACGTGTTACACTCGCTGTGATCATACATCACGAGAAAAGTGACGTTATATGTCACGTGAAATAAGACGTCAACACTTTTGAAAGTTGAAGTTGATCTTAAAATCTTTTTCCATACTTGGTACAGCAGAACTTACACAAGACTACTACACACTTTGAACTGAAACATTTACTATATGGTGGAACATATCCGTAAGTGCTTTCAAAGTCGGTTTCCAAGCAAATGTATAAATCATAGCCACGGTTAAAGTTGTTCGATAAACTTCTGCACTCTTAGACTCTCACTACCTTTCTAACCTCTTATTTTTCCTCACTCTCTCTTTTCCTCACTCTGCCTCATTCATTGTTTAAAGTTGACCGGACCTGACATCGCCGGCTTTTATGGATTTCGCAAATCATTCTACGTCATTCTTGCGTCATAGCATATGACTTAGCACGCAGATTTATATTACATTAATGAGCGAAAGGTCGAAGTAAAGTTTGTGCTTGTGAAAATTACTTTATTAAAATCATCAATATACGAAAACGAGACGAAGGAAATAATTTTACATTTAATTACGTTGTCATATTATTTTTTGTTTCAAAAACATCAATTGAAAGTTGAAAGAAAATCAAATGATGAAGAATAGATATAGAAGACAATTCTTGAAATTAATTCGAAACAAGCGCGGCACTGTGTTCTCCACTGTCTGACAGCCATCATGGGTTAACAGAGAAGGAACCACTCCATTTAAAGGAGAATCGTGGTATTTCCCGAGGGGATTCACCTCATTCGACCTGGTTATTCTTTCCAATCACAATCCAGTGTGATTTCCCCTTACGTAAACCCTTCTTCGGATATTCAAGTAATTAATATAAATGATTTATTACAGGTAAAAGCCGCCATGTTGCCAATAAACCGATTTATTCGTTTGTTGTAACATAAACCTTCCATTAAGTAGAAAATGCAATTGAACTTATTTTCGCAGTTAAAAAATCCGCTACAAGCAGAATGCTTTTTTCAACTGACAGCAGTGACAGGTGCTTTAAAAATAGGTTTATGCTCATGCACTGTGCTAGCGCAGTTCTACTTATACGATTAAAACGCTTATGCATTGTGACAGCTAAGCTTTCTTGCGTGAAACGGACACTATTTGCTTGGATTAACATCGTGTGGGGACTTTTGACAACATTCCCATCGCATGGTAAACAAATCTTTATTTGCTGCATGTTTTGTGACAGCTTGTAGACAGAGGGTCTGTTACTTATCAAATCTTTGAGCACGGAAAAGGCCCGTTTTACGCTTTAAAGGGTTGAAAATGACTGACAGGTTGTATGTTTATTATTTGGTTAGTGGAGAACAGTATTCAAATCATCTGGTTTTGTGTAGAAATAGCGGTGCTGTAAGTAAACGTATTTACGAATAAATTTACATAGTAGAGCCCTGTACGAAAATGAAAGCTAAAAGCAAAGAAAACCTCTTAGCAAAGGAAACTGAAATAATCCCTCTACTTTCGCTGCTTGCCTCAGTACCACAGCAGCGCTTCGATTCAATTTTACTATACCAAGGGAGCGCCCTATTCTGACGTTGGTTACTTTAATTTTACTTTATACGATAATATCGCCTTTTATTTTCTTACGAGTTTTTTCAGCAAAAAATCGTGGTAGTTGAAGAGAGATGGCTACGATTTGGTCACGTGATTAAATTATCTGGAGTTTAGTGTAGCCTAATTTTATGTAGAATTTTAAGTCATTAATTTTCATAAAAAAGACCACTGACATTAAATCTCAGGGTATTTTTAAATAAAGTGACGTAAATGTTGGCCCTGCTTGATGCCAGGGTCAATTCTAAAAATCCAACATAACTACATAATGTATTTATTTCTGCATTTAATGGGACTATTGCCCACCAAGGGAAAATAGCTTACATAAGCCGAATCTTAAGATTCCTCTTTATAAATGGTCTCTACAAGCTTGATAACCGTAACTTTAAATGCCAATAACTTTCAGAAATGTAACGATTCCGTGTAAAAACTAAAATTTTGGCCATTTCTCTATTGTGTTCAATATCATTGCCCAAATTAACAGACTTAAAATTCTTCAAAAATAGAAAATATTGAAAAGTGTTAATTTTATGTTGTTTTTTCTTATGTATAGTCAGACTATTACAGTGTAAGCATATTTACACGTTTCAACTTTAAACAAACAATTTTCCTGTTACATTATCACGTCTTACGTAAAGCATTAGGCTAAAGATAAGAAAAGTTTTTAGGGACATGGTAGCGGTGTACCTACGTCATTTTGTTTGCATGACATCAGACAAAGGTAACTTTTTAGTTTTTTATGTTCTTTTGACTTGCTTCGATGTTCATAATTAATTGTGACAGGTTTTTGCGCGCTTTTCAAGGATACAAATTTAAACGGGTATAGGTGGCAGGTCTACTAGAACGGGAGGTTACTGTATCTAGATTTTGTGGGCTGACATACTGTAATTCAACGTATTTGAGTTGAATCACCGCTTTTGAAGTACTACTGCGAGCCTACTATCTATAAGTCTCAGAATAACCCTTGAACTTTCATTGCTGAAAACTCTTCAGTTTAGATATGAATGCCAAAGAGATAGTAACAGCTGTATCAGTGACTTTACTGTAACAATTTCAAAGTACAAGAAGGTTATTATGTGCACATAGCATCTTTGAGGTTGAAAATCTATTTTGGTTGTAAGCGTAGGACCTATGTTTATTAGCTTAGTCTATAGTTCATATGCGTGGGTGGGCGAGTAAAATGAAATTTTCTCCTTTGCGAATAGTTTGTGGATGCGGTTATTTTTGGAACTCAACCACATAACAATTTGAAATTCCCAACTCTCCAAAGTCAGCATTCATTTATTTTCGCTGATGTAAGATGCGGCCTTACTTTACTCCCCTTTCCGGTGTGGTGCTACAATACAAGTTGCTAGCATTGTTTACCTGTACCACCTCATCACCTGATATCTCGAGCCACCTCCTCGTAGGTAATGATTGTGGTTGAAAATACAAAGAATTCCCCTTTATCGGTTTGCTTTCGTTGTTAAGAACAAAGCACAATGTAAAACGCAGACGTTGTAAATAATCGTATCAATTGTTTGCTCTTTACGTAACCATAAAAAACAAAAGCGAAACAATAAGATAGGCTGATAGGGTGTTTTAACATAAGACATCACCTCCGCTTTGGAGCCAAGGACAAACCATGACGTCAGAGAGTTTCTGAGGTTGTTCAACTCCCTTGTGACGTGGTTGCGTCAGACATGTTAAGACTTGGGGTCGTTACGAACTAACGGGCAGCTTGAAATAGTTAGCTTACAATTACCTGATAAGTACTTTCGCTTCTGCTGATCTAACCGGTTCATACCGGCGGTAGGTGGTTTTAGTAGTCAGCTTAAACAGGCGAAATGCGGAGAGGGTATTGCGCTAAAGTTATTTTGGTTCCACCATACTCGGTTCTACACCAACGCTTAGTTGCATACCACATCTCTTTGCTTTGTCGAACCGTGTCGACCGACTTAACAATGACCTCTAAAACTTTCCATAACAGCAAAGATAAACAGGAGACCCGTTCATTCTTTAAGTGCTTTTTTTATGGTTTAACTCAGCGCTTTGAACTTAATCTGTAGCGATTTCGGAAAATCCAAAATTAACGTTTTTGTGACGGCAACGTTTGGAATAGAACAATATAGCAACGTAGCCGTAAAAATTACGGCTACTTTTTGGAAGTGACGGCATTGCACAAAAGTTGGGTCAACGGATAGGGCCAAATTACAAAAAAATTATAAGTTCGCTTGGCAGCCAATGTAGCAGTCCGTTGAAAAATACACGATCTTTGCAATCACGCTAGTCCACGAGGCATGTGGAACTGATTACGTCGCAGGGCGATCTATCGAAGGATCCTTGTCAGGTTTTCAGACGATAATGTAATATCATGTCGCTTCCGCTCTTCCAAAACACATACTTCACAGTACGAAGGTTATATTCTGGATCTAAAACCTGCAAAAACGACAGATTAAGGATAGATACGGCACAAAAGCATCCACAATGCTTCGTTAAACAACCATGAAACAAACATGAACAGTGTAACAGGCGAGTTCTTTTAACTGAATAAGCGAATTCGTTTCAACATTGTATTCAGTGAAAAGCTTCAACCTTGCCAAGTTACAACGAGTGTCGTCATTCGCTTTTTCGATGCTGGACTGAAAATCGATTTAAAAGCACAAACAAGTTTAGGGGAAGCTCGCACGTTCGTTCACAAGACAAAGTGTTTGTGCAGTGACGCAACGCAACAAATGGCTTTGTTTAACGATTACAGCGCCGGCTTGCCGTAAACGGGAGAAAATACCGCTCCAGTGAAGACGAGTAACAGAAATTTCTAATTATACCCCAGCAAGGTTACGGATCATTTCGTGGGCAAAATAGGTAAAAATTTCGTTGCGTGCGGAATGCCTGAAAGTATGTAGACCTGTACTTGACCGTGGACAATGATATACACACAGATAATATCTGGTAAAACAGAATTAAAAAATATTAAAATATCATCTGGCAGAACACCGTTTTACCTGGAGACTTTTTTTAAGTAAGTTTACAAAATTACAATTTTTGACAAAAAAAATTAATAACGTAAAATGTATTTGCGTGAATGGAAACAGGTCTCGCCTGGCACACAGCAAACGCGAAAGTATTTTGCGTAGCTACACGTAAAAAAGAAGAGTAGAAAAAAGGTCAAATATTTACTTGATCCGCGCATAACAGCTCTACTTTGTTGTCTGCCGCCGCAACTGAATCTTTGTTGACTTCGGTCGCATCGGCAACTGACGGGCTCTCCTCTGACCTGCATGTTCAATCATACAGTAATATTACAACCGCTAGATGACAGCACAGAAATGCCTTATCGTGAATTTCTGTCTTCACCTCTCTGCGGGGTTGTCGTTGTTCGACGATTGCGAAGTGTCATCGTTTGCGCATATAATCTTTTCATGCACATGATCCATCACCTTGGCAACCGTGAGCATCTCATTAGCAAGTAGCTTGCTGTTCGCGCTGGAGATATTTCAAGGAAATTTTTGATACGGGAATGTGTATGTTGGGTAATAACATTTATACAGGGTCGCGTGTTGTTAGAGCATGACACTTACAAACAAGGAAATGTTGATCAACGCACCTTTTGTTTGGCTTCAAACCAGAACTTTGGTGTGGTTGAAGAAAGAATGACAGTTTAAGAAATGGAGTGGCAATTTTGTTCTGTAATTAAAAACATCACACCAGTTTTTACAACAGCTTGATAAAATGCCCCAGAATAAGAATAATCCAAGGTACCACGACCCCGGTTCGAATATATTTCACCTCAATCACTGCTTGTAGAACCCACGGTGGGATGGTTTCTTGAAGGAGCATGGCTTCAGTTTCCCCTGCTGCATCAGCACATAAGAGCCTGTTTAAAGTGAAACAGTCACACTGTCTGAACACAACTGTCCGATGACTGCCTGATCCATGCATAACCGGTACACTTCTACAGCAACAGCACATGCATAACCGGTACACTTCTACAGCAACAGCACATGCATAACCGGTACACTTCTACAGCGTATATTGCGCACTGTACACGGTTATTTGATGCTATAAGGTTAAGCAAAACTGTACCTGAATAACGTTCTTCCGCCAACCTCACTGAATATAACAGGAGTATGTGGTGGGACTTTGAGGTAGTGATTGAGCGATTTCTCTTGCAACGTGGCCGGATCTGCCACGTCATTTTCAGTTGATTCTACAGAAATAAATTGAGATTGGTACGAAGGAGCTGAAATTGTCGTGCAAGATATTGACAGAAAGATATGAATGCTGCATGTTTGAATAATACCTGTACCTTGATCTGCAACACTGTGATGGGTAGAAGGCCAGTGCTGAAGCAAAGCGTGTAGGAGCAATCCACCGTAGTTGACTGTATAAGTTAAAATTTTCAGTTTATCTCGTAATAGCAGGGCAGCATGAAGTTAACATGGTGATAATAACTTCAGCGCACGCGTTGACATTACTTTTTGTAACTGTGTCGCTTTCTTCAAATCCTGTGACGTCCTTGGCGGTCATCCACGCTGAAAAACATTCTCTTTCTTCAAGGTGGATACTTAGCATCTGAATGCAATAAAGTAAGACTTGATAAATTTGTCAAATATATTCTTCTTTTAACAATACAGTGAGCCTCTAACGCGTTACAACTAGCAAGTTTATTTATGATGTTGGCAGATAATTGCTTCTTACAATAACAGGTCACTTACCCCCAGCTTCAGGTCAACGGCAAACCAATTTGGCACGTAAAGAATTTTCTCTCTGCGTTTTACTTCGTCATCGAAATCAACAGTGCCAAGGTCTTCAGCGCATCTGGCCTTAATGCAATTTAATTGTGAGTGACCAGAAAAAAACAAAACACGATAGACAAAGTTTTACTGACGCACTGAAGTATAAGAAAGGTTCTGTTCTTGCTATGCAAACACCAGGCTAAAATATTTGGCTGTAATGCAGATAAAACATGTGTTGCTTACTGTGAGGACATCCCATAATGCAACTTTGTTTTCGGTGTCTTGAGTTAGAATGTACCTCTTGTCCGATAAAACTTTGTATTGGGTGATACTGCTACCACCTATAACAATGCTCTTTATATCTGTCACACTTAAAAGTGGCTTTTTCTCGAAATTAGCAATTCTACTAAGCATCGATGAATTTCAGAAACATGAAAACGCCTTGCCTGGTATGGTATAGCAAGGTTGCATTGAGTAGGGTTTTAAACATTCAGGTTCGTAGAATTCTTCGTTTTGTATCCCTTGAGCCGGATTCATATCATTCGGTTTCAACGGCCAAGCATTAACATGAGAATTTGCAGTGCAGCAATATACTTTTTCCGGAATTTCTTTATCGTCTAGCTGAAGCTGCAATATGGCAACCACAAAAACAGAATTATGTCAAGTATACAAATTCAATTCAATTCAATTGTACAAAGCTTAACTATTCTATTTATAGACAGCAATCGTAACACTAAATACTATATGTTGTCACAAAGTGATGTAAAACACGTGATCTGCAAAAAAATGACGACTTCATGCAATTTCTCAAACTAACGGAAGATGACAAAGCATTTTTTCAGACAAGATAATTAATAAGCGATACGTGGAAGTGGGACTAATTAATTACCTTTAAAACAGGGGCATCTTCTTGGCAAACTAGGTAATTAGGGAAGTCAGCATTTCGAAAATCGGTGCATATTATTCTGCCATCTCGGCCTGAAGAATAAACAAAGCTAAAAGAAGACGTGTCCTGCAGAGCTGCGAGTGTCCAGACGCCTTCGTTATGGACTCTTACGGTTGCAATACATTTCTGTTGTCCAAGTGACCAAAGGCGGATTGTCCCATCAGAACTCCCAGACAAAACCTTTACAAAAACATTATGTTAAACACAATGAAGCAGCGATGCTTCAGTATAAACAGTAATTGATAATAATTAATAGCAAGTGGCAATAATAATAAGCTACGGCGTTGTGTATCAACCCTATGTTTGATAAATGCTCATCTTGAGTTCCAGTCAATCAGCGTTTATTAGCTTTTCGTTATTACCTGAGTCCCATCTCGATTTACAATGAGAGCTTTAACATTATCAGTGTGACCTTTGAGCTTCATGCGTTTATCACAGGTTCTAGGATCCCAGACGCGAATAGCACGTTCAGTGGAACCGGCCACAAGGATTGTTCCACTGTCATTCATAGCAACACTGTAAATGGAATTCTTGCATCCATTTACATTTGATGCTAATAATAGAAAAATGTAATCAGGTTAAAATGTTTACATTGACAACAAAATGCGAGCAACGTACAGCTAAAGGCAGTGATATTAACATAGTGTCTGGCATTGCTATGTACAGAATTGTAAAGTTTTACGTAACAATGGAATGGTCAGAACAGTTCCTACATTTATGAAAATATATTTGCACAATCACAAAAGCAACAAAATTAGCTTAACAAATAACAGCACCAGTGTCCGTGCCAAGACAAACTTACTTGTCACTGTATTACGTGTAGTAGTAAGTGCAGTTAAAGTGTTGACGTCCCAAATAAATATTTGCTTATCCAAGCCTGCACTCGCCACATGTTCTTTGTGCTTTGCATAGGCAAGTGTACGGACATAATCCTTATGTGTACGTAACGTAGACATACAAAATCCCCTGTGAGCATTCCAAACTTTGACAGTTGTGTCGGATGATGCAGATATTACTGTGGACAAATTAAATATTAGTTAATGTAATTATAACCAGTAAAACATATTTTTTTAGGAAAAAAATGAATATATCTCTCTTTTTCAGCGATATTCTTGCTAAAAAAATTAGTATTTCTCAGTTCTTACATATATATATGTAGATATTTTAAGCACTGGTTGTGGTGTACCAGTACTATATTTGTTTATTCTCAAAAGCACATAATTATTAATTATTTAAGGTAATGGCATACGTAGCTTAAAAATATTGTCAGAGTTAAAACAAGCAAAATTTTACAGCTCACTGATGCAAAGGAATAGTTGCACTTCAAACAGAAAATTTCTGCAAGTTGGCAAAAACGATGTACTGAGATAAAAGAAACAAGAACTCTAGATCATCCAAACTACTATACTCACAGGTTTTGCCATTGCAACAGAGCACAATGTCGTTGACCCAATCTGTGTGATGCTCCATTGATGCAACGTAGGGGTCGCTGTCTTTGTCTTTGGTCTCTGCATCCCATATCCGAATTATGGAGTCGCGACCAGCTGTGAAGAGTCTTCCACTTGTTCTGTCGAGCTTAAAAATGCAAAAAAATCGACTGCAAATGGATAACTTATTATATATGATAGATATGGATACTAAGCTTTTAATGAAAATATTTGATTAAATAAATCTGTAACAAACACTGATAAACACATTTTTTTACATATAAGTAAACATTGACATTTACCTGGAGGGCGTTGACACCTGACCTGTTGTACTTTTCAGCTGCATCTCTTATAACGAAAGAAACCTAATATATAAACGTAAAATCGCACTTGAATGAGTTTGTATTGCATGTAAGTGGTTACACCAATATAAATTATTCTACATATACGCAATATTTACACCAATGTACCATATATAAAATATGCACAAAAACTCTTTTTACCTGAATTTTTTTACGAGCCCCCAAGGGCTCTCTTCGTTGCTGCATTGTCATGGCTTACATCGGAGAAATGTAGCTTCAAATCAGCACTAAGTTTAAATGCTAATTAGTTTATTTGTTTTATTAATCAAAGCATATCCAGTTTAGTATCCTGCACCATAAAAGAAGTTAATTTAGCAAAAATAAAAAGTCAAAGACGTATTACGCGTTTGGTAATGGCGAACATTCACTGCAACACTGTAACAGTAAGTATTATGCATAAGAAAAATACACTGCAAAAAAAATCTGAAACATGACAACGCACAAAAAGACACAATTAATGGCCATACTTACACATACAGAATAGTAATGAGAACTAAAAAACCACACAACTACACGCAGCAACATAAAGGCGATAAAGAAGATTTATAAGCATCTACACTCATCACACTTGGAAGCAGGTGAGCCCCAAAATCTGAATACTTTTGGTTAAAACAACTATCATACTTAGGTTACCTATTAGTACAGGTATAAATATACTAATTTCTAGGTTTGTCCAAAGCGTAGGAGTATCGTAACTGGGTTTGATACAAGTCAACTGTGTGAAACAAGCAAGTAACGAGATAAGAAATTTAATATTATTTGGACATTTGATTTTGATCTGTTTTAGTTTGTTTTTAGTACCATGGTGTGGATAACAATCGCATTGAAAGTCGTTATTAGATATTGATGAAGTTTGAAGTAAACCTGACACAGTGAAATACACTTTGTTTAGAAAATATGCATAAAAATAGAAGTACAGGTTCTAGTTTTGTGGAACAAGCAATATTGAAAAGTATACATAATACAATGATGTTAAAACAGATCGACGCAAGTTAGGCATTTATTGTGGTTAAAAAAATAAAGAGGTTATAAATTTTATCTAGAACTGTCAACTGCATTTTATGCTGCCAGAGCATTAGTCGCATCAACAATTGGAACTTTTGTGCAGTGAGGTAGAATATGGCCTCTAACTCGCCTGGAGTAAGCCATGTACAAGATGTATCCAACACAAACCGCTAAAGATGAAAGTACTACAAGGATACCAAACTGACTGGGAAGTGGCAAGCATAAGACGAGAAAGTATCGCAGTAAGTCCATGAAATTATTTAAGGACGATTGCACGCCGTTAAAAACGCCTCTCTCTTTTTCGACAACATTTTCCTGGATAAGCTGTGTTATGGTGAGGTCAAAGCCCCACAATCCGACTCGAGCTAAAATTATTCCAGCCATGAGTAAAGTTATCGATTGATAGGAGGACGGCGGCGATACTCCTTCGACGCACTTTAAGAAAAGTGTTTTTGCAATGTCTTCCTCTTCCAATGAAGGCATTGTGGTGTAGCCGTCTACGCTTGTGTTTAAACTGCTCATTGTTGAGTAGTTTGAGCCTTGTAGGTCAACAAGTGGGGTAGTCACTTCCAAAGTCATGTTGGAATTAGTGACGGCATCACTGATCATATTTTCGGGCAACCACATAAACGGACTTCCAGCAATAAAAATTGACACTAGACAAGGGATCAGAGTTGATATCTGGAAAAATGCACAGAACAATCCTGTCCTGAGGAGACCCACTTTTTCCCTCATTGGTGGAAAGATGAAGGTGGCAATAACTCCAGCTAAGGCAGCACCTGCCTGTAAAATACCTACCATAAACTCACTGAAACACTGACTGTATGCGTAGGCAATGGTAATATAACCAAATCCAAGAATAGTCATGTAAAGAAAAGAAAACCCTATGCAAGGGAGAGAAATTGGCTGTGCCAGGTACAGCTTCCAACCATCCTTCAGCATGAAGACAAATGAAAACATTTTCCTGAATATTGACTTTTTCTTCTTGCTTGTTTCATTTTTTTCTGAATCCTGTGGTTGTTCTTTGTTTGTAGGAGTTTCTTCTGCTCTGTCATCCTGCTCCATATTTTCATCATTTAACACTCTCATTTCTTCTCCTTCATTCTCGGTTTCTTTGTTTTTATTTGCGAGTGCGGGAGTACGGACATACACAGCTCGCAAAAGCAGGTATTCAACAACCATTGAAAGAGCGTTCCAGCTTACAATAAAAATAGCGCCTCCAGTGAGACCTGCCCAGGCCATTATCTGGCCACAAGCTAAAGGCGATATAATCTTAGTCGTGAGGTCAATTCTTCTAACCATCGAATTGAGGTCCGCTAATAAATCTTTTTTTCCTCCAGCAACGACGACAATCCAGTCTTTCTGAATTATGATGCCAGTTGCAACACTTGCCAAATTTCCGATCGCTCCCGTGATTATTGCTCCAATCTGTACCCAGATCGCAAAGCTGTCGTTTTTATTTCCAAGAAGTCGATGAACTAAAAGGATGGTAGCACTGAGTATGACTGATGTATTTTGTATGATGAGTGATACCCGAGCAGTATAAAGTCGCTTGTTTCTGTCAATCCATTCCCCAACAAGAGGACCGAATACTAAGACCGAACATGCCAGTACAAGGCCATATATCGCTGAGAGTGAGAGAGATTTTGGGTCCAAATCAAACAGAAACAAAGGAATTGCAAAGTACCACATTCGATCACCCCATGACGAGAAAAAATGCCCACAGTAAATGATAGTGGAAGTTTTCACCATTATTTTCTTATTGTTTATCAAAAGCTAAACAGTAACCTGTGTATTTGTCAAAGCAACAAACTGACTTTGCTCGACAGACTAAGAAAAAATGTGCTTTAAGTTGGTAAACAGACGAAGTCATTCCAATACAATTCAGCAAATGATGAACAACATCATTTCTAGGATATTTCTATATTTTGATATTATTTGCCTGCCTATCACTTACAGTTAAAGACTCCAATTGAATTGCAGTTTTTAAATTATATCTTGTACAATTTCAGAGTCATTACAGTTTAAAAATTCACGTTTCTGCTGCTATTGATGCTAGAAAGCACTGTAATGATTTATGAAAATTATATAAATAACTTAAAAAATCGTCATTCTTGGGTCTGCTTTGAGAAAACAAGAGTCAATTTGTACTTGTTCAAGATCAAAGAATGACGCCATAATCAGATGTAAACAAATGGTTAATAAAAATATGCACTTTCTAGCAAAAGCAGTTGCCTGGTTCCTAAACCTTCAAAACAAGTAGCACATGTTTCAAACACTAGTCTTTGTGTTGATGGTTTAGTATTTCCTCGACCTAAGTTTTAATATATACGATATAGTTTGAATCAATTTGACATTGGTGAACTACATTTTGTTTGATATTGGTTGCAAAAAACAAAAATACATACTTTTTCGAAAATTGCTTTAACTTTTTTCCAGTATATATATATATAATTCTTATTTTGCGTTCCAATTTGGTGGAAGCTCTGGGAATAAGGCTTTTGGCTTAAGTTTGGCTACAAATTCAAAAATTGAACAATTGAAATAATATCAGCAATCAACATTCAAATCTTATCTAACCACTCTGCAGCTTAACAGCATCATGCAACAACCACTCAAGTCGAAATCTAACTATATAAGAGCAAAGCAAACATGCTCTGGAGTTGAACAACAAAATTTATGCAGTGAATAAAATTTGGTTTTAACACTAGAAAGACCGCTGTGGTCGATTTTGACTGAGTATCTGTTTGTGGCTATAAAACGACTTTTAATAGCAGAAATGTACTAATTTATCGGTTGTAATTAGTTTCACAACATTTCCTGGCAGACCTCGTTATGACATAATAAAGTAAACTTTTAAAACAAAAGGGAGTAAAACAATAATCTGCTATCTCGCTCGAATTGTTTTGATAACGTCTCGTTGCCTGGCACTGGGAAAGACAATAAAAGGATGCCGCGGTCAATTTTGACTGCTGGTCTTTTCAGGTATATTGCTTCAATGATCTTGTTGTGGAAATTGGATTCCTTTAATTTCTTTGTTTCCTGTCACCACTAGCAAAGTTAGAAAAACTCACAGAGTGACCAAGACCCAATTTTAACAGACAAGGCCGTAATAAAGAAGAAAATTGTAAAGCGGTCAAAAATGACCGCTGGTCTTTCTAGTGTTAATGAGTTTAAACATGAATGTACCCATTGCTATTGATCAAATGAAAAAATCTTGAATAAGCTAAGTAACGCAATAAGTTTATCAGAAAGTGCATATTTTAAGTTTCAAAACCATTTGCTTATAACCAATTTTGGTATCATTTGTAAAATTACATGGCATTGAACAAATACAAATTGACACTAGGTTTATCAAAGTAGATCCAGAAATGGCAATTTTAGGCCAATTTCAAAATATAATTCAAAGCAGTTCCCTGTAGTGCCATTACTAACAAAATTTTTTTAATAAACTACATAAGCATTTATATCAAAAAGTAAAAATATCCAATCAATAGGTGATGCTGACAAGACCACCTCTAACTTATTGAATTATAATGGAATGAGCCATGGCTAATCACTGCATATATTGCAATTTGAATGTAACCAATATGATTAAACACATTAACATAATGTCTGCACAATAGAAGGTTAACTATTAGCGTATGCAGAAAATGTTCATAGGAAAGGTTTTGCAAGCTCACATGATACATTTAATGACAGTTGCAACTTGGCAATACTTCTTATCAAGTTTATCTTAACCATCAGCCAACCAGTTGCTGGAGGCTGTGGTGAAAGATTCTTTAATCCATTGTTTCTAGCCTAGGTTTTCACTGATTTGTGCCAGATTTCAGATTTATGCCAATCACCAGCAATTTGACTGAAAATAGGCATTTAACTACCACTTACAAACTAAAAATGGTACAAAAACGCAGACACACTAGGCTTGCTTGCAGACATGAGCCTACTCAAACCAGTATACATGCGGCAAGAACTACAACAGAAACACTGGTTTTGATTTATTAGCCAGATTTTTGCCTAGTTTTACCCATAGCAAACCCAACAATGATAGCCGAAAGCAAAGATTTGAAAACGTGGGAGTATAGGCCTAGCCTAAGCTACCTTTAGAGGCAAATGCACCGTATCTGCAAAATAGGACAATACGATGATGTTAGACATCACTAAGGCATTAACGGTAAATTTTACTGGTGTTGAAAAGTGTAAGTTAACGTAATATCTTTAAACATAATAACACTAATACCAGCACAATCATTCCGAACGTGCAGGAACTACGTTCATCTTGGCACGTCCACATTACCAAACTTTCCTTGAGGCTGGAGGATGTGATTATGTGAAGGACCATAGGGAATGTATGAGGTAGTGGTACGCCTAACAGACCCTTTCTGAGCGGCAAGGTTTTTTTGATCGCCTAATAGGGCATAGTTAAAAGTGGAAATTGTCGACCCATTTTGATTCTTTTTTTTAAATTGCAAGTCTTCTGGGCATCGGATTGTAAAGATTTCGTGCAGGTGAGTAGCATATGAATTTCTTTGAACAGTAAAGAAAAAATATTAAAAAAATTGCCTACTTTTTATTTTACGCACTTTGAATCCTAAGCATTGGTTTGGTTTGATATTAGATCACGTTACGACTTTACGTGATCAGTGCAGCATGCGACGTGAAATACGTAAAAGTTTGCGTGGTATCTGAGGTGCGTGTAATTATGGCAATGTAGTTTATTATTTTAAACTTTACTTGCGATGCCAGTCAAAACTACTTATGTATCACCTTGTAGATACCGAGCAAAAGTTTCTAGTTTTAGCATGCTATAACAAGGTTAACACCATTCTTTTCCGGTTCCTGCTGACAATGACGAAAAATAACTAATATAATAAATTTACAGTTTGCTGATCAACAATTTAATGCAATAGAAGGTCAACACCGCATACTTTTCGTTACGCACCGTCAATGCGAAAAATAAAAGATACCTTGCATTACTACACATCACCAATAGCAGCCTATCAATTATTGTCTTACTGAGCAGAAGGCCTAAAGAACAGCAGGGTTCTACTTGAAAAAAGCAAGCTGCTGCACAACGTGCAACAACTCAATACGACCCGTCACCCTGCCGTTAGTGACGTCACAAGAAACTTTTACCATGTGCTCAGTAAAAACTGCTATTGCTGTAATCTAAAGCCGAAACAATAATAAAAGCTGTAGGCCAATTTATTATAAAGACGTCTCGGTTAATGCTACAGCATCAGTCCAGCAATGACCATAAACGTCTGCACGATAATTTTGTTTTCTATTGTCTTCCATTTGTTTTCATTCTACGTACCTATAACGTTTAAGCGGTAAGCTATAGCTTTTTTATTTTTTTCAACGGCATGTCGTCCATCCAAGCGTAACATATGTGCAACGTGCACAATCCTGTAATAACGTTTCAGCTATTCAAGTAAAAACGTGTATAGGAGTAATTACTTTACACTACTACGGCAAATAGTTATATGACAAATCCTACAATTGAATCGCGCTACCTAACGTAAGGATTTTGTAAATTAAAGTTTTGCAGAATGCTGACAAAGAGTTATAACAATTCCAAACAAATGGTCAGCGATCACTCGTGCAGTAATTTTTCCATTTATTTAAATGTTAAGAGTTTGCGTACCAGCAAGTTATTTTCCCGAAAAAGAACTTGTCTGTTAATGCCAACTGTTAATGTTAAGTCAAGAAAAGAACGTTAAAGAAACCCTTTCTGGTTCCAGCTAATGTTATGTACTAAATATGAGAAAAACGTAACCCTTTATTCGGAAACAAAGCACATTGTCGTAACACTGTGTTGTTGCTGCCCTAACCGCTTCACGCTTGCAGTGACTCGGGCATTGGAAACCGTAGCCCTGTGTCAAGGTGTGATCATATCTTTCTTGTTAAAACTTTGTGCTTTTAATGTGAGGGTAAGTCCACTCCAAAAACACGTTGACCTTAACTCAAAGAATGGTTCTCAGTACCGGTAAGTAGGCCTGCACCAAAGTAGGAACGTTTCAATGATATGTAGGCAAGTGGTTAAGCTGTTTTGTCGAAAATATGTCACAAATGTTTTGATAATTATGACAACGTTCGTGGCAATAATGACGTCACCATATGAATTCAACAGGCTTTAAAATGTGGCATTTGAACAAAATACGGCAGTAGTTATAGCGTGGCAAAACCTTTTAGGTGGAAGATGACGTTGCATATAGGCGATTAGTTGCAGTTGATATTCATTTTCAGCAGAGAAATGTCACCGATGAAAATGTCATTTTTGGCATTAACTCTTAAAGTTGAAAAATCCCAAGTTACTCAAAAACTTTTGACTGGCATAGGCCTACTCTTCGTTGACTCAGAGCCAACTTGTTTTAACACTTGCCTCTCAATTTCAAAGGTTTACCGAAGGCAAATAATAGGGCGGAAATTACATTAATATTTATGGGTTGAATTTTGGTGCAAACAGTATACATAATTCAAAACCTCACTTTTTGACCAAAGTATACAGAAAGCTTTTCTATTCTATTGATAAATTGATTGGAGACGAATGACGAGCTTAATATTTATTGCAATTATACGGTAATGTCTCTTTTTGAAGTTTGTTTTGAGCTGAACTCGTAACTCACTTATTGAAGCTTTTGTCAGTTGTAGTGATTGTGGAAAGAAAGAAAGAGCATCAGGATATAAATAAACACAAACAGTTCGAGTTAGTTTACTGCGTCTTTTACAAACTTTCATTGCCCATCAGCTGTTTTTTTTGTTTGTTTCCTATCAGCTAGAATCTATAAACATTGCTTGCGATTCTCGGTCATTGGTTCGCCATTTAAACCTGAAAATAAACCCCACAATAATTTTGGAAAAAGATCTTAAACGAAGCCAATTTATCGCCCTTTATCACGGTATTTTCGCTATCATGTTTTTATAGTCATTATTTTTTATGATAATTAGCTTCTTAACATCGACGAAGAATGTGTGATTTTCAACAATAAATAAGAATAAACCAAAGTAAGTAAAAAGTAAATTGTAGAGTATTTATGCTTTAAATCTAGTCGATCTGCTGTTTTTTCCGCCAAACCGTGACCGTGAATTTGCTTAGCCCGGCCAGTTGTTTTAGAAGGATGAAAGACTAACATTATGCGCTCGCAGTGCGGATCACGTTGAAGTAAAACGACAGAAGAATTTTTGGCAGAGCAAGTATTTTAGTTTGAATTTAGGTTACAGAAAGCGTACGTGACTAGCTGATTTATTATGCCTAAGGAACAATCAAAGCCCAAAAGAGTCCCATTCGGTGGATTGAAGGAGGTAATTTCTGATATTTTTTAAATGGATTCTTCTTTATATGGAAATGAAATATATTACTTCGTAAGTAAGTTTTACAATTTTGCTGTTTCTGTGACGACTTAAGGTACGCAGCAAGGGATATTTAGTGGTAAAACATGACGGACGTTCATGAAGTACAGGGTTGAAATAATGAAGGTGTAAGCCTAAACTGCCAGTTATTCCACTTTATTAGAACAGTAAAGTTTGCTATATTTCAGTGAGCTCTCAAAGTAATTTAGACAGGAAGAGTAGGACATGAATAACAAAAGCTGAAATCCTCTTAGGCCTATATGTAAGACGGCGATCTTTAACCGATACATGACAGCATGGCATGAGATAATCTGCTGTCTTCTTACGTGATATTAGTTGTAAAGACAACATATTATACGTTATATTTTAGAACGTTGATGATGCGATCTTGTGGGTACTATGGCTGTCACTGTATTTTACATAACAAAACCAAACTTTTTCTGCAATGCACTTTTTCTCATTTCTTTCTTTATCCATACGTAAAAGTTATCGCATAACCTAAACTTAACCCAAGTCTATCTTCTAATCTAAATTTAGTCACAACTTATTTTTGTTCTGTATTAGTAAAGAAAATCAGCTTATACAACGTCTTTTACACGAACCTATAAACGCCTGTCTTTCACAAACGAATATCTAATTACGGGGAAATATCCACCTCCATATATTTTTGCTAAAAGGAAGTGTCACCCTGTGTTATGATAGTAAATGACCGTTCGCATTTTATCCGGGTCACTGTTCCTTTTAGACGTGTTATAATATCGGTTAATGCGCGTTGTTTTCACCCTTTCAGTTTTTGGCTTTTGTTTAATTTTTTGATTTTCGGTGACTGACGAAAAGTTGTTCATCGACCATGCGTGAAACATAGTATTGGTTTAAGTTTGTTTTCTAAATAGAAAATATTTTGCTATTTTAAAAGCTGATACAGTTTTAGATGGAATTAGTGAGGCGATTGATAAGTTTTGTTTGTTGTGTAACAAGCAATTGTTAGGTTCAAATAGCTCAAATCCACAGAATGCCTCATGCACCTATAGATTTACTATAAATATTATAGGTCAGGGAAAAGGATATATGAGCGGGACTACACAGTCTTAGGCGAACAAAAGCACAAGCTATTTAAAAATGATGAATTCCAAATAAATTTCGGGGTCTATTCAAACACCGTCGTTTTGGACTATAAAATATTCATAAATTACCGTTTGCATATGCCTAAAGCCCCTTGAAATGAAGCTTACGAAATCTTCAGGTATATTTTCATTCAAGCAGATGTATCTCAGCAGCATTTGTGTAGAATTCATTTACTGTCTCAATGTATGAAAAAGCCTTGTGTCATTCAAGCCTTGTGATTTGTGGTGTATTTAATTGGTTGTTAATAGCGAAGTAACTTGTTGAAGCCCCCATATTAGGTTTCATTGACAGTTTACGCTCAAATTGGATAATTAATTGGTATTACAATCGTACGGGAATTCGAATCGTCTGGGAAGTATCGTGCGGTATAAAAGAGAGTGGAAATTTATTACTCCTTTTATGCACGAATACCAAACTACTTTATGTGTTTCTTTTTAATGTTTCAGGCTTCAATAAAATCCGCCTTTCAACTTCCTACGTTTATTACTTTGCCCGGATTTAGCGTGAAGGACTCGAAACCTACTTCTCCAACAGGGTTTGATCCGGGAGCAAGAGTGAAACGCGTGCAACCTAGTCGACGCAACAGTGTTGCTTGTGCGCTGTTCGGAACAAGAAGGCGACCTACAGATAGCCCTATCAGTCGTGCTATTCGTCAAGGTACGGTTAACGGATGTTGGTATTTTTCCGAAAAAAAAAATTGTTTATACATTTTATAGAGCATCTTTAGCAGAATTTTAAACCTCTTACGCAAAGGTTTGGGAAGATTAAAACAAACTAAAACTTAGCTATAGTAAAACATCAGTCAGAATTAGCGCAGTAGTTTAGGTAAAACTGAACCTTTTCGCTTTCCATGGGAAAGTCGTTTGTGATTACGTATTTGCTTGCGTCATCCAATTTACTGCGGTTGCTAAAATGCGTGAGCTAACTATTCGGCTTTGCAGCGAGAAATCAACACTTTGTGAGAAAGCAACACGTCGACTAGCATGTAAGCGATGATTATATACTGACAATAGTTTGTGTCACCGTTTGTATATTTTAGTTTTTGCAAGTCGGTGTATTTGCTTGAAAAAACGGATTGTGAGATGTAGGTTGTCTAAAAGAATTTCACAAGTTCATTTACTTTGTGGTCTTCTACGCTTCTCTTCAAAATCGAACATCCAGATATTTTTTAGGTGTACGATGAGTTGAACTGTAAGCTACAGCAACCATTTGTGACTTAATATCATGATTTAATTTGTCCAGGAGTTAGCCAAATAACTTATGGTTTGCTATACATAGTATAATAAGGACGGGTTTGCTGATAAATATGCCAAATTTTTTAAAGGGTAGTCTTAGTCAAACAGCTGTTCGTACAAGGGATGAAAACTTTTACCGCTGGAAAGAGCAAAGCTAAAACCTCCTGCCACTTAAGTATCAGGAAGCAAATAGTTGAAAGTGTTTTCAGTTATATGTTGGTACAAGTGTTTTGCTAAATTCGTTGTGTAACTTCATTTAGCCTATGTGAGCGAAGTTTGTTTTGAAATGGATTTTGCTTGCCAGTTCACAAAGGTCGCGAAAATTTAGTGGCGAGCACTTAGTCCACGAAGCTCATTTGCTAATGTCACTGAAAAATATTTCACCGGTGCCTGTCGGCATATTTGAAGTGTAGGCTATGTGCTTGGTGTGAGGGTACTGCAGAGGCAGGGTACCGGATAAGTTAGCAATTATTCAAGCAAAAAGCTTTAGAAAAACGCTTTTTAAAACACGCATGTTGTAGGATATGTCGTTGTGTTTTGTCGCACATACTAGAATGATGAATTTCACGTTTTAACTGCTAGTGCGGTATTAAAATAGAATAAACTCTATGACCGTTCATTGTTGTGAAGTTGACCTTTCGATGAGGGTTGTAATTATGCGCATTAGTGCCATTAATCAGCCTACTAGGCCACACTTTAGGTGCATTTGGACAAAGTAATTTTGTAAGCCTGTTAGTGAGGTCATTTTATAAACTTTCTGCTGTTGTATGTTTAGCTTCGGGAATAGGCCTTTGAGCGAAGAAACGTTTTTGCAAATAGCAAACAACCCAACGCATAATGTTAAAAAACCGTAATCATTACCTCAAGGTTTTGTCTATGCGGGTGTGTTTGTGATAAGTCAGTGGTTCCCAGTCTAAGAAGACGGTATGCACTTTTGCTTTGACGAAAATCAGATACGCACGTACAGGCTAGGCCGTGAATCATTTTCACATCATCAAGCAGGTGTGCAATTAATCCTTCCCTGTTTTTGGCGTCAGGCGGGAATTTTGGTCATTTGTTTACTGTTTCATGGAATTTCTTCGCATATACCTCTTCGATATTAACTATTTTACAAAGCAAATTGTATAACCTCGTCTTTACACTTCACCTCAAGTAATGCGTGAATGTGGTAGGCTAAATAGCAAACTGCGTGTTTCTTTAATGATTAAGTTTTTAAAAACACCGACAAAGTTTCAATTCGCACAAACCGTCTGAGTTTTGTTCACAAGCGTGAGGGTGACCCTGGTCTAACCCAACTTCGAACTGTACGGAAGCAAAATCACAGCACGCTTGGCAGCCTTGTAACTTAAAGTAAAACTTAAATTTTAATAAACAAAAATTTTAGACTCCTCAAAATTAAGACACGCGATTTTACCCGCACGATCTTTGTCAACCGCATTAAATGTTTCTATATGCACTGGTGCGTAACGTCTCACAAGATGAAAGGCAATGGAGGTACATGACGTAACTTTGTAAGTTTTTCTAATCAATTTATTTGCAGAGCGGGAATCTTTAAAAAGAAATAGTTTACCGTGTATTTCTACGCTGTCCGTATTGCGTCAACATCACAGCGGAAGTCTAGACTTCCCTGATACTGGTAAGTTTGATATCATTTTCCTATAACTAGTGAAAACGTCACGTCACTTTAGCTCGTTTGGGTAATCGGGACCACATTTAACCGAATTTAAACGAAAAATACTTTTACACGCATGTAAAAATGGTCCAGTTTGTCTTCAACTGTACAATATAGGCTATTATATGGATATCTGTTAATTTAAAATGCTCCATTTTGTCAATTGTTCAATGAAATTATCTTCACAACTGCCATAAGCTTGATTTGTTCAAAATACAGGATTTATAAATCATTTCAATTGCTTCTAAACGTAAAACAATTTCTTTTTTTTGCAGAGGAAAACGACACTGTGTCGAGTAGTAACATAAACTTCAACCTGGATTATAACGACGTGGGTTCAAGTTCAAACAGACCCAGTTCAACTACAGCTCTATCAAGGAAGATTGGACGAGCTCGAACTAAGATAGAAAGTGTAACTAGAATAATGTCAAAAAAGTCTATCGACGACAAACAGGAAGGGTAATTACAGTTATCCAATAGCCCTAGGTTTTTTACTCTTTGCAAAACTGTGAACTGGTGTATAACCTAAGCGACTTCATCTCATTTTTTTGGTTGTTGTAACGAAATGTATGAAAACATCGAATACCTTTAAATCTAAATTGGACTTTGCGAAAACAACTATTTACCACCATTAGTCGGGAAATTTACCTTGAAACAACTATTCAAATAAATTTACGTTGAAATATGCTTAGGTTGTTTAATGTCGATTTGTAATACTGTAATTGCAACCTTTAATATAGATCGTTGCCAGCATCCTTGGCGAGGAGAGTGAACATAAACTTGCCATGGATGATTAGTAGTCATGGTTGCGGTAAGGGAAAGCTTATAATCTTTTTCTTGTAGTTATTTATCCTTTCTTTTGTTTGGGCACGTTGATGTAGATTAGATTGTAGTAGGTGTAGTAGATGAAGTAGATTGATGTAGATTATTATCATTAGAACCGGCTGTATTACGTTTTGTGATCTGTCAGTTTCCACAGCTATACTACGCTGCATTCACTTTGTCAACTACTTTTGGGTCATATTTACGGATTTATTAGTAACGTTTTCTAACAAAGAAAAGTCTGCTT